>NC_140071.1:81461360-82082860 GCF_964194135.1 Talpa europaea | reverse complement strand
GCCTGTTGTTTTCTCAAAATGGACTTACTCTGCATGCAGAGGCCATCTGTGCAGTTCTTGGACTGCAGGACGAGGCCATCACAGTCTTTGCCTCCATTCTTAGGAGCTGGGGCAGTGCACTCCCTCCTGCGCCAGTGTGTGCACTCAGTCCCACAGGTAGACCACTTGCTCCATGAGGTCCATCTGCCATCCACTGTCATGGGAAAACAAACAAACAAACAAACAGAAAAACAGCATCAGGTCAGAGAGAGTAGCAGCTGCCTGAGGACAGACAGGAATGGGGTTTGAAAATAAATAAAGCACAACAAAAAACTTCAGAAAAGACCTCCCTGAGGAGTTCTGCAGTCATTTCACATGGCCGGGAAGCATATTCTCTATGCATCATCAGATTCTGTGAATTTCCCTACTAGATATGTGCCTGCTTCCTGGCTGACCAAGATGAAGGATAACCAGCAAGTATATTAAAGTATAGAGAGGGAAGGAAGCATAATAAACTAGGGTGGTGGGCTATGGGTGACTGGGTAGTGGGTGCATTATGGTGGCATTGTCTGATTAGGATATCCTAATATTACATAATTAAAATACATTTAAAAGATAAGTGAAGCAAATCCTAAACAAACAAACCATAAAGAAAACAAACAATACATACTTAAATAGTATGAATCTAATTTTAACAAAGTGAAATACGAATGGTGTTTGCCTTTTTTCTATTATGGCTTTCATACTGAAAATTAGGGGACCTCTTTTTGTATCCAAGATGCTTCATGCACAAGATATTATGAGCAGTGCAAGAAAATCTCTGTGCAGGTTGAGAACAAAGTTGTCATAGTGGGGAGAAGTAAATCTGTCTGTCCACTTACCCATCTACCGATCACCTCTCTCTCTCTCTCTCTCTCTCTCTCTCTCTCTCTCTCTCTCTCTCATAGTATCTTATAGATCTTCCAGATCTCATAATAACTTACAGATGCATAGTGATAGAAACTATATTAATTTAAAGGATTTTAAATCTATATGGTTTCATATTAAAATTATTGTGCAAGTAAATATGCCCACATGAAAATATGATGAGAACATTAATATTTCAACCATACAAAGTTGGTAATATAAGCAACTTCCAGCACTTTGGAAAAGAGACATTTTCTTTGACCTAACCTATTCCAAATCATGTGTGCATATGCACACATACATTTCAATTTCAAGTCAAAATGCTCAATGCATTTATAATTGTGGCCATCAATACCTAGATAAAATAAAGGAGAGTGTAAGACAAAATACTAAAATGTTAAGTCTAGCTAAGTGTTAAAATGTGTTCCAAAAATAAATAGTTGTCAACAGATTCTGTGTCGACATTGTTTTGGTATTTATAAATCAACACTTGGGTATATAAAACCATGGGTTATATATTTCTCTCCAGTTCATTTTATCAACCCAGCACAGATTTTACCTGTGCAAAATTTGTGCAAAATAAAGGGAAGTGCAGAGACTGTATTTCTAAATAATGAAATTCATAATATAATGGCTAACCCAATTGAGTACACTAAATTTTTGGATTTCAAAATAATTTTAGCTTAACTTTTCAATAGCCATTTTGGTCTTGGAAAATACTGACATCAATTTACCAAAGGGCAATAGTTGGTAAAAATATGAAATAAACACAGAAAGCTGCTCAGAGGCAGAGAGGCTATAATGCCATAGTCACCACAGAAAATAATTCACAGAATAGGTGACCAACAAGTTCAGATAATAAAGAGCTGAATACACAGTATTTTCAAAATCTTAGCCAATGTGTCACAAAGCTTTGCCTCCTGTTTAATTCATCTCAAATATTTATTTGCCCTCGCTCAGAAACTGACATGAAATATAAAATATCTCAGTCTAAAATATAATTTTAATTTCATTTCCAATTAAAATTTCCACAGCTTTCTGAAGGGCCGTATTCTTAAAATGTGTGGTTTTCAATACACCTCAAATCCCTTGAATTATAGAACCTATCAGCAGTTCTGTTGAGTAATGGAGAGGGATTATATTCATAAGTGTCTAATCTCCTGTTTAATACTATTTTGCATGTTCAGTAACAAAATCAAGTAACTCTTTTGAGGGAAAATACTTGATTTTGGAGGAATGAAAACATTAAATTGTATGATAGATTTAAATGTTTAGCACACATTCAGGTCAAGAATAAGGCTTTGTACATAGCCCCTAAAACATATTTCTAGGATGGGAAGGAGCATTGGGGATTAGAACCGTGGTTTATTTACCAGGGCACAGCGTGGTACAGCCTATTTTCTGCACACTCTGCCCTTCACAGAAGGCCCCTCCATTGAGTGGTGCTGGGTTGGTGCAGGTCCTTGTGCGTTTCTGATACCCTCGTCCACAGCGGCTATTGCACACAGACCACTCTGTCCAGGTGGACCAGCCTCCGTTTACTGGAAGAAGATAAGTAATGAAATGTGGGTTAAACGCGTGCATGCACACACTGGCACACAAACAAAATCTAGCACTTAACAAAATCTACTCTCCCAAATGACCATTAAAATATATATATAAAATTTCAAAACTAGGAGAGATCATGGACATAATCTCATTCAATGTTTTATTGCAGAGCTGTAGAATCGCAGTTCAAAGATAAATAAACAATTTACCAAAATTTACTCACCTACTCAGAAAAGTAAATATGATTGTGTTTTCCCATTGGTTAGTACTCTTAAAAAAACACATCCTCTTACCTAGTAAACCTCCAAAAATTACTTTTGACAGCTTGTCCAAAGTAATAAATGTTTACATCCATCCTTATGCCAAGAATGCAAATGGGTCTCAAGTGTGGAACTAAATAAAATCTTTTTGTCTTTTCTTGATAACAAGTGATGATTTTTCTTTAGCATATATAAACTTTACAACTTTTTAAATAATTTTCAGTTGTTTTCATTAACTAACCAGTGAATTTGGTTATCAAAGTCTTATCTTTCTAGGTTTTAAGCTAATTGAGTAGTTATTTGGATTGCTAATTAGTGGATGTAATTGAAATGGGCACCCATCTTGTGTATAAAGCTAATTATGTATGGTGTTTGATGGAGCTGTCAGTAGAGATGTGATTATAAATTCTACTCCCAAAAACTATTTCCTCTTTTCACTGCTGAAGATATCGCTCTAGAAAATACTCTGATATTTCATACTTTAATAAAGACTGTGAAATTATTAATTAGTTTCTAATAAAATTATTTGACAGTTAAATGTTAGTTTAAATATAGCACAACCAGTTTATGTGTCACTCATTCAGACACACAAGCCTTATACATGCACATCATTTGTGCAAATTTCCTCTTCTAGGAAAACTATGTAACAAATGTTTTATACATACAGACACAGGAAAGAATTTTTCACCAGCAGACTTTTTTATGTAAACATTTGAAAAAACTGTAATTTTGACATAGGAATAGGGTAAGCCTTATGTGTTTGTGTGATTGACTTTTAGTCAGTCATTAAAAGTGATATCATAGACATCTATTTAATAATACATGAGTATGTCAACATTATGTTTTAAGTAAAAAAAAATGTATAGCCTTTATTTTAAAATCTTAGGTATGCATAGAAAGTACCAGCAGTATACACAAAAATCTTTTTAAAAGCTATCTCTGGATGACAGTATGACAGAATTATAGGTATTTTCTTCTTTGTCCTTTTCTGCATTTCCTAAATTTCCTATGATGCATACATACTTGCAATATAAAAGTGATATTAACAAAAATAAATGTATACAACATACTCAAACAAAAAACTGGTTAGATGTATATGTTTTCCTGTGGACTTCTGATGAGCCCACCTTATGAGCTGGGTGAACTTATTTTATGAGACCATTGAAAGGACAAGCAAATGGCGTATGGGTAGAATTGCATGTAGAACTCTGTAAACAGCAAAAAAAAAAAAAAAAAGCACTTAACCTACTCAATTTTACAAAACTCCAAAAGTCATGGACGTGTCAGCCTAAATTGCTTATTAGCACACTGGCAAGTTGATACTAGGTTTATAGTATACATGTACTACTCTGTTGGGATTTGAATGAGAAATGAATAATTATAAACTTTCCAAGACAGAAAAGCCTTTGAAGATCCTCAGCTTATTTCCTCATTTCATGAAGAATATAAGGATTCCTCCTATTATGGCTAAGTAACCAAGTTCATTTAGCAGTAGACCCAATCTTAGAACACAGAACCGCTAAGCTATTCCTGTTTTTTGAACTCCAAATGCTTAAATTACTCATTTTGATCCTTTCTACAGTGTTCCACAAGTATTTATGGATGTTGAAAGAATAGTATACATAGGAAAAGAGATTTGCATGTATATTGAATGTCTATACAATGCATCTATATAGAGTGTGCCTTCACTAGTTATTTATGGTAGTACATGCTATGATTATGCCCCATTTCTCCTTTGAATTGCCAAAGCTGTTAATCAAGTCATTCAGACAGTTTATAAAATATAAGTAAGAAACATTTTATTGTGACCTAAAGGCAGTGCTTACAATTCAACATAGCCATTATCTTGACTAGGAAATTAAACCTCAGTGTATTCAGACAATTTTAAAAAAAGTAGCATGCATCTGTCCTATCAAGAAAATGACAGTTTTAATGCATCAATATATTAAGCCTTTGTAACATCACAGTGGTTTCTGTTCTCATAACTCCCTGCAATGTGAGGATACAACTGTCCAAATGGTAGATAGTACTATGCACTGGACATCTGTCCATGGCTGTCCCTCCTTCACAGTCACCCTAACACTCAGGGCTCTGGAGTGTCATTAACACTGAAGCAGCCGTGGGAAACTTCTTTAAACTCTGAATGGTGGTCTTATCATTCAGGAGGTAGTATTACCTCAAAATACTTTCCAGGGTTGTTCAGTTTCCTTTGAGACAATAAATCAAAAATAAATTAAGAATATCTGGTGTACCCAGCAGAATACTGTTGAACACTTTGAGAATTATATATATCCAGTCAGTCCATCTACAATAGAGCTGAAATCTTAGCTGTGGAGATGAACTATTAGTGAAATGACTAGAAAACTAGTCATTTTGCAGGAAGGGAAAGTCACCATGTGCTAGAGCAAAATAGGGTGGAAAATTGTTGAGTAGTTTTAGAGAAATAATAGCTGAGAGAGGAGATGGGTTAGAAAGAGCCAGAGGTGGGAGGAAATGTTTTGTAGACGTCACAATGCTGAGCCTTGGCACAAGGTTAGGATTAGAGCCACTTGGGATGAGAAGGTGCTTTCACTTTGAGTGCCCCTGATGGAGTATGTAAAGCAAGTCCAGGCATTAAAGTTTCCTGATGTGTTTGAGTAACAGGGCAGTTCCAGTTTTCTTAAGTCTCTGTAGTCATTGAACTGAGTCAAAACCCAAAGAAATAGCAACAGGCTGATTTAAATACCTTCATTTACCAATGATCTCTTGGCTTTAGGTCTAGATGCTGAGGGGTGATGCGAGGGGAGGACTTGGAAAGCAGGGATACGATGTGCATAGCAGTAGATTTCCTTCACTTTCATATAAGCTCACTGATAAAAGTCTAGGAACTGCCAAAGCTAGTCTTTTTTGTATCAGGAAAACAGCTAAATCTCACTAGACACATGAGAAGCTGGAGGAGAACAAACAGGGGTTTTGAAAAGACTTTTTAAAATGAAAGTGAGAAACTACAGTTGACATGAACTAACTTCAGATGCCAAAGCTCACTCACCATAGACTATAACAGTTGCAGTTGTGCTTTTCCTCTTGGCAACAATGTTTTTGGCCACACAAGTGTAGTTTGCTGTGTCAGAGAGGCGGGCCTGTTTTATGATGAGGTTGTGATCAATGGTAATATAGAAATTCCGATCTTCAACAGGATCAATTATGTCTTCATTTTTCAACCATTCCACCTAAGATGCACAAGAGAAATAGATAAATCCCCAGTATGGCTCCCTTGCTAGCCAGTTGTTCTAACTTGTGTTTTGTAACAGGGATAACATTTTCCTATGAACTTCTGTAAACAGGGAGGAAAGAACTTTCTGAGGTCAGGTTAAGTATCACTCACTTGCCAAACATACGGATTCTGTCTGTACTATATTATTCTCAAATGTCAATGAAGCAATTGGGAAATACAGTGTTCAAATTGTTTTTACTTTGCCCTGCAGGCAGGAGCAGGGAATGTGCACTGCCAAGTTCAGAACCCAATCAAAAATAATAGGTTAAGCATTTCAAACTGAATTCAAACCTTTTGCTATTTGATTTGTTTACTCTTGGCAACTTACCTGATGCTTTACAATAAAGAATACAGGACTATTTAAAAAGCTCAAATGGCATCTTAGCGATCATATAGCTTTAATAAAACATTTGGATGACTGATGTAGCCTTGCTTAAACATATGGATTAAATTTCCCTGAAATGTGCTTACTTTAAAATGCAGCAAACACATATTGGCGATATAGCTAAACTAAAATACATGGAAAAATGAGAGGTTTTCTAACAACTCTCAATATGATAGAAATAATATATAAATCATGCTCAAATCACTCCTTTTGTATATCACTAGCATCAAATTTTTGGTTCTTGATTTGCTTCTAGGAAATTTAACCTAAGAAATAGCCATTCAAATTTATTCAACTGTTTTTTTCCAATGCAAATAATATCAATTTAGCAGTGGTGATTTTTTTGGTACAGATCAAAAGGAGGGAAATATATCAGTCCTTACAAAGAAATAGCTACTTCTTGTTCTGAAAATTGTTCTTTCTTTTCTCGCAAAACAGTTTTGTTTCCATAAAGCAAAAACAATTTTGATATTCATTACCCTTTAATTTTCCCTCTGCATTATTGTGGATATGCATGCAAGTAACCAAGTAACCTTTAGTGATGGGAAGCCAATAGTTTCCTTAATTTCAAAATCGTAAGAGTTTCTCCAGCACAAGAGGCCTGGAAATTAATCTCTAAATCTGCCAGCAGCCTTGATGTTGTATAGCACTAAATTATATCTAACACAAGGACTCTAAAATAATGTTTTTCTAATCCTTAGAGGAAACTACACAATTTAAAGGGAAAAGCAACACCTACCAACAGTCCTAAAATAAAGGTGTGAGGATGTAGAAAAGAGCAACTATTTAGTAGGAGGTAAAATTTTGAAATAGTCAAATGCTTTTGGTATTTACACTAAAGGTAGTGAGGAAGAGAACAGAATCCATTTCAAACTGTGGAGTTTTAAAATATCTATTTTGTTTTCAAATATAGACTACATATTTAGTCAGGGCTAGCTTGGATATATTTGATCAGATACTAGTACTCAGTTGATCTAAATTTTCTCAAAATTTGCTCCTATGAGTGTGGTAAATATGATCTTGTTCAAAGTACATGGGGGGAGGTAGAAAAATTTATATTATTAGAAATCTACTCCATGAAAATTGAAAGCTGACATTAATAACTTCTGAATCTAATATTGGCCTATACTATCTATACCCTTCTAAAGAAAGCTGTCCTTTTAAGAAGGCAGTCCTGGGTTCCATTAAAGTGATCTTGAAGTCCTCCTACTTTTTTTCTTGAGCTCATTATGTTTTTTTTTTTCCCCAAGGACCCACAAATTCTACTCCTTTGAAAGAGTAGTATTTTCATTTTTCCAAAAATAATTTACATAAATTTTAATATAAATATTATTAACATATATTTATATATAGTGTCTCTCATTAGTGTGGGCCAGTGAGTATGACCTGAGCATCCAGGATCCCAAAGAACTGGGTGGACTCTGGGCCTATGAGGGGCACTATACTCCTCCCCTATCTCCAGTTTTAACCACAGAAGCTTGGTTTTAATCTGATTCCCACACTGGGTTCATCTGTACACCTTTGAAGAACCAAATGGTGCTGAGGCTAGGAAATCACTATAGGATCCTTATGCTCTTAACTTCTGGCAAGATACCCCATACCCAGTTTCTTGTGCTCCAGTACTCCCAGTACAACAGCATCCTGTCTGAGACCTTTATCTTCCCAGAAGCTCAGGTCCAACTGAAAGTCACAGCTTAGCTCTTGCAGTAGAACCCTCATTATGGCCCGTGCATTCCCTTTTCCTCCAAAGTCTGTAAACCCCTCTACGCTGCCTTAGAATACATCTTCTAAATCTTCCAAAATTTTGACCTGTTTTTATATTGTTTACTTAACTTTTCTCTACTAAATCATGGCTTTAAAAACTATTTTCACTATTCTAGATCATCTTCTCCAAACATCTTTCTTATGAATATAAAGTCATCAAGTTATACCATTTTCTGTAGTTATCTCAGAGCTCTAAGACTCACAGTTACTCTATCCAACACGATTTCTGATGATTTTAATAAGTGCAAAGATGACACTTTCAACATTTCAGCTCCTCAGTTCCATGACCATACTTCCTGCCATGATCTGGGTATATAACTCACTCACACTTATCTTTGATATTCTAGGCCAGAGGTGTTTAATATTGTTTTCACTGTAGAATAATGTGAGAACATCTATAATATATATATATATATATATTCTAAACTCAACTCAAATAAACTAAATACAACACAGAGACACTGATTCACTGAGCAAGACTGGTTTTAGATCAGCAAATCTTAAACTTCCCAAGGGGCTGTGATTCCACTTTTAACAATTGTCTATAAATGAGATTTCTGGAACAATAGTATCTATGTCACCTTGATAGAAATACATATGCTCAGGTTTTGTTCACCTAGACTTACCAAATGAAAATATATTTCATAACATGTAGTTCAAGGGACTTATAGGATGATTTGTTTAGGATTCCTGGACCCAATTCCAAAGTGAGTATGTAGGGCTTCTTCACACCAATATGCAATTCTCAAATACCAGCAGGGTATCCAAATATTCAATTCTGACACTATCTACTCAGAGATAGCATCAAATTCCACAATTTAAAAACTCACACTGACCTTCACTTTTGAAGCCATTTGCAAGTCCAACCTGTTTCCTGTGTTTCTGACTAATTATCTATATATCAATGGTTCTTATAATGCCCCTTTTCAGGTTTGATTTATTTGAGCGGCTCACAGAACTTGGGAAGTCTGTTTACTCAGCAGTACATTGGTTTTTTACTAAGGTTATATTTAGGAAGTGCCACATAGAAGAGATATATAGAGAAATGTATGGTGTAAAGGTTCAGAGTTGGGAGAGGGGAAGATGACATCAGAGGAAGTTCCCTGTTTCATTTCTGGGGAAAAAAAAAAGTAATCCAGATGGACACTGAACTGCTGGCATTTGTGAAATAAGGTGACAATACCTCCTGGACATTGGAGATCAATTCTGACCATGCATGACATAAGAGACACTTAGGAAATTCAACTCTAAAATACAAAATGTGAGTGGTGTGGCAGAGGAGCTTGGAGAAAACATCCAGAGCAGAAACTATGTTTCAAAACCACACTCCCATGATAAGGTGTGGAGGGTAGAGCTGCTTAATGTGAACCAAACTGTGGGGTGATACATCAAAAGTGTTAGGGTGAGGTAGGTGGACAGGACTCCCAGTGAAGAATATGAAGTTCAGAATGCTATGACTCTCTCACCACCCCCACCTCCCTGCCCTGCTCAGGACAAGAACTAATAGAGCAAAGCTGCACTTGCAAACATCAAAGTGAAATGAAAACTCCGCCTATAGACTGCAGACATGCAGGTTTCAGATCCAGAGAGGAGAGCTATCATTGGTACCACAAGCATGAGCTGCCTCCCCATGCACTAGTGATGGATCCCTCCCCAACCCGTTCCCACCTTCAGAAAAAGAAGCTATAGATTAGTTCTCCCTGACATATCATATAATGGCAAAGTGGAAGCTCTCTGCCCATAAGACAGCCTAATATATAATGACATAAAAAGTCATAATGGGGAGATGGAGCTATATAACAAATGGCACCCTGAGTCCTTAAGAAATACTTTATCACATAGAGAGAACAAATATCTAGAAGTCCACCACAAAGACATGGAAGATTTTTTTGTTCTTACTAGATAGAGTTCAAAATTGGCATCATAAAGAAATTTAAAGAAATGGAATAAAACACAGAAAAGTTGATTAAGAAATGTAAGAAGGGCCTCCCCAGTGGCGCAGCGGTTGAGCGCTGGGTTGTGAAGCTGCCCGCAGCGTCTGCGGCGCCGGTTCTATCCCCCCGGCTGCTCCCCGGCCACCGGAGGAGGGTCCCACATGGCGCGCAGACCTCTCCTGCCGCCCGCTGCTCCCCTCAGCAGTGTGCTTCGGTCCTTCTGCCTGCTCTGCTCCCCGCTCTGGCTCTGGTGAATTCTCTCGCCCTCCCGTGCTTCTGGCTGTACCCAGTGCATGTATAAACAAAACAAACAAACAAATAAATAAATAAATAAGCATGCCTCTATTAAAAAAAAAAAGAAATGTAAGAAACTCATAAAGAAAATTAAGAAAGGAGATAGAAACTGAGGCTCTAAATAAGAAAATAATGGAGATACAAGATGTAAAAAAAGATCAACAGAAGAACTAAAAAACTCTGGAGAAAGCTGTGGAACCATAATAGTTAAAATGGAGGACAATTAGTGACTCCAAAGATGGCAATGTGCAAGGAATTGGAGTGGAAGGAAAAAAAAAAAAAGATATGTGAAGGGGAAAAAAAAAATGATGAGACACTAAGAATTACCCAACTCCATGATAAAAGGCAATGTTATAATACTAATGGTTATCCAAGAATGGGAAAGAAAAGAGAAGGGAATGGAGAACTTATGTAAAGAAATAATAGCAAAAACTCCCCAAACTTATACAAGAAAATAAATATACAAGTACACAAAGCTAAAAGAGCATCTGGATACCTAAATATAATGAGACTACACCAAGACACATAGTAGTGAAACTTCCAAGAGGTCAACACAAATTAAAATTATTGAGAGAGCTAGGAAAGAAAAGCAGTTAACCTATCTAACTTCTCTGAGAAAACACTAGGGCAAGGAGAGAATAAAATGATGTGATCAAAATATTAAAATATTAAAAAATTGAATTAAAATTCCCATTCAAGAATACCTTATCCTGCAAGGGTCTCCTCTGATATGATGGAGAAATGAATGCTAATATCTAAGACAACAAAAACTAAAGGAGTTTGCAAACACTAGACCTCCAAGAAATATTGAAAGGAATCATCATATCTAAATAACAGAGAAGAACATGCACAGAAAAAAAATGAGCATGGGACTAACATAGATTCAGAAACCTAATGGCAAAATGGAAGTATATCAGTAATATATATATCAATATATATCATATATCGATATATATCAATAATAACCTCATATATCAATAATAACCCTAAATGGAAACAGGTTGAACTCACCAATCAAAAGACACAGAGTGGCTGTTTGAACCAAAAACGGGATACAACTTTTTTCTATCTCCTGGAAACAGCTCAGCTCCAAAAATAAACAGAGACTTAGAGTAATGAGCTGGAAAACATCCCTACAAGAAAATGGAACTCAAAGGAAGGCAGAAACAGGTATGCTCATATCATATTAAATATATTTCCAGCTAAAAAAATGTAACAAGAGACAGGGATGTATACTATCTGATGATTAAGGGAAGAATACATCAGGAAGACAAAATACTCATCAACATATACTCATTGACTGAAGGAGCATCAAAATACATAAGGCAATTGCTACCAAATCTGACAAAAGACATTGGGATCAACAAATTAGTGGCTAGAGACTTCAATGCTTCACTTTCACCATAGACCTATCAGTCAGGTAGAAAACAAACAAAAATACAATAGTCTTAAAAAATAATTAGATCACATGGACTTAACAGATATTTGTAGATCACTACACCCCAAATAAGCTGAATAAATAAGCTGAATACACATTCTTCTCAAGTGCACATGGAACATACTCCAGAATTGACCACATATTGAATCACAAAACAAGGAACAATAATTTAATGGAGATAGAAATTATGCCAAGCATCTTTTTAGAACATAACAGTATCAAACTAGAAATAAACCACAAAAAGAAAACAGAAAAAAAAAAAAAACACTAAGTTGAGACTGAACAACATACTACTAATGACTTTTTTTTTTAAAGATTTATTTTATTTATATAAGCACTGGGTACAGTCAGAAGCACAGGAGGGTGAGAGAATTCACCAGAGCCAGAGTGGAGAGCAGAACAGGCAGACTGACGAAGTACACTGCCGAGGGGAGCAGCAGGCAGCAGGAGAGGTCTGCGTGCCATGTGGGACCCTCGCTAGTGGCCGGGGATAGAACCAGTGCTCCAGAGGCTGCGGGCAGCTTTGCAACCCAGTGCTCAACTGCTGCACCACTGGGGAGGCCCTACTAATGAATTTGAGGGTTAATGAGGAAATCAAAGAAGAAATTAAAAAATGCCTTGAGACAAATGAAAATAAAAATATAACCTACTAAGGGCCTCCCCTGATGGTGCAGCAGTTGAGCGTTGGACTGTGAAGTTGTCTGCAGACTCTGCAGCGCCAGTTTGATCCCCAGCTGCCAGCGAGGGCCCCACATGGCGCACAGACCTCTCCTGCTGTGCCCGCTGCTCTCCTCAGCAGTGCTTTCGGTCCTTCTGCCTGTTCTGCTCCCCACTCTGGCTCTGGTGAATTCTCTCACCCTCCCACACTTCAGACTGTACCCAGTGCTTGTATAAATAAATAAATTAATTAAAAAATACATAACCTACTAAATACATGGGCCACAGCAAAAGCAGTGCTAACAGGGAAGTATACAGGCCACATCAATGAAAAAGAAAGAGCTCAAATAATTTCACCTCTCATCCTAAGCAACAGGAAACAGATAAACAAACCCAAACTCTAGTAAAAGGAAGGAAATAGTAAAAATTAGAGCAGAAATAAATGAAACACAACTCGAAAGGACTGTCCAAAAAAACAAGAGAAACAAAGTTGTTTCTTTGAAAAAATAACCAAAATAGACAAACCTCTAGCTAGACTCACAAAGAAAAACTGGGAGAAAACTCAAATAAATAGAATCAGAAATGAAAATAAAGTTACAAGTCATCTCAGAAATCCATAGGATCATAAGAGATTAATGTAAACATTAGAATAATAGTAAGTTGAATAACTTACAACCATTCAAAATTGATTCAGGAAGAAATAGAAAATCTAACAGAAAAATTACAAGCAAGGAAATTGAAACAGTAAGAGTCTCCTGAAAAATAAAAGTCCAGGACTAGACAGTTTCACTACTGAGTTTCATCAAACCTTCAAAGTGAACTAATATCTATTCTTCTAAAACTCTTTCAAAAAACTGAGAAAGTGGGAATATTTCCAATCATATTTTGTAAGACTAAAATCACCCAAATAATAAAACCACACAAAGATGCCAGAGACTGAGACAGAGTGAGAGAGCAAGAA
This sequence comes from Talpa europaea, assembly GCF_964194135.1. Taxonomy (NCBI): domain Eukaryota; kingdom Metazoa; phylum Chordata; class Mammalia; order Eulipotyphla; family Talpidae; genus Talpa; species Talpa europaea. The sequence continues at coordinate 82,069,481 of NC_140071.1, read as the reverse complement.
AGGAGAAAGAAAACTACAGTCCAACTTTTCTGATGAACATAGATGGAAAAATACTAAATAAAATGTTAGCAAACCAAATCTAACAACACACGATAAGGATCACACACCATGATTAAGTGGGATTTATTCCAAATCACAAACATTTGATAAAATTCAACATCCATTTATGGAAAACCCTTTAAAAACTAGGGATAATAAAGGTCATATACAATAAACTCATAACTCATATCATTCTCAATGGTGAATGACAAAAAGCCTTTTCACTAGACAAGACATGGCTATCCACTTGAATTAGTAATTAAAATAATATTGGAAGTCCTAGCTAGATCAATTTGTCAAGAGAAGGATATAAAAGAAATCTAAATTGTGAAAGGAGAAAAGCTATCATTATTTGCAGATGGTATGATAACATACATATAAAAACCTAAAGATTCCACTAAAATCTAACTGAAACAATAAATCAGTTCACAAAATCAGCAGGTTACAAAATCAATACACAAAAATCAGTCACCTTCTTATGTGAAAACTATGAGTTAAAAGAAGGAAGAAATCAAGACAACAACCCAATCTCCAATTGCAGCAAAAAATTTAAACACCTAGGAATAAACTTACTAAAGGTAGCAAAGCTTCTATTCAATGAAAACTAAAATATTGTTAAAAGAAATAAAAAAAAAAGACAAAGAAAAGGAAAGATATTCCCTGCACATTGATTGGAAAAGTTAACAATCTCAAAATGGCCATCCCACCCAAAGCAATATACAGATTCAATGCAATCCCTATCAAAGTTTTAATGGCACTCTTCATAGACATCAAACAAAGATATGAAACAAACATTAAAAAAAATTTATATGGAACCACAGAAGAACTAAATAGCCAAAGCAATCCTGACAAAAAAAGAGGAAGAATTGTAGTATTACACTCTCAGACTTCAAACTATACAAAAAAAATATAATAATCAAAATGGTATGGTATTGGGACAAAAACAAAACACAAACCAGTGGACTAGAATTAAGAACCCAGAAGTAAATCAACACTTACATGGGCAGTCATTCTATGAGAAAGGACTCAACAATAAAATACAGAAAGGAAAACCTTTTCAATAAATAATTGGACAGCCACATGCAAAGGAATGAAACTAGACCACTATCTGATACTGTATACACATTTTATCTTAAAATGGATAAAATACTTGAATACCTAAAACCATAAAGTACATAAAATGGTCAAAGCAATCCAAGATGAAGATTGAGGAGATTTCCTTGTAGATTTGTCTCCAACAGCAAGGAAAACAAAAGAGAGCAGAATATAAACTGCTTGTTGGGCCTCCCCTGGTGGCACAGTGGCTGAGCACTGGGCTGCGAAGCTGCTCGCAGCCTCTGCAGCACTGGTTCAATCCCCAGCCACCAGCAAGGATCCTACATGGCACACAGACCTCTCCTGCTGTGCCTGCTGTTCCCCTCAGCAGTGTATTTTGTCTGTCTGCCTGTCCTGTTCCCCGCTCTGGCTCTGGTGAATCCTCTTACCCTCCCACACTTCTGACTGTACCCAGTGCTTGTATAAATAAATAAATAAATAAAATATTTTAAAAAAAGAATATAAACTACTTGAAATACAACAGACTAAAAAGCCTTCTGCCCAGTAAAGAAATAATCATTAACATAACAAGACTCCTTACTGAATGGGAGAAAGTATTTGAACATTACACATCTGACAAGGGGTTGATATCCAAGATCTACAGAGAACTGATACAACTCAACTAAAAGAACACAAATAACCCAATTAAGAACAGGGCAGATGATCTAAACATGCAATCCCCAAATGAGATACATAGATGGCCAACTAGCACTAGAAAAATTGCTCACTATCATTTTTCATCAGGGAAAGGTAAGATACCACCTCACATATGTCAGAATGGCCCACTTCTAAATGGTAAGAAACAATGTGTTGGGGAAGATGTGGAGAAAAAGGAACCTTTGTATACTGTTGGTGGGAATGTAGACTGGCCCATCTTCTATAGAAAACAGTATGGTGGTTTCTCAAACTATTTAAAATGGATATACCAAATGACCCAACAATTCACTCCTATATTTCTGAAGAACTCCTGAAGAACACAAAAAACATTAATTTGAAGGTAAATATTTACTCCTATGTTCATTGTAGCACTATTTACAGTAGCAAAGTTGTGGTAACAATCTAAGTGTCTCCAAACCGATGAGTGGATCAAGAATATAGAATATAAATATACAATGGAATACTACTCAGTTATAAAAAAAAAAAAAAAACAACTTGCTATTTGTGTTAACATAGAAGGAACTGGAGGGTACTATGCTAAATGAAAAGTGAAATAATCCAGAATAAGAAAGACAATTAGTGGAAGGTGTCAATTATTGATATTTGTGAAATATAGAGAAACAATACAAGGGATCAGATAAAGCCCAATTGATAACAAACCCTAGAAATCTACCTGCACAGCTTCCAGTGGGGGAGGGGGAGAGAAGAGAACAAAGTAGAGAGGAGCTCAGTGGACAATGGTGGAGGACTAAGGGTTTTATCTGGTGGGTGTGGTATGGTAACAACATCTGCCTCTAACTCAAAAATAAACTAATTTTGTAAACTACTTTGTAAACTACTTTTATCTCAAAAACAAACAAACAAAACAGGTGCAGAGCTTCCATGCTCTCTTTAGGAATGCCATTCTCCCTAACTCTCACTATCTGAGAACCTCATATTTCTTAATGGAGGCTTCATTACATAGGTAGGAGATTGATTTACTCATTGGTGATTGGCAATTGAACTCAACCTAGAGCTCCTCCTGCCTTTCCAGAGGTCTGGGGTACTGACAGATTATTCATTTTGGGGTCAAATTGGTTTCTTTGGTAACTGGTTTCCATATAATCCCCAAACTTCCAAAGTTACCTTCATTATCATAACAAAAGACAATTTTACTATTCTCAACATTTAGGAAATACTAAGGCTTTTGTAAACTGTCAGCCAGGAACTTTGAATGTAGTCCAAGTATGGCTATATATGAGAAATATAAATTTCTTATAAATCACAATGTCACAACATTAAAGTTTGAAATAATACTGGTCTTATTCTTACCTTTACCTTTAATTGCATCCTCACTATAAACTCATCTTCATTTATTTATTTATTATTTGAAGATTTAATTTTTATTTATCTTTGCATATAAGAACTAGGGCGTAGGCCAGAAGTGAGGGTGAGAGGACTCACCAGACATTGGGGAGCAGAAGAGGTGGATCTACTGAAATACACTGCTGAGGGGTGCAGTGTGCGAAATAGGAGAGGGTCATTGGGCCATGTGCGTTACCTCCCTGGCTGGGGATCAGAACTCGCAGCAGTGATGGGTGATAGTGTGATAGCACTGAGATTTAACACTTGTGCCAACAGGGAGGCCCATAACTCAGTTTTAATGTTCCTCTCTTTCATCATTTTCTACCTTTCTTGCTTCTTAGATTCCCTGTTTCAACATACTTTAACCAGGACCTACAGCTTCCTCTCTCATCTCCCTGATGTCCCTTCTTACCTATTTATCTAGTGTAAACTTCAGAGTCTGACTCTATCAATAATCTCTTGCATTACAACTTTAAGTTTCAAACCCCTTTCACATCTCAAGGCACTAAGGCGACCAATAATCCTCTGCGCCTTGTGCCAACTTCTTACTCTTGCAGGAGAACACAACCATGTTGAGTTGGCTTATCTGAAATTCATAATGACAGAACTCAAGTGGACCCTTAATTCTGCTCAGAATCATATTATGTTTAAATCTCTATTCACAGTTCCACTCTCCTAGATGGTGTTTTCACACTTTTTCCTTAAATACTATGTTGCCCCCATTAACACTTTCAATGGAAGACCAAAATTTCTATGTCACTGAATAAAATGACAAAAATGAGACACCTTCTAAACCTCCGACCCTGTGCAGTACACCCTCTGTGGAGCCAGTTCTCTGTGTCACTAGGGTGACCTCTCATTTTCTTCTACATCCCACCCCTTCTCTCCTCTACAAGTGCAAGCTTCAGTGACTCTCTTCTCTTATTCTTTCGCTTTTTAAACTTTATTTATTTATTTTAGCATAGAATTGGGGCGCAGGCCAGAATTTCAGGGTATGAGATTCACCAGAGACAGAGTGGGGAGCAGAACAGGCAGACCTACTGAAATGCACTGCTGATGGCAGCAGCGGGCATACTGGAGAGGTCTCCTGTGCCATCTGTGGGTTAGCTCCCTGGGTGGGAGTACTAAGACTTAACCCCTAGGTCACCAGGGAGGCCCAACTCTCTTCTCTCACTTCAATAACAAATTTCCCTCCACAATGAATCATTTTCATCTCTATACAGACATGCAGTTATTTTTCACAACTAAAACCAAAACCCTACCATTTATTTCTGCCTCTAATCACTTCCACATATTTCTGTTTACCTTGCAGAACACGTTGGGATGGTTGTTTATGTTCACTCTCTCTAATTCCTGTATCTCCATCTCAGTTGAATTGATTCTAGAAGGAGTTCACCACCATGCCACCACAAGTGCTCTTTGCAAAATCTCCAATCACTTTCACTTTTCACCCCTACCCTGATTCAGTAGTGCATTCATTGTACAGGTGGGTTCTTCCTCGTCCTCTGGACATGGCACTTTTCCTACCTCACCCATCCCACATAGTATCCTTGGGCTAAGTTCTGCTCTTGGTTGCTCTATTCTCAGAGTCCCTTTTTGTTTTGTTTTGTTTTGTGTTTTCTCTTCACATTCGAATAGTTGGTGAAAGCAGTCCCATGAAGACGATTTCTAAATTATTTCCAGTCTGACCCTACCCTCAATTCCAGAATCATATATGTGACTGCCTTCTTACAACACTGTTAGGTTGTCTAGTAATGTCTCCTGACTCCTTCCAGACCTGCTTCTCCCACAGTCTTCCCTATTTCAGTCACTCCAACTCCATCCTTCAGCTGCTTAAGACTAAAACCTCAGACTTGGTTTTGACTCACATTTCCTTCTCCTCTGCCCATTTGGTGTTAGAGCAGCATGCCCTGAATCTGACTCTGACCTATTTCATTCCCTCACTATTACTCCCTTGCCAGTTCTAGTCACCATCATTTTTCTTCTGAATTATTGCAACAAATTCCTGTTTTTCTTCTGCTTTTCTCTTTGGCCCTCAACAATCTATTCTCAATACATAATACTTAGACTGATTCTTAAGCCAGAGTCAGAACATGCTGTACTTTTCTCACACCTTCCATTGGCTCCTATCTCACTTGGTGTAAAAGTTCTTACAAGGACCTTCATTGTCTTACAAGGACCACCATGCCCCCTGGCATCTCTGATATCACCCCTTCCCTTCCTGCCCTTTCTCTCTTGACTTCTACATCTTGGCTCCTTTGTAGTCCTTATACTTCATGGTGCTGCTGCCTTGGAGACTTAGCCACTGCCTGGAATAATTTTTCCTCACCACACTTAGAATTTGCTCCCTTTCCTCCTTCAAGCCTGTACTCAGATCTTATCTACTCAATGAGTCACTTCTGATCAGCCTTTGAAATTGTAAATCTCCCACTATCTACACCCCTAATCTCCCTTCTTCCATTTTTCTTCTCACTGTCTCATATAATGTAGAATTTACTTATAATGTTTTCAGTTCTTAGTTGTCATCACCACAAGATGAAAGTGACCAGATTTTGACCTTTTGATCATTGATATATCCCTATGGCCTAGACTGGCAAAGTAGGTGCTTATTTGTGTTACTGAATGTCTGACCAAAACCAGACATGCAATAGAATTAAACCTATTAAACAGATTTTTAGTCTTCTATAATATTGCTGCTTTAACTGTCAAAACTAGTAACAAATATATTTAGTAAGTATTTTATTAAAAACTGTTTATTTAACTGTGGCTTTTGTTTTGTTGGCGGTGAAGAACACAAATCTCCAGTGTTAACATCTAAGTTGCTCAAGATTTCCATATGCCAATAAACAGAGTGATTTCTCTCTCTCTCCTTCTCTCTCTCTCTCTCTTTAAAAGATTTATTTTTTATGCATATAAGAACTGGGGTACAGGCCAGAGGTGGGGTGTTGAGAGGATTCACCAAAGACAGCGTGGGGAGCAGAACAGGGAGGGGACTGACTGAAAAGCACTGCTAAGGGTGCAAGGAGTGGGAGAGACAGGAGAGGTCTGCCGTGCCATGTGGGTCACCTCCCTGCCCGAGAATTGAACTCTTTCTGTAGTAGCTGTGGATTGCTTCATAATGCTGATGCTTAACCCCTTGAGCCACCAGGGAGAGCCTGATTTTATTTTTTCTCTTAAAAGTCTTGAATACTTTTAAGAGAGGCTTCTGCTTCTCTTCAGTTATCTCTATTTTTTAGCATTAAGAACTGATCATGAATACTGATAAAAAGGGTAAAACTTTCATTTCCATTTTGGCTTAGAGAAAAATGATATAGCGTTAACCAAAAATTTAGGAAAAGAGCCTTCCTGGTGGTGCAGGGGTTAAAGTCTCAGCACTATAAAGCTATCGCCAGCCACTGTGGCATAAGTTCCATTGACTGGCCAGGGAGCTAACCTACATGGTGCAGCAGACATCTCCTGTCTTCCCACTGCTCCCCTCAGCAGCGTATTTCAGTAGATCTGCCTGTTCTGTTCCCCACTTTGTCTCTGGTGAATCATCTCATTTCCTCCCCCACATCTCTGGCTTACACCCCAGCTCCTATATGCATAATTGAATAAAATAAATCTTTAAAAAAATTAGGAAATGGTGTATGAGAGGGATACTAATGTGTAAGAAAATTGTTTTTCATGTAAAGGGTAGTCTGAATCTATAAGCTAAACTGATGTATGAGCCTAATAAATAAATCCTTTTATGAAAAAAAAGACATCCTCTCAGTGCCTTCAAACACCTTCAGCGTCTCCAATGCCACCCGATAAAGTGAGACATTTTCATTTGAAATAACTTAAGAGTCTTCTTATATAAACTATATGTTTAACTATAAGCGTAAACTATATATTTATATTGTCCTAAAAAATAAGTTAGTGTCTTTTTCTTAAAAAAAGATTTATTTCTTTATGCATACAAGAGCTGGGGTACAGGCCAAAGATGCTTCCCGTTTTTGCCTGTAGACTGGCTTTCTTCCCTTCCTATTAAACAAACTATTTGATTTACTCGTGGAAGAAGTTATTCTAGGTTAAAGCTATTTTTATCTATGCATAAAACATTCAAGAAGAAAGAAAAATAGGTTGAAGTTCAGAAGCATAGACAATTTTGCCCATCAACAATAACTTATTGTTAGAGTTGCAGTGAGGCAAATGATTTTTCTATCTTTGTGGATCCATAACTGCAGCTTTTATAATAATTTGGGGGCATCTCTGAAGTAATTTATTCAAGTGTTTGAAGGTGAGATATTATAATATCAGGTAAGAGGGTTGTTTGTGGATCAGACTCCCTGGGCCAAAACCAAACTCCCTTTCTGTGCCTCTCTTGGGGATGTTTCTTGTCTTCTGCATGCTTCAGTGATTTCATTCATAATTGATAATATTTTAACCCATTCCATAAGGTTTTCAGGGATCAAGAGAGTTAACACACATCTTACTTAGTGCCTGGCATACAGTAAATATTCTTGAATCATTATTAATATTAGATTAAGGATATACTAAAGAAGATGGGACAAAACCCAAACAACGATAAAAATAACAGAGAATAGTGTCAGTCTGAAAACAAAAGGGAAATATCTTGACAAGTTCTTAAGCCTTCAGTAACATTTCTACTGAGATAAAGTCAATTTGCCCTTAGATTACTAACTCTTTAAGTTTTACTAGTAATATACAAGTAATTAATTAATATACAAGTAATTAATATACAGCCTAGTTTGTATGCTAACTATTTCTATTTAAATTCTATGAATCCATAATTCTAGATATAACACTGGCATTCATTTGCTTCAGAGATGATATAACATGACATTTTGATCAGTATGTAAACATTGTTTTCTATTCCTTTAGGTTATAAGTAAATCATCACATTACATTCATTTTAAAGGTACAAGTAAGATAGAATTTAAAAAAAAATATCAAGATTAAGAAATATCCATTATTGTACTTAGTAATAAGGCATAATTGATAGGCAATTTATATATTGCTGTTGCTTTTACCCAGAACTAGACCACATTTTTATACTTTTTATTTGACCTTTGTGGATCTTCCTGTTTTTCTCTCCCTGCTACTTCAAGTTAGCATCATTACTTGCTCTTTTACTCACCCCCTATCTCTTATGATGGCACACACATGATTAGTTTTTATGTTTTATCCAAGCCCCCAAGAGTCAGAGTTTATTTCTAGCCACCTTCATCCTCCCCATATCCTCAAGTTCATGAGTAGGTGTCCTTGGCTTCTTCTTTTCTTCTTTCTCCCCACACGTAGGTGATTCTGGGGCAGAAAGACTGACAGGTTTAATGAGAAAGAAGAGGTGGAAATTAAGGGACACACCCTATGATTATGGAATAATTGCCATCTTCTGGGGTAAAAGAAGAGCTCTTGGGTTGGGGGTAGAAGACATTGTGACATTCTTAATGAGAACCTTGACCTGGTTCAAGAGTTCAAACAGAACAATATCCCTGCACTGAAACTTGGAAGGAAGAGAAGCAGGTGAGAGGGATGGAAAAAAAGGAGGAAAACAGTGAGCTTATACTGACCATTGCATGTACCGACGATGCCTAGGTATTACAGTTACACGTAACTGAGAGATAGATATGCTAATAGAATGTTTACACCAAGTTTTGCTATTTTTTATGGGAATGTGAAATAAAAGAGCAGAGGCCACAGAACTGGATCTAACAGGTTGTTTCCCAAAAGGTGACAGAGTGCCAAGGAAGGGGAAGGAAGGATGTGTACAGAGTGTTGGGTGCAAAAGGAGAACTTCTGGTCATGATTTTCCAGACTCCACCCTAATTTGTGATGTATCCATCTCCAGAATAAAAGTAAACCCTTCCCTGAACCACCAGGAGAAAAGTGCTTTGGAACATGAGTTCCACCTTTCTCCATTGTCAGGCCTGACAATAAAATCTTGCTTTGCTTAATCTGATCTGGTTGTTGTTTCATTGACTTTTCAACAGGTGAACATATTATTTTGTTTAGAAGGTCAGCAACAAATAGTTTATAGAGAGACTGTTTAAAATCTCTGTTCCTTACAATAGCTTTGTGAGTAAGGTATTCATATACCCCCCCCCCTTTTCTTTTACTATTTTATTTTTTTTTTCATTTTTTATTTTATTTATTTTTTACATAATTTTACATTTTTGCACAATGTACGCATTTTCATCTTGGTTATAGTCCCCATACAATTCCCACCCCCCGCCCCGTTCTGATCCTACCCCATCCCAACCCTCTTGTAATGTGTCTCACTCATAGCAGGTATTTAGAAAACCTAAATAAGGGACCAGGAAAAAGACTAATTATACTAAAGTAAAAATCAAAATCAACAAGCAACTATAAACCATATATCCCCTTTTTAGATGAGAAGCATGATGCTGATAGAGATTAACTAGCACAAGCCTACAAAGCTTGAAAGGAACAAGTAACACAGATCTGAATTCAGGACTGTTTGAATGCTGGGCCCCTGTCTACTAAACAAAGAACTGTGTGGAGGCAGTGAAAGAGCTCCAGTCTTGAGTTCTGACAGAGTGTGCTCCAGACTACCTGATGGTGCCTGGAAGAAGCTGCACACCTAGACACACTGTAGCTGCTCCAGCCATTTGTTTTTAAAACTAGGGCCTCCCCAGTGGCACAGCAGTTGAGCGCTGGGTTGCGAAGCTGCCCGCAGCCTCTGCAGCGCCGGTTAAATCCCCGGCTGCTCCCTGACCACCCGAGGAAGGTACCACATGGTGCGCAGACCTCTCCCGCTGCCCACTGCTCCCCTCAGCAGTGTACTTCGGTCCTTCTGCCTGCTCTGCTCCCTGCACTGGCTCTGGCTCATTCTCTCACCCTCTCACGCTTCTGACTGTACCCAGTGCTTGTATAAATAAATAAAAATAAATCTTTAAAAAAATAAATAAAACTAATGGCCCTGATATAATATTGTTTAGGAAGTCAGTAACTAATAGAATATATACAGAGAGATTATAAATACATGGAAGTTTTTATATATGTTTACAATCTCTGTTCCTTAGAATAGGTCCTTGAGTGAGGAATTCATATACCCCTTTTTCAGTTGAGAATGATGGTGCTGGTAGAGATTAATTAGTACAAGCTTACAAAGCTTGAGACTGAACAAGCTACGCAGATCCGATTCAGGACTGTCTGAATGCTGGACCCCTTATTTAGTGATAGGAAGTCACTGTCCCCAATCTTACCGCGTTATACTGCATGATAATGAAAAAACCTCAAGGGTGCCAAGCCCACCAATGATTAGGAATATGAATGTGGTACTTAAAACAGTAAGGGCCGGTAATGCCAGGGTAACAAAATCTCTTGCACATCAGATAGTTCATAAGTCTTTGCTTTTTCTAGAATTGAAGGAAGACTTAATATGCCAGCTGATGTGTCATTGAACATACATTCTGATGCTAGAAACCATGTGATTTTTGGCATATAATTCAGCAGATGTATTAAGAGTTGAGGGGCATTGTTACAATATAATTCAATATTTCCTAATTAGTTATTTATGGATGAGAATAACCTCAGTATTTGAATTTCTTGTAAGTGACAGAAATGAAACTGGTTTTATCTTACCTCATTTCAGCAATAACATTCAAATATGACGAAATGAGTTAATTGGGGGAGGGGGATGACAACTGTATTTATCCTATTAAAAGATATATTTTAATATATCTCTAATAACTATTGAATTTCTATGTAAAGTAATTTTTTATGAAGATTTGTAACATATTTAGGCTCTTTAGAGAAATCAAAATGACTGTACTGACAACATAACTAAAAGATATTTGACACATAGCTCTCCATGGTCATAAGAAATAAAATTTATATGCATATTTTATTAAAGAGTGGTAAAACTGTTGATCGATAAAACATTTATGCATACAGCATTGTATTAACATAACATCTCTGAGGAAAATGATGTAGAAATGAAAGTTAAAAAAAGAACACTAAATATCATATTTTGTCAATAAGTGATGTTGGGTAAGAAATCATGGTGTTTTTTTAATTCCATTGCCTCATATTAAGTCATCTATACCTTTTGTTTAAAGATGCCACTAACTTATACATAGATATATAATATGTACCACATATAGTATAAGACATAAGATAATATATTAAGGCTTTTACATATATGTATACAGATATACATACACATTTGTAAATATGAATACTAATATATATATATATACATATAAAAATCTTTTAGAAGTAGCAAAATTCTAACGATCACTGCACTAAAGTATGGCAGGCTGATAGTCTTGTTGTCAAAAGGCAATGCTACAATGGGAGAATTAGGAAGGCTGAGAATTAGAAGACTAAAGAATGGAGTAATAGGAGTAGAAATACAAAACCAGTAAGTGGAACACTCCACAAGTTATCATGGTTACTTCTGCAGTGTTGTATGTTGCTTTACCTTTCTAATTTTTTAAAAAAATTTTAAAAGATTTATTTATTTATTCAAGCACTGGATACAGTCAGAAGTGCAGGAGGGTAAGAGAATTCATCAGAGTCAGAGCGGGGAACAGAACAGGCAGACCAACGAAGTACACTGCTGAGGGGAGCAGCGGGCGCAGCAGAAGAGGTCTGCGCAAGATGTGGGACCCTCGCCGGTGGCCGGGGATCAAACTGGCGCTGCAGAGGCAGCGGGCAGCTTCACAGCCCAGCGCTCAACTGCTGCGCCAACAGGGAGGCCCTGCTTTACCTTTCTATAATGTCATTGAGATCACATGAGTTCAAGTATAAAAGTCTAACACTAAGACCCAACATTCCCCATTCACTGATTCTATAATTTAGGCAAGTTACATTAAGTTTTATTTTTCTATTTCTAGAATATGAATAATCAGCTCTTTCCTATCTCATATCTGTCATCTCTTATTATATCCCTGTGATATATGTAAAACAATATATATGAAAAACATTTCTGATCACTACAGTATAAATTTAAGCTGGTGTTGCAATATGATTATTCTTCCATGCAGTAAATAATTTATATCAGGATTTTGTCAGTATCTTTAATATAAATTTTATAAATTAATATTTATATTTAATAAATAAGAGGGAAAACATCTAATGCAAAATAAAAGATGTTGGGCAACATTGGTTTATAACCCTATATATGATTCTGAGTTATAGGATCACACCTCTTTGATGTATATCACCACACCACACCTATCACCAAGGCACAGATATTTCTAATGGGTAAATGTTTATCCAACACCATTCCATAAGATTTTGTCCTACAGCTACTCTCTGCTTGCACTTATAAAAATGCTGTGATTCACCCGTATTAAATCTAACTGAACACTCTGGTTTGTTATTTTCCTCTGTATCATGCTCTGAGACAAGGATGCTGAGCAATGTGATATGATCCTGTAACAACAATTTCACATTATTCAACAACCAAGAAAGGGGGTGGGGGAGTATCACCCTACTCTAGCAACAAAGTGTTAACAAATAGGAAAAAGAGAGAATTTATCTAAAGACACAAGTTCTAAAGAGTATGTGTCAATCCCAACACCAACCCTGGTTCCACCTTGCTGAATCTTGCACTCAGGAAGTGACCCACAGGTCACTTATTCAATCCCTTGGCTTCATGGCACCCTGGGTCATCAAATATCAATGTTTTGGTGAACTTCCTTAATCTTAGCAAATGGTATATGCTTTGTTCTCCATTAACAGAGAATGTAGACCAAAATATATAAACTCAACTCAAAGCTGATCCTTTTATTTTGGTGTCTTAAGTCACCCACAAATATGTAGGTCTCCTCCATCCTAAATACAAACCAACAACAAAATTATCCCTTAACACTCCTGTCCTTCTCAACTATGCTTTCCCTTTGCTATTAAACTGCTTGAAAGAGCAGAATATTCACAATCTCCACATATAAATTAGTCCATTCACTTTTTACTTTACTGTTTCTATATTCTCACTCACTTCTCTTCTCACACTTTTCAGAGGTGACCAGCTGTCTCTAACTCCCCAAGCCAATGAATGGCATTGGGTTATTTTCTTTCTCTGCTGTTTTTATGCCACCTGACGATTTGTTCTTTCTCAAACCTCTGTTACTGGTCCCTTTATTTCACTCAATATTTTCATGTAGTCCTCCTCAGAATAACTCCTTGGGGTTATCCTCTTAATTGTTTTGGCATTGGTCTGCAATTTTGTGCATCATATCCACCTGGAGGGCTTTAAAGTCCTCCCCAGGCCTAGGTATGACATGCAGAGTCTGATTGATCTGGCTGACAAAGGGTCCAGGCATATGTGTTTTTAAATTTCTTCTGTTGCTGTTAATGTGTAGATAGGTTTGCTAACAAAAGACTGCTATCTCATTCACTGCCATGGGAGTTAACTCAAAAATCACTAGTGTCAGTTTCAATTGTTATTAGTTTCTGTTCAAATTCCTAGTCAATGTCTAGATAATTCCATCAGAAATTCAACAATGTGGAAAGCATAATAGGTGCTGCATTGATACTAGTAATTCCTCACATCAGTCCTTTCTCTGTAAATTTGGTCCTCTTGATCTTCTTCAAACTAATGGCATCATTATCACTGCATCCCTAAACTCAAAGCTTACTGAAATGCTCACATCTCTTTCCAAAACAATTCTATTACAGATTTTTTTCTAAATATTTCTCAGACTTGGGCCCTATTCTCTTGCCCCAGTTTTCTTTAAATATCATGATACTATTTTATTATCTTTTAAGAACTCTGCTTTTTTTTAAAAAAAGAAAATATTTATTTTTATTTAGATATGCTTACAAGAACTGGGGTGTAGGTCAGCAGTGCAGGGAGTAAGTGGATTCACCAGAGTCAGAGTGGGGAGCAGAACAAGCAGGTCTACTGAAATACACTGTTGAGAGGAGCAGTGGGCATGGCAGGAGAGGTCTGCTGCCCCATGTGGGTTAGCTCCCTGGCTGGGTATCCAACTCATGCAGCAGTGGCTGGCAATAGCTTGATAGTGCTGGCAGGCACCGAGGAGGCTCAGGACTCTGTTTTTATTTTTTGATGGTTTTGCTATTCAGAATATTAACAATTGAGGTAACATCAGTTTACACCAATGGATATGATTTAGAGTTATAAGTTCATGCCTCTTTTTTTTTAAAGATTTATTTATTTATACAAGAACCGGGGTACAGGCCAGATTCGCGGGAGCATGAGAGGATTCACCAGAGACAGAGCGGGGAATAGAACAGGCAGACTGACAAAATATACTGCTGAGGGGAGCAGCGGGCGAGACAGGAGAGGTCTGCTGCACCATGTGGGCCCCTTGACTGCAGGCTGGGATCAAACTGGTGCTGCAGAGGTTGCAGACAGCCTCACAGCATGGCACTCAACTGCCTGCATCACCAGGGGAGGCCCGAGTTCACACCTCTTTTAATGTGTTACCAGACCATATCCACCACCAAAGCACCTGTAATTCCAACAATTCTCATTCAAAAGTAAATCTTAAAAAACAACAACTTTAACAAGAAAATTCTCCATTAAGTTACTATTTGTAGGATATAACAAAAATTCAAAATGTGCCATTAGAAACCTAAAATTTTCATTATTTCATGAAACTTCTAACAATAACACAACAAAATCATGAACGTATATACTTTTAGAAAATTGATGAGATGACATAACAGTTCCTAAATAAAATACGTTTTCTCAAAAGACGTATTTGTCTAGATATTACCTCACTAGTTCATGAAAATCAACAAAACAAGATTCCACAGATGTTGGACAGTGGTGGAACTAGACTTTTAGAGGTGAATCTAAGAGTACATATAGATGCTGATTTACTATGATGTACAATGAAATCTATATAATATTATAATATAATGTTCAATAAAACATTAAAATAAAAGAGAACCACCTAAACAGAGTGAAATTCCAACAATGTGCAGTGAATAAAACTTTTCTTCTTATTGGAAAACTATAGGCTTTGGAGTAAGCCAGATTTGGCTTTGTGTCCCAGCCTACCTTTTTGCTAAGTTTGCAACCTTGTGTAGGATGGAGAGTTCCAGCATCACAGTCCTCATGTGCACAAAGAGAAGCCCCTCCCTCCTGGCTTGTAGGAAGATTTAATGATATGTGGAAGGGAAAACACCTAGAATTAGGGGGCAGTCATTAAATTTTGTCACCTCCTTTCTATGGCAAAGTTCACCTCAAGCACAACTACATCTATATCAATATGCTTTAAACACTGATAATACATTGTTTTTTACTATCACTATCAATAGTATACATTTCTATAACTTTGTAATTCCAACCAGGTAAAAAAAAATATTGGGAGAATTTTGACTTTCAATTTACCAGTACATAGGACAATAGGTCTTGGTTTATGACTCTTCATTCAGAAAACTTTCCCCGTGAGGAAAGTCTACTTTTACTTGCAGACATTAACATCTCAGGGCATGTGTTAGAAAAGAGGTCACAGTTCTAGCATTCCTGCATGTGGAATGGGTCCCAGCTCTTATAGTAGGAGGATACAATGTTGAGAAATCCCTCTAACAATCACGTTCTTCAGATCTACGGATGCCTTCAGTCTGGCATTCAAACACCGGAACTCACAGAATTAACCTGAGCTTATTAATAAAAATGAATAATTCCCAGTTTGATTATAATTTCTTGGACAAGAACATGTTGATCCCATATTGTGTGTTCCAAAACAAGGTATATAAATCTGTCCTTTCTTCTTGTGCATGGTGTGATTTTACAATCACATTTTTTAAGGCTCCTAATACATGCATGGTTTTAGTTTTGTTGTTACTGATATTTCACACAATTCAGAACCATTGGTTATATAAGCACTACCTGGGGAAAAAAAGTTGTTTTTTTTAATATTTTTTTAAAGATTTATTTATTTATTTATACAAGCACTGGTTACAGTCAGAAGCGCGGGGGGTGAGAGAATTCACCAGAGCCAGAGCAGGGAGCAGAGCAGGCAGAAGGACCGAGGTACACTGCTGAGGGGAGCAGCGGGCGGCAGGAGAGGTCTGCGTGCCATTTGGGACCCTCCTCCAGTGGCCGGGGAGCAGCCGGGGATCGAACCAGCACTACAGAAGCTGCTGGCAGCTTTGCAACCCAGCGCTCAACCACTGTGCCACCGGGGAGGCCCGGAAAAAAAAAGTTTTGCAGGAAAATATAGAGGTCAATATTCCCTGGCTTCCATAACCTCTTATGAGGAGCTACTCCAACCATCCTATGGTTCAAAAAATTCAGTTATCTCTTCCCTAAATACTTTATTCTTCAGTTTAAATTTATGTTTTATTTATATAATCAGCAAAGGTAGAAAAATGTGGATTAACATTCCCAGTGGTTTATCCTTTTATAGCTCATAATTAAATATGAGTAAATTACAATCCATAGTTTAATACTGACTTCCCAAATTTATATTCATACCTTTACTCAATTTCATATTCCCCTCTAGTTAAGCTGCATAAAAGCTAGGCTATATATGCTCATATATATATATATATATATATATATATATAATGGTAGTACATATATGCTTATATATGTACACATGTATATGTGCACACATATACATACACACATAAATGTA
The DNA here is from genome assembly GCF_964194135.1 of Talpa europaea. Taxonomy (NCBI): domain Eukaryota; kingdom Metazoa; phylum Chordata; class Mammalia; order Eulipotyphla; family Talpidae; genus Talpa; species Talpa europaea. The sequence continues at coordinate 82,052,778 of NC_140071.1, read as the reverse complement.
TATACATATATCTATATACATGCATACACACACATATACACACACACATACACACACACACACACACACATACACATATTTGGGGATCCATTTCCACAAGACAATTATTTTCCAAACAGTTTTCAAAGCTTACTACTAAAATTGTTTATAGCTTATCTATGTTTAATCATTTTGCTATTTTAAAAATAAAAGACAAATATTTTGAGCAGAAAGATGTGTAAAGATAAATCAATAGCATGCCCTCCTTTTTTTCCCATTATTCCTCAAAATCCCAAGGAAAAAAAGGACATATTTGAGGATGAACCATATATTAGGACCTTTTAGGATTGCCTCATACAAGTATTAACAATCATAACTACTTTTATTTTTTTAAAAAAATATTTACATCTTACTTCAAAAAATATTTATTTATTTATTTATTCATTCATTCATTCATTTATTTATATAAGAACCAGGGTACAGGCCAGATGCACGGGAGGGTGAGAGGATTCACCAGAGACAGAGCAGGGAACAGGACAGGCAGACTGATGAAATACACTGCTGAGGGGAGCAGCGAGGCGTGACAGGAGAGGTCTACCTCGCCATGTGGGACCTTTGCTGGCTGGCTGGGATCCAACCAGCGCTGCAGAGGCTGCAGACAGCTTAACAGTGCGGCACTCAACCACCTGCACCACAAGGGGAGGCCCCATAACTACTTTTAAATATATTAATGTTTGTTCTGAGTTGTCCTTTATTTTGTTTAAGTGACTCAGTGTTAGAGTAAGAAAAAAGTATTTACAATCCAAAATTCCAGTTGTAATTTCTGATCAATTGCATGCAAAATAAGAATAGTGACAATATATTTGATACCACGATAACATAACAATGATGACATTTTTTCACATTTACATGCAAAAATACATAGTCAAATATTACTAAAAACTAAAAATGTGACCCATATTTGTATATACACTAAATTTTAAGCTATTAAAATGCTTTGTCTTAGATTAGGGTATGCTTTGGCTACTTTTAAGAAGACTAATGTGTTGATTTCACAAATCTCTTCTCCATACTGACAGAATTAACACAAGGGTAATTAGTTGTATTATGAAATAATTTGACTACAACTTCATCTCTTTAAATCCTGCCACGTATAGGTGGCAAATGCCAATAAAACAACAATAAAATCAAAATTAATTTATCCATTAATCAGAGAAAGTGTCAATGTTAAGTTACATGTACACATATAAGCAAAAATAATAGCAAATTCAAGATCTGATGTAGATTTGCGTATTTACAACACCTTCAACATAATTTCATAGGTTGAATATTGTGAGTTTTTTCAATGTGATCTTTTATATCAATAAAGTTGAATTCTCATTGAGAGTTTTAATACTTATGTTTAAGGACTTGTGTCTTTCTGTAATTCAGAGTAAATAACATGCCTGCATTTTAAGGCAAAGTGATTTTCTTTACAGGAAGGACAGTCCCTTTAAGTTCTTAGGAGATAGTTGAACTTTGGTCAGGAAGTTAGTAACAATGAGAGATTCTCAGCTCTGAGTAACTACTGGCACTCCCTGGTCTTTTGATACATGAACTTGTTAGCTTTGTGATTGGTTAAGGAAGTGTCTCATCATATATGTCAATAAAAAAGAGCAAAGCACCTTGCATTTCCCCTATTCTATTCTATTCTATTCTATTCTATTCTATTCTATTCTATTCTATTCTATTCTATTCCCTTATGAAAGACAGATGTGTTGTGTCTAATTATTCACTGATTGGTATCAGGAGAAACATTAACATAATTGGCACATTTGTTCTAATTAACTCAGGGAAACTGCCACATGCCACCCAACATGAAAAGTGAGTCCAGTACCATTAACTGGAAAAATTTGCATCTATTAGAAAGGTTAGTTTGTTAAACTCAAACTGGGGCCCATCAAATCAGAACACTGAGATTGAAAATGACACAATATTGTTGAGAAGAGTGTGAGCACCTAAGAGAATGGGGATTCAGCCTAGATTTGTTATGTGCAGATACATTAATCAAACAAATGGGAAAAGCAATTATGGAACAATTATCAAATGCACACTCAGCCTAGCCAAGATTCTAGAAGGAGCATTGGCTAGAAGTTGGGAGTCATCCAAATTTTACTGACTGGTTTACAAATGACAAGTTTGAAGTTTTTCAGTATTTCTTTGTTTAATCTAACCCTTTAGATGAGTGGTTCTAAAACTTTGCTGCATTTTAGAATCAAAACTGTCAACTTAGTATGTTCAGGCTGGGATCTATGTATTAGCGGGGGGGGGGGGGTCTTTAACAACGCCCAGGTGTTCCTAATGCATCCATACTGAGGAACCAGAACTGCAGACTCTTCAGATGACCTTGCCTAAAATGTAGATTCAGATTAAGTGACTTTGATGGGTCCTGAGATTCCACATCTCTCTAAGAAGGCAGAGGTCATGTCAACTCAGAGAAACAATGCATCATGCTCTGAATACTAAGGCCTTGACAATTCTAAATACAGCTATAGCTAACAAGCCTTCTGCAGACTTTCACTAGGTAGATTTAGCTCTAGGACTTGATTTCTCAGAATTATGTTATTTTGGTTTCTCATACTGGCAACAGTAGTCTCACCATACCTGCAGGTGCCTCATATGACTAAGAATGGTTCCTCATGATAGAATGCAAATAAAAGTTTTTTACTCTTAAATATTGTCCATAAAACAGTGTCTTATAACACAAGAAGTAAAGGTTCATAAAAATGGAAAAATAAAAAAGCCCCCTTGATCCATCCATCCCTTGATCCAAAAAAAAAACACCCATTTTTTGCAGTGACATTGTTCCAGATGCTCTCTCTATTCAAGAAGGGAAAGCTACTTTGGCTTTTCTAACCATTTGCTTCTCAGGTTCACAATAAAATAAGACCCTCATTCTCTTTTGTACCAATCACTGTCCAATATACTTTGCAACTTACACTCAGTTTGTGAAAGTATATGTGTTTTAATGCTTTAAAAATATTGAGTCTTTAAGCAAGATGAAATTATATTTTTAGACAATTGTAAATAATAACCAAAGGATTAAAAAAAAAGCCAGTGGAAAGTGTAGTGACATTTACTCAGTTGTTTGTAACTTTTGCAAAAGGAAGGAATTTGCTAAGAAAGAGAATTTGTTTTCCTGCTGGGGAAACACTGCCTTAATTGCACATATGTCTGGCTCATTGCTTTTGAGAGTTGAACGTACACAGAACATATTGCCGATGTGAACTTGTCTTGAAATCTGAAAAATTTCATTTCTAAAGCCTAAGTTCAACTATGAGGAGATAAAAAGCCTGTTGACAAATATAGACAACCCCAAAAATGCCGAAAGTAGAGTGGTTATATCCAATATTATCTTCCAGGGGAGCAGAATGGCACTGAAATGTTATGCTAAATATCCCAAGCCCAAAAGACTACAAATTGACTTGTCCATGGATAGCTCTTAAACAGTCTTTAAAATAACCTTGTCTTTCAGCACATGCAACTCTCAGCATTTCTTCTTATTTATCAGTTAGGAGTGTTTTGGACTCTTGCTAAGTCTGTTCAACTTTTAAAAATTCAGGTTTTTTGCTCTCAAGGACTGTCAGTTTTCATCCACAGTGATTTTATAAGAACTAGAGCTTATACAGCATAGAAAATTATTAAATTCCAAAGCAAGAGAACATATCCAAAAAACAAACACATGGGCCTCCCTAGTGGCACAAGGAGTTAAGACATAGCACTGTGAACCTACCCACAGAAACTGCAGCATGAGTTCAGTCCCCAGCCAGGGAGGTGACTCACATGGTGCAACAAACCTCTCCTGAATCTCCTGCTGCTCTCCTCAGCAGTTTGTTTCAGCCAATCTGCCATTCTGTTTTGCACCCTGTCTCTGGTGACTCCTCTCACCCCAACCCCTCTGGACTATACCCCAGTTCTTGTATGCATAAATAAATAAATCTTTAAAAAAAAGAAAGGACACACTTTTCTTTAGGAAACAAGGACTCTGCATTGAAAGGTCTTCTTGCCCTGTAATTAGGGACACAGGCTTTGTCATAGCCTGTTGTTGAAGTGCCACTGAGAGATTGTATTTGAGACTACTGAGATCTACTGACCACTAATTTTAGATCAAAGAAAAGCCTACTTTTGTAGGCCTAATGAATGTTATCATGGGAGATATCATTTTCTTCTGAAATCCAATTATTTTATAGATTTTATTCACTTAATAAAATCAACTTTAAATTTTTTTTTTATTCCCAAAGGAATTAAAATTTCTCTCCATCTTTCTCCATTTCTTCTAGTTCCACCCTAAGACAAGCAACCATCTTCTTTTGCTTGGGTTAAGGGAATATCCCCTCAATGGTGACCCTGCTTCCATTGTTACAATTCTGTTTTCTATGCAGCAGCAAGAATAATATGTCGGGGCCTCCATGGTGGCACAAGGGGTTTTGATGAACCCTATGAAGCTGCCCGCAGCCTCTGCAGCACAAGATCAATCCCCTGGCCGGGAGGTACCACATGGTGAAGCAGACCTCTCCTGGCTCGCCTGCTGCTCCCCTCAGCAGTGTATTTCAGTCAACTGCCTGTTCTGTTCCCCACTCTGTCTCTGGTGAATCCTCTCACACCCACACCCTGGCCTGGACCCCAGCTCCTGTACACATAAATAAATAAATCTTTTTAAAAAAGAAAGAATAATATGTAAAAGATATATACCCTTGACCCTTGAACAAAACAGATTTGAACTAGACTGCTCATATGCAGATTTTTTTTCTATCTTTGGGTTCCACATTTGGTTAGTTGAATCCTTAGATGTGGAAATCACAGATAAGGAAGACTGACTAAAAAGGGTTTGAATATCCAGGGATTTGGGCATCTGCAGGACGGGTGATAGTGTCTAATCCCTCATGAATACCAAAAGATGACTGAAGTTAAGTTTTGGAGGATCAAAAGTTATACACAGATTTTTCAGTATTCTGTGGCCATCACTCCTAACCCCTACGTTGTTCAAGCATCCTCTGTATATCAATTCCTTATTTAAAATCCCAGTGATTTTTCATACATTCAAAGATTCAAAGAAAACTTATATCCTCTCTCTCTGTCTCTCTCTCTTTTTCCATTCCTCACCCCCCCCCCCCATCAAATCCATGACCTTATCCCCCCCGGGCTGACTGAAGGTCTACTTTCCTCTTCAAGACTAACTATGTCTCTCAAAGACACTAGTTTCCTTTTTTTAATCTATAACCACATGAACTCCTTCTGAGATGATTCTACTCCCCTGCCTAGGGATTCCTAACCCAGATCTTTTCAAGACTGACTCATTTCTGTCTTTCAGATGTCAGCTCAAGTTGTCCCTAGATAGAGTCTCTTTGGACTATAAAGTAACATCACACCCTGAAAACCACCAACCAAATAAGGCAAGAATTGACCTTGTATTTCTTTTAATTGTAAGTATCTGACATCTATGCCTACTTATTTTTAGTCATTTGTTTGTTTCAATCTCTAGGAACTTTGACTTGTATTTCTGTGAGCAGAAGCATATCTGGTACATAGTGAATGGACAACAAATATTTCTGGAATAAATGAATTAACGATTAAAAAGATAAAAACTGCAATAGGCTCAGCGGAAAGACTAAGTATCTGCATCATTCAAGCTCTAAATCTAAGTCAGAGAAGGCTGATTATTTCTTGTTCTCCAAAAACTAATGCTGATACTTATTTAATTTAATTACTACTTTTAAATTTGGTTTAAATAATCTCTGCATATAATTATTAGATTCAGATGTTTGGGAGAAACACATATGGGATGGCATAGTAAAGAGGAAAATATTGGTAAATGTTGATTGTGCTCATGTAAATCTTGCAAACTGACTACTAGTCAGGGAGCCTAAAACTTTCACAAACCTGTTTGCAAGGTTGACATTCATAATCAAAACCCCCTCTTGTCACTAAACACATGCGAGGAGAAAATACCAATAGATATTCTGGGCACTGAAAGCAGTGTCTCTCTCAAAATTAGTATTCAAACTCTTTTCTCTGTAAACCTCTTTTGCCTGTAAAGAACGTAAAGCACAGCTTGAGAGAAGACAATGCACCTGCATAGAAATGCATTGATACTAAGTTCCAATTATGAGGGAATGGCAGGGAAACATGCCGTCCTCTTGTGAAACATTGTTCTGCAGCAGCATTAATAATCAATTAGATGGAGAGCCACCTGATACTGCACATTTGGCAGAAACCCGCAGCAGCCAGCAGCTTTTTGCCCTGGCAGCATCAGCTTAAAAATATCTGTTCCCTGTTATCAAGACTAAACTCAGAATAATCTCTTCTTTTGCACTTCACCCCATATTTTCCCACTTGCTAATTAGAGATGCAAATGTTGATAAATAAGATGTTTTTTAAGCACAACTGGGTCAATAAGTTGAACATTGTGCCCTATTCCTCCAATTAAACTCCTATGAGAAATAGCTCAATTACAATTGGAGAAACAATTATCCCCTTGTTAAAGGTGAAACAAATCACAGGTTTTAGTGAAAAATTCAGTTTTGCTTTTTCTGCCATGCTGACAAATGCTGTATCCATTGATGTTTGATCCTAGTACTCCCCCAAACAGATAATCTGATGAAATAAAGCATCTCTGAGTATATTTCTGGCTCATGATGTGACAGCCACATTTTCTAGGCATAAACTAAAATGAGCAAAGAGGGATTCATTACATAGAGTGCTGCTATTTTGCCTCTGGAGCAACCCTGCACCCCACTCACGGGCATATTAATTTTCTGGCTTCTTTAGGGAGATGAGAGAGGTTTGTCTGTTGAAAGGGAGAAAAATGTCTCCATAGAAATGGAAGAAAACATTCTATTTTTGGCTTGATCTTAACAAAAGCGATATTAAAAATACTGAGCAATAGCATTTTAGAGTTCTTTGGGGATTTATTTTTCTTTCTTTTGCCTAGTCTACTTTTAATATGATTATTATTAGCCTGCCTTATAGTCCTTGAACTAAAGTAATTCCCAATGGCCTCCTTTTGTCCCAGACTTGCCTGTTCCCTTTTACCCCTTTCTAGAAATGGCCTTGTAGTTATGGCAAGTTTTCAGGCCTCAGCGGCACCACTTTGGAGAGGTCTGCTGAGCCATGTGGGTTAGCTCCCTGCAGGCTGCAGTGGCTGGCAATAGCTTGATAGTGCTGTTTTTAACCCCTGCACCACCAGGGAGGAGTCCCACTTGGTCCAACCATGTTTGACTGGGCATTTACAAGGGGATGAGTAACTGAGTAACTTTAGATATTTCTTTTTTTTTTCCCTATTATAGTTTTTAGCTCTTTTTTTTAAAGATTTATTTATTTACTTATACAAGCTCTGGGTACAGTCAGAAGTGCAGGAGGGTGAGAGAATTCACCAGAGCCAGAGCGGGGAACAGAACAGACAGACTGACGAAATATACTGCTGAGGGGAGCAGCGGGCAGTAGGAGAGGTCTGCCCGACATGTGGGACCCTCGCTGGTTGCCAGGGATCGAACCGGTGCTGCGGAGGCTACGGACAGCTTTGCAGCCCAGCACTCAACTGCTGTGCCACCAAGGGAGGCCCAACTTTGAATATTTCTTTGGTAAACTGTTACATTTTGTTCTCTTCTTTCTCTAAGTGCACTAATCCTATTAAAGTTCTTTCACACAAAGAGTAAGCTTTGTCTTTATGTAGTGGATGGCAGAAGCTCTTTAGAGCATGCAAGTTTGGAGGTCCCAGGGTACCCCTCCATCTGTACACTAACAGTTCTAATAAACTCTGTTGCTTGCTTTATTCTGGCGCTTCATGAAATTCTTCTCAAAAGACACCAAGGATGTTCAATTCTTATTTTCCCCCAACATATCCAATGGGATCTCTTTCCTTCATCTTATTAAATAATAAACTTATCAAATATATGAAGTGACCTACATTTTGCTAGTATTAAAGATAAACCATGAACAAAACCTATTTTTGTTCCTTGTTTCATCACAATCTAGTCAGGCAGGCAGAGGAGTGCACAGATATATTTCAACAAGCAGTAGTCAGAGCTATATAAAATCATGGTACATAAGGACTGGCTTGTGGCCAATCACACAGGTTGGTCCATGCCAGGTGTTAAATACTGAAATAGTTCTCTATCTGCTGCTAAATGACTGAGTGTCCCTCACTCCCATGCCCTGGCTGGCTCCCAGGGATCCCTGGACCACCCTAAGTTTTAGCAGCTAAGATCCAAGGCCCTCAGACTCTGATCCTGTTCTTAGGGAGCACTGCCATTGTTAAAAACCATTTTAAATAATTTCCTTAGATAAAAAGAAAAGACCAGAAGAGATAACAGCCAAGCCTAAAGCTCTGATACCCTTATGCTTCCTCCTGAGGGTTCTCACAACATAGCTTTTAAAATCTATTACTATTGAGAAAAATTCTTGGTCAAAACTGCCACCACCTGAAGAGGTATAACATATGGAGTTCTGGGTTAGCCTCTCCCTTTTTGGAGGGAGATTTCCTTTGTTGCTCACTCTTGTAAATTGGTTAGCCTCAAGCCAAATTTCATTTTATTTTTATATTCCCCATACAATTGCGACCCCCTTATTTTGACCCCAATCCCTCCCCTCCCTGCCCACCACCCCCCATAGAGTGTCTCTGGTTCATAGTTGTTTGTTGATTTTGATATTTACTTTCTTATATTCTTATATTCTTTTTTCTGGTCCCTTATTTAAGTTTTTTAGATTCCTGCTATGAGTGAGACCATCCAGTATTTTTCTTTTTCTTTCTGGCTTATTTCGCTGAGCATGATCCCTTCCAGCACCATCCATGTTGCTGCAAATTGCATGTGTTTATCTTTTTTGAATGCTGATTAATATTCCATGGTGTAGATGAAGACTGGTCGAGTGTCTGGGAACCATGAGGACTATTTGGGCAAAAGTAACTTTAAAAATCACAGTTGGAGGGAATAATAGCAAGTGAAATAAATCAGTGACTAGATAGTGTCACTTATATGGAGAAAATAGAGAAGCCAAGCTATGGATCGGGTAATGATAAGCTTAAAAACTAACCTTTGAAAACTGACCATTGAACTGAGGCCTTCAGAGGTGTATAGGGAGGAGGAGGGGTTGGGACAAACAGGGGAGGGATCACAATGGGCTATGGTGGTGGGATATGGGTGATTTGGTGGCAGATGTATTTAATATGGTTATAGCTAAGGGGGCGGATCCTGCACTTCCAAAATCCAACAATAATGTGAGCCAACATTATCTCAATAATAAAAAATGTTAAATTCACCATGACTTAAGCTTCAGCTCACCCAAGTCATGATTCAATTCCTTTCTACTTACTTGTAACTGTTAATATGAAACAGGTGACATTTGGAGTATTCATACTTAATATATGTCTTTGTAAAATTTTTGAAATAAAGGATTTAATAAAATAATTGAAAAGATTAGAGTGATAGCTTGCTATAAATATTTACATTATCAAGACATTTGTAAAATAAATATTTACATGAACTGGGGGACTTGCATTGTTTTAAAATGTGCAATGTTAACTTGACTTGTAGATTTTATGGACCATACACAAACAGTTGGCTAGAGGATACAAAAGACCATCTTGGGGCCTCCCCGGTGGCGCAGCGGTTGAGCGCTGGGTTGCGAAGCTGCCCGCAGCCTCTGCAGTGCCAGTTTGATCCCCGGCTGCTCCCCGGTCACCGGAGGAGGGTCCCACATGGAGCGCAGGCCTCTCCTGCTGCCCGCTGCTTCCCTCAGCAGTGTACTTCAGTCCTTTTGCCTGCTCTGCTCCTGGCTCTGGCTCTGGTGAATTCTCTCACCCTCCCGCGCTTCTGACTGTACCCAGTGCTTGTATAAATAAATAAATAAATAAATCTTTTAAAAAAACCCCAAAAAAACATCTTGGTCATGTTTCCAAAACACAAACCTCATGGCCCTATACCATACCTCACACCTACCAGCAGAAGTACAATGTGCTCAGTAACTATTTGGAATTCAAGACACTGAATAAAGTCTTCCGTGAATCAACAGGTGATGATACAATAATAGTATTATTAATGACTGATGTTCAGTGATTTTGATATATTCTAAGTGATTTGCATGTATCATTTCTTTTAAACACAACTACACTCTGTAGAGGTAGTATTATCTCCCTCTTAAAATTGAGTTGACTTAAGTACAGATTTGAAATACCATGTCCAAAGTCAAAGAGTTAAAAATAGTGAAACTTAGATGTTAAACTAGAATTCTGTAAGAAAATGAATTTAATATTCCACAGTGGATAATAAAGTCAAGTTAGTGAAGACAATTAGATGCTTTTTTTTTTAAATTTCTCAGAAAAGCTTATGCCATTATTTGTACCAAAGTAGTTGCCATTGTAACTTAAGATTTGAAGAGTTCTTTTAAAATCTATTGGTTCACAGACTCTGCAGTGCAGGTTCGATTCTCAGCCAGCCAGGGAGATACCCATATGGCACAGCAGACCTCTCCTGTCTCACCTGCTGCTCCCCTCGGCAGTGCTTTTGGTCTGTCTGCCTGTTCTGCTCCCCATTCTGTCTCTGGTGAATCTTCTCACCCTCCCCATCTCTGGCCTATATCACAGTTCCTGTACAAATAAAATAAATCTTTAAAACAATTATTGATTTGGATGGAAACAAAGACAGTTACTTCCTGGTGCTATTCTGCAAAGAATATACCTGATCTGATTACTTCCTCAATGGAGCTAGACACATCATTATAAAACAAAGACCAATTAAATTGATTGGTCATGAGTTCATTGAACATTTACTATTTGACTTTTTCAGAATCATTTGTGTTGGAAACAGAAAAAGCACAATTCCTTGCCCTGTCACTGATATCTAAATGACTTACTTTATTTATAATAAAACATTAGAGTTTTAACTGCTGGTTTCCCTTTAAGGTCATTATTTCATTCTATGCTATATTTGTATTCTTTATGATTTATAAAACAAATGAAATTTCATTTAAAAAGAATGTATTATCATTAAAATAAAATAACCTTATAATTCTTTAAAACACCAAATTACCTTTCATCTCTAATTTATCCACCCCTCTTGAGCAAGTGATAGTTCTAAGGTGTCATGTTAGCTTTTTGATCTTAGTGATTCTAAGGGTGTTTAGAAGAATCTACATAGGAGTTTATTAGCCTGTTCCTTTTTTTTTTTTTCTTAAAGATTTATTTATTTATTTACACAAGCACTGGGTACAGTCAGAAGCGTGGGTGGGTGAAAGAATTCACCAGAGTCAGAGCAGGGAACAGAACAGACAGACCTACGAAGTACACTGCTGAGGGGAGCAGCGGGCACAGCAGGAGAGGTCTGCGCACCATGTGGGACCCTTGCTGGCGGCCGGGGATCGAGCTGGCACTGCAGAGGCTGCAGGCAGCTTCGCAGCCCAGCGCTCAAACGCTGTGCCACTGGGGAGACCCATATTAGCCTGTTCTTGAGCATGCATGTTTGATACCTCTTCTAACTTCAAAAAAAAAAAAGAAAAGAAAAGGAAAACAAAAAACACATTAAATATAGTTCCTTGGATGTCAAATAGTATATGATTTTTGAGCTTGCCAAGTGTTAATTGGTCTCTTCCCCAGTGATGATACAAATAAAATTCACAGCCAATTAGTTTGCAGTCAGGAATCTTTACTCCCTGACAAAGTGGTTCACTTTGTAAAGAAGAAGAATTACAAAAAATGTAGAAGTTACTGAGATCTCTTCACTGAAAGATTTTCTGTAAAGCAACTATCTTTCAGAAACATCAAGTACCCATGTAACACATGATACATTTTGATCTTTAAGGTTGCTTAATGGAAGATATTTAGTAATATAATGAGACAGATGCACTAACATAACAAGTGAAATAAAATATTTAGTAAAGAAGAGTTCCCTCTTTTCTAATCACCTAAAATCATGTCTAGGTGTGGTTTGGATGTGGTTCAACTAAACAGAAACAATCATGCAAAGTCTTGACAGAATGCTAAAAAGGGCCATGGGCTGGAAGTTACAAGGTAAAAAATTACTGTCTTCTTTCAGTGTAAAGAAAGGACATTTAATTATGAGTGCAAGATTCTTTGCATTGACTGAGTCTTTAATTGAATCACAGATATATGGATGACTGTGATGAAAAAATGGAGTTATTTTCTATGTACCCTGCCTAAATTTCTAATTAATTAATTGTTGTTGTTAAAGAGCAATTAGATGTTTAATTTTGTTGTTATGGGGGCTTCTAACAGAGATGACTCCACCTTTGCCTGAAACTTCAATCAGAAATAAGAACTTCAATAACTTCAGTAAGAAATCTAGTAGTAAGCACATTTTCAATTATTAAACATTTTTTTTGAAAAATTCCATAAGTCTCAGTAATAGAAAATTCATAAATAGGGGAAATTCAAAGCACATTTTTACAAAAATTCAACAGACCCAAATATACGCCCTAAATTGTAACAATGAAAAAATGTAAAATTGCAACACAATAAAAAATGCAATTTAATATATGCAATAAAGAGCAATAATTCCAAAGGACTCAATGAAGTCTGGAGACTAACAAGTCATAAATGACGGCTATGTTACTTATCAAAGTGTTTCTGGGTTCATAGAACACTGGCTACGCTAAGGAATTAATGTTTAACACATTTTAGGATGTGTACTAATAGTCATGAAAACTATAACATTTTTCAGAAATTTGAATTACTTGTTAACAAATGGAAGACTCAATATTACATGATTTTTCTCAATGGCTAGAAGGTGATGGTGAGTTTCTCAAGGAGAATCTGGGCTCTCTTCCGGTCCTATAGACCCTTTTTCCACAGTCCCACATTTTCAAAGGGCATTGTATTGTTGATGCTGATGAAAAGTCACAGTATGAATCTGACTCATAATAGCTCCTTGGCAATCAAAAGCTTTGTTTCAACAAAAGCAAAAAATGAAGATGAAGAGGATGATGTGTAACTTACAGGATGAAACTAAATTGGCAGATTATTCATCTAACATGTTTTTATTCATGGGGTGTGGATATTTCTTTTAGATATCTCTACAGTAATATAAAGAGCACACATACACATGCATCCTTCATACATTTTTTGTATATTATCAGGAACAATAATGAAATTGAGTGTACATTATTAAGTTATATAATCTTTCTCATAAGTGTGAGATAAAATAGTGCCTCCATTCCTGTTTTTTTGAAGCCAAGCTGCCTGTGACTTAGTCCAGTGGAGCATCCTAATTGACTCCCTAGTCATTAATCAGTTCCCAATCAATATATTTTGCCAGCAGCAGACAGTTAGGACTCCATTACCAACCATTCATCATGCCATACCCTAATTCACTGCACCATTAACCATGGGTTAGGCCACTCGAAGAACAGCTAAGTGCCCATAGCTGAATGCAAAAAACTTTTGTTACTCACTTCAGCTACAGGAATCCCTTCAGGAGGTCGACACTGGAGCAAGACTTCCTGTTCCAAAGACACTTCTTTTCCCAGTGGTTCCTGCTCAAATGTCTTTCGTAGATCTGAATGGGTACAAGTAATAAAAAACATGAATGACAAACTAACATTTACTCACTTACAGAAAGCACAATAACAATTATTTGTTCAGTATTTTATGTACTTTTATATATTTTAAACATATGTTTTTAGTACTTTGCCATAATCTGGGTGACTATATTCTGTGTGGTGGAAATTATAAAATTCAGAAGCTATAAGCTGTGCATACTTTAACCTTCAATGAATGTTTTAGAAAGCCTCATTCTAATAAGTAGTGAAGATCATTCAATGACCATCCCTGGTGTTTCTTGATAATAAACTATGATGATTACATTCTTTAATTAAAAAAAAAATCATGATTCTTATATATATAGAATCCCTTACAGGCATAAACGTTTTCCCTTTCTTCACAATAGATAGTCCTCATGCTATAATAACTCTGATATCTATTTTTTAATTTTTATTTATTTATTTATTATCTAAAAAATTTTTTTAATAGAGGCATGTTTTATTTATTTATTTGTTTGTTTGTTTGTTTGTTTTGTTTATACATGCACTGGGTACAGTCAGAAGCGCGGGAGGGTGAGAGAATTCACCAGAGCCAGAGCGGAGAGCAGAGCAGGCAGAAGAACCAAAGTACACTGCTGAGGGGAGCAGCGGGCAGCAGGAGTGGTCTGCACGCCATGTGGGACCCTCCTCTGGTGGCCGGTGGCCGGGGAGCAGCCGGGGATCGAACCGGCGCTGCAGAGGCCAAGGGCAGCTTCGCAACCCAGCTCTCAACTGCTGCACCACCGGGGAGGCCCTCTGATATCTTTTTGACCAGCAATTCAAAAGCAAGTTTCCTTTCCTGAGTATACAATAGAATGCTGGAGTCCTGGAAGAATGAATGTAAATTCCTGAAATATCTCAAAGCACAAGGCCAGAAAAAGTGTAACTACTGGGATTAATCATCAAATACCTCCATAAGTAATTATGTGAGCTTTCTTTAATAAAATTTATAAAGTCATTTCTGGTCATATGCAGCAAGTTCTTAATTTATACTTATGTAGTAATAATTGCTAGGGCATATGCAGTAAGCAGACTTTTAAAAACTGGTATAGACAGACATAAAAATGTTAGAAACCAGCTTCTTATTTGAACCAGCAAAGTTTTGAAAAATGAATAATTCAGCATCCAGTGTTGAAGCAGCATTTTAAAAATAATACTCCAAAATTCATTTCATACATGCACTATCCAGCTCCTCCTAATAATTTTACCCAGTTGATTTAGAAAAAAAAAAAAAAAAACTTCCTCTAGACTTTTATCCCATGTCCTTGATAAAGACTTAAGAATCTAAAAGCAGTCATTAGCCTAATGTGCAAATGGGTGGAAATCTCAAGATTTTGGAGGCACATCCTTAATATCTTTCAAGCAGTTATAAGAAAGGACGACTCAGAGAGATCCATGAAGAAAAAAAATTCCATTGCTCATATTTGCTATTTGTTAAAACTCATGATAAAGTAATGGAGGTGTTAGAACTTGTGGATCCTTAACTTGACACATAGCCTGCCATCTATGCATCTCCCCCACATCTCTTTTGGTCAATCTGTGACCTGCCAACAGAAACATTCAAACTTTCTCCTCTCTCTCTTCTGGTATGGTAGTTTTTACTTGTTTTTGATCTACATTAAGGTACACATTTGGCAAAATACTAAATGCTAACAGAAACAAGAGCAGTAATAAATTTAGGGGATAAAATATTCCTGACAGGGTTTATTTGTTTGTGAGAAATGATTCTGAAAGAACTCCCATCTGAGGGGGCTGGGGTAAAGGCATAATGATTAGAATAAATTCTCAAATCAAATGACATATTGTTCACTCTCTTCTGTTAAATTAATCAGCATATCAAAAACTGAAGGCTGGGAATAAAAGTGAGTAATCTATGTATACAAATAGTCAAAACAAGTTTCTTTGATATTTATTATCTCCTTATGGCAGATACTTTATTAGGTACTTTGGATGAGGATGTGTAAGACACAGAATAAAGAATAGGACAGTAAACTGAAGTTTAGGAAAAGTCTTTCTGTCAAGCGATGGGATTTCAAGCCCTCAAAAACTACAAAGGAAAGAAGGGAGATTAGTGTCATGTTCTCTGAAAGCAACAAATGGACTATTTGTGATAAAAAGACAAAAAGTAGTTAGGGAGCCATTTGAATAAACCAGAGAGATAATGGAGTCCTGAGCTCAACTAGTGATAAAAGACTATAAGGACAGAAAGTAGATTCCAGAAATAAATAAATCTTATATCTGGGAATCCCTATATACCTGGAAAGTCCCAGGAGGTATGGGTATTGCTATACTTTTAGCTACTGTAATTTTTAAGTTAGTATCATCTTTAAATTAAATAGTTCAAAATTGGGAAGGAAAATGGAGAGAAAGACAGTATACTGATTTTAGTAGATGTTCAGTTTGGGGTGTCTAAGGATTTTCAAATGGAAACATTCAGTTGGACCAAATTATGGTTTTTCAAACTAAACACTATTGTGTTTCATTGTCTAGGAGACAGATGAAGCACTGGAAATACGTAATTAGAAGTGGAGAGACTACAACATAAAAAAGAGGAAATCAACATTCAAGAGGAAAATCTTTCAGAAAAAATGTTAGAGTAGGGAGCGAACAAAGAGTAGAGAAACCGAAGAGATACATTTCAGAGGAGCCAGGAGCAAAATAGTTTTAAGAAGCAGGGAGGCCAAAAGAACGGATGCATGAAGGACTTAAAGGAGAGAAAAAGTAATTGGCTTGGGAAATTTAGGACTAACATGCAGAGTAGAAGCCAAGCTGTGATGAAGGGAGTACTATTTTGCATAATGTTATGGTGACATTAGTCAGCAGCACTATTCCAGGTTGGTAGGTTTTGAATGCAGCATGCCATAATTCTTGCTTGGATATGGTATAGTTTTGGGGACAGTTTTCCATTTCTTGCCCTATGAAGACAAATCTCATGAGGATCCTTGTTTCTTGATTGAAAATGGTGACAGTACATAAGAGGCATGAACTTCAAGAAACAGGCTTAAGTGAGCCATAATTGAATACCATACAATTATTTTTAAGTGGTTTGGCTTTCAACTCTATATAAATTTTATCTAATTTAAAAAATGATGTCACATTTAAGCCTCACAAGGTAATGTCTCTTCCTGAAAAATCCATTTTAATTCCTGGCATAAAACCTCTTTTCTGGCTTTCTGGCTGTGTAATGAGCACAGAAAAGATGTGGCTGTACAGCACATCTTTGCAGCCACTCATTTCCAAGTTACTCTGGAAGTAAAAGGTGGGTAACATTTTAAGCAGATCCTTTATCATTTGGAGAGATGTGAAAGAAGGCAGACCTGATGCCGTGCAGGCCGAGGGAACACAGGAATAACAAGTGAATAAGTATGAAAAACGGACACTTGTCAGCTAGGAATTACATGTAAAGCAGAATGGTTCAGAATAATGTGTGTGCATACCTGTCAGGACAAAAGAAAAAAAAAAGATGAATTTCTGCCCTTGGAAGACCTTTAGGATTCTACTTTTCTGTTTTCTCTCCATTAATCATAATGCTGTTACTGAAATAAGTATCAAGTACTTTCATTATAATCTAGATTACTTTTGCAAAGTCAACTTGGTCTACCTCTAATTTAGTCACTGATTCCACCAAGTGAAAGAAAAACCAGCTTTGTCATATGTATGAATTCCAAAGGATGTTTACTTAAGAACCACAATAATTGGCTTACTAAATCCATACGGTGAAATCCAATTAGCAGGTGTAGAATCAGAACTGAAACTATAAGGGTTTCTATTTACCATTTACCCAGTAATTAAATAAGGCCTTGTAGAATATACACATGTGGGTACACATGCCATCTCATTTTTTATCTTAGAATTCTGATGCTTTCAATGATTTTTTTGCATAATAAATGGAAGACCAGAAATTATTTATGACATGGAATACACTAATTCATGACATTCTACAAACCTGCACTCTGCCTTTTGACAATGTGGTAAACAGAAAACAAGACTAACTGAGAGTTAGATGACTTTGTGGCCTTCATCTTTTTCATTTGTAAAATGAAGGTAAATGGGTGGTCTTTTTTTGGACCTATAGCTGAATAGACTAACATTTTAATATACATTTTTGGAGATAAACTTATTTTTTGTTGAATAAGCTACTTTGTGTTTGTGGCTCCTTAAGGAGATATGTCAATTGTAACTGTGCAAGAGACATAATAGAAGAAATATTTTTTCAATGATCTAAGTACTGACATATCTTTGAAGAGAACAGCTCATAATTTCCCCCTCAGGACAATTTTTATGGAACTTCTGGACACATGTTTCTGTGTGTATGGATTGGTAAGATTTAGAAAACAGGGAGAAGGGAGGGTTACAAATTATTCAGTAGAGAAAATATCAGAAAATTCTTCATACAAATCCAAGAGAGCAATATAAAATACATTACAAAAACAGATGAGAATTAAATCTCAGATGATTGTAAATGCATTGAGAATTACTTTGACAAAACTAATTTTCTCTCTCCAAGGAGAGATAGGGAGGGGAACATTACCCAAAACAGTGTGCAAGAAAGTTCATCATGTGATTGTACATATTAATGAAAATTATGCCTCCTCTCCATTCCTTGAAAAACTCTTCCTGAAAAGGGGGCAAGTCCTAAAACAGGAAAATACTTCTTTCCTGCAGCAAGAAAACTGGAGTTGTACAGGTCAGAGATTTGAGTTTAACGTATCATACTACTATACAAGCACCTGTGAGTCCTGCTGATTTGGGGAAAAATACTAGGAAAAAATATCAGCAAAAGATATCCCTATGGTGTCTGAGCAGGCAGGTTGTCTTTGAAAAATATAATAAACATGTTGTTACTCCAAGTTTAAGAACAAATTATTTCTATTAACTAAAAATGCTTATTCCCTCAGCAATGCTACCTCATTATGCAGAAAGATTAATATAAAATATTTTTGAAGAGACAAAATCCTGACAATGAGATAGTCTGATACCATAAAATAAAGAATTTTCTAGTGGGTATACTTTAATAGACTATTCTAATGGAAATTAAAATCCTTAGATTTCATTATTAGTGTTGTTTGTTTCTCAGTTTTGTACCCAATAAAAGCTTTGTGCAGTTGTAAAAGGTATTGAATCTGAAAAGGTTTTGTAGATCATAAAACATAAAATACATAATAAATCATTACACTATTTCTACTATTATTATTCAGTGAGTATGAGTACTATAGTGAATGATGATTATTTATATGTTAAATTTTCAAGATTTCATACCCATATTCTTAAGAAATACAATAAACTATAGTAATTCTATACTATAAGGAACATACTATACTTATAACAATAAGGAATCTAATATCCCTTATTGTTCTCATGAATTTAAGGCCCATTGCTGTGTTTTTCAAACTGTGTGAATGACCCCTTAGAACAACACCCATTCATGATAAAAGCCCTTGAAATTCTTGGGATACAAGGAACATACCTCAACATCATAAAGGCCACATATGATAAGCCAACAGCCAGTATCATTCTTAATGGGGAAAAGCAGAAAGCATTTCCATTAAGATCTGGATCAAGACAAGGATGTCCACTCTCACCACTGCTTTTCAATATAATACTGGAAGTCCTAGCCAGAGCAATAAGACAAGAGCAAGACATACAAGGAATCCAAATAAGAAATGAAGAAGTTAAACTATCACTATTTGCAGATGATATGATAATATACAAAAAGAACCCCAAAAACTCCACAGAAAAACTAATTCAACTAATCAATCAGTTTAGTAAAGTGGCAGGATACAAAATCACCACGCAAAAATCAGAAGCCTTCCTATACACAAACGATAAATCTGAAGAAGAAATTAAAAAAAAAATCCCTTTTATTATCAAAACAAAAAAAAATCAAATACTTGGGAATAAATCTAATAAAAAAGGTAAAGGACCTATACAAAGAAAACTATAAAACACTGTTAAAAGAAATAGAAGACACAAAGAAATGGAAAGAGGGGCCTCCCCGGTGGCGCAGCGGTTGAGCGCTGGGTTGCGAAGCTGCCCGCGGCCTCTGCGGCGCCGGTTCGATCCCCGGCTGCTCCCCGGCCACCGGAGGAGGGTCCCACATGGCGCGCAGACCTCTCCTGCCGCCCGCTGCTCCCCTCAGCAGTGTACTTCGGTCCTTCTGCCTGCTCTGCTCCCTGCTCTGGCTCTGGTGAATTCTCTCACCCTCCCGCGCTTCTGACTGTACCCAATGCATGTATAAACAAAACAAACAAACAAACAAATAAATAAAGCATGCCTCTATAAAAAAAAAAGAAAGAAAGAAATGGAAAGACATCCCCTGCTCATGGATTAGAAGAATTAGCATCATCAAAATAGCCATCCTACCAAAAGCAATATACAGATTCAATGCTATTCCAATAAAAATTTCAATGTCATTCTTCAAAGAAATAGAAGAATTATTGATGAAATTCATATGGAATCACCAAAAACCCCAAATAGCCAAAGCTCTTATGAAAAAAAAAAAAAAAAGAAGGGAATGGCGGCATCACACTCCTAGATTTCAAACTATACTACAAAGCCATAATCATCAAAACTGCATGGTATTGGAACAAGAACAGACACACAGACCAATGGAATCAAATAGAAAATCCAGAAATAAACCCACAGATTTATGGTCAACTAATATTTGACAAAGGAGCAAAGAATATGCACTGGAGCAAAGAAAGTTTGTTCAATAAATGGTGCTGGGAAAACTGGGTTGCTACATGCAAAAGAATGAAGCTTGACTACTACCTCACACCATGCACAAAACCAACTCAAAATGGATTAAAGAACTAGACATAAGACCTGAAACCATAAAATACATAGAATAAAATATAGGCAAAACACTACATGACATGCACCTCAAAGACATCTTTACAGACACATCACCCAAAGCAGTGATAGTGAAGGCAATGATAAACAGCTGAGACTACATCAAATTAAAGAGCTTCCGCACAGCAAAAGAGACAGTAACAAAAACAAAGAGAAACCCCACCGACTGGGAGAACATTTTTGCACACCACACTAATGATAAAGGACTGATCACAAAAATCTACAAAGAGCTGATGAAAGTCAACAAAAACAAAGAAAATAATCCAGTCAAAAAATGGGCAGAAGAGCTATAAAGAAAGTTCTCTGAAGAGGAAATGCAAATGGCCAAGAGGCATATGAAAATATGTTCAACATCACTTGTCATCAGGGAAATGCAAATCAAAACTACAATGAGATACCATCTCACACCAGTGAGAATGGCACATATAGAAAAAAAAAAAAAAAACTAGCAACAACAAATGTTGGTGAGGTTGTGGAGAAAAAGGAACTCTCCTGCACTGCTGGTGGGAGTGCAAACTGGTCCAACCACTATAGAGAACTGTGTGGAGATTTCTTGAACTACTAAGCATAGAGCTTCCATATGATCCAGCAATTCCACTCCTAGGTATTTATCCAAATGACACAGAAACAGTAACTCCAAAGGGTACCTGCACTCCTATGTTTATAGCAGCACTATTTACAATAGCTAAGCTATGGAAGCAACCCAAATGCCCAAAAATAGATGACTGGATCAAGAAGATGTGGTACATATACAGCATGAAAGATTACTCAGCAATGAAAAAAAAGATAAATACATGTAGTTTGCAGCAACATGGTTGGAGCTAGAAGGGATCATGCTCAGCGTAATAAGTCAGAAAGAAAAAGAAAAATACCGGATGGTCTCACTCATAGCAGGAATTTAGAAAACCTAAATAAGAGACCAGGAAAAAGACTAATCAATACAAAGTAAAAATCAAAATCAACAAGCAACTATAAACCAGAGATACACTATGGGGGGGGTGCGGGGAAAGGAAGGACTAGAGTCAAAATAAGGGGGAGGCGCAATTGTATGGGGAATATAAACAAAATGAAAATGCATGCTTTGTACAAAGATGAAAAAAGATGTAAGAATTATATAAAATAAAATATTTAAATAAAAAAAAGAAATGTTAGGTAAAATATGAATATATGCATATATATTAAATAACTGTTTAGTTTATACAAATTGTTATTATAATGTGCAAAGCAGTATGGCTGTGCTTTAATATAACAATAGGTACAAATAAGCTGGGAAAATAATTACATTATAATAAAAGAAAAAAATAAAAAAGAAGAAGTATATGAGATTTATTTAGGTGATTAAAAGCAAGCATTAAAGATACAAAATTGGAGGGCCTCCCTGGTGGCACAGAGGGTTAAGACACAACGTATGAAACTATCCACAGCCTCTGCAGCACGAGTTCAATTCCCGGCCAGGGAGCAACCCACATGGCACAGCAGATCTCTCCTGACTCACCCACTGCTCCCCTCAGTAGTGTATTTTGCTCAGTCTGCCTGTTCGTTCCCCACTCTGTCTATGGTGAATCCTCTCACCTCCCACATCTCTGGCCTGCACCCCAGTCCTTGTATGCATAAATAAATATATCTTAAAAAATAAAGATATAAAATTGAATAAATAGCAAATGTCAAAATGCATCATACATAGTATTATGTATGTATATATAGACACACATCTGTACTTTCTAGTATATGTGATAAATCGGTATGTGTTTAGTGAATCATGATATTAACATGTTTTTTCGAGGTTTCTGTGAAGGAGATCTGAAAGCAAGTGGAAGAAAGATAACACTGTGGTCAAGGATAGAACCTTCAATGTCAAACTTGATTGCAAGGCTTTACTTTATCAATTGACCAGTTGTGAGACCTTGAGCACAATGTTTAACTTTTTGCTTAATTTCTTCTGCGAAAATTGGCATGATCAAAGTAACTATTTCATACAGTTATGTAAGAAGAAGCATCTATAATGTCTATTATCATGCCTAAGATATATTTGTGTTCCCAAAAGATTGTAATCCACACTCCATCTTTTTCCCTAACAGTATTAATTGAATTGTATTATATTATACATACAAACATTAGGTAATATCATTATCATTCAAAATAAACAGCCAATGAAACAATACAGTTATGAGTATGGGAAGAAATTTATTGAAGGTAATGTCTAACAATAGAAATCCATGGTTTCCATGGGTTTCAATGTTTTGCTTGATAAAAATGAAGACTTCCTACCTAGGTAAGGTACTAGGAATCTACGATTTGACCACAACCACAGTTCTGCTTATATATAGCATGTATATCTGAGAACCACTGATTGACTGATTATGGAGCACTCAAGATAATGCATGGTAATATGCTAGACAATGTAGGCAGTGGGGGGGGATGGGGCTTTGAAGCTGTGTGACCAAATACATCTGCTTCTCAGACTGAGCTTCTTACCACCTGGTTTATAATGAATCCCTACTGGTATTTCCACAGCATCAAGAGAGTTCACTTTTGTACAAGCTGAGGACTGACATTTTTAGCACAGGAATTGAAAGTCCACTTGTCTAAAAGCCACACAGATAACAGAAATGGGAAAAAGTTAGGCACATGAATTTTTGCTTGTGTAAAATGTGGCACCCACTTGGCTTGTCTTTTGCCTTCCAAATCTTAATAGAGATGTGGGTACAAAACCAATCCAGCCATTTTTGTTTTCTTTAGGTGCCTACTAGTCCAGCTGCAGTGCATGTCCAGCCCAACCGACCCAGCCCTTAGAGCCAATCCTTGTCCCGAATTTACTGATCCTGCTTGCCGACTTCCCTTACCTACATTGTTCCAACAAGCCAGAGGCTGTTCACCTTGGAGACCTGCTGTGGATGTGGGTACCACCGGCGAGAGATTTACACCCTTTCCCCTGGATTTTCAAGGGCCAGTGACAGCTCACTGGACACTGCTGGAACCGTGACATATTTTAATATCCACTACTGATTTCTAGCTGTATGTTGCCATGTTAGAAATGTAGGGTCAGTGGGCTGCAGACCCAATGTTTGTTAACAGAAGCTTATTATATGAAATTTTCTCTCTAACCATATATGCTGTAAAACTTTATTAAATATCTGTGGATCCAATATTTTGAGGACTAAACCAAAAGTTTGTGGGTTACATCATCATATCAGGCTTGTAGACTACCACTTTGAGACATTGATCTAGCAAATTCAAAGCTAAGAATGCCAAAGTTATCTTTATATTTCTTGTCTCTCTCCTACATCAGAGACAATCCCATCAGTTTTTGCCCACTCTCTGATTTTGAGACAATAAATGAAGCAAGCTGGCTAAGAGATATTAAGCATAGCTGTTTCTGTTAGTAGGGCTGAAGATCTATTTTCTGAATTAGTGTTTTATAATATTAATTTACTTTTCATTACCTATTTTCAGAAAGAATATTAGGCAATATTAGGAACTGTAAAAGACTGGGCCTTCCCTAGTGGCGCAGGCGGTTGAGCGCAGGGCTGTGAAGTTGTCCACAGCCTCTGCAGCGCAGGTTCGATCCTGGCCCACAGGCGAGGGTCCCACATGGTGTGGCAGACCTCTCCTGTCTCACCTGCTGTTTCCCTCAGCAGTGTATTTCGTCAGTCAGCCTGTTCTGTTCCCCACTCTATCTCTGGTGAATCCTCCCCCACCCACTGCGGATCTGGCCTGTATCCCTGTTCTTGTATAAATAAATCTTTAAAAAAAAAAAAGGAACTGTAAAAGATTAACAGCTATTTTAAGTAAATGAAAATGATTATTAGCACCTGAGCCCAAAGAACTAAAAGTTTCTTTTTTTTAAAAAAATATCGAATATTTATTTTCATTTATTTATGCATACGAGAACTAGGGTACAGGTCAGAGGTGCCGTGGAGGTGGTGGTGAAAGGATTCACCAGAGACAGAGTGGGGAGAAGAACAGGCAGATCTACTGAAATACACTGCTGAGGGGAGCAGCAGGAGAGACAGGAGAGGTCCCTGGCCAGGGATGGAATTCATGACACAGTGGCTGGTGATAGCTTGATAGTGCTGAGACTTTAACTCCTGTGCCACCAGGGGGGGCTGAGAAGAACCAAAAGTTTCTTTTTTTTTTTTTTTTTTTACAGATTTGTTTATTGATTGATTGATTGATTTATACATACAAAAACTGGGTACAGTCAGAAGCACGGGAAGGCGAGAGAATTCACCAGAGCCAGAGCGGGGAGCAGAGCAGGCAGAAGGACCGAAGTACACTGCTGAGGGGAGCAGCGGGCGGCAGGAGAGGTCTGCGCGCCATGTGGGACCCTCCTCCGGTGGCCGGGGAGCAGCCGGGGATCGAACCAGAGCTGCAGAGGCTGCGGGCAGCTTCGCAACCCAGCGCTCAACCGCTGCGCCACCGGGGAGGCCCAAGAACCAAAAGTTTCTTGATGGCTGAAATTACAATTTCTCCTCATCTCTGTAATTCCTGAATGACTGACTACATTGAATAAAATTGTTCCACATCTTTTTCTAAATCAATCACTTCACTGAAATGGTTGCTATGTATAAAAACCTAAATCTATTTCAGACACAAAAGGAAATTATCATGAGTAGGTATATCTGTGCTCAACTTTTGTTCTTTAGAACAAACATAGCAAATATTTAGCACCCCACCCACCTTCCCATCTAATACATATGTCCTTAAATAATCAATTATAATATTGCTTTCTGTGCAGGCTGGATTTAGACTTATGATTCTCCCCAACACAGGACCTTGGGAGTCCCAACCAAGCAGTTAGCATTGATATATATGCATGTACATCATCAACCTAGAGTTCAACATGTAAATCTGTCAGATACAGGTTATGTCTGCACAGTTATCGCCAGCGTTTTATCAAACAATATTTCACTGCTTAATTTTACATCAAAAAGTAACTAATTTTAGTCAATGGAATGATAAATTTATAAATTTTAAAAAACTCTTTGAGGTCAAATACATCTTGGTATTTGGTATTTTGTACACAGCAGACACCTAAAAACTGTTGAATTAAGTTTCCAAAATAATCTGGTAATCCTATTTACTGAAGTTCTGGGAATAATTGATTTTATGGTGTATAGTTATAAAAGCCCTTAAATATATCACATAGTTCCATCCATATTTTATAGATAATGCCATCGGGACCTGAGGGGATAACTCAGTTGTTCAATCTTACCAGCTATTTGGAAGCATGGGTCTGTTGCATTGTGATTGTATTTGTCTCCTATAGAAATTACCACAAAAAAACAGAGTATTTTCTCATAGTCTAGAAGCCAGTGGTCTGAAATCATTATCATTGGGACATACTCAAATGGGCAGAAAAGCTGCACTCATTTGCTGAGGTACTCAGACAGAATCTGCAGTTTGTCTCTTTCAGATTCTGGTGACTGCTAGCATTCCATGGCTTGTGGCTACATACTTCCAATCTCTGCCTCATTGGTCACGTTGTCTCCTCCCCTTTACCTGTCATATCTTCCTCATATAAGGACACTAGTGATAGCATTTAGACCCCATTAAGATAATCCAGGAAAATCTCCCATCTCAAAATACTAATTTTAGCACATCTGCAAATATCCTTCTTCCATGTAAAGTAAGATTTACAGGTTCTGGGGGATAGGAACTGATATTATCAGGCTATTATCAAGCCTCCCATAGTGGTTACATCAGGAACTCTGTGTCCAAATGCCTGCGTTTAACCCTGATTATATACTTAATGTGATTTATATGCTTTATTTTCTTCCTCCTAAAATAAGGATAATAACAGTATTGTTACGGTACTTGTGAAGATAAAATAAAGTAATGCACATGAAAACACTTAGGACAATCCTGTTACATAAACTTTCTCTATAAAAATTCTCATTAGATAGCATCTTTCTAGCTACCCATCAGCATAGCTGCCAAATTTTCACAGAATCCACAGTTGTCCTTATATTTAATAAAATAAATTAATTTATTTTTAACCAACAGGCCAAACTCTAAGTATCAAAATTAGGCTCCTTGCTTCCCAAATTGAGCTGGTCTTGACAATATGGCTCAAGATCTAGGTACATTCTGTACTTAGAAGAGAGTCATGTTATATTTTCTGCTGTTGGGTATCTTTTGTACCTCCTGAAATCATTCTGACCTTGCATTAAGCAAAAACAGCTGCTTTACTATGCCTCACAGTTTCATACTTCTAAATTATTTTAATTGATTTTTATATGCTTAATGAATAGCCTTTTAATTTTTTAGAATTAATTTTAATGTGTTTTCGATGTGCTTCTCTAGAGAATAAAATAATCCCATTGTCACATATAGTAATTATACTTGTATTCTTACAGACATAAAAAAAAAAAATGGGCCTTCCTCCAGTAATGGCAAAAGGAGCTAATTATGTCATCATGGAGTACAGCTATGCTTAAATCTCAAAATCTGGCTGTTATGGTAAAATAACTTCTATGGGCATGTTTAGGAGAACTAGATTAGTCTTCTGAGCTTTGGACATTTTATTCAAAGTGAAAAATTCCTGACTTAATGCCAGAGAACCCTAAAATGACTGCAATGGTTTTCCTTTCCAGGAATAGAGTATTTTATCTTTGCTGGAATTTTTTAAAAAGTCATGAAAAATTATATTCACCAGCTCTTGCTGTGGTTTTAAATATAAGGAGCACAGTATATCAAAAATGTTGAATGTTTTCATTTATTGCTTTTCCTTCTCAAATGCTGTAAAAGATTTAACAAATACAAACCAAAGAAACAACCAACAAAAATAAACTACATAAAGTTTCTTGTAAGGTGGGATTGAAAAGTTAATAAGTGTCATGGGGCTTGCCTGGTGGCATAAGGGGTTATGATGCATCCTGTGAGTTTGATCCCCAGCCAGGGAGCTACCCACATGGCGCAGCAGACCTCTCCTGTCTTGCCCATTGCTCCCCTAGAAGTGTATTTCATTCAAATCCACCTGTTTTGTTCCCAACTCTGTCTCTGGTGAATCCTCTCACCCCCTCACACCTCTGGCCTGTACCTCAGTTCTTGTATGCATAGGTAAATAAATCTTTTTAAAAAAAAAGAAGTGTCACATTTTTGCATATTAATACAATCACTGAACTACAAGGAGAATTTTCCTAAACAGTTGACTTGGGCAAGTTACCTGAGGTTTCTATACTTCCATTATCTTTATTTCTGAAATAAAGATAATAACAGAACTAACTTCACAGGTTATTGGGGGCATAAATAGCGCACATGTACAAGGGGTTCACGAAAGAGCTAAGCACACAATAAGTATGCCATATATTTTGGCTATTAGAACATGAAGTACTTTCAATGACAAAAGATTTTGATTTTATTCCTGTTATTATTTTGTAACTTCATTTGCATTTTAAAAGCTAATGTTTTAGACTATTCTTAGGAATTTACAGTACTTTTTTAATTGCATAGTTCTTATCCAGGGAGAGAGGTTAGAATGATCTGTAAGCAGGCCAGCAGAATGATTACCTTGGGAAAGTCTTCAGTTATGTGGAGGCTATCTCTTTCTGCACTGAGGTCATTTAAACAGAAAAATCCCAAGTGAACAAAGTCCCTGCAGAAATCAGGCATAATTTCAGCCATTCTTTATTTCTTGACTTTGGGGCATTTATAGGACAATATATTTGTATTCAGATATGTTGCTGAAGGTTTTTTTTTTTTTTTTAATATATATGTTAGAGCTGGAATTCCAAGTGACATCCATTACAGATGAAGGGAAGAAAGAAAATCCCACACAAGACAATCTTTTATATTCACACTGCATCTTTAGTTTCAGGATAAAAATGATTATATGTCATCACATATTCTTTAAGGTATGTCTTAGGGATAAAAAATAAGAAACATGTCAACCTTATGGATGAGGAACCTCACATACCAAAAAGTTAAGGCTCCTTCCTCAGAGTACAGGAAAGGAATGCAGTGATTGCAAACAAACGCTTTTGCAAACAGCCATTTTAAACATAGCTTCTTTTTTTTTCATACAGCATAAAACATGAATTTAATGACATATTTCAGTCAAGTGGATTACCAACGCTGCATGTTACCCATATATAAATGATTTCCCCCAAAACATAACTTATATTTTATTCTAGCAATTGCATGTCTACTGAAGGAGCTAGTGGCCAGCTGGGGAGTTAGCCCACACCGGGCCCCTTCTGAACAAGTAGTCTGAGCCCACAGGGAGAGCGAGCACCCACAGCCGGGGCAGACCAGGCGCGCAGAAGAGTGTGCCTGAGACCAGAAGCGCAGGGAGTGTGTCCCACATCACCATTTTAGAACAGGAACATTTCTTCAGTAAAGACTACCTGCAGAAGGCTTCCTCAGGAGCCAGAGGTGAGCGGGGGAAGTTCGCCCACGCCAGACCCCCTCTGGCCTGCAGTCCAAGCCCAGAGGGAAGCAGGAACCCACCGCCGGGGCAGACCAGGCGCACAGGGGAGTGTGTCCCCACATCGGCATTTTAGAACAGGGACCTTTCTCCAGTAAAGGCTGCTTGAAACTGACAGATGACTCCTGGAAGAACCAGAGGGGAACAGAGAAGCCCACCCAAGATGCCGGCAAGTCCCAACAACACAGTGTCCCAACGCATACGGCAAATTAGAAAACAGACAGTAGGGAGGAGAAGAACCACACGCAACCTAGCAACTCTCCAGAGAAAAAGCACACCACAAAAAGAAAGCCAGCCCCCAGATTGCAACGACAATAACTTGGAAGAATTTCTGAGCCTTCCAGAAAGAGAATTTAAAATTGCCGTGATTAAAAAACTGACAGAAGTCATTAAGGAAAACAATGATAAGGGAAAAATAATCAACGATCAGAAGAATGCAATTGAGTCCCTAGAGAGGGAAAACAATGGTCAGAAGAAAGAAATTGAGTCCCTAAAGAGGGAAGTAAAAGAAATGCAGGAGATCAAAGAATTAATGGAAGAACTAAAGAATTCTGGGAAAAGCAATGAAAGCAGAATAGATGAAATGGAAGAACGAATAAGTAATCTTGAAGACACAGAAATAAAAAGAACCAAAACAGAAAAGGAAAGAGAAGTACGAAGGAAAAAGAACGAAGAAAGACTTCGGGAACTACCTGACTCCATGAGGAAAGGAAATATAAGAGTTATAGGAATACCAGAAGGAGAGGAGAGAGATGTAGGAACAGAGAAAATATTCAAAGAGATAATTGAAGAGAACTTCCCAAATGTGAAGAAGGAGCTGAAAATTGATATACAAGAAGCAAGAAGAACACCAAACTTCCACGACGAAAGGAAAAATACAGCAAGACACATAATAGTAAAGCTCCCAAGAATCCAGGACAAGGAAAAAATAATGAAGCTGGCAAGAGGGAAGAAACAGATAACATTCAAAGGAAAACCAATCAGGCTGACATCAGACTTCTCCGAAGAAACACTACGGGCAAGGAGAGAGTGGAGGGACATAGTCAACAGACTCCAAGAAAACAGATGCCAACCAAGAATACTCTATCCCGCAAAGCTCTCCTTCCTCTTTGAAGAAAGAATATGGACCTTCCCAGACAAACAGAAACTCCGGAATTTCATTGCAACTAAACCCCCACTCCAAAAAATACTACAAGGAGTCCTAAAGCCAGAACCTCAGAGCGACGAATAACAATGAAAGAAGGCCAAAAAAAAAAAAAAAAGTTATTAAAAGAATAAATAAATAAAATCAAAGGAAAGACAAACACAATGGCAAATACAGATGTTAACATATCAATATTAACTCTAAATGTAAATGGACTAAACTCTTCAATAAAAAGACACAGAGTTGCAGCCTGGATTAAGAAACAAAACCCAACCTTTTGCTGTCTCCAGGAAACACATTTAGCTACAAAAGATAAAAATAGGCTCAAAGTTAAAGGATGGAAAACAATCCTACAAGCAAATGGACCAAAAAAGAAAGCAGGAACAGCTATACTTATATCAGATAAAACAGATTTCAAACTCAAAAAGATAAAAAGAGACCCCAATGGTCACTACATTATGATCAAGGGGACAATACTTCAAGAAGAAATAACACTCATTAACATATACTCACCAAACGAAGGAGCACCAAAATATATCAGACAACTGTTGTCCTCTCTGAAAACAGACATCAGAGAAAACACATACGTAGTGGGAGACTTCAACACACCACTATCAACAATGGATAGATCAACAAGACAAAAAATAAGTAAAGAAACCAAAGCTCTAAATAAAGACCTAGAGCAATTGGGCTTAACAGACATCTATAGAACACTAAACCCCAAAAAAATGGAGTACACATTTTTCTCAAGCGCACACGGATCATTCTCCAGGATCGATCACATACTGGGGCACAAGACAAACATCAACAGATACACCAAGATTGAAATCATATCAACCATCTTTTCTGACCATGAAGGCATCAAACTAGAAATAAACCATAAAAAGAAGGCAAGGAACTTTCCTACCTCATGGAGATTAAAAACCACACTACTGGAAGACCATTGGACTAATGAGGAGATCAAAGAAGAAATTAAAAAATTTTTTGAATTGAACGACAAGGAGGACACCAATATCCTAAATGTATGGGATGCAGCAAAAGCAGTAATAAGAGGAAAATATATAGCAATAGAAGCTCACATCAAGAAACAAGAAAGAACGCAAAGAAACAACCTAATCTCGAAGCTCAAAGATCTAGAAAAAGAACAACAAAAAAACCCCAAAACCAGTAGAAGAAAAGAAATAATAAAAACCAAAGCAGAAATAAATGAAATTGAAACTAAAAAAACAATCCAAAAGATCAATGAAACCAAGAGCTGGTTCTTTGAAAAAATCAATAAAATAGACAAACCCCTAGCCAGGCTCACAAAGGAAAAAAGGGAGAAAGCACAAATAAACAGGATCATCAATGAAAGAGGAGAAATCACAACGGACACAGCAGAAATCAAAAGAATAATCAGTAACTACTATGAACAGTTATATGGAAACAAGTTTAACAATCTAGAGGAGATGGACAAATTCCTACAACTCTACCATCACCCAAAGCTAGATAAAGAAGAAATAGAACACCTAAACAGACCAATTACAATTAGCGAAATTGAAATGGTAATCAAAAACCTCCCCAAAAACAAAAGCCCAGGACCTGATGGATTTACAAATGAATTCTACCAAACATTCAGAGACGAATTAGTGCCTATCCTTCACAAACTCTTCCAAAAAATTGAGAAGGAAGGGACAATACCAAACACGTTCTATGAAGCCAACATTACACTAATACCAAAACCGAACAAGGACAACACAAAAAAGGAAAACTACAGGCCAATCTCCCTAATGAACACTGATGCAAAAATCCTCAATAAAATTTTAGCTATCAGAATCCAACAATGTATCCATAAGATAATTCACCACGACCAAGTTGGATTCATTCCAGGGGCACAAGGATGGTTTAACATCCGAAAATCAATCAACGTTATCCAACACATCAACAAAAAGAAATATAAAAACCATATGATAATATCAATAGATGCTGAGAAAGCTTTCGACAAAGTGCAACACCCATTCATGATAAAAGCCCTTGAAATTCTTGGGATACAAGGAACATACCTCAACATCATAAAGGCCATCTATGACAAGCCAACAGCCAGTATCATTCTCAATGGTGAAAAGCTGAAAGCAATTCCATTAAGATCTGGAACAAGACAAGGATGTCCACTCTCACCATTGCTTTTCAATATAATACTGGAAGTCCTAGCCAGGGCAATAAGACAAGAGAAAGACATCCAAGGAATCCAAATAGGAAAAGAAGAAGTCAAACTATCACTATTTGCAGACGATATGATATTATACATAGAGAACCCCAAAAACTCCACAGAAAAGCTAATTCAACTCATCAATCAGTTCAGTAAAGTGGCAGGATACAAAATCAACACGCAAAAGTCAGTAGCCTTCCTATACACAAACAATAAATCTGAAGAAGAAGAAATCAAAAAGACCATCCCTTTTGTTATTGAAACAAAAAAAATCAAATATTTGGGAATAAATCTAACAAAAGAGGTAAAGGACCTATACAAAGAAAACTATAAAACACTGTTAAAAGAAATAGAAGAAGACACAAAGAAATGGAGAGACATCCCCTGCTCATGGATTGGAAGAATAAACATTATTAAAATGGCCATCCTTCCAAAAGCAATATACAGATTCAATGCTATTCCAATCAAAATTTCAATGTCATTCTTCAAAGAAATAGAACAATTATTGATGAAATTCATATGGAATCACAAAAAACCCCGAATAGCCAAAGCTCTCCTGAAAAAAAAAGAAGGGAATGGAGGCATCAGACTCCCAGACTTCAAACTATACTACAAAGCCATAATCATCAAAACTGCATGGTATTGGAACAAGAACAGACATACAGACCAATGGAATCGAATAGAAAATCCAGAAATAAACCCACAGGTTTATGGTCAACTAATCTTTGACAAAGGAGCAAAGACTATGCATTGGAGCAAAGAAAGTTTGTTCAATAAATGGTGCTGGGAAAACTGGGTCGCTACATGCAAAAGAATGAAGCTTGACCACCACCTCACACCATACACAAAAATCAACTCAAAATGGATTAAAGAACTAGACATAAGACCTGAAACCATAAAATATATAGAAGGAAATATAGGCGAAACACTACGTGATTTGCACATCAAAGACATCTTTACAGACACATCACCCAAAGCTGTGATAGTGAAGGCAAAGATAAACAGCTGGGACTATATCAAATTAAAGAGCTTTTGCACAGCAAAAGAGACAATAACAAAAACAAAGAGAAACCCCACCAACTGGGAGAACATTTTTGCACCCAACACTAATGATAAAGGACTGATCACAAAAATCTGCAAAGAGCTGATGAGTCTCAACAACAACAAAGAAAATAATCCAGTCAAAAAATGGGCAGAAGAGCTTAAAAGAAACTTCTCTGAAGAGGAAATGCAAATGGCCAACAGGCATATGAAAAAATGTTCAACATCACTTGTCATCAGGGAAATGCAAATCAAAACTACCATGCGATACCATCTTACACCAGTGAGAATGGCACATATTAAAAAAACTAGCAATAACAAATGTTGGCGAGGGTGTGGAGAAAAAGGAACTCTTCTGCACTGTTGGTGGGAGTGCAAACTGGTCCAACCACTGTGGAAAGCTGTGTGGAGATTTCTGGACCTACTAAACATAGAGCTTCCATATGACCCAGCAATTCCACTCCTAGGTATTTACCCAAAGGACACAGAAACATCAATTCCAAAGAGCACCTGCACCCCTATGTTTATAGCAGCACTGTTTACAATAGCTAAGCTTTGGAAACAACCCAAATGCCCAAAAATAGATGACTGGATCAAGAAGATGTGGTCCATATATACCATGGAATATTACTCAGCATTCAAAAAAGATAAACACATGCAATTTGCTGCAACATGGATGGCGCTGGAAGGGATCATGCTCAGCGAAATAAGCCAAAAAGAAAAAGAAAAATACCGGATGGTCTCACTCATAGCAGGAATCTAGAAAACTTAAATAAGAGACCAGGAAAATGAATAACTATAAGAAAGTGAAAATCAAAATCAACAAAAAACTATGAACCAGAGACACTTTTAGGGGGGCGGGGGCGGGAGGGGAGGGATTGGGGTCAGAATGGGGGGCTGCAATTGTATGGGGAATATAACAATAAAATTTATATGAGTTATTTTTTTATTATTATTTTTTTTTAATTTTTTTTTTAATAGAGGCATGTTTTTATTTATTTATTTATATACATGCACTTGGCACAGTCAGAAGCGTGGGAGGGTGAGAGAATTCACCAGAGCCAGAGCGGGGAGCAGAGCAGGCAGAAGGACCGAAGTACACTGCTGAGGGGAGCAGCGGGCGGCAGGAGAGGTCTGCGCGCCATGTGGGATTCTCCTCCGGTGGCCGGGAAGCAGCCGGGGATCGAACCGGTGCCGCAGAGGCCATGGGCAGCCTCGCAACCCAGCGCTCAACCGCTGCGCCACCGGGGAGGCCTAAGTTATGAGTTATTAAAGTTGATGCATTTGTGAGGCCTCCACAAATCTTGGGAAGTTCTGTATATATACAAAAGCAAATATTTTTGGAAAAAGATAGACTAATTCAACTAGATATGTATTGTAGGTCTTACTCTTGAAGTAGAAATGACATTATGGAGGGCCTCCCCGGTGGCACAGTGGTTGAGCGCTGGGTTGCGAAGCTGTCCGCAGCTTCTGTAGGGCCGGTTCAATCCCCAGCCACCAAGTGAGGGTCCCATATGGTGCGCACACCTCTCCTGCAGCCCACTGCTCCCCTCAGCAGTGTACTTCGGTCCTTCTGCCTGCTCTGCTCTTCGCTCTGACTCTGGTGAATTCTCTCACCCCCTGCACTTCTGACTGTACCCAGTGCTCATATAAATAAATAAATAAATCTTAAAAAATTAAAAAAGAAATGACATTTTGAGTTGATTTTTGTGTATGGTGTGAGGGAGTGGTCAAGCTTCATTCTTTTGCATGTAGCGACCCAGTTTTCCCAGCACCATTTATTGAACAAACTTTCTTTGCTCCAATGCATAGTCTTTGCTCCTTTGTCAAAGATTAGTTGACCATAAATCTGTGGGTTTATTTCTGGATTTTCTATTCGATTCCATTGGTCTGTATGTCTGTTCTTGTTCCAATACCATGCAGTTTTGATGATTATGGCTTTGTAGTATAGTTTGAAGTCTGGGAGTGTGATGCCTCCATTTCCTTCTTTTTTTTTTCAGTAGAGCTTTGGCTATTCGGGGTTTTTGGTGATTCCATATGAATTTCATCAATAATTGTTCTATTTCTTTGAAGAATGCCATTGAGATTTTGATTGGAATAGCAGACATAAGACCTGAAACCATAAAATACATAGAAGGAAATATAGGCAAAACACTACGGGATTTGCACATCAAAGACATCTTTACAGACACATCACCCAAAGCAGTGATAGTGAAGACAAAGATAAACAGCTGGGACTACATCAAATTAAAGAGCTTCTGCACAGCAAAAGAGACAATAACAAAAACAAAGAGAAACCCCACCGACTGGGAGAACATTTTTGCACACCACACTAATGATAAAGGACTGATCACAAAAATCTGCAAAGAGCTGATGAGACTCAGCAACAACAAAGAAAATAATCCAGTCAAAAAATGGGCAGAAGAGCTAAAAAGAAACTTCTCTGAAGAGGAAATGCAAATGGCCAACAGACATATGAAAAAATGTTCAACATCACTTGTAATGAGGGAAATGCAAATCAAAACTACCATGAGATACCATCTCACACCAGTGAGAATGGCACATATTAAAAAAACTAGCAACAACAAATGTTGGCAAGGGTGTGGAGAAAAAGGAACTCTTCTGCACTGTTGGTGGGAGTGCAAACTGGTCCAACCACTATGGAGAGCTGTGTGGAGATTTCTGGACCTACTAAACATAGAGCTTCCATATGATCCAGCAATTCCACTCCTAGGTATTTACCCAAAGGACACAGAAACATCAATTCCAAAGAGCACCTGCACCCCTATGTTTATAGCAGCACTGTTTACAATAGCTAAGCTTTGGAAACAACCCAAATGCCCAAATATAGATGACTGGATCAAGAAGATGTGGTACATATATACCATGGAATATTACTCAGCATTCAAAAAAGATAAACACATGCAATTTGCAGCAACATGGATGGCGCTGGAAGGGATCATGCTCAGCGAAATAAGCCAAAAAGAAAAAGAAAAATACCGGATGGTCTCACTCATAGCAGGAATCTAGAAAACTTAAATAAGGGACCAGGAAAATGAATATAAGAAAGTGAAAATCAAAATCAACAAAAAACTATGAACCAGAGACACTTTTTGGGGGGTGGGGGGCGGGAGGTGAAGGATTGGGGTCAGAATGGGGCATTTGCAATTGTATGGGGGAATATAAAAATAAAATTTATTATTTAAAAAAAAAAGAAATGACATTATGTACTAATTGATACAATGGTTGAGTATTTATTTGAAGCAAGAGAAATGTGTTGTTGAAGATTTCTCTTATCTGAAAATGTCTAAATTGAGCAAATAATTTAATCTAATTCAAAATCTGGTTTCTATAACTTATAATGGGCTCACTAATGGCTTAAATGGTTGTGCATGGGATCAAATCTCAGCTTAGTAATGGAACTTAGCACTAGGTCTTTTACTTGGTGTTCTGGTAAGACTGCTGAGCTATATTAAGACATTTGGCATTTGATCTACCAGCTACTGTCATGGTATAAACTAAATCTTCCAGAACACCTAGTAAAAGAAATGTATTATTTTGTTATGTTATATAATTGATTTCAAATATGCCAGATAGACTGGTGGGAAACCACAGATAAGTAATGACTTCCTTAATTATGAACCAACACATTAACTCACAATTTTACATGTGTAGTTAATTGGAAATATTATTACCCTAATATAGGAAAGTTAATTTATTTACTTCTTTAAGATATATATTGAGTTCCTACACTGTGGCAAGCATCATTGTTAGCAATATGAATTCATCAATGAACAAACTGTACGATGTTTGTTCATGTGATCTTAACTTCTGAGAAGTTGGGGAGGAACAGACCACAAATCATGAACATAATAAATAAGTAAATATATAATGGGTTAGAAGTTGATAAATGTTATGGAGAAAATGATTATGTAAAAAAGTATAATAGTGATTTGACTGTGTAGACCACAGAGGCAATCACGTGATATCCTTGAATTCCTTGGGTGATGAAATATTTTTACTAAATGAACAAATGATTTGTTTGGAATAACATCATCACCTTGCCCCCTCATATGCTTTCAATTTAATTCCATCTATTTATGGCTATAGTTACTTAGCCCTGCTCAACTGTAAGGAGCTACTATTTTTAGGCATTGTTAGATAAGAAAGAAGAAAATAAATTGCCTGCATTTGGGAATTTATATTCCAATTGGAATTTATATTCCAATTTATATTCCACAGGCAACTTAAAAGGAAACATAAATGATGAAGAGAAATGCCCTCAAGAAAAATAAAACAAGCTTGGGGTTAGGAGAGTGACAGGGTTGAATGGGATCAGTGAGTCTGAGGTAAGTTAGTCAGACTGACCTCACTGATAAGGTGACATCTCAGTGGAAATCTGAAATGAAAGAGTCTAGGAGTCACATATGGAGTTGGAGAAGAATGTTCTAGGTGGAAAGGAACAGTTATTGCAAATGGCCTGTGTCCGGAATAAGTGTATTGCATTCTGGAAACAAGGAAACTGTGGTTGCACCTGACCAAGCAATAGGAAACCAACACATCTTTATTATAAGTAATAGTGAGCCTAGGGCCTCCCCTGGTAGCACAGCGGTTGAGCACTGGGCTGTGAAGCTGTCCACAGCCTCTGCAGCGCAGGTTCAATCCCCGGCCACCAGCGAGGGTCCTCTCCTGCAGTGCTCGCTGCTCCCCCCGGCTCTGGCTCTGGTGAATTCTCCCACCCTCTTGATCTTCTGACTGTACCCGGTGCTTGTATAAATAAATAAATAAATAAATAAATAAATAAATAAATAAACAAGCAAATAAATAAATAAATCTTTAAAAAAATAGTGAGCCTATAACATGCATATAGAAAACAAGATATTTCTGTGAACTGCCACCTTACATAAGAATCACTGTCACCTCCTCACACTTGTATCCAGAGTGTTGGCTAGCATGGACTCGATTGCTGGATTGACCTGCTTCTACATTTACCAACCATGTGTACTCAGGCAGAACTTTTTATTTCCCTTTCCATATTCATCTGCAAAATGAGGTTGATAATACCCACATAAAGATTTGTTGCAAGAATTGAGGTTTTCCTTGTAAGTAATTTGTTGATCAATGGGTACAAACTTCAAGTTATAAGACGAGTAAGTATTGGTACAGCATGATTACTCTAGTTAACAACACTGTTATATACTGAAATTTGCTAAAAGAGTAGATACTAAGTGTTCTCACAACACAAAAAATTGAAGAGGTAACTATATAAGGTGAAAAAAATAAATGATATGATTGGAATAGTTACCTCTGTTGCTATCATTATTCTAGAGCCCATGTGTCCAAAACTGACCACATGTGGCTATGAAATAAGCAGATCATACGTTTAGTCTGAATTGAGAAGCACAGTGATCATAACACAAGATCTCCAAGATAAGTATGAAGAAAAGTATGAAAGCATTTGATTAATATTTGTTTATATTGGCTCTTTTGTAGAAATGTCAATTTAGATATACTGGACTACACACAAGATACACTACTAATATTGATGTTTTCTATTTCTTTTTGTTATTTTAAGGCTGGGTACAAGAAAAGTTTAAATGACAGATGTGACAGGAATGCTATTTCTTTGGCCACTGCTGTTGTGGAAAGCATGTTAGACATAAGAGACTAATATATATTAACTAGACTTGGTCCAAACTCACATAAGGAAGTTCTGATCCTGGGGTAAAGGATAGGAGACCAGTGGCAGGAAGGGTCACTTGATCTTTCTTAATTCTTTCCAGGAATTATCTTATCCCACTCTGTTGCCACTTGCTTTTGTGGTGGTGTTCGTTATGATTGCACACATGATAAAGAGTGGGAACTATCTTGGGAACTATCTTGCCATTCCCAGGAAGATGAATTCTCTGTGCAATCATATATGTTATAACTCATGAAGTGCAAGAGAAGGCTGATCATATCGAATACTCCTCCACCCTCAATCATAAGGAAAAAAAAATCACAGCATAAATTATGTGAACTGGCAGATCATTTCAACTTTTAGGATTGACAATCCATATCTGGGACATGAATTGGAGAGAGATTATTTAATTTATAAAATTGACATAGTACAGGTAGAAGTCAAAGTGTACAAATAACGCTGTTTATATAGTTATATTTGTGTTATGAACATCTATTATGATTCATTGATCATTTGCTTTGTGTTTGGCACTCTGTTGGATGGTCTACAAGATTTTCTAGTTTAAGCTTAACTGAACCCTTTCATTTTTATTTCATGGCTGATAAAACTAAGGCTCAGGTTAAGTGATGCTAGTCAGTCATGGCGCTAGAAATTGAACAA
This sequence comes from Talpa europaea, assembly GCF_964194135.1. Taxonomy (NCBI): domain Eukaryota; kingdom Metazoa; phylum Chordata; class Mammalia; order Eulipotyphla; family Talpidae; genus Talpa; species Talpa europaea. Next base: position 82,013,240 of record NC_140071.1, on the reverse strand, counting down.
AAGCCAACCTGGCCCCAAAGTCTGTGCTTTAACCACTGCACTATGTACTATTTCACAGTAGATGGCCGAGTACCCCAACAGCAACAACCACAGCATCATCAATAATCACAACACAACAGTAGCCCTGAGGAATTCAAGATGACTCCTGAAGGGAGACAGTGCTTGATAACATTTTGCCTGAGTTTCATTTTCCTACCTTAAAATGAAATTTTCTGTTGACTTATGAAAAGGAACAAAGGAGGAAACAATTCCTCTCCCAAAACTATAATAGCTGCAGTACCATAAGGCTCTACTTGAGACAGTTACTGTATCCACCTGATTTCCCTCAAAGAAATTTCTCTCTGCAAGGGAAGCAACAAAAACCTTCAAGGACATCTGGATAGCCCTCCAGAAATAAGTGCAGTATTTTAGAGCACACATATTACATTCTCAGCTCATGCCTGGCTCAGTCCAAATTTTCATTTTTCCTTTCTCCCTTTGCCCTGATTGCCTCACAAACTTCTATTTCATATAATTTCAATTTATAAAATAGTATAAGTAAATAAAGTCAATATTCATTTCTGCTTTGCAATCTAAAAATAAAGCTTTTTCATGAAAGAGCTAAGGGACATTCCCTAGTGCAGTTAATGAATATAAATCTAATTAGGTGAGAGGTGATTGCACATTTTAACCTTAGCATCATGATTATCTTCACCTGAGACAGATTTAAAACTGAATTGCAGCTTATGTGCTGACCACCTGTCAAATATTACTGGGCATGTGGCAACATACACTTGGAGGGTGTGACCCTAGAGTTCTAAATAAATCATATACAATGTTGTAAACCAATGTTACTTCTTTAAATAATATTACTGGGCAAAGCATCACAAACTAGGGCAAACTAGAAAATTTACAAGCATCCTGGAACACTATGAAGGACTAGATTATAATGGAATGGCCCTGACAAAGAGAATTTTTACCTTCTTCATCATGATGTGAATCTATATGAGTAAATCTTTACACATTGAATGGCTTCCTTGGTTGCACATGTCTGAGTTCAGTTAATTATGGAAATGCAAGCAAACTGCTCCTCAGTCTTATTACACAAAGATAAAAAGGTCTATAGGCAACTTAATCCTACCAGAAGATGAGCTTGTTTTCTCATTCTTTGCAAATGTCAAACTACATTTAAAAACTGTGAAGAATAGATAACAAAGAAAAATGGGGTGCTTACATGTATTTAATTTTTATGTAAAGAATAAGGATGTAAGGAGAGAATATTATACACACACGGAACTCACACAATAATCCCCTCTAAAAATCAATAAAAATTAAAAGCTTATTAACGAGAGTCATTATATGGAGCTATACGACTTCAAATTTAGCTTTTAGGCAAGCCGATTTAGCATGGCATGTAGACTAGAAATTGAAATTTTTATTATAATTCATAATAATAAAAACAGCACAATGAAAAATAGTTATAGTTTTCTATCATTATATCTTTTTTGATTATAATTTGACACTAATTTTGAATTCATTTAAATATATGACCAAAACAACTGCTGTTTTGTTTTAAATTGATGGGAAGAATTTGTTGTCCGTGATAAATAATCAAACAAATTCTTCAAGATTTGTGGTAGAATATCATGGTGGATACTGAGGTATGTACGAGATCCCCTTTGTGGACTGATCCCATCTGTTGGGAGTGGTGGTGGGGAAGACTCAGTTTCAATCTCCTGAAATTGCCCTATTAAAGGAGAACTGACTTGACCCAGGTCACCATGTCACCAACCCAGGTCACCCAGGTCACCAGCATAAAGGAGCAGTCCACATCCACCAGATCAGAATGCTCTGAAAGGCAGTATGGGTCTTTGGCTCCCTATTGAATCACCCTTTGTCATATCTGTACTGTGACTCAGTTTCTGCCTTTGCCCAATGCTACCACCTTTATACTTCTGTAGACACTGCTCTTAAATTACTCTTTTAGTGCAGGTCTATATATGTCAGTGTTGATTTCATGGAGTATTCACTTAGGAAAAGAAAATCTCTATTTTTTTAATAACTTTTTTTGTAAAAAGAAAAATCTCTTCAGACATGCTTGGAAAGAAAAGATTAATGTAGAACACTATAATAAACGTCCCCAGGAATTCTTTATAATGACTTTAATTTGACATAAATTAATTAAACATCTATGATATTCTAGGCATTGTACTAAGCACTAAAGATTCAAAGTTAAGTAAAACAGAAGGTTTTTAACTGTTTAGTGCAAGATTTTGGTTTTTAAAAAATTACGTTTATTGAGCTAACATTGGCTTATAGCACTGTGTTTAAAAGTACAGTTTCACACCTCTACAATTCTTGATCTCAAGTGCTCGCTGGTGTGAAACACAGATACTACAATAGGTGAATATTATTTAAACCATTACTACAATAGGTGAATATAATTAAAATATAATTTAAATTCTTAACAGCCTATTAAGAATATGGACAGACTGCTCTGAAAAGAATGAGGATCCCTCAACTCATGATGCAGAACAATTTCATAAGGGATTTTGAACACAGTCTTCCAAAGGGTTCAGGCCTTTTGAATCTATTCTCTCCTCTATCACATCCCACATCCATTCTCTCAACAATAGCAATTCATCTGCCTTTAAATGTATCTGGAATCCAGTTCTCTCCACTTCCACTGCTTTCAGTCTATGCTAACCTAAATGGTTGTTACAGCAGCAGACTCCAAACTAGTCCTCCTGTCCCTTCCCTTCCCCCTGACCTTCTATTATCAACACAGCATCTAGGTGATTCTGCTAAAAAGGAAGTCAGATAATGAATTCCACTGTTGAAAACATTCCAAAGTCCCCACCTATCACACATGGAGCAATTGAAATAGAGCAATTATTTATCAATTCAAAAGCAAGCATTTATTTATGAAGATGCTGATAAGACAGACATGCAAAGGCAAAGACAGATTAAAAACTAGCTGGATAGAGAGGCTTTATTTAAATTAAGATTTAATAAGTATTTCTGATAATCTGCCTCTGAAAAGTGGTATAAATACAGGCACCAAAGTTGAGGCAATATGTGATGCTTAAGGAGCCCATGCCCATAATCCTGAAGGCTTCTCCAAGGTATTAGAGTGCTCTCGGGGACTCTCACGCTGAGAAGCGGCGAGTCTCCTGTCTGCAGATGGATGGATTCCAGGAAATCTCCAGACTGGTGCAGCCCACTCTGCATGCCAGTGTGCTGAACATTGCCAAGAGGTTTGTTACCTTCTCCCTTTTGCTGCCAAATAAATTATATGCTTATGTTGTTAGGATGTGGATTCTGCCACCCTCAATATATTTATATTGTGATTATATGCATTTGACTAGAGTTGTAAGTAGAAGTGAACTGGGGTAATCTATTAATTTTAGGAAGACTGCATTTGTGGTAACAAAGAGGAAGGGTTAGAATAAGGACAAGACTTGAGCCATAGACATAAACTAAAAAGTACTTGCTATGAGTGGGATCTATTCTAGGAGAAGGGAAGAAAGAGGTAAGTATAGAATTATAATAGGCATCAGAGTCAGGGCTTTTGGGACTTAGTGATATATTGAAGGCAAGTGGTATTGACATTTGCCACAAAATGTGAATTAGTGAAATGTGGATATGCAAAGGATTCAGATAAGAAATGGATTACATGGATTTCAGTGGTCTCACATCTGAGAAAAATTCTCAGAATGGAGACTTAAGATAGATTATAACAGCAGTCAACTCTCCAAGATGCAAGTAGTGTGAAAAGGGGTATACAGGAACAGCTTCAGGCTGCATCTTACTGCCTGTGGGTTAACTGGCATATGCATCAATATATTAATGAATCGAAGAAGTTTTGTAATGAAGAATTCTCGTTAGCTTTATCCAGAAAAGTATTTACCATATTGATTATGGCAACTTTTTTTTTTTTTTGTGAGTCACCATTCAGCTTCTCTCTGAATATGAACACTCTAGAAATTAACACAACTTAGAAAATGTTGGTGCATTTTTGATGCACTACAGTGGTTCCAATTTTGATTTCTAGTAGCAAAATTAGTCACCATTGTCTTAACAAATTGGTAGAATAAACTCATTAAAGGAATATAGCTGGTTTTCCTATAGCCTAGTTACTACCATTTTTTTTTCCAATTCAGAAACTTTTGAAAATAGCACTAAATCTTTCACACCTTAAAGGAAAACTGCACAGTCCCTTAAAATAAATACATTGATGTTCTGGTGAGTGACTTAAGGGCAAAGGGTATCTCCAACGGAGAAATCCTGAAGCAGGTATGACTAGTTTCTTTGAACTGTAACACTAGCAGTTCAGAAATCCCTATATCGCTTTAACTTCCCACATCCAGATGTACTGTGGTGACTCACATGCGATGCGCACGTAGGCCTTCCGACTCTTTGTGGTGCCTGCGGAGCTCCAGGCCACACACTGGCACCAATAATCTTCAGGTCCAAAAAGTTCTTCCACTTGCTGGCGTGAAATCTCAATGCTTACTTCCCGGACAATGAGACCTACCAAGAGAAGGGAGGGTGTAGGTTAGAAGACATAGAAATGACACATAAAGTGCCATGCCATGCTTCCCACACAGTCACTATTCTTTCTGCTTGCTTGTTTGTTTTTAAGATTTTATTTATTTTTGCATAGAAGAACTGAGGTGTAGGCCAGAGGTGTGGGGAGTGAGAGGACTTACCAGAGACAGAGCGGGGAGCAGAACAAGTGGATTCACTGAAATACAATGCTGAAGGGAACAGCAGGTGAGAGAGGAGAGGTCTGCTGTGCCATGTGGGTTGCTCCCTGGTTGGGGATCGAACTCAGGCCATCACAGTGGGCCGACACAGTGACAATTCTTAATGCTATTGTTCAGCATCAGCATAACAAATATCTTTCATGTTTCTGATTTACCTTTGGCTTGATTCACACCTTTTACATTCACTTATTTGCTATTTCAAATCTGTTGAAGCATGTGAGGGCCATTTGGCTGTGACATCTGTCACCCCATTGGTCGCTAGGGTTGACTCAGCTCACCTGGCTGGGTAGGCTGGTGTCCCCCTCCTCCCTCACCACACCATGTGCGTCCCTCCTGAAGTTGAATGCTGGATCTAAGAGGATGGCGTTCCCCGAATATGGACTGGACAGTTCTTCTATCAAGGGTATAAGCTGGACTCCCAGCTAGAACCTCAGAACAAGCTCTCAAATATCCTGGATTTATCAGAAGATTAAAATGGATAATATTTATCACTTCACAATAAAGCCTTTCCCCATAAAGTCTGACTAGTATTCACCCTTCACCAAATTATCTCCTACTGCATACTCAAGTGTGAACTTTATTTTCACATCTTCTAAGAATTCCACCTCAATTATACAAGTTTGTGATTATACAATTATACAGCTGTGTGCTGTACATAGCTTTATAATGACTAAATTTTCCTAATTCTTCACATGAAATGAGGCAGACGTAAAGCAACAATCATACATATATATCTGTTATAAATATATATTAATAATAGATGTTTTATTATATCAGTCAGTGCTGTTCACACCTATACAGAGTTCACAATATGCTGTACATAGATTTATAATAACGGAATCTTCTTAACTCTTAACCTAAAATAAGAGATAATGACCTAAGACAGTAATCATAAGCATATTATGCACATGTATACTATACACACAGTATATATAAACTATATATACATATGTATACATATATGTAAATTATATAATGCACATAGTTTATATATAAGGCTATAATCTGAAAAGCCCAAAACTATTTTATTTTTGGTTATTTGAACTTAGGTTACAATGAATAAATCAATGTACAATTCTGATACTTTAACTTAGCTATGTTTCAGTTATAATAATTTTTTTTTCAAGGAATTATTGGCCTTAGTTAAGAAACATGTTAATCATCCCAAAGAATATGTGACTTTGGTTTCATGCATAATAACGTGAAAACAAAATGTTTCCTCTACAATTCAATGTAACCAGAATTCTATTAAAGATAAAATGAACTCCAGCTTAAAAATATCAATCCAATAATTGGAATTTTTAAGTTACCTTAAATAAAAAAAATATTGAACTAAGATTTTGGGGTTATTATTTTAGATGTATTTATCTTGAAGTATGAAAGCTTATTTCAAGATCTAGTCTGCATTGCGCCTTTTTGTTCAGAGGAAGAAGATCATCCGAATAAGATAGTAAACCAACTATGTACTACACTGAAGATTGAATGTATACACTTACAGAAAGGAATTTACATTGAAAAAACTAACTAGACACCCTTAGAACTAGAAAAATTTGTTCTGGATCTGGTGTTCTGGGTCATGTGTGAATAGAGTAAGGAAGATTAAATATTTTCTTTGTACTGGGCAAATATTTATTTTATATCAATTATGTAAAAGATATTACACTAGATACTTCTGAAACTCTAGTAAGTCAGTCATTGCCCACTATAAACTTATATTAATGTGAGGAGAGCATATATGAACTACACACTATACAATGCATTATTTAATTACAACTGTGCTCAGTGCTGCAAAGGGGATGTATAGGGGCAATGAGACTCAATAACAAGGTAACCCAATTAGCATGAATAATCCAATATGAGTTAGCTTGAATAAATATAGGTAGAGGGTCAGGACATATGGGAAGAAGCTGAAAAGAAAATGAAGGCATTGAGAACCCAAAAAAGCACTGAACCCAGGACACGGTGAAGAACAGCATGAGCTGAAGCTAGAAACAAGAAAGTGAGCAGTTTACAGGGTCTTGTAGAGCAGTGGTTCTCAAAGTGTGGTCTCTAGCACACCTCCATGATCATGACCTTGGTGGAAATTGGAATGATTGGGCCCTACTCCATACTTCTTGAATAAGAAATTTTAGTACAGTTAAGAAAACATTCTCGACAGCAAACATCCTAACTTATAAACACACAGTGTTACTTTCCTTCTTTACTGATTCCTACTTAGAGTTATCATTTTCCTATCTGATTTTAACTATTTTCATTTTTCTAATGTCTAAAATCCATACAAAGATAGAGTACTGTCCCTCCCCTCATCCACTTTTCTTTTTATTCACTTTCTGCTATTTAATGCTTTTGACTGTTTTACTTGATTATACCTCTCTTTTCATGCAGAAATTCAGATACTGGAAACAAAATTCTTCCTTTAAAAGTAGTTGCAATAAATTTACAGTCACCAAAGTGTTGACAAACTTGTAATGTGTATTCCCTTATAATTATAATAGCAATTTTTAAAGTGCAGAGTAGCCACAAATGGGCTCAGGATATTAAAACTATATACGAATACATATTTTGTGTCCCAAGATGATAATTTCAAGTTTCACTCCCCCTTTTACTTGAAGCAATTATTGGCAAGCTAATTTAACACTAGGAGATCTTCACTAAGGATACTGCATCTTTTAGTCAAACTAGGCTCATGCATATTTCTACTCCCACAACTCTGAAGTCTTTTAAGACACCACAGACCCATCCTGCTTTTGTAGGAATTATACATAATGTCAAGGTCATGAACCCCTGTGGGCACTTGAGTCTTGCACATACTCATTTTGTCTTCAGTTTCACAGACACTCCCCTTTAGAAGAAGGAAGACAGAGACTTGAGATATCCAGACATTTATCACTTAGAATTCTCAGGAATAAACTACATTATTCATACTGAACTAATCTGTTACATACTATCTCTTCATTACCATAGGAAAGTTCATTACCTATGACATTTTATTCATTAAAATGTTGACTAGTTGTTAGGGTAAAAGTAGGTAATATCTTTTCACTTTGAAAGTAAAATTTCAAATTGGTTTGAAGCCTGGAGATGGGAAAAGCAAGCTGCTTTGAAATTGGAAATGCCATTAGCATAACATCCAAGGTGGGCCTGCTTTGAAGAGCACTTGGGAACTTGAAATTGTTGCCAGGTTATTTAAGGATGAGGGAAAAGCTATGGTCTATAAGATTTACTCAAATATGATTGAATGTGCATTTTCCATAATTTCTGATAACATCAAAGATTTCCCATCACTATTAGAGGCATCTCTAATAGAGGCATCTCAAAGATAGATGCTGTTTGATGTTTGCAATGCTTTGCTTTTATAATAGTATGATTCATTGTGTCTTGGGAGCCAAAGTGCAGCAAGGTAATTAACATGTTATACCAAGAAGTCTTATAATAAGTATGAATATGCACCTATTAACAGGGAGTTTCAAATAATTTTAGAAATTCAGATAAAACTACAGCCCTCTAATTGGATCTTTGTGAGTTTACCCATAAATACGGCAATAAAATCTGGCAAATGACATTTATTAGCTAGCCATAATTTTAATTTTATAATAATGGCCAGGCACACAAATGTTGTTTTATTAAAAAATTGATTTATTATGGAATTAAAATGATCATAAATGCAAAATGCTATTGTATAATTACCTAAAACTCTATCCATATTCTAAAAGAAATGTATTCTGTACTTCTGACAACAGATATTACTCATGTCAAAAATTAAGTTCTAAAAATATAAAGGTCAATCTAACATCACATCCAGGATTAAGTTATTCATTTGTCATATAAAAGGTATCTTATTTATTGGGTGGTAATCAAAAGCCAAACCTTATCTTGGAAGGTTGTTTTTTAGTGTGCTCCTCAAATCTGTACCTCCTTGTAACCATGTATGTTTCACTAATGTTAGACATAGCTATTATGTATGTTTGATCTATAGTTCTCATTCCTCTGAATTACTCTATCTTTCATATGGCAAAGGGAATCTTTGAGACCTCATGTTGCGCAGACCTGGAAAATCTATTTGCTTCAGCTCTCTCCTTTTTGGGAAGAGAGTTGCAGAGACCGTGATCCCAAATCTCATTATAGTACATTTATGGTTAGGGCTTGGGTTAGTGGGAAACATACAAAACTGCAGGTAGGAATTTTCTGGAATATATTACAATGTTTTATTGAATTAATGTAGTCTCCTTTTCATGTTTTCTCCCAGAGCTTAACCCTATTAGTTTTCACTAATATGATCTGAAATATGAAACATATCAGCTCTAGATATCTTACTATAAATTAAATCACTCAAATTACCAATATCTAAAAATATGTCATACCAAAGAAACTGATAATTACTTTGGAAAATTATTAACTCTCACTGAAATAAAACATAAAACAAATTGAAAGGCAGAACAATCAGGATATTTTGTTACTTTACATGAAATCATTTGACAGTCTTTAAACTTTAATAGGAAAAGAAGACACCATATACACAGTTTACTGGCTTCGAGAATTTTTTTTTTTCAAGGTGTTTCCTCCAGACATACACCACAAAACTGATGCAAAATAAGACCAAAAACCCATGAGAGACCGTTGATCATCAGTGTACACTATAGGTGCATCAGTCCCCCTGAAAGGGTTAAGAAAAATCTCTATGTGAACTTTGTTTGAAGGAATAATGGGGCAGTGCCCCTAAAAAATGACACTGCACTAAATAAGGGGGTACAAGAGCAGGCACCTACTACAAAGGGTATAATGCAGAAGAGTTACAGAGGCGAGGGAACAGATATGATAGCACAGGACAAGAGTTACTAGCTTGAGCCTGAGGCTCACCACACAGAACAGCTGTGGTCTGAATAAGGACACAATACCTGGACTTCCTTATAGAAGAGAGTACTAGTGAAGTTCAGACTCAGATATCTAAAACACTTGCCACTGCCCACAAAGATGCTTTAAAATAATAATTTTCAAATTTCGGAACCTACTGGGTGTGATCTTTTGATGCCTACTTCCCCAGTCTTCTTTTATACCTATTAACTCTCCCCAGTACTTAGTGCCCTGACTATTCCAAAGAGTATAAAAACAACAGTTGAAACTTATTCTCATTAAAACCAACATAAAATCAAAAAGGAGGAAAAAACACAGTGCAAATGCCAGAACAAAAGTATCCTGAAAGGACCTCCATCTCAGTGGAGTTGGGGAGCATGATTATGATAGAAAGGGAATTCAGAGCAAAAATCTGGCAATATTGATCGAACTTTATAAAAAAACACAATGGAGAATTAAAAAAAGAATAAAGACAATGAAAATATGAGATGGCTACATTCAGAAATAATGGAGTTAAGAAATACTACAGCTGATTTTAGAAATACAATTAATGTCTTTAAAAGGAGACAAAATAAAACATGGAGAGAAATCATGAAATTGAAAACAATACTGACGAACATAAGAAAAGAATACAGTTGGAAAAAAGAAGGACTGAAAACAGTGTAAGAGGTCTCTGGGATAATTTAAAGAGAAATAATTGTATTATGGGGATTTCAGAGGGAGAAGAAAAAGAGAAAACAGAAAATCCATGTAAATAAATAATCACTGAAAATCATCTTACTCTGGGAAATGGACAAGAAGTTGGATCCTAGAGGCTCAAAAAGTCCCAAAACAAAGTAATACCTGATAGATATGCAGCAAAATACATATAAGAAAGCTGTTCAAAACCAATGATAAGGCGAGAACACCAATAAATACCAAAAAAAAAAAAAAAAAGTAACCTGTAAGGGAACACTTAAAAACCATCAGCAGATTTTCAACAGAAACGTTACAAGCATGAAGGGGTGGGAGATACTCAAATTACTTAAAGGAAACAGCTATTATCCCAGAATACTCTATCCAGTAAGATTAACAATCAAGATAGAAGGAAGAGTAAGGAGCTTCGCTGAAAATCGAAAGCTGTAAGTTTATCAACACCAAGCTGCCTATAAAACAAATACTAAAGGGATTATTATAAAACAACAGAACAATGAATATTGAGGCAATAGACACCTAAATTATTTAATGTGGAGGGGGATGAGGATGGTGAGGAGAAAGGTAATATTGTAGCCTGTAAGATCCAGGCAAGGACCAGACCTACCAGTCACACAAGTAGTCTATCAAATACTAATTGCAATAGAACCCTCAAACAAAAAATAATTGAAGTAACACAGAAAATGGAAGCTAAACAAAACATAATAAGAAGCCATGAAAAAAAAAAAAAAGACATGGGAAAAAAAAAAAAGCAAAGACATAATAAAATGGCAATGATGATATCTCAACAATCACCAAATGTAAATAACATAAACTCAGTCAAAGAATGCAGAGTGGCTGAATGGAGTCCATCCTTTTGCTGCTTACAAGAAACTTATCTTACAACAGAGCAAGCACAGATTTGGAATTAAAGGTTGTAAGACAGCTATCCAAGCAAATAGCAACCATCCCCCAAAAAATCAGATACATCAGATAAAATTGACTTTCAGTTAAGAAAGATAAAAAGATAAAGGAGGACACATATTATGACTAAGGATCTACTACAGCAAGGCAAAATGAAATTTATTAAAATGTACTAAATGATGGTGCGGCAAGACACATAAGATAATCAATAACACAATTTAAGATATTGATAATACAATAATACTAAAGAGTCTTAATATCCCATTTACAACAACCGATTAATGAGGCTAAGTATAAATGGAGAAACACCGGCTCTAAATAAAGAGCTATACCAAATAAGTATAGAACACTTCACCCCAAAACTATTGCATTCACATTTTTTCACATGCTTATGGAACACCTTTAAGAACATGGTCAGTTGTCAATAAAACCAGAAAGATTGAAATAACACATAGTATTTTCTCTGACTATAATGCTACAAAATTAGAAATCAAATATAATAAACAGAAAAAAATATGATTACATAGAGATGAAACATGGTGGACAGCAACTGGATATATGAGATAATTGAAACAATAATTAAAAAAATATACTGAGCAGACCAAAAATGATGACACCGATTACTATAATTTATGGGTATAGCAAGTGTTTTTAAGGGGACAATATTTGCAAATACAAGATGACAGTAAAAAGAAGAAAAAAATATCAAAAACAAGTATCACACCAAACACAACCTGAAAAAGAAGAAAAAATAAAACCCAAAGTTAGTAGGATGGAATAGTAAAAAATGTGAAAATATAGATCAAAAAGACTGCAAAAAAAATCATTGAAACCAAGAGGTGGTTCTTTGAGAAGCTATACAAAATAGACAAGACCCTAACTATGGTAACTAAAAAGAGTTGACCCAATACTATTTGTTCAAGAGACATTCCTTTCTCTAATGTGTGTTTTTGGCTCCTTTGTCTTAAATTAACTGTTCATACTAATGTGGTTTTAATTTTGGACTCTCAGTGCTATCTGATGAATTATGTACTTCTGTTCCAATACCACAGTGTTTTGATACTATTGCTCTGTCATATTTGAAGTCTGGGAATGTGATACCTTTGTTCCTTTTTGTCAGAATTTCTTTGGCTAAATGAAAGAAAATACACATCCATTTACAGAGTAGTAGATTAAGAAGAGGTGGTATGCATACACAATGGAATATTACTCAGCTATAAAAATGATGAGCTTTTGTCATTTGCAACAACATGGGTGTAACTGGAAGTAATTATGCTGAACAAAATATCAGAAATAGAAATACAAATACTGGATGATTTCACTCTTATGTGGATTTTTTTTAAGATGTATTTATTTATACAAGAACTGGGGTACAGGTCAGAAGCATGGGAGGGAGAGAGAATTAACTGGCAGACAGACTGAAGACACTGATGAGGAGAGCAGCAGGTGAGACAGGAGAGGTCTGCCACGACATGTGTGTTTCTACCTGGCCGGCTGGGAATCGAACCTGCGCTGCAGAGGTTGCGGACAGCTTCACAGTGCAGAGCTCAACCGCTTGTGCCACCAGGGAGGCCCGCTTATGTGGATTATATACTTATAAGAAAAAATGATAGGGAGGGAGTGAGTGTTCAGTAGGAACAAAGGGGTAGAGAGGATCTTTGGTTAATGTAAAATAATATGAATGAGTGTGGTGGCAGCGCAACTTACATCTGAGGATTTATGAACCTAGTCTCCTAAATCAGATGCAATGTTTTATATAAACCAAGTCCCCTAAATAAAGAAAAAAATGATTTTATTGATCTATTTCCAATGAAAATATTTTATTTTTTCTAGCTGGGAAAATTACCAAAGCTCTATAACATTTCTAGAGTTGTTCTGAAACTAAAAATAAGATATTTTTAAATGTATTATGTATATTATTTCTAGATACTGAAAAATTAACATTTTATTTTCCTGTGTTAAGTTCATTAGAATAAAGCAATGATAAAAGTCAGTTGTAGTTTAAACAAAAAGTATAGTCTTTGGATTGGGATCTCATTCTAATTCTACTTCTTCCAGTGACTTTCTTTCTATTGTAATTTTGGGGAAATCCCTTTACCTCAATAAAAATATCATTTTCTTCAACAGGAAAATGGAGTTAAAATTCACAACTCAATGAGTTGTTTTAAGAAGTAAATGAGGTGGAACATGTAAAACACTTAGCTGAGCAAACCCTTAATATGAGCTAACTAATATGATTTCGTTAACTACAATCATTCATGCTATACTGGGCACTAAATAATGCCCCAAATTTCAGAGGCTTTACCACATGTCTATTTTCCTTTATAAAATTCTCTAGGAAATTGTCCTACAGGAGCTTTCTTAGAGATCCAGGATGCATCAACCCTGAATCTACCTCCTTTCAAACATGGCTACCAGGGTCTCCAGTCAAAGAAAGGGTGCACAGTGACCAGTCATTTGCTCTTAAATACCCTGACTTGGTGTAGTGGCAGGATAGGCACAAAGCAGGTTATCTATGATCCCTCAGATGGGGTAAAGGAGGAGTCCTGGAGCTATGAATGGCTTTCTCAGGCTTTTATTGAGCTGTACATGTAGTGTGGCAAACAGGTACACAACAGGCAGGGGTCGGGGGTGGGCAGGAGGCCAGCAGGCCTCCAAGGCCCCAGAAAGTCTTCACTCTGGGCTTCTCTGGCTTCTTTCGCCCCTTCTCTCTCCTGCTTCTGCTTCTCTTGGTGACTGTCTCTCAATATTCCTCCCATGACCCACAGAAGTAAATAAGATAGTTTGTAACAGCTACAGGTGCCCCATCAGGCAGGGCAATCCTAATAGTGGGAGGGCAGAAAAGCCTGAAAAACCATTCACCCTACACTTGGCCATGGTAAATAAGTTTTATATAGCCTGTGGACTAGAATTTATCACTTGATGGCTCTGAACAACAAGAAAGCCAGGTCTTATGGTATGTATTCCCCTGTGCTCAGGAAGGAGAAAATAATTGGATATGAGAATTAGTCATCCTTCTATAGTATAATTTTATAATAGGAAGCTACTTTAAAAACTAAGGAGTTGATTTTTTAGACATCACAATGGCATTGACATACTTAATAGTTATGACATTTGAGGGTTTTCTGTGTGTGTGTATGATATGAAAGCCCTTACTGACTAGGGAAAGCTAACTGTAGAAAAAGTAAAACATTTATCAGAAAAGGAAGAACACCAGATTTATGGTCTTTTATTTTGGCTCCTATCATGAGTAACTTTTGATGGAACTTTAAATTTCTCATTTTCTTGAACTTTCAATTAACGAAATAGTCTGTTACAGGAAGGAAAGACGTATTTAAGAAAAAGTATTTTAACAGACAGTTTGGTAAGGACTGCTAGTGCTTTACATATTAAAAAGAACCCAACTTGGCTACTTTTTCTAGCTTCCTTTGTTTCAGGTGTAGCCATAAAATCAATTCTAGTTACTAGAATGTGAGCACAAGAGACATATACCTTTTTTTTTTTGGGGGGGGGTCAAACTGTTAAAGGAACTGGCAGTTTCCTCTTTGCTGTTCTTCCCTTTCTGGTGGCTGGGCACAGAAGAATTTGAGATCTGAGAGTATGGTAGAGCCACAAAATTGAAGGAGTCTGGGTCCAAAGTGAACAGAGCTGCTTCACAACCAATGGCCCCTAGTGGGACTTATGTGTAAATAGCTGTATTATTCTATCATGTTAGAATCATTCTATCTTGAGCTGGTGAGTCTAATTTTTCACAAATGATCCAAGGATATATAAAATACTTATAAATTCTAAATATTTTGGCTTCCTCTTTTTTTTTTTAAGATTTATTTATTTATACAAGCACTGGGTACAGTCAGAAGTGCCGGAGGGTGAGAGAATTCACCAGAGTCAGAGCAGGGAGAAGAACAGGCAGACTGTCGAAGTACACTGCTGAGGGTAGCAGCAGGCATGGCAAGAGAGGTCTGCATGCCATGTGGGACCCTCACCAGAGGCCAGGGATCGAACTGGCGCTGCAGAGGCTGCGGGCAGCTTTGCAGCCCAGCGCTCAACCACTGCGCCACCAGGGAGGCCCTTTTTTTTTTTTTTTTAACCGTGATTCAGTGCTTAGATCCAAATTATTAGAAAAAAAGTTAATTTGGTGACATCTCATTAGATGCCCAGAGAAAAACTTAATTTAATTCAGATTTTTCAAATGTTAGACTATGATCATAACATTATGGTCAAAATGTTATAAAATAGAGGAATTTGCTTATTACACAATGGAATATTATTTTCAAAACACTACACTTGTTATATTTTTTAAAATATAATTTCCAAAGTAAATGTTGAAAAATTCATGTGAAATATTAATAATGATTAATAAAAACTGATAAAACTACCATTGTCTCTTTCCTTACTATCTTATTTTGATTTTTCCACTGAGAAAGAAAAACAAACTTTAAACAATAGAGGAATGATACTTTATTCTGAATATTTTGTGTAACTTATAATGTCTTCATGCCCTTTCTACACCTACCATCACAGAAGAAGGAAGGGAAATTATTGTTTCTGACCACAATCTCCAATTCCCTGAGATATTTATGTAACTGTATAACGCTGCCAACTGAACAAACAGCTTCAATCATTTGTCTGTTCATATCTCCAGGCAAAGTTTTGTTTTCCTTCTTTTGTTTTACAAATGAATCCCCTTCAAAAGATATATACCCTAGTGGATAAACAATCTCCATGGGAAAACAGGAATGCAAGCCTTTTAATATGTGCAATGCAGTGTGGTGAGGTGTGGAATTACAGTAAATAATATCTTGTCATGATACCAACACTAATAAAGATGATGACATTTTCATGATTAGCCATAATTTTAGTAAAGGGAAATTAATGGACAGCACTATGCAATCTGAAGGATACATACAATATTCTGACAAACAAAACTAGGCTTCAGCATAAAATGCACATGTTATTCAGGAAGTGTACATATGTACCTAACATCATTATATATATTGATATGTATACCATTCATCTAGTATCTTCTTTTTAACCTATAAGTTGGACTGCATTGACTTCATATCCTATTATAAGCTTATTTAGTTACATTTCTGTCAGATCTCAATTGTATATGCAGTATTGAATGAATCAGTGGTTAATAAAAGTCCTTGGAAATGTTTCTTTCTTAATAAAGAGCTGCTACATCTAATCATTTTTGTTACCAGAATCCTAAAGAAAGGTAGCCTGACCTATTATACATAGCATTGAAAAAGAGAAATAATTATTCAGCAATTATGTAAAATGAACCTGCTTTATTATTCTTAGATGAATAGACTATAGAGAAAAAATGTTATTAAAATCATTCAAAAATTCTATATCAAAAGAAATACCAAATGAGGATGTGGACTAGTCAACCTTTTTGTCAGAAATCCTTTTTTTTTTTTTGTCATAATTACACTCTTTTGCAGTGCAGGCCAAAGCACCAGGTAAGCAGGATTCAAGTCCTCAGTATTCCCATTCTCCTGGACTTGCCCTCTCAGGTGGAACCACTCCAACTAATGCTTTTGCTTTAAATTTGGGGCAAAAATGGCCTGTTTAGGGGATAAAAGAGGTGGAAATACAGATCAGGTACAGATCAAAATATGTTTACCTTGGAAAATACAAGCAAGGGTTTTAGGTAATAAATCACAGAGATTTATCCATTGAAAAAAGAATACAATTGCTTTTTTCTCAGTAATTTTCATTGTCTACTTTAGAGTCTACCCAACCTCTCTCCATAATCCAGTGTGTATTTGTTTCCTATACCTGCACTTAAATAATACAGAATTATGTCCCTTGCACATATTTACTATCAACCCATCTCTTCTCAAAGCTTTTTGTTACTTATCATTTTGCAGGTTTGTTGTAAAGAATCTTATCATGTGGGTGTATCCCTGAGCAATACTTTGAAGTTCCATCTCTATTAACAGTGAAGAGGGATCTGAGGTTCTAAGAAGAGAAACAATGACATTGCATATCTACACTCTCCTATGTTTCTGACTGCGAAATAAATCTGACTGTTTAAAAAAACAAAAACAAATACAAAAACAAAAAAACAACACCAGGACACATATGCTAAAGTTAAAGAAAAGAGGCAAAAATAAAACTCAGAAGGTAAAATAAACCACATAAAATCTTGCGAAAGTTTCATGTTTTACATAAAGCTGCAGTTGGGACTTCACAAAAGAAATCTCTGCACTTTTTATTTCTGGTTCAGAGGATTTACATGCTCTTTCTAATGATCTGGGCCTTCAGCACTGGGTAATGTCTCCCAGTCCCCAGCTTAGCACTCATGCAAAATTGAAGCACTTTTGAGGCAGTTTAATAGCTGCAGATGAATCTCAATGTGCAGGAAAAGGCATAATGGCTGTTTAGCACTTGCTAGGAGAAGCTAAGGAAATCAGGGGGAAAATATCTATTGAATGTTAGCCATCTGGGAAGCCAACTGAGAGCAACTGCATTAACAACATGTTTACATTTCCATTGTGTTGCTAGGTCAAGCAAAAGTGTGTGTGTGTGTGTGTGTGTGTGTGTGTGTGTGTGTGAGAGAGAGAGAGAGAGAGAGAGAGAGAGAGAGCGCGAGAGGAGAGAGAGAGAGAGAGAGAGAGAGAGAGAGAGAAAAGAGAGAGAGTTATAGTGTAAAGTACTTTATTGCCATTGTATTGGGTATTTTTATTTGGTTCTGTCAACTATGTGAAGAAAGAATTTTCATGAGAAACATAGCTTTGAGATTTTTTTTTTCAGTTTTCCATGAGACAGGAATGACTGTCTGAAAGCAGAGGTTGGCAAGGATGTCATGGGCATGAGGAAAATGAGCACTATGCAGGAGCCTGACTGCACACTTCTTTTCCTGTATCTGGCCCAAAGTACAAAACAACAGATTGGGGGAGGCCTCAGAAAACTGGTTAAAAACACAAGGGAATTTTTCATTGTGTAATCAATCTATAGTTAGCTTAGAAATATTGACCAAATGAAGCAAAAGATTTCGGCCCCCACCACCATCGCTCAATGCCTCCACCATCATGGCCCTTTTGTTTTTCATTGTGTTTGACTATTTTTAGAGAAGTTTTAGGTCTCCAGCAAAGTTGAGAGGATGGTACTGGGATTTCCTGTATGTCTTTTGCCCCTGTGCATATATATCCTTCCCTATTATCAATATACTTCACCAGAGTGGTACATTTATTTTTATGATTAATGAGTCTACATTTACACATCATTATTGCCCATAGTCCATAATTTACATTCATGTTCACTTTTGGTGTAGTACATTCTATGGATTTGAACAAATGTAATGACACATATCAACCATAGCAGTATCATATGGAGTAGTTTCACTGCCATATAAATTCTCTGTGGTCCATCTACTCATTTATCACTCCCCCTAGCTCTGACAATTATTGTTCTTTTTCTTATAGCCTCTATGATTTTTGCCTTTTCCAGAATGTTCTACATTTGGAATCAGATCGGATGTAAGCTTTTCAGTTTGGCTTTCCTCACTTATTTACATGCCTTTAAATTTCCTCCATGGCTTTTCATTACTTGAAAGATCATTTCTTTTCATTGCTGTGTAATATTCCATTGTCTGGATGTACTACAGCTTAATTTTCTACTCACCTACTAAGGGATATCTTTCTTATTCCTATGTTTTAACAATCATGAACAAAGCTACTATAAATATTCATGGTATTATACAGACATAAATTTTCAGTTCCTTTGGGTAAATATCAAGGAGCACAATGGCTGAATCATATGTCAAAAATATGTTTGATTTTGTAAAAATCCAGCAAACCATATTCTAAGCGGCATTCATGCCGAAAAAGGTTGAGAACTTCTGATGTTCTACATCCTTGCCAGTATATACTGTGGTCAGTGGTGGTATCTTGTTGTTGTTTTAATTTGCAACCCCCTGATAACCTATATTCTAGAAAATCTTTTCATATACATTTTTGCTGGCTGTACATCTTTCTGGTGAATTGTCTGTTAAAGTTCACTACTCTTTGAAATGTCATATTAAGTGATTTTTTCTTGACAGATGTTTGGTGACTGTAGTAGGCTGAATGGTGGCCCCCATAAATATATGGACAAAACTGAATTTCCTTAACAGGTGTATGCTACTTTATTTGGCAAAAAGGTCTTTGTAGATGCATGTAAATGAAGGTCTTGAGATCCTGAATTACCCAGGCAAACCTTAACCCAGTGTCAAGTATCCTTATTAAAGACACACAGAGAAGACTGACACAAAAATGGTGATATGAAAACAAAGGAAAAGGTAGGAGCAAATGTGACCAGAAGTTCAAGAATTTAGGGGCAGCCACCACAAGCTAGAAGACACAAGGAATAGATAAATCTTCCTCTAGTGCCCCAGAGGGAATGAAAACTATGTTAGAATTTAGTCTTCTGTCTCCAAAACTGTCAGAGAATAAACTTCTTATGGTTTTTTAAAAGATTTATTTATTTATTTATGCATACAAGAACTGGGGTACAGGCCAGAAGTGTGGGGGGTGAGAGGATTCACCAGAAATAGAGTGGGGAACAGAACAGGCAGATCGATGGAAATACACTGCTGAGGGGAGCAGCAGGCAAGTCAGGAGACATCTGCTGCGTCATTTGGGTTGCTCCCGGGGCCGAGATCGAACTTGTGCTGCAGTGGCTGCGGACAGCCTCATAGGCTACGTCTTAACCCCTTGTGCCACCAGGGAGGCCCTAAATTTCTTATGTTTTAAGCCAAGAAGTTCATGATGAATTATTTCACCATTCCCTAGGAAACTAATACAGTAACTAAAGTTACTGTTGATTCCTTAGTTCCACATTTAAAGACTCAAGAATCTGACAGAGTAAAAAAGGTAAGGAAAAGCTGTCTTCCATGTGGTGCTTTTCTGGCTTCACAAATGGGTGTGGGGAGGCAATCTTTCAGTCATTGACATCATTTCATAAAGAGGATATCACTGTCAGGATCATTAAGACTGCAGCTTGAAAAAGTGGCTGTCATTCATTCCCTGCCAGTCCTGGAATTGCCTCCTACCAAACATTTTCTGGGTATTTCCAGCTAAATTTTAATTTACTCAAGCCCTGATCCCACTGCCCCCCTGCTTTCTCTCAGGAGGTTGCTGTCCCTTAGTCTTCTAAGAAGTTTAATAGGCAGAGACAAGTGAAAGAGTATGGCAGAAGGCAAGTTCTCTCTACCATGCAAATCTATACCAAGGAACTCTCAAGGGACTCATGGATTTATCCTCATAATGAAAGGAGGACTGAATAAAGTTAAATTTTTTTCCCTCTCTTTTTTCTCCTTTCTTTGGCCTCCTTTAGTTGTGAGCTCTTTAAGCACTTAGGTCTTATTTGTGTCTACTCAGAGCACCAAGTAAAACACATGGGTAGCTTCAAACAAAGCAAAGAAAGATACAAAGACAATGGTATGCCCTGTTCCCAATGAAATTATTTTCTTTCTTTTTTTATTTTTGCATAGAAGAACTGGGGTGGAGGCCAGTGGTACAGGGAGGGTGTCAGAGAACCCCCTAGATACGGAATAGGGAGCAGAATAGGCAAACTGACTGAAATATACTGCTGAGGGGAGTAACGGGTGAGACAGGAGAGATCTGCAGCACCATATGTGCATAAGTTCCCTGGCTGGGATAGAACTCATGCATTAGGGGTGATAGCTCTGAGACTTAACCCCTATGCCACCAAGGAGGCCCAGAAATCATTTTCTCTTAAGGTGGAGCCAGGGCATCGGTGTTTTCAAAAATGCCCCCCACTTGATTGCAGTCAGGTTTGACAGCCAATGTCTCAATAGTTCATTATTGGTTTAGCCTTCATATTCTTAGAGATTTTATCTATAAAAGATTTTTAGAATCAGGACAGACCTTTCATGAAATTAAGAAGAAGTCTAAAACTTCCTTAATCTGAATTGTTTTCATTGTTAGATTTTATAATTTCTACATGTTGTGCTTTTGTGTCAGACCCTGATATTTTGCTAACTAGAGCATGTATGTTATGTACAATGGTTTTGTATCTTCAAATAATGCTATACAGAGGAACCTACATATATCCCTTCAAAGATCTGTGAGATCTCAAGCTGAAGGGTGACCTTGGATTGATCACATGTAGAGGAAACCAAAGGATTAAGAGCAAGGAAAGCCCTCTTGCATTGTATTATTTTAGCATTTTATTATTCATAGATTGTGGAATTTTTAAAGTAAAAAGTGCCTTTCAAAATCTCAAAAAAGGAGAGCGAAAATAGCAGCAGAATTTTGAATAAACTATTGAAAGAATATAGTATATTAAGATTTTAATGCTACAAAGCCTCAAACAGAACTGATTACATTTAGTGATGACACACCATAAAAATACAACCTGGACTACTGTCTCATAATTAATAACTGGGATTATTTGTATTTAACACAATAGGTACACACACACACACACACACACACAGACATTTAAATTTTGAAAGCAAACCCTTTCTTTTAAGAAACTAACCCTCTCTTTTAAACTGAAGTTGTTTCTTAGATTTCCTCAAATAAGATGTTAATCCATTTCATATTATAATTTAAAACTCTGTTAAATGTGTTCCTGCCTATGAAAGTAAAGAATAAGTGGCTCTCCTTACATATTTCAGCCAAAGGTTAGATTAAAAATACACTGTGGCTCTTAACACTTGTGCTATTCTCACTTTGAAGTGGGCATAATAAATCTCTAAGCTACAGCATATGCATGGTTGTTGGCTACATGGTAAAATTGCTATGGCAACGCAATCACTGATTTTGCTCATGAAATGCCCTCTTTGGGCAGCAGGTAATATAAAGGAAGAACGGGTCTTGAACTCTTGCTTCTTAATGTTGGCTCTCAGTGGGTCTGGTGGTGGGTAGCATTTGATTTTCTATTCTAAATTTGGGAAAACATACCCAGGAAAACACACACACATATGTATGAACTTACATATTTATATGCATATTCTCGATTATGTGGGAAGAAAAAGGAATAATGCACTACAAGTAACCTTGTCCTAAGTGTTAATTGGCAGAGGAGAACTGCTTTGTCTTCATTACATTAAAAATTCTGTCTTTATATAATTTTTTGTAAAAATCTGTTTACTTCTAATGAAATATAGTTAGCTGAGATTTCATTAGAAGGCATAATATTTCCTTGGCTCTGCTAGGTTGTATCTGTTCAGCAAGTGCATGCATTAGATCAGCACCTCAGAAGCAGACACAGGCTCCTGTCTGGAGTGCAGCAGATCAAGGATAGGGAGCTGCCACTTGCTGGTGGCCCCCAGCCACCCTCAGGAAGTTTCCTCAATTCCTGGTTCAGCCACCAGCACCAAAGCAGCAGACACAAGCCACAATTCAGGCCTTGTATGGAGTCATAATTTATAGGCAGACTCCACTCTCTCTCCAACAAGAACCCCCAACCTGGGGTAGCCACCAGCATTTCAGGAGCAGATGCGGGCCACAGCTGAGACTGTGCAGGTACCCACCATTTGTTAGCAGCCCCAGGCACCTTCAGGAAGTTCTCTTGAACCGTGGCTCAGCCACCAGCATCTCAGGAGTGGATGCAGGCCCCAGTCTGGGCCTCCAGTACAACATCTCTTCATAGGTAGACCCTGGCCACTCTTCTCTAAGAACCCAACCCTGGACTAAGCCTAGACTAAGTGAATGAGGAGAGGACTGAAGACCCAATCCAGGAAATATAGGCATCCAATCTTTGCCAGTGGCCCACAGTCATGCTTAAAAACAGCCATTAGCACCTTAAAAAACAGACACAGTCTCCATTGTGGGCAATGCAGAGACCTACCTTTCACCAGCAGCCATTAGTAAGCAGGAAACCACACCAACGTCCAGACCACACAGTACCTGAACCAATATTAATGATCCTCAGAAGCCTTAGGGAAGCAATCCCAACCTTGGGATGAAACACTTGGACATTGGGAACAAGTGCAATCTCTAGTCTAGGCAACATAGGGGCCTGCCAACAGCAGCAACCCCCACCTTCTATCCCAAGTGCTCTGGCCCAGTGTGAGAGGCCTGGAAATATAACTAGCTGAGGGGAAACACACAGCAGTGAGGTCCTGAAAAACAAATGGGTAGATGGAATAATGCAATGACTAGAAGCAGAAATCCAAAGGGGAATGTAGCATCACATATGGAGAACATATCTCCAGAACCCAGCCACTAATACACAGAAGACATATAAGATACAAAATTCAAAACAAACCATCATAAAAAAAGTGTGCTTTTTTTTTTTTTTTGGAGGAAATCAAAGTAGACACAGAAAAGCAGATCAAGGATAGGCAAGGAAATTCAGAAAAACAATTGAATGTCATCAGAAAAAAAATTAATGAACAGAAGATTGTAAATAATACTATAATATAAAGAAGGAAATAAAGGAATTGCAAAACGAAAATGATTGAAAGAGGAGATAAAAGTCCTATAGTAAGCATTGGAAGTAGAATTAATCAAATGGAAGAGCAAATCAGTGACTCTGAAGATACACATTTAAATAGAAACATTATGGAAGAAGAAAAAGAAAAACAGTTAAAAAATAAAGTAACTTCATGAACTATTTAACACCATGCTATGATTAAAGGTAATATAGGAATAATGTTTTTCTAGAAGGAGAAAAGAGAAAAAAAGGGACACAGAACATATTTAAAGGAATAATAGAAGAAAACTTCCCAAAACTGGAAAAGGAAATTAAGATATAAATCCATTTATTTGATGACAATCTTTGAAAAATTTGTCATAAATGGAACATTTATTATTAACATAATAAAAGTCTTATATGACAAGCCCACAGCTAGTATCATTCTCAATGGTGGAAAAACTCAGACTTTCCACTAAGGTCTGTTATAAGACTAGGATGCCCACCTTCACTACTACTATTCAACATTGTATTAGAAGTCCTAGATAGAGCAATCAGGCAGGAGGAAGCAATAAAAGTAATACAAATTGGGAAAGAAGAATTAAAGATATCACTATTAGCTGATTATATGATAATATACATGGAGTACCCAAAAGACTCTGCAGAGAGCACAGTGGAAAAAGAACTATGAGTACTTTGGTTGGTGGGAGTACTAGGATGACCACACCAAAGGAGTGAAATCCTATATTGTTAAAGTGTTTACAAAGATGTAAAACAATTATACTTCATAAATAAGTAAATATACATGTAAAATTTTTCATATTGCATGGAATTCAAACATTAAAAATTTCCCATGGGATATGACTAAATTAAAATCACATAGTTCTGTAAATATGGTATAGTCAGGTGTTTGGGAGTATGTGTGGAGTTTATGATATTGGCATTTGCAAGCAATGGAATTTCTTAAAAATAAACAAGAATTTCATGACATTAGGAACAAAAGGATTACAAATGTATAGCCTAGTACTTTTTTTCAAGTACTCATTTCTGTTTGTAAGTCAGTAAAGGAATGGAAACAATAACCATTTTTATATACAATGAGAGAGCTCAAATCACCAAGCCAGTCAAAACTCATCTTCATGCTAGAACAGAAACAAGAAATAAAATCTAAGTTCTGAACTCTGATCTCACCATATTTTTGTCGTTAAACTGAGATTATATTGAAAATGTTAATCCAGATGATTAAAAAGTTAAAGTTGATGTTAAATAAGAATGAACCAATTGTGAACACTAATGAATGAAAAATAGGAAAAAGTATACATTTCAGAATAATTGATGCTCAGTTTCACTAACTGGTAATATCTCTTTTGCCTAGTTATCAGACTCAGTGGAAAAACCTACATGCACTACATGAATTCTTGTCAATTTTTATTCTTATTTTGGGGTCAACTCTAAACTAAAAATTTTCTGTTATTGAAATAAGTACTACTGAGAAATAAATAAATAAATAATTTGTTGATATTCCAGAATCATTTATCTTTCTTAATATACAAATATATTGCAGCTGCAAGCTCTATTCTTTCAAAGGCAATACTATACTGATTTAAAAACATAGAATAAAATTTACAGAGTCTAAACGTTTTGCATCATTTACTAAAATAAAAATTCCCATGAAACGTCCTTTTGAAAATGTTTACTCTGTTAATGACAATTAAGTTTAATTAGTTTACATAGAAAACAATGATAGATGTGGTGTGTAAAATAACTTTTAGAATATTTTTATTTTTTGTATCCCTCACATTATTTATTCATGGAATAGTGCCAACAGAAACATCCTCAATGTGTCTCACTAAATTTTAGTAACTGAAATTTAGTAAGATAAGTGGCTATAATCCCACAAAACAAGCATTTATTGATCATCTTCTATAATTAAGAGTCTTGTGTTATAAACTTCAGAAAAGGCAGATCTTTACAAAACATAAGTCATATGATAGTTCTACAATATAATTGAAGAGTGAAGACACAGGTTTTATATCTATCTATATATCTATAAATATTTATCGATATATATTTATAAATATATATAGTTACAAATGAGTTACATAATCCCTTGAATCTGTGCTTTAGATCTATATACACATCTATTTATACATATCAATATAACTCTTTCATAGATAACATATGACATTGAATTATAAGACTTTGCCATATATGCACTTAAAAATACTTGAATATTGGACCTCCCCTGTGGCATAGCAGGTTGAGTGCAGCGCTGTGAGGCTGTCTGCAGCCTCTGCGGCATGGGTTCATCTGCCTTACCAGCCACTCCCCTCAGCAGTGTTTTTGGCTGTCTGTCTGTTCTGCTCCCAATTCTGTCTCTGATGAATCCTCTCACCCTCCCCCACATCTGGCCTGCACCCCATTTCTTGTATGCATGAATAAATAAATCTTTAAAATAATAAATCTCTAAAAAAACTTGAATATTGATAATTTTTATATGGTTCAATTTAATACCCATATATAATTCACACCTAGCAATACAATGAAAGCAGAAGTTCAAATAAGAAAAATGTGGACATGTTTATGTATGATTTGGGAGTTTATGGAGAGACTCACTGTAGCGGCAGACTGGGCACAGAGCGGGATATCTATGATTGGAGCAAATGGGTAAAAGGGTCCTGGAGCCCTTGGTTGCTTTCTCAGGCTTTTACTGGGCTTTAACATGTAGTGCAGCAACCATGTACACAGCAGACAGGGGTGCTGAGGGCCCAGGAGGCTGTCATGCCTCCAAGCCCCAGCAAGTCTTCACTCTGGGCTTCTCTAGCATTCTTTTTCCCCTTCTCTCTCCTACCTCTGTCCTGCTTCTGCTTCTCTTGGTGAATATCTCAATACTGAGCCATGGCCCACAGAAGTAAACAGGATAGCTTACTCAATGTAACAACTGCAGGTGCCCACCATCAGGCACAAATCCTAATGGTGGGAAGGCATAAAAGTCTGAAAATCATTTACCCTACACACACTGATCCAAACAACACATTTATTGAGTACCTACTAGAAACCGACAAACCAAATTAAATTTGAGAATAGAATATTAAAGGGAAAAAAGACAGGTATAACCCCTGTAGATGTGGAGCTTACTTAACTTCAACTCATAATGTTTAGACTGAAGAAATTGGGAAAGAAGGTAAGTTAGTGGCTTCTTTCAACTTTCTCAGAATTGTGAGGAAAATGTGAGCAGGCTTATTTTCTGAAGTTCTGTATGCCATATGTAGGGCAACTAAGTGTAGATAGTGGAAAATAGATTCACACTCAACTTAATGAAGAACTTGTCAATATTTCATTGAACTTCTCTACACAATATTTTAAGTAGTTTGGTAGGATTTTATTTTTATTTACTTTTTTATTGAGGTGATATTGGTTTATAATACTGTATGTAATTCAAAGAGAAATTAAAGTTTTTAAAATTTTATAACTTTAAAAGATATTAAGAGTGCTTGCACTTATTTAATAAATTAAAAAAGAAACTCACCTATTTTCCTTTGAGATAGAGAAGCAGCATTTCCAAACATGTATTGGTATGACAGTAGATTTTATAATATTTTAATAATGGGCCTGTAAAAATGAGTTCAGTTGCAGAGTAATACGAAGTAAAAAAATTGTCTACTATAGAGTTTTCCTAGGACTTTTACATGTGAATATTTTATACTTTTCTCCAAATGAGGAATATAATCATCACAATTTTCTCTAAATTATCTGACCTAAGTTGTACTTCTAGGACACTGGTGTTTTATCGAACACAGTATAAGAAGAAAAATCAAATTGGCTTATACAGAGAGTGTGTTGGGTGGGGGTAGAACTTTTAGAGTAAGGCTAGAACATTTGATTGGCAACTGTTTATACTGAGTCTTTTGAGTATATAACCAAGGACAGTATACTTTATTCTATGGAAGAAGAAAAGTCATCATATATTTTAAGAAATTGAATGATATAAACACTTGAATTTGTGCTTTAAACAAATAACTATCAAAGAATGGATTGTTGAGAAGGATGGTCCTCAAGAGGATATCAGAGACAACTTACATTTTTGAGCATATGTAATAAAGGCTTATTTCATAGGGAATAGAGGCAAGAATTACATACAGTAGGATATTTTGCAGGATAATTCTGAGAAGGTATTGTTAGTGTTTGATGATTACTTTTGCTATTGAGGTAAAGGTGACATTCCTATTTTTAGTGACAGAATGAAGAAAAAAGGTATCTGAAATAGGAATACAAGAGGAGAAAGAATTTCAACTGCCCCACTTTTGCAACAAATGGAGACCTGGGAGAGCACAGGATATTTGGGAAAGCCCCATTTTGCATGAATGTGATCATTTAAATTTGTGCCGAATATTGCTTCTCTCACTAATTTCTCCTTTTCTGTTAAAACTCTGTTTTCTAAATACTGTTAACCAAATCCTGGAGACATTAAAGAAAGAAAAGAATCATCTCCTAAGCCCTAGTTTAAGCTACTACATATAAAGGAAATTTGACACAAGGAAAGGGATTCAGATGAAAACATGAAAGATAAATGTATACATGACATCCTGAAACAAATATTCTGTTTTCTGAGAAAAGGGAAAATTGCATTACATAGTAATTTTTTAAGAATAACTATTTTGTGTTCAATACTTATGGCAGAATTTAGGAAGTCACCAGGTAAAGCGCTAAGAGCAGAAGCTTTGGAATCAGAGAGCTGTGGGTTTATATTCTGCCTCTGTCACCTACTAGCTATGTAGCTATGTGATTTAGGGCAAATTAGTTTCCTTATCCTCCTGAGTCTCAGCTTTTCACATTTACAAAAGCAGAGTTCTAAAATTATCTCATAAGATTGTCATGATGACTACATGATATAATATATATCAGGCATACATTATAAAGCTTGGAATTTTTAGTACTGTTTGTTGTTTTGATAATATGCTACTGATGTGAGAATTGAACACAAAAAGGGAAAATCTTAGTGATTATTAAAATTTCAAACCTACCTAGGTTTTCTAAATTCCCTTGATTCTTCATAGAGGAAAATATTTGCTTTTTGACAGTGAATCTTAGGTACCATGGAAACAGGGGTTGAAAAGACCTCAAGTAAATAAAAAGCAAGCAGCCAAGCCTGAGCTTTTCCTTAAAATGTAGGCAAAACATTCTGTGCACAGCAAGATTTCTATGGCATTCTGAAGGGACATAAGTATTAATTATTATATTAGAAAGTTAAGAGCTTCTAAATATAGGAAATTTCCAAGCCATCAAATATATATAATTTTCTAATTTTCTGTTTCTTACATTATATAGATGCAAGAAATGCAAATGCAGTTTAAATACTGGACAGTCAAACAGTAACAAGTGTTTCGGTAATGAATGATATTTAATCAGTTCTTCCCATGATCAGTGATGTGGCTTTACTCACTGAGGACAGATAATCATTCACTTCATACTTGAGGCTAAGAGAGTCTATTTAATGCCTTTATAATTTAAAAGGAAGGGTTTTGCAAGTTGAAGACTTACTTTTTTAAGTTTTATTGTTTTTTTTTTAGTTTTTCACTGTTATTTCAATGTTTTACAATGCAGTTTTTTTAAAGGTACATTTAATGGAGAGTCTCTTGAATATAGTTAATTTTTCAGTTTTATAAGTTCCTTTCTTTAGATTCTCTGTATTCCACAATGAGTGAAAACATCTGATATTTGTCTTTAGCCTTCTAACTTTCTTTCATTTAGCATTATCTCCCCCAATTTCATCCATGTTATCATGAATGGCAAGATTTCATCTTTTTCTTAAAGCCGTGTTGTATTCTATCATGAATACACATCTTCTCAATCCATTGGGCACTTACACTTATTCCATAGCTTGACTATTGCAAATGGTGCTGCAATGTACATAGGAGTATATGTACCCCTTCAAATTAGATTTTTTGCATTCTTTGGGTAGATATCTAGGGGTGGAATTGCTGAATCTTAAGGCAGATCTGTTTTTATGACAGTGGGCAAAGAGATGGAATAAAGTGGTTAGGGCTTTTAATTTTAGGTTTCATTATTTATTATAAAATAATAAATTTACAGGATTGAAAAAGAAATCAAATCAAAAGTCTCCTTTCATCTCAAATTATGAGCTGTAAACTACTTGTATATATCTCCAGAAAACCCCAATGTATAGATAAGTATACATACATTCTCTTTATTTACATAGTGGGGGCATATTACATGCAGTGTTCCATGCTTTGGTCTCCAATTCAATTTTTTTTGAAGAATTATTTATTTATGCATACAAGAACTGGGGTGTAAGCCAGAGGTTCAGGGGAGGTGAGAGGATTCACCTGAGACAAAGTGGGGAGCAGAACAGGCATATCTACTGAAATACATTGCTGATGTTAGTAGTGGGTGAGACAGGAGAGGTCCGCTGGGTCAAGTGGGCTAATTCCCTGGCCGGAGATCAAATTCATATGGCAATGCCTGTGGACAGCTTGGTAGCACTGCCTGTAACCCCTGAACCACCAGGGAGCCCCCACTTCAAATTTTATCTGGAAGACTCTTCTATAGCTTCCCAAGCACAGAAACCACTTTATATTAACAAGCTTTACAGTATTGCATTTAGGGATGAAGCTTCATATGCTTCTGCAACAAAGGTGCAATGGGCTACTT
This sequence comes from Talpa europaea, assembly GCF_964194135.1. Lineage (NCBI taxonomy): Eukaryota > Metazoa > Chordata > Mammalia > Eulipotyphla > Talpidae > Talpa > Talpa europaea. Next base: position 81,982,995 of record NC_140071.1, on the reverse strand, counting down.
TGCATAAAAGCCTTTGGGCTCATTTGAAATCTTATTTTTTTAGATAATTTCTAAAATTCTCACTACTGAGTGAATGTGCACATACATTTAAATAATGATAGCATTTTCAAGCTGGAATTCGTTAAGGTTGTATCAAGGTGCAACCTCATCAACAAAATAAGGAATATTCCCAATCTCACTCCAGTGTCTTAAAAATATTTGCATACTAACAAATATTTTGTTCTTGACAACATTTCCATACATGCTTATTACCATTTGCATTTCTTTTCCTATATCTACATGTTCAAACACTGTTCAGTTTTGTATTGTGTTGCTGACCTTTTCTTGAATTTTTTAAGTGCTATTTAAATATTAAATATTAATTTAGTTATTTGATTAATCATATCCCCTCCCCCCAGAAACAAAGTTCTTTTTTTGGCTTTCCCTTAGCTTTGTGGTTTTCTTGTTTTGTATAGTCAAATATTGTGTTTGGTCTTATTTAAAAGGCTTTCCTCATCACTGAAACTAACCAACTAGCTGAAAAATTGCCAGAGTTTTCTCCTAGTGGAGATGGTAATGATGACCGTAAGCTTTAATCCCCAGAATTTATTTTATTCTAACAAATGAGATAGAATCCCATCTTTTCCTTTCTTTCTACCCTTCTTCACTTACTCTTTCTTATTTGTTTTTCAACTGTATACTTAACAAACTATTTTTTTTTTCTTCACTGCTTGGAAAACCATCCTTATCCCATTTTGAAAAATGTTTGTGTATATCCTTGTTTCTCTTTTAGTCCATTAATCACTGCTTCTTATCATTGGCTAAGGTCAAACTCTTACATTTTTTAGCTATAGATCCATTTCTAAATAATACACATTTAAAATATTTAGTCTAAAATATTTAAAAATATTTAGTCTATTCAATTACAAAATATATCTTTGAACTTATTCAAGTTATTGAATTTTTGTCTGAGTAGTTTACAATTTTTCTAATTTTCCACAAAATACTTATTAAATTTATACCTCATATTTTCATTTATATTGTTGTTATAATATGGACAAATTATTAATATATTATCTTTTAGTAGTGTTCAGTAGCTCCTGCTGCTTTATATTTTCCTTTGAAACTGCATGTTTTCCAAACATATGGAATCATACTTTTTGTCAATAGTGAAAATAATTTTCCACTTTCTTTACAATTTTAATCATTTAATCTCATCTAATTGTACTCACTGGTATGTTAAGAACAATACCACCCAAAGGCAGCTTTGTCTTCTCTTCGCTGTAAAGTATCAATAATACACGTTCTATCATGCCAGTATACTGACGTTGTTATAACATTTTGAATAAAAATGCATGACAACAAAAAGCTATATTATATTCCAGTCCTTCCATGAATCTTCTGAATATTATGTGAGTACTGAATCTGCCAATTCTCATAGCGTTCAGATATCTTGCCCCAAGTCTGAATGAAAACATGACAAGTATTCTATTTTATTTCATAGTTTCTTTGAAAGGTATTTAAAAACTTTTTTTAAATTAAAGTTACACTGGGTGGTAACACTATGATTTATAAATATAGGACCCCACCTCTTCAGGTGTATGCCCCCACGCCACACCCACTGAGGCACCTGTAGTCCTCCACTGAGGTATTTTTAATCATTGGTGTATTCAATGTTTATTTGATGTGGAAATAACAAAACATATAATGGTTTACAGAAAAGATATATGTTTTTTTAAAAACATAACAACAGCATGAAGCTGGCAGAAGTGTTCAATATCACAACAGTTCTGTTTTTATTTCTGTAAAAAAAATCTTTCTGTATAGGTATTTCACTAATTTAGTAAATACGTGCCCAAATATTTCTGTGCTCTCATTTTGTGATTTCCTTCTTTTCCTCTTACATTTAAAACTTACGTGTTTAAAACTTTACAAATAGGGCCTCCCCGGTGGCGCAGCGGTTGAGCGCTGGGTTGCGAAGCTGCCCGCGGCCTCTGAGCACCGGTTCGATCCCCAGCTGCTCCCCGGCCACCGGAGGAGGGTCCCACATGGCGCGCAGACCTCTCCTGCAGCCCGCTGCTCCCCTCAGCAGTGTATTTCATCCGTCTGTCTGTTCTGCTTCCCGCTCTGGCTCTGGTGAATTCTCTCACCCTCCCGCGCTTCTGACTGTACCCAGTGCATGTATAAACAAACAGACAAATAATAAATAAATAAATAAATAATGCGTGCCTCTTTAAAAAAAAAAAAAAACTTTACAAATAAATGAGCTGAAACAAATAAAATTCAATTCACTTGAGATTTTGAAGACATATGGTAGAGTTCTTTTCTGAGTAATTAGACCAAGAGGTGGGACAATTCCCTGAAGTAAGTTGTAGGATGCCCAGTTATTTCTATAGTCATCAGTTCGTGTACATATTCATTCACAATTTGACAAAAACAATTATGTAGAGCTAACACCTGATATTCTAAGACTATTTGTGTTGTGTAAGTATATGGTGTCACATGCTTTTTAAAAGGATGCCTCTTTTCAGTACTCTCATAGCTCATTCTATTTCTTTAAAAAAAAAAAAAAAGATTTATTGGGCCTCCCCTGGTGGCACAGGTGGTTGATCGCCGCGCTATGAAGCTGTCCGCAGCCTCTGCAGCGCCGGTTCTATCCCGGCAGCCGGCGACGGTCCCACATGGCGCGGCAGACCTCTCCTATCATGCCCGCTGCTCCCCTCAGCAGTGTATTTCGTCAGTCTGCCTGTTCTGTTCCCCACTGTCTCTGGTGACTCCTGTCACCCTCCCACACATCTGGTCTGTACCCCAGTTCTTGTGCAAATAAATAAAATAAATCTTTAAAATAAAAGATTTATTTATCTATGCATACAAGAACTGGGGTACAGGCCGGAGGTTTTGGGAGTAAGAGAATTCACCAGAGACAGAATGGGGAACAGAACAGGCAGACTGACTGAAATACATTGCTGAGGGGAGCAGCAGGCAACACAGGAGAGGTCTGCTGTGCCATGTGTGTAGATCCCTGGCCAGCCGGGGATCAAACTTGTGCTGCAGTGGCTGCAGATAGCTTCATTGGCTGAGTCTTAACCCCTTGCACCACCAGGAGGCCTGCTCGTTCTATTTCTTTATGCTCCATAACCTCAATATACCTGATGATGTTACAGCCATTGAGCTTAGATCTCCCTCAAGTACTGGTTAATCGTCTACACACCCCTGGTTGATACAACATTTGTATACCAATATCAACAAAGTATAATTTGGATTTTGAAAACATTATTCTTCTGGTATGTAGAGATATTTGTGAAGAAATAGGGAGATATTTAAATGCTTCTACTTTTATCATATGTAGCCTGGAAATCTTGGTCAGTGGGTTTCATAATATTTAAAATATATGTCTATAATATAGATCTGGAATTTTAAATATTCTTCTTGCTGTAGAGGAAAAAAAACATTTAAAACATAGTAAAATGTATATATATACATATATGTGTTTTATATATATACACGCATACACACACACACACACACACACCTTTTCAATTTAAAATAATTTTAGATTTCTCACCTATCTTAACTAACCCACCATGTAGTAAAATATTGCTCCGTGATTAGAAAGAAAGCTCCTTTATAGTCCATCTAAATCCTGCAGGTTATTAAAATCTATTTCATCCTCTCTATGTCTTTAATATTTTACTATTAAGGATGATATTTACAGAGCAATGAAGCTAGAGTGTTCTAACCATGCCAGGAGCAAAATCATGATGATCGAGATCCATTCAGATTGTGGCTAAATTTGTCACCTCTCTTCATGAATCCCACACTGTAACTATTCTCAATTGCTCTCAATTTAACCTTAGTTCAGAGTTAAGCAATTAAGATTAATCTTGGAGTATAAGTTAAGGATACAGGATAATTTAAATCCATAACATTTACAAAGTGTTAAAAAATTAGGCAACTGAGAATCATGCATTAACATTTGACACTTCCATAAACAAGTACAGTTTAAGTGAGCTTGCTCCTCAACTCAGAATATCTAGACCTGATTAAACAGTGCCAAAGCTATGGCTGTAGAATCAAAAGGACAGCACCCAGGTAGAGGATGGGTCATTGGCTGTGGGTTCTCACCAATGCACACAGTTGTAAGATCATTCCGGTTTGGGAAACAGCAATGGGGTTTATCTAATAAACAGGGGAAGCAAAGAGTTTCTAGGGCCACAAGTGACCAGCTATCTCACCCCAGATAGTGACCACAGTGTCCAGAAGTCCCAAATAAAGGACACTCATTCAAAATAGTGATGTCTCATCAATGAAGCCCTGGAGCTTGTGTTACACCGACAATCAGTGGACCAGGACCCAGCTGTAGATGGAGGTGCTCAGCTGGGGTCACAGAGATGACTTTTTTAGCATCCCACAGCAATAGTCTGAAGGCCAGGCTGGACAGCACTGTCCACTGGACTGGACAACAATGGAGGCAACAGCATTGGAAGTTGGTGATATACAATTAGAAATAGTGTCTAGCTCTCAGATGTGACCTGGGCACAGAGTACCTGTCATCTGACAACAGTGCCGGGCAGCACTTGCCAGTAATGCCAGCCACCAGTAGTCCCCAGGAGGTGGTGTCAGACACCCCAGCATGAACTTGTCTTTGTGAGTTGTTGCCTGGCACCAACAACAAACAGGCCAGGGCCAATAGTTCTGAGACACCAGGCCAGGGCCAATAGTACTCCTTAATTCTAGAGGCAGTTGCAGTGGCTAGCTCTCTGTGATGTTCTTAAGCTTTTTTCTTTGAGGTTGGCTGCTGGATGCTTCTTTCTTCAGAGATCAATTGCTAAACCTTCTTGTTTCTTCTTTTCCTGATGGTCAGGAACAGGATTCCTGGCTGGTTCCTGACCTGCCTTATATCCTCTTTCAGAGTCTCCCACCCTACAAGCCTAATTAGACCATTTTCAATCCTTAGTGACAGACTGGACCATTTATTACCAATTAGCTCATTCTTGATTTTTGATTCAAATAATTAAATAATAAGCTGACTGAACTGGATTGGTCCATTTAGCTCATTCCAAACACCAAATATAAAAGGAAAAATGGTGCCTGCACAGACCCAGGGCAGGCTCATGGGCTAGTGGGTTCCAAGGACACACAACCAGAGAGGCCTTCAGCAGGGATGGAAGTGTTGTGCACCTAGTGCCCTTTCAGTGGAGCTGAATATAACAATTTAAAAGTGGGGGTGGCTGTGGCAGCACTGGGGGTGCAGGGTGGGCTCTGCTGGGAGTCCACCATGTAGGCTGGGACTGCCCAGGCCTTTCTACTGTTTGTTGCTCCAGGGAGCCACAGCCTCTCTGGGGCCCTATGCTCTTCCCAGCAGCCTTGAACCTTGCCTCTGCAGCCACAGTGGGGCTTCATGCCCCAGATAGCAAGGCAGGGGAACTGCTGCTGCCTGCTGTCCCTGCTGGCCTCTGTTGGCAGCCAGAATGTCAAGGGGGCCAGTGGTGGCAGGTGGTAAAATGCTTACCACCTTATAGCCACCTGCACTGCCCACAAGTAGCTTCTGGGTCCTGGTACCTAAGCGCACGGGTTGAGGGTGCTGGCACTCAGATTCAGCCAGTGCTGGAGGAAGCCATCCAGTCTGGCCCGCTGAGTTTGCCCTCTGTGTAACCATTCTGCAGGGCAGCCTGGGTGCTGCCTAGAGGCAGCACTCTGGGTAGCCTGAGGAAACTCCCACTCTGCCACAGGAGCCTTAGGGGCTCTATATTCAAACCCACCTAGTGTCAGGGGAGGAGGGGCTGCCACCGGTGGAAATTCCTGCAGTCAAGCTTTAGAGTGGCAGGCCTGCCACTGCTGCTGCCAGTGGCTCTAGCCACTTTGGCCGTGGCTGCAGCAAAGCCAGTCATGTCCTGTGGCTTGTGCTCTGGGACTCAGGTTTCACTGACACCAGATTTGTCAACCATATGAAATTCAAGGCATCTTGTACTAGTTTCTTGAATATTAATTCAGTCTATTCACTCTCACAATTTATCATATTTATCTTTGTAAGCATGAACCATGTTTTAATTCTAAGTCATTAAATATAAATCAAGCTTATTCATCATATTTTACTTTGAAATACATGGAATACATAGAAGATCACCAAGTCAAAACCACAGTGATTCAAAGGTTTTTTCCAAGGGATGGTAACTTCATTTTTAATTTTACTAATCAGAAGAACAGTATGACAACATGCCAAAGTATTGAGCAACTGAATCCTAAACTGCAATCCAAATACAGTGGAAAACTCACCAGAGGTTTCGTCTACTCTCTCATCTACTATGTGGTCCTTCTGATGAACCCACTCACTATTGCACTTGAAGTAGATCTGGGTGGCAGGGCTGGCTTTACAATACAGGTTCACAGGTTTATTTTTCACAATATAAGCTTCTTCGGGTTCAATAAGGAAATGTGGCAGAGGCTCAGGTGGATCCGATGGAAAGGTTTCTGGCAGTTCATGAAAAAAGTCGTCATCTATTAAAACAAGAGGAAAGTAGAAAATGTTCAAAATGTATTAGTCACTTGTTTACTGCTACTCTTTTTTTAATATAATGACTCATAAGTGATCAAATTAAGTATTTTGAGTGCCTGTTACGTACTATGCAGTATGTTATGTACTTTGCAGGTCTAATGACTGATCACTCAATTAAGGACATAGATTATCATTCTCATTTTATGCATGACACAGCTTAGGTCAGAGAGGACAGAGAGCAACCCCTGAGGACACAGGTAGTAAAGTAATGGAACTGGGATCAGGACACAGGTTTGCCTCACTCAAAAAATGTGGTCTTCCTAATATATTACTGCATCAATTATAGCACACATTTACTCTCTAGAGTTGACAAAAATCAACTTCATAAATGAGTTGAAAAGTATTAGGCTTCATATGTAAAACTGAAATTCTTTGCAAGGAGCTGACTGAGTAGGAGTGCCAGAAAGAAAAATCAAGGACCTTTAAGTTCAAATTCAAGTCTATCATTATTTTCAAAAGTTGTCACTGTGTTATATAATCATTCATTCATCCAAACTATTTATTGAGCTAAGTAATATGCTAAGTACTGGAAATATGGATGATGATAGCAAGGTAGCCAACAATAGCATCTAAAAATATTCTTTGGGCACTGGAAAACTACCTCAAATGTCACCTGTGTCTTCTGGCTCATCAATCTTACTCTCATTACTGAGTTTTACGAAAAACAATAATCTCACTTTTCACAGAACTGAAAATTATCAAAGATATTGCTCCCACCTTACTGTTCCAAAAGTACCGAATATACAAAACTTAAAAATCATCCAAGATCCTTGTATACTTTGAGGTATGTTTAACTTGGGTTTTGCATGATTCCAAATTAAAAGTAGAAAACAATAAAAGTGACTTGTAAAAACCCTATAATTATATTTCACCATACTCAAGATAAAGAGTCTTACCAATATGGTTTAAGTAAGTTAAGTCTGGTAATTCTCTTCCTCTGAGAAACAGAGTACAAAATTATTGTTAATTCCGTAAGTTGACTAAGCACCCTGGATTAATACTTTGAAATAAATATTAAAAGTTTCTACAAGTTCTTTATTTTTATTTTTATTTTTTTTACAATTTTTTTTTAATAGAGGCATGTTTTTATTTATTTGTTTGTTTGTTTGTTTTTGTTTATACATGCACTGGGTACAGTCAGAAGCGCGGGAGGGCGAGAGAATTCACCAGAGCCAGAGCGGGGTGCAGAGCAGGCAGAAGGACCGAAGTACACTGCTGAGGGGAGCAGCGGGCGGCAGGAGAGGTCTGCGCGCCATATGGGACCCTCCTCCGGTGGCCGGGGAGCAGCCGGGGATCGAACCGGCGCCGCAGAGGCCGCAGGCAGCTTCGCAACCCAGCGCTCAACCGCTGCGCCACCGGGGAGGCCCCAAGTTCTTTAAATGTACATATATTCAGGAAAAATATGGGATATAGTATTGGTAGTTAAAGACTGGTTGCTCAGATGTTACCTTGAAACTCATTTTACCACTTATTCAGCTGTCGCCCGGTTTTGGGAGATAGCCATTGGTAAATTGAACATTTGTCCACTGAGAAATCTGGTCTGGGACTTTTTTCATCCAGGTCATGGGACAGCTGTCAAATAGCATTGATGTTCAGTCTCTGCCAATCTGTTTGGCAGTGAAAACTGGCTTCCCTTGCATCTGACACAAAACTAGCTTCCAAAGCTGCTCCACAATTATAAATCTGACACTGTATTGTAAATGATACTTCTTGTAACTAGCTTTCTTTTTCACTTAACTTTCTTAATTTGCCTTTTTTCCTGGCAATTCATCATTTCTAGTTTTCTATTGTTGAACATCAAGAATGCAAACTGTCAGCTTACTAAAGAATAAACTTCTTTCCTTCAATTTCAGCTTCTTTAGTCAGTATGAAAGAACACTCAAGAGTGCTTAAATAAACATTGCTCAGAAAGGCAAAGGGGTGGGGAACTGAGGTACTGACAGATCCATCAGCGTGAAGCTGATGTCTTAAATAAGCTTTTTTTCTTCTGAAGCACTTACTGTCATGTAATAATCAATAAAGTTCCACAAAATATCAGATTTGAATTCTGTAAAATATTAGGTATTGGTTTTACCTGTTAGTCATCATAAAGGCAGAGAATGAATTTGATTTTTTTTGCCATTGATGTATAGCCACAAATACACAAACGTGTATTTATTTCTTAGTAATATATTAATTTAGGTATGCAAAATATATCTTTCTTGTATTCATTGTCTTTGAGGGTGATACCTGTTCCTTTAAAAGAAATAATGGCAAGATATCAGAATACTGTATCTACCTTACATTATTCAGTAATATAGCAAAGGTACTTAAGCATCCGCATGCTATAGAAATATAAATTGATTACTCTGCCTTGCCAAAGCCTGTGTTTTTTCCTTCTGGTTATTTTATTGTAAACGATTGGGTAGATTGATGGAAGCTGAGAAAGTCACACATATTTACAACAAAATGAGTTCTGTTAAGATGTCAATGATTTAGCAGTGTAGTTTGAAAATGCATGGACAAGCTAACTTTGCATTTCCTTAATTTTTAAGGAGTTTTAAGACAAGAAGATCCCTGTAAGAGAAATAATTACATATCTTGCATTTAAGGCTTCATGCAGTATTATTTTTCAAAATGTTTGTTAATTTTCACTTAATATGCTATTTATTAAGGAATGTTTTTATCATTAGAAATGTTTTCTTCACTTGGTAAATCCAGTGTCTCTATTGTATATCATTCTATTTTCAGTATGAATGTCATCTATTAAATTTGATTGGAATATGTCTTAACCAACTATGGCAAATTAGTTTAGCAATATCTCTTACAATATACAGACTATTTTTAAGTCTACGCCTTAGATGAATCACCATCAGGAACTATGGCACATTATTTCTAGTACTCAAATTACAAAGATAATTTTCAAGATCCTGAATCAGTAAGAGATGTGTGTTTGGATAGATATGACAAAATGCAAATGGGCTGCTTATCAGTAGGCTCAAGGACTGGTACAAAATTCTTCCCTTCTCTATTTGCAACAGATGGCCTGGGTACCATGCCCAATCATGCAAATTGGCCCAGATAGCAACTCCTCCATCATCAAGTTAAGCATATTAAGAGAACACTTTCCTAGCATACACAAAAATGACAAATATTGGCATTACTTTCCAGATAGAGTGCTATTTTAGAAATTGTCTTTTCATGAAAATTTGTTAAATATTTTTTCTAAAGTAAGTTTCGAAAATCAAACAAGCCAGCCAATTCCCTTAGCCAAAACAATAAAGGAAAACTTTTGAGTAATTAAATATCCAACACGGCTATATGTGCATGTATTTAACAAGGGAAAAATGAACATCTGTAAATCAAGTGATCATCTACAAACACCTCTTCGTGAGCACGTAGCTCCTCTGCCCTTTGCATTTACCTCACACATATATGGAATCCATTTTTCAACTTTGGCAAACAGGTTCATGTAACTATTCCAATTTTCAAAGTAGGAATATATATATAACAAATGCTAAACACTTGGATGAAAACTCTCTGAAGTCAGTGACTATATTGTTTTCATTTTTATGTATAATGCACCTGGACTAGAGTCAGACACATTATATGAAGTCAATAAAAATCTTATAAGATTAGCAATATTGGGCCTCCCTCGTGGCACAAGGGGTTAAGCACAGCACTTTGAAGCAATCTGCAGCTCCCTGGCCTGCTGTTTTCCTCAGCAGTGTGTTTTGGTCAGTCTGCCTGTTCTGTTCCCCACTCTGTCTCTGGTGAATCCTCTCACCCACCCCCAAACCTCTGGCCTGTACCCCAGTTCTTGTATGCATAAATAAATAAATCTTTAAAAAAGCAGCAATATCATATAAATGACAACTCTGATCATTCCTGAAAAACTCACTAGGTATTTTAGAGTTTATAGTGCTTCAAATACATTTATAAATATAAGGTGTTGGAACAACAGTAAGATCTCTACAATGGCTGAAAAATTTGGTATGGCCCACTGCAAAATGAGATTTTTGGGATTATTTGTTAAAAATGTGTTAAGAACTCTGGCTGAGGTGATAGGAAAATGTCAAAGCAATCACAGATTCTTTGTGACAGTGCAGGTCACATGCCCATGAAGCTGGCCCTATCTACAGATGTCAATTACCATGGTATTAGTCTCAATGGAAGGCAAGGGGAATGAAATGAAATTTTCATTAGTGGGTTTTCATTTTAGCACTGATTTGGTTTTTTACAGCTTCCATTAGTGATCAGATATTTTCTAGAGGATGTGGCTTTTCGATAGAAAAATTCAGGGTCCTATCAATTATGTAACAAGTGTTTTTGCAATGGTGTACAAGTGAGGCAGCGTGGTTTGTACCTGTCCACGGCTTTCCCTTTGGATGTACTCCTGTGCCCATGCATTATCCTATCTAGAACTAAAATCCTTGCCACACTGAGGATAATTCTTTCTGGGCATTGTAGGACTGCTTAATACCTGGGGATAACAAGATTTGAGATTCTACCATGAGCTAGGAGACTATAAACTAGGATCAGTTCCCAGCAAGTAATTCATTTCACTACACAAATAAACCAACTTTCTAATACTATTATGGTCGTGCTGCAAAACTTGAAGTTGTAAAAGAACAATTTTATTTTTTAGCCAGATCAGTGAGTGCATCTTCTTACCACTGTTTTAAATATAAGTATCCAGTCTCCTGAAGTCTTGGGTGATGATAGGAACTATATTTATCAGCCTTGAACCAATTTGTCAATCTTCCTACTGTGAAATTATTTCTGGCAACATGTCACAGTATCTTAAATTGTTATATGTTTTATAAAGGCAAACTTCAGATGCATGTCAGCTGCATTTATACAATTTGAGCTAAATGACTTGATTCATTAAATTGCTAAACAGGTTTTCTACATGTAATTCATTCAAATTAACAGAGTGAAATTTCCAAAGCTGGTTTTGTTCTGTATATTGAATTCAGTATTAACTGAAAACTATAATTATCTCTGATTTAGATGTAATATTATCATTCATTTTACCATACTCTAATACTTGACTTAATTTTCCTCATTCTACCATTACTCAATAATGATATTGTCCTTTTATCTTGACAACAGGTAAGTCTTAGTATTTCTTTTTCTGTTATCGCATATAGTCTTTGTTCTTTCATTTACATACAAGAAAAGAATCTTTGCACTATGTATTATATTTATAGACTTTCATTCCACCTAATTCTTGGCAGGAAAATATTATGCTGCGAACATCAATCTAAGAAGCTTTAGGTTGCTGGTTTTATTACTATACATCAAGCACTAATTTTCATCAACTTAATACATAACTTTCTACATTTCTGAATCATAAGACTTAAACTATTATTGCTTATATCATAAAATATAGGACCATTATCTTTTTGTCGGAGACCTGAAGCGTATTCTTCTGAAATGGAATTTACTTCCAAATGATTCAAGAGCAATTTAAAATGAATGATTGCAAAGCTAATTTTATCTGCCTTTGGCTGCCCATCCATCAGAGAGATAATTCATGATATATTACAACAAAAGGCAGCTGGAATTAACTATTTGAATGAGACTCCAGCTTATTTTTAATATTTTGATTAAAATATCCTATGGAAGACAAAGGCTATGGTCTATATTTCAAGCAACGTATTAATGGATTCATCATTTAAATTTAAGTAGCTGACTATATAATACCTTAAATGTATTTCACAATTTGTACATACTGAATGAATTCTAACTCCTATAGAAAAAACTTTTTTTTTTCTGCTTTTAAGGAAATACTTGTCAAATCTGCCTGTATGTTATTAATAGTGACATAAAGTCTTTGGCATACGCCTGTGAAACAGAGGCACTACTTCTAGCTTAAGCCTTGATGATGTCTGTTTTTCCAATGTAAAATCCTCCTAAGTGTATTCTAACCTATAATTTCTGCCTATATTGTACACCTAGAAGAATTTTTCAAAAATTTTTCAAAAATTCACTTAAATTATTTATGTAATAATTAAATAATGCAAAGTGTACGGAAATTTTTTTTCTTATCAAATTAGCTTTAAAAAGACTGAATGGTGAAGGTTGAAGAGACTTGTATTTGCACATACTAGTATGAGTGTAATTAGTAACATAGTGGGAAATTCTGCATGGCTCCAAATAGGTTATCCCACTTCCTGGAATCCACATTGCAGACTTAGAAGCATCAAATATATAAATATATGTATACATACACACAAAAAGATCTTCATTGCAGCATTGTTTATTAAAAATAAATTGCACATTATGCAAAAGCAGTTGGAATAACTATTTGAATGAGACTGAGAACAACGAATCATCAGTAAAGGTAGAGTGATATAATTATCTGTGCTATGCCCTGCCATCAGAACACTGTTTAACCAAAAACAGTAAGGAGGCAAATATGTATTTCCTAAACAAATAAACCAAATTTCTGAGCAATATGTATAAGACTATGTCATTATTTTATAAGAAAGAAGAGAGAAAGGCATGCAGGAGGAAGGAAGGATGTAAGCATGTGTGTGTGTATAGATGGATGCATCAATAGTTCACAAGAAGTAAAGGTAAAACCTGGAAGATGATGTAAAAAAATTAATAATGATTAATAGGTAGAATTGGAGGACTTCAGGGCAATTTCTACCATTTTCTTGAAACAAGTTTCTCAAAAGTCAGATTATGGATGTTTTCTATTTTTAAATTAATTCAAAGTAAGAAACAGATAAATAATGTCACGTGCAACCTACTACTTTAGTCTGAAGTAATCACCACAGGATTTCACCAAATTAAACCTTCCCAAATCAAGGATACTGACTCCATACAGTCTCACTTGATGTCTCTATCAAACATTGTGTTTATAGACCATGTATCTTGCAGCTCTACATCATTTATTTCTTTCTGCCTGGCTTCATCAAATTTTCTATTATTACTTGTTGCCCTAATTTCCTCAACTCTTTGACCTCTGACTTTGAACTAAAAGTTTACTCTCTTTTCATGTTTGTTCAAAAACAAATATCTACTGATCCCCTTCTATATGCTAGCTGTCCACAACCTCTGCAGCACTAGTTCGATCCCCGGCCAGCCAGGGAGCAACCCACGTGGCAGACCTCTCCTGACTCACCCACCGCTCTCCTCAGCAGTGTACTTTGGTCAATCTGCCTGTTCTGTTCCCCACTCTGTCTCTGGTGAATCCCCTCACTCCGCCCTCCCCACATCTCAGGCCTGTACCCCAGCTCTTGTATGCATAAATAAATACATCTTTTTAAAAAATAAAATGTTCAATTTTCGGATGTCAGAAAGGTTTGTTAATATATACAAAGACATTGTGAATTAAGCAAAAGTTCCACTATTTTCTTAGTTTTTATTAATGCTTAGAGATACCCACCCTGTATTATAAACTTCACACATCTGAAGACTAAAGATCTCTCAAGAGAATATACAAAAATTAAACCATTTTCAGGCCTCCATGGTGGTGCAAGGGGTTAAGCACTGCACTATTAAGCAATCCACAGCCTCTGCAGCACAAATTGGATTCCCAGCTGGCCAGGGAGAAACCCACATGACGAGGCAGACCTCTCTTGTCTTGCCAACTGCTCCCCTTAGCAGTATATTTCAGTCAGTCTGCCTGTTCTGTTCCCCACTCTATCTCTGGTGGATCCTCTTACCTGGCATCTCTGGCCTATACCCCAGCTCTTGGATGCATAAATAAATAAATCTTAAAAAAAAAGAAATTAAACCATTTTCAATCAATCAATAAGACCACACAAACTTAGGGCTAATCCTCACTTGTTACCTAAAATGATACACAGATTAAAGGCATCTAATAATCATCTGCACATTCAATATTATAATGCATTCACATTTAATAGTGATACATGCTGGTCTCTTTCCTGGAGAACTCTTTATGATAGTCAGTCTTCCATTACCATGGCCAGGAAAATATTTCTCAGTCAAAGAAACACTAATGAAGGTATATATATAATTAAGTCCATGATTACTGAAGATAGGAGAGGTTATCCTAGATAATCTGTGCAACTTTATTCAATCAGTTGAAAGGTTTTAAAAGCAGAACTGAGACTCCCCTCATCAACTCCTGGATGGGTGCCAATAATCCGTAACTGTAACCTAGCTAAACTGACATATAAAACTGGGCATTACAAGTCACACAACTTCAATGCTACCCTCTTTCATCACTGGCTCTTTCTTTAGATAGTCAAACACTCCTTCCTCTGAAGGCTTCTCCCTTCCAATTTAGACAGTTCAGAGCATCAGGGTATGTGCTGGTCTTGCTCATTTCTGCATGACCAATTTCTAACTCATCAGCTTGAACTGATAGACTTCAGAGCTTCCTTTTTCTTTCCATTCGAATTCATTTTCCTAAAGAAGTTTTATAGGACAGAAAAGAAATATACAGAGATGGCTCTATCAACAGAAATCACGAGAAGAAATTCTTGCACAAATTATATCAGAAATGTACATATTTAAAAGGTGGCTCTTTAGTACTTTTAAGTACAAATCTAAGTCCCACATTAAAAATAAATGCATATACATCTTCTCTGTTAGTGTTAATGCCATATAACACAGACATGGATTAAATGTATTTCCCTACTTATAATTGAAGTTGAATCAAACATTTCATGAGTGGGGAATAATCTGATATATCTGATTATAGTGCTTCTTCAATCCCTAGGCTTCATTTGACACTTGACTTCATTGCACCACTCCCTCCTTTTTGAAACTCCCTCCTCTCTTGGGGACTGTGCATTAGCACTACATTGCTTCTCATCCTACCTCTTCGACCTTTTTAATTCTTCTTTAGTGCTTGAATACAGTCAGATATGTACAGGGTTCTCTCATTTAGTGTTTCCCATGAGCATCTCAACCACAACAATGACTTCAATTATCAGATCATGTCACACACACAACCTTCCACCCCACCCTCTGCTTCTTTAAACACTTCTCTGCCTTTGCTCAACCCAGAAAGAAATCAGGCTCTTTACCAAGGCCAACAAGGACCCATCTGATCTGATTGCTACTGGTCTGTGTATTTCGTTTCCTGTTATCTCATCCTTTTCTCAACATGCTTGAGACAGATTGGTATGACTATCTTTGAACAAACCAAACCCAGTTCACCTTAGGACAGTTGTACTTGCTCTTCATTCTGCTAGGAAAGACCTTCCCTCTTCTTGCAATTTGGCTTCAACTCAAGATGTCTGAACCAGGAGAGATTCTTGACCACACAATTTCAAGTTGATGTCTGTCTCCAAGAAGATATTATTCTATTTGAATTTTCCTCTTAACACCTATAACTATTGCAAATTATCTTGCTTACTAAATTGGTTGCGTATTTTCTTTTCCCCTAACACAAAGCTCCAAACTTTATATGATTAGATCTATTTTGTTCAATATTCTATCCTTAACATCAAATTCAGAATAACGTATCTTCCTTCTTAAGCTATTCTTTTTCCTGTTGATTCCATTCCTGATTCCTGACTATAATATTCTCGCCATCAAAAGCTTTGAGCCTTTCTGCCTGTCAGGATGGATCCACCTACATGTACAGTGTATATCATTCCTATATTGTTTCTTTCCTCATCAACCCCTATTGTACTTTTCATCACCAAAACTCAAGATGAGGTCCTCACCATATTCATTTGGATTGTTAAAAGAGCTTTGTTATTAATTTGCCTTGCTCCTAATATAAATTCCATTTATATTATCAGCATTTCCAAATGGAAGGTCAAGTCATAGCATTTTCTGCTGCAAACGTTCTATACTCCACAGAATATGGCTCGAATTTTACAGAATTTTTTTCAGCCATTTACCGCCATTCAACCAAAGCCAGATCGATGACTCTATGTTTTAAAAATGTAGTTTTTATATTTTCCCATTTCCTTATATTTGCTCTGCATATCATGCCTTATCCCATATAACTCACCAATGCCAATCTCAATACCACTTTAAAATGTACTTTTAATCTTCTCAGAGAAAGCATTCCTTGCTGTTCAATTATAAAATTTTGTTAATGCACTTTGAGAGTCCCAATCATGTTTATAACCTATATATATATATATATATCATACATCTAGTAAATTCTGAAACTTTTTCTCAATTGATGTGAACACATCTAAAATTGAATGCTTATTCAAGAATTATGAAAAAATTAATACTATCTCCATAGGTAATGCATGTAATGCATTACAATAATTCAAATTATTTAAATGTAATCTACCTATATAATCAAGAAATCTGCATACAGTTTAGTTACAGTGGAGATTTTCATGCATACAAAAAAAGATAGAAAATTATCCATAACTAAGCTTCAAGGAATTTTAAAAATGGGCAAACTTTGTTTCACAAGTAAAAAATGTAAAACATTCAGAACTCATAACTGTGGAAAACTGAACGTATCAGAGGGGTAGGCTGAGGTCTGAAAGGAGAAAAAATCACCAAGTGAAGAACAAGAATTAAATGCATAATATCAGAATCCATGAAAATAAAGAAGCAATACATTTATGGTTACAATATTAATTGCTAAAATTAAGACCTAAAAATAATAACAACAAAGATAAAAACACATGTTTTAAAGTATATTTTAAAAGATAGAACCATTTAAAAACACTATCATGAGATTTCCCATACAATTTAGAAGCCCCGTTAAATAACTTTGGAGTAAAGAAATTATCCTCTAAAGTTAATGAAACAATTTATTAATAATATACCTAAAATACCAGTAGACCATAAATTTGTAATGAACTGCGTAATTCTCTATTTCTGATTCTAATTCCATCATCATTTCTTTGCCAGAACATTTTCCAAGCCTCTTAATTGGTGTCATTTGCCTCTTGTTTAAAGATGAGTTCTGATTAAGTCACTTCTCTGTTTGAAATCTCTAACTCCTCATTTCCTGTAAGACATATCCAAGCTTCTCAACATGCTCTAAAGCCTCTCTGTAATTTTTCATGTGGCCACCACTCCACCTTCCTCTATTGCCACTCCTTGCTTTGTTGTCGATAGGCCAATAATACAGAATACCATCCTTTGATACACCTGCTGTACTCTACCTCTGTCTTTAATTACCTTATCTGTTATTTTACCTGCTCCTGCTCCTCATCCTCTAAAGTTCCACTTAAGCATTATTTGTTCCAGGAAATTTTCTCTAACTTTCTTCCCTTTTGCCAGCTTGGAACTTACTTTGTTCCATCCTTACCTTCAACTTTGTTAGGAACTTAGATATTTCTAACATTGCATTATATTGTTGCAAGTATCACACAGTAATATGTCATGTTGACCTTTTATTTTTCCATTACACAAGGTTATTCAAACAAGACTATGTGTATCTTATGTATGAATCTAATACCCAGCCTTTTTTGATAAATGGCATTGTATGTTAAATGATCAAAAGTTAAATAAATAAATGATGATGCTTATTGAATGAATTGATGAAGAGATACAGAAATTACTAAGTTGTTTCCAAGTCAATACTCCATTTTCCAACTTTGTAAGAAATGAGATTAGATTTTGTGTTTGCACTTTCTTGAGAATCCTATTCTTTCTTTTTTTTTTTTTTTTTTGTGGGAACCTCGCTGGTGGCTGGGGAACAAAGCGATACTACAGAGGCTGCAGGCAGCTTTGCAGCCCAGCGCTCAACCACTGCGCCACCAGGGGAAACCCAAGAATCCTATTATTTCTTGTAGGTAAGTAATACAGTTAGATATCATCTGAGTTCTCTTTTTAACTTTTGCATATATTTTATACATACAATTTTGCTCTCATTAATGATCTTCCAATATACAAACTACAGTTACCAAGTCACAAAAATATGTGTACTTTTGGTATACACTTGGACTAGTCAGAAAGAGGGGTGATAGAAACAGTGAACTATGAGTTGGGAACCTGAAACTGGACCTTGTCACTTTCACAGTGAAAAACTCATTTTGGCAATTGTGCTTAGAAAAGTTAATAGGGTTAGTCTGTGAGAACAAAAACCCAAGTTGTGAGTATACCATGCACTTAAAGCAGAATGTGAAAGTCCTCTGGAGGTCTGTCTTTCCATCAGAATTTTGGGTCAGGACTGTGAGAGTGAGGCCAGGGTACAAAATTGGAAAAAAAAAAGAGGCTCAGAGAACTGTTTCATGTCTCTGTGCCCAGTCTGACTGGCTGAGAGGCTGCACCAGAACTGTGGAGTGGGGGCAACGTGGTGAATATTACTTGTGGCTGTGGAAAAGCTATTTGTTACATAATCAGATATCTACATGGAATTTTAGAATTGGTATCACTACCTCATTTTATAGAAGAGGAAACTAAGGTCCAGTTAGTTTGAAAGTTGCTTGAGATTGCAGAGCTTTTAAGTGAACAGTGTAAAACTCCCAGGCCAATATTGAAAATTTCATGTCTCTGTGGTATATTTTCTATTTATATAAATTCAGCGCCACCTCCTATAATTCATCTGATAGTTCATGTTATTTTTTTTCTTTACTAAAATATGACAATAGGTGCTTAATAATAATTTTAGTTGCTAAAGTTCTACAAAAAACAGTATAAAGGCATTACTTAAAACTCCATCCCACCTCCCCAAATCTACCTACTGTTGACACCAGAGTATTTTGTTTTGGACTTTTCTTTATGCAGTTACTTATGCAGGTGTATGTAAATGTAAAAGTACAAATGAGATTGTATATGTTTTGTATTGATTGCTGCTTCTCATAGTAAGCTTTTTGCCTCACTTGAACCATTACTTACAGAAGTTAATGTTACCAAATGAGTACTATGTGTCAACCACCATCCATCCTACTATGTTTCGTATGTCAACATCCAATATCAAAAAATAGCAAAAACAACACTGCACATGTATGCCTTTGGTGATATTTATATAGCACCTTCTGTTTCTGCAGATGTTTTATAACAAAAACAAGCATCACCCTCTTTATTAATCTCATAGTTATCTTTGTTTCTGATAGCTGAATTCTGGATATATAAAATAAATGTGTGTCTTTATTTCAATCAGTTTCCACGTGGCATGTGATAAAATTCATATTTTATGATTTTCTCAAGAAAGGTTAATTATGCCTTCTGAGTGATGATGCTGATTATGACCAAATACAGTCACTTTTATTCTTTCATGGGACAAGTGACGTTCTTTGAAAATTGCTGTTTTGAAAGATAATGTACTCAGTATATTGAAGAAGATGGTGAGGGTATGAACAACTGTTAGCAAGGCATAGGTTTGGTTAATGTTTCACATTTTTACCTCCCCTGCCATTGGAAAGCCAACACTTGACATTGGGTCACAAAATTATTAAACCTTAAAACAGCAACACTTCCTTCTCCACGTGAGATCTCCTCCTCCTTGACACTTTACTCCTGAAATCCCTTTAGGCTTCTGGCCTTTTCTCTGCCTTTAACCTCTGTAACTAATTAAATCTGGACAACTCTTTAGTGAAAATAGTTTTTCTTCAAAGTTATTCATTCAAAGTTCCCCTTAAGGCAATTTTGTCACTTTAGCCTAGCCTGCCATCTCTGCAAGAAGCTGAAAGAAGTGAGCTATTTTTATAAGATAAAATACCTTTCAAGACCTAAATCTACCTTGATGTTTCAGATAAAGAGTAGATTTTGAGATATGTCAAATGATTCAGAGTATCTAGAAGTTGACAAGTAAATAAAAAGTTCCACAGGCACTGATCACACTTGAAGACAGCTAAACTTTAAAAATGTTATTATAGTTGGAGGGAGTTCTATTTAGTATCTGTAATTAAATTCTGCAACAAAATCATAAAATAATTTAAAAAAACAATATAGTTGAACTCATTCTCACTAAGTTTATTTTGGAAATCACACTGGATCTCAGAATTAAGCATCATTTTCAATATCATCATGTAGAAGAAGACAAAAGTAAAGATCAAAGGAAATAAGAAATTAAGTCTGGGAATACGGTCATTGTTTAAAACATTTTCTTGGTTGAAATAAAGTTAAAACTTGTTCGGTTGCCCATTACTTTAGACATATTTCCATGTTTTACAAATAAACAGAAAAATTACTTTTGTTTAATTCAAAATGTAAAGATCAGAGATGCACTTTTGTTATCAATCAAAGGTTCTCAACTCCAGGGTTAAAGATTGAATGAGACTTAATGATGGGCACCACCACCCTTTAAGTCCAGAGAAGAGTTTTATCAGTTTAGTAATTGTTACCTACACGGTTTCTATGACGTGAAGGAAATTTTCTCTATGATTACATTTTTCCTACATCAGTTAATGATATTATATCACCTTCTCATCTTTGTAGCTATCCAGTAGGATATGACGTTTTAAAATAAATTCTTATGTTTTTCATAGATGAAACCTTCAGTGTGCTTCCTAAGGCCGGAAGAACTAGGGCAAGACTCTCGCTACTTCCAACTACGTGTGCCTGACTAGCTTATTTAGGATGCTGCCTCTCACAAAGTGACACTTTATTTTATGAAGACAGTGATTTCACAGTACTATTGTTAGCAACAACATCAAAACAATTATTAAAAAGAAATTCCTATAAAATACTTAGAAAATGCCAGGTACCCCACTACAGGCTTTAGATTTATTCCCTCTTTTGATGCTCACAACAGCATCATGGTAATATAATTATCTCCATTGTAAGGGTGAAAAAACAGAGACACAGAAAACTAAATTAAATTGCCCCAGGTCGATACGGCTAATAAGTAGCAAAAATGTCCTTTGACTAACATTCAACTTACTGACTTAGATAACCACCAATGAAAACCAACTCTGCGAAGTTTCTCAACTGATATGTACCAACATCTGTTTATTAGTTGTAGGTCAAAATGAGAACTATAAGATGGAATGTTTTCAATTCAAAATCTTATATAAACTGTATCTTCTAGTTTCTTCAAAGCTCAAAATGATATATTCGTATTGCTCTTTTATTTGGTTTACTTTCTAATTTATTCAATCAACCTGAATACAATAATGCTTTAAATTACCTATGAAAGCTACTCTCTAAATTGAAAGAAGAAGCTTAACAAATCATTGTCCACAATATGGAGAGAAACAATAAAGCACAAGAGATGTAGAACATGTACACGTGACCTGAAAATTGTTAACTGCTGCACAGACTAAGGTGTTAGGCAAAATTATCATGGACTAAATAATAACAAGCTAAGATAATTCAAAAAATGATACAAGGACAATTGTCTAAGATATTCTTTCGACTAAGTTGCAAATGGCTTTTATCTGTTACTTGTAAGCAAGAAGACTTACCTGTATTTTATACACCTATAATGAACTTCCACAGGATATCTATAACAAGAATAAGGATTATGAACTAATATATGATGAGACAGAGGAGGTTGATTTGTGGGGAAAAAAAGGAGGCTCCAAAGTTCTAGTTCTGCCCTTTGCTGTTACAGGAAGCAGATTTCTTTGACTGGTATTCCTTTTCCTTTCACTAGGGCTTTTTTCTGTTTTATCAAACCTTCTAAAAAGAAATAGGAATTGACAATCTTTATAAATACAAAGGAGGCCAACAATTTGTGGAGAGGAAGAATAACAAGGTTTGCTCACGTTAAGGGGATGTTTTATCAGAAATGCACTCATGCCTGGAAAATCTCGGTCTTTGAGCACATGTGCTTATTTTCAGGAAGGCGTACCCTGTCTTCCACTTCAGTAAACTCAGGGAGTGAAAAACCAATCTGTGAATGCAGTTAGTTCATTGACATTAGCAGCATATCATTTTCCCAAAGTTTGAGAGAGCAATGGATTGATTTCAGAGTTCACAGTGGGGCAGGGCAAGGCAGCATGGCTCACATGGCTTTCAGAAACAATATAAATTCATAGAGTTATTTCAGGTTTCATGAAGATGTGATAAACCACTGGATTGGGTTACACATTTCCTCCTGCAGGGACTATTTTACTCATTCTTCTCAGATACGTCAGGCTGATTTGTTGTTTTCATGCTCTGTTTTTCTTCAAATCTGCTTAAATAAGCAGGTTGACTTTAGGGCTGAGTCCCTAACCCCCTCTTCCTCTGTGTGGGTTCAACTTGAGTTCCTGTGAAATCATTATCCTTTAATACCTTCTACACTGATTGCTACAAAGAGTGAATCAAAAAGTAAGGACATGTAATTCTGTGCAAATGTGGATGCAGAATCATACAGCATTTACAAAAATGATCCTCTGCAGTGTGTGGTGCAGGCAGACCAAATGCTTGTGGCTCTAAAACATATAAAGTCCCCGGACAAAAATTCCACTTGAATCTCACCAAAACCAGAACCACCTCCAAATCAAAACAAATGACATCCTTTCTATGGGAGAGCAGAGAAAATAAGAAGCTATTTGAATTCCATGGTATCTATGGTATCTGTTGAAATCACTGCCAGTAGTTCAGGGAAAGCTTCCATTTGCATGATCTGTCAAGAAAACCATGCTCCTTTTTTTTCATAAATTGGGAAATCAAGCTGAATCCTACTGAACCAAAGACTGGCAAAAATATTCCCATGACTCTTATTTATACACTCATTCACTATTTCTGTTTCTTTAAATCTCAAAGTATCATGCCACAAATCTAAAAAAAAAAAAAGAAGAATCCTTACTGCTAATTACTTACTTTTCTGATACCACAAAGAAATTAAAGAATATGAGAGGCAGCAAAAGCATAGCATAATGGGTTCAGGGTCAGAAAACCTATACCGTCAAGATGCAAATCCTCTGAGCCATAATTTCAATTGTGAAATGGAAGATAACATATGGGAAACATTTTTCTTTGTCCATCATCCATTTTCTCTTGTTTTACAAAATAAACGCCTCATCTCCTGCATTCTTAGGCCATGTGATTGAGTTTCCCATTCACTCCCCTTCTGTCTATCAGACCATTCGAATTCTATGACCACAATTACTGATCTAAAACAAGCCCATGACTCATGGCAGTGTCAACAAAACTGTTGTAATGCAAAGATGATTGCTGAAAGGACTGGCTATTAGGACTGCACTGTTAGTGATCATTTTGATGTGAGGTGGAGAGAATAAGCCTGAGTTAAGCCAAAACAGAGAAAGTCAGGACTGAGAGATAATAATGTTTCGAGGCCATCATCCTGGATTGGCTGTGACTGAAGTCAAATGGAACCAATTCTGCAACTACTGTGTGGGAACCAATACATTCATGTTTTTTTTCTTTTGAATTAAACCTGTTTGATTTTGTCTTCTTTCACTTTTTACAATCTTTCATTGAAGATTGTAGTATAAAAATGTAGTTGAGGGTCTCCCCGGTGGCGCAGCGGTTGAGCGCTGGGTTGCGAAGCTGCCCGCGGCCTCTGCGGTGCCGGTTCGATCCCCGGCTGCTCCCCGGCCACCGGAGGAGGGTCCCACATGGCCCACAGACCTCTCCTTCCGCCCGCTGCTCCCCTCAGCAGTGTACTTCGGTCCTTCTGCCTGCTCTGCTCCCTGCTCTGGCTCTGGTGAATTCTCTCACCCTCCCGTGCTTCTGACTGTACCCAATGCATGTATAAACAAAACAAACAAACAAACAAACAAATAAATAAATAAAACATGCCTCTATAAAAAAACAAAATGTAGTTGACATGAGAATCTGAATAATGTTTTTGGAAAATTCTTAATTTGTTAAAACACAAAATCTAAAATCCTTGACTTTACAAAATAATTTACACTTTTATCAATTCACTGAATAAACTTAAAAAGAAAGTTTCTTAGGCCATAACTGCTCTACCAGGGGTTGGAAATACGAAAATAGGAAAATGAAGGCGTTTATAAGCAACTAAGGAAACAAATATACATTAAGTGAAAATAGCATACTGTATAAATTATAAAAGCTTGAACTACAGAAAATGCAGAGTTACCATATTACACAACTCTAGGTGGCACCATTCATATCACAGCTTATGCAAATGGCATCCTCTAGAGCTACGTACAGAAATCCAAGCACAGCTACATCTCTGTCTGTTCGTATACTGAGCCAAACATTTGTGCCGGCAAATATTTTCAATCTCCATAACAGTTTTTGGCTGTTGCATTTTTAAAATGAACTAATTATAGTCTATTATATTTGAGTTTTTAAAGGGAGCTTCTGGCAGACAGCTGGCACCACAGGTTTACCATTACACAAACGAGACTCAAATCTCACTGGTCTTCATTGGCTGCGCAATCATTTATTAGGGATTGCTGGCAGAGGCACCAGCAGTAAATACAGCATCTACAAACATGAAACATCACATCGCAAGATTACAGAGGTCTTTGGGCAATGGGAGATTCATTGGACATCAGATTATTATTTGGCAAAACAAGTGTAGTTTTTATGACTCAGGGTTGTTTATAACAACGTACTTTCACACTATTGCTTCAGCAATAATACCTCATTTTAAGTGGCAAAATCAAACTAAGTAAATTAGTATCCAAATTAATATAGCAGCTGTGTGTTTTGATAATGATTAATATGTGACATATAAAAGGGCTTTGCTTTTCTCTTGTTCTCCGTCACAAAAGATATAATGCCCCTCCTGAAGCAGTGTCAAGGTAGTTCATTGTTTAGTTACAGAAAAACACTCTGAGACCTTCAGGGAGAAACTGCTTTTCTTCTTTGGTGGAACAACTTTGGGTCACAGTTCCCTTTGCCGCCTTCTGAGAGTGATCTACGTCTAGCAATCAAACTCAGGCCAGCTCACATACCCTTACAGGAAGAGGTATCTTCGGCCTCCCGGTTTGCCTTTACCCCACTTGGATGCTGAATCTCCCTGTTTCAGAAGGAGCAATTATTACACGGTGTTTGAACCATGCTGCTCAAACTGTCAGAATAAAGCACTGAGATGACAAATCTATACAAATTCTCATCTGATTTATCAGAATTATTAAGATTTGCCACTAGTCCTACTCTGACCTTCTGCTGTCATTCTTACCCAGCACCTGGAACTTTCTGAATCACCTTCTGTCATGCATGCCACTAAATATCAAAGATCTAGTTGAAAGAATTGGTTCTAAATTGAGCTGGCAAAGTGCAACTGTGCTAACCTGGCACAGATGGGTGACTCCACTGATGGCACCGGGAGCCGCATCGCTGTCTCCAGAGATGCTGAAGAGGAAACCTGTTTTTAAGGCATCAAAATGGTACGAATATGTTGATCTTAGAGGTATGGGTGCCTTCAAGAGTTATATCCCATTATTGATAGATATGAAAGCATAATTCAACTCTTAGTATGAGTCAACATAACTTGCAGAGAGGTGCTTTCAAATGTATCTATAAGTATTCCATTTTTTAATTCCCAGAAAGTTTGCTATTTTTAACCTGTTGACACTGTGATTGTGTTTGAGGTTTTACATTAGCTGTTGAAAGTTTTAGAAGCAAATCCATGGCATCCTTAAAGACATGCAATTCCAAGGCTAGTTTATACAGTGATGGCAGGGAGCACAGAGACACAGGTCCAGATCGCCGGGCCAGCAGCAGGACTTGACCATGGGTTCTGCCGCTAAGCCTGTAACTGCACATGCATCTTAAGGTTTTCTCTTCACCTGTAAGTTGTGATCAGAACCTCACTTGAGGTTCCTGTGAGGATTAAATGAGTTTCTATATGAAAAGTGTGTATAACGGTGCCTGGCACTGAGTACACACTGGATAAACATGTAGTCATCATCATAAATTCATGATCGTCATTGCCTTGATGATTTTCCTGCTCTACCAAGTTCTTTCAGTGATGCATCTTAATCACTTTGGTTCATGTATTTTTCTAAGCATTATAGTAAGCATCAATAAAAGAAAACAAAAATTAAACTTTATAAATGATTTATTTTTAAATGTTCTTACAGAAACAGTGCCCCACTTTTATAAAGCACATCTCATAGAAAATTTTATTTCATTATGCTGTTTGCAGATTTTATTTCATAAAAATCAGCCGCTGTTTCTGCTGGCTCATACTATGTTTGAAAATATTCTTAGTCCTCAAATAAATGCTGAAATGTCAAGTGATCTTTTCAAATATCAATCTCTAATATATAGAGAGTTAAATTAGACATAACCTAAAGATTAGTGCATTTGAAAAATTATTGTGACTAAACAACATGTGAGATAAGTACAATAAAGAGACCTGGCTTATCTGAGACAAGTCATTTCTGCAGACATGAGCACAGACACTGGTCCCAGGGCATCATCTCCCTTGTTACCCAGGATTTAACTGCTGTATACCAAGATATTCTTCCCCTACCCCCACAGGATTTCTGCACTCTAAAGAATTTCCTACAAAGCAATTTTTTTCACATTGTAAATGATTCTTTCCTTCCATTTGAAGATAAATTAAGGGCCTCCCTGGTGGCGCAAGGGGTTAAGTCTCAGCACTTTGAACCTATCTGCAGCCACTGCAGCACAAGTTCAGTCCCTAGCCCATAAGCTGAACCACATGGCACAGCAGACCTCTCCTGTCTCGCCCACTGCTCCCCTCAGTAGTGTATTTCAGTCAGTCTTCCTATTCTGCTCCCCACTCTGTCTCTGGTGAATCCACTCACCCCCCACGCCCCACCCGGGACCTCTGGCCTGTACTTGTGTGCACATAAATAAATAAATAAATAAATCTTAAAAAAAAAGTGAAGATAATTAAGTTTGGTTCTGTGAAATACCATGAAGCTAATGTGCTGTGAACTCTGGCTGTCTGGTCTGGCACAAAAGGACCTAAAATTACCTACTTTTCAAATGAGAAAGGTACAAGATTATGATTTTAGAAATAAAGTTAGGCTAAATATTATTTTATGTTAATAGAATGTATGTGATGTTGAAAAAACCTTATCAACTTACAAATTATATTTCATCTAAAAGTTATTACTGAGATGAGTCACTATATCTGCGTGTCTTTAACTTCTTCAGGGATCTAAATTGCCTGGCTTGTTTGGCTGTTGCTGGCAACAGCAAAAAGAACTAAACTCCCAGTCTCTTTCCTGGAATTTTCCAAGTCTTGAGAAATTGCTTCATAGTACAAAACCTGCCATTTAAATAAAGAAAAAATGCTAACGCAGTTATAACATTCATTGTAAAATGTAACAAAAAGTTATTACTGGGAGAACCTTTTTCAATATAAAATGCTTAGCTGGAAACCTAATTGTAAAATGATTTGCAAGGTAATTCCATATTAAACCCTCTGAGGTCTTTTGATTAAGTTCAGTCAAACCTAACTTTGTATTTTTTATTTGTTAAACTAATTTTTGTCACATGAAACAGCAGAACTGAACATTGAGGTTATGTTTTTAATGAAACAATAACTTTACTTTTAAGGTAGTTTCTGTCAAAACATTTCTACTTGTACTCAAGTATAATTTGCAATTATATCAGGTCTACAAACAGCTGAAGAAAGCAGAGGAACATTGCAAGTGTTCAAAGAATTTAGGAAGTTAGGTTCATAAAAATGTCTTGCATTTGACTAGGCATTTAAAGTTCAGAAAAACCATTCTCATTTGATCTTCAGTAAGACACTGTAGATCAGGCAAGGATGGGTTTGTTAAACCCCATTTTAAATGTAATAACACCAATGTTACCTTAAAATCTTACTGAAGAAAAAAAAGGAAGGTAATAACATATAACCAAATCACACCACTGGTAGGTGTGAACTGGAATCTGGGTCAACTCACTACTTCTACTTCTTTAGACCTTATTAACACTGTCTCTGCACCACTGAAACTGAATTTAGAAGCTATATATTCAAAATATTTAGAATCAATACTTATCCTCTAAAAATGTGACTTCCTCTCTTTGCAAACTCTATTGATTATTCCTAGAATTTAGGATATATTAATTACATTTTCTTGAATGTATCCGAGCTTTTGGGCATTATTATATTTTATATATTATGTAATGTATACATAATATATAACTGTATAATATAAGAGCTATAAGCTTTTCAGATAGGTTAGTTTGGGCCAGTCATAAGATCCCAGTTATTTCAAGTTAACATGATTACCTACTTTCCTTAACTAATGGTGGATACTGAGGAAATTCTTAATGAATTAACCAGCTGTTATGTATGGTGAAGCTTATAGATTGTTTTAGAAATGGAATACAAATAGTGTATTCAGAAAATTATTTTTTATTATCTTCCCTAAAAATGGCTGACAAATTCATTTTGATGAAAGACATACGGTGTAGTGAATAGATGCTTTCACAGACGCATTAGAGCCCATGAAAATAACCCAGTCGCAGTCTAAATTAGCCTCTGGTGTGCTGACAGCCTGCTCAGCACAGTATATGAATACCCCTTTCATGATTTAAAAACATTTTGACGTCTAAAATAACATTAAATCTAGCTATCTGTGATGTATGATATTATAATATATATAACAACTCAGTAGTTCAATTTAACACTGAAATATTTGGAAAACGTAAATTCAATAAGATAGTAAGTCTATGTTTTTTTCCCCTTTACCCAGAGAATCTAAGTAAAACAACTTGTATTTTTATAGTATTTTTTTAAAGCTGTAAATTTCAAAACACTACAAATTAGAGACTTACCACTTCAGGTCACTTTATAACATTGGCAAGAATCGTTAATTACTAACTCATAATTGGTAAGACTTAAAAATATGAATACATAAAAAAAAACCCTAGAAACAAAAGAGGCAAAAACATTTCACTGAGCAATATGTTGAAAGGGAGACTAGTTCTGATTACTGCTAATGTTTATTTATGATGCATTTCATTAAATCCTTTGACTTTTTTCAAGAGACCATCTTTAAACTACTTATGATTTATAGGTTTTAGGAATGCATTCTACCCTTAGTCATTACTCTCCAAATGTTTGAGACATTTTTAAAGCCCAAGAAGTTATAAGGACCTAAGCTAATACAGCCTAATATAAATGTAATGCAAACCTCATTGGCAATTAAAAATTTTCCAGTAGTAACATTATAAAAAGTAAAATGAAACAAATGAAATCAATTTTAACAACATATTTTAATTGACTCAATATATCAAAAGTATTGTAACTGTAACATACACTTAACATGAAAATTTATTGATGTTTTATATTTCTATTTCCTATACTCAGTCTATGAAATACAGTGTGTATTGTATTAACAATTTTAGCAATTTCAACTTGACTGGTAAATTTTCATTGGAATTATTTGATTTGAATTTAGTTTTCATTAAATTTACAGTTCAATATCTGTAGTAGATTTATTCACCCCAAATGTTCCACATGTACTGAAGCATTTTCTAATAACTGAGTGCAGTATATTTTAAAGCTAAATTAATGAAAATTAAATAAAGTGAAAAATTCAACTCCTCATTAACACTAGCCATATTTTAAGTCTATAGTCATTCAACTGGGCTAAGGTTATATATTAACATAAATCTAAACAAACTGAACAAAAGTTTTAACTAGAGCAGTAGCAGACCAGCACAAAATAAAGTTGGGTGGCATCCTATAGAAAGGAATGGTAATTATCAGTAAGGCAGCCTATTCAAAGTTTAAATTTAAAAAAAATTGCTACCAAGATTATTTCATCATTTTGTAGCTTCCAGATTAATGTTTCCATCTATTTATTTGCTGAACACAAGATAATACAGGACACAGTTTTAAAGTCAGAATGGAACTAATGAGCATCGATTTCAAATCCTTTAATCAAAAGAAAAGTTTAGTTTAGAGTTGAACTGTCCAATACATTTCTACCAGCCACACGTGGCTGATGAGCACTTAAAACTTATCTAAAGTATAAATATAAAATCCATATTGGATTTCAAAGACTTAGCAGGAAAATAGGTAAAATGTCTTATTAATGATGTTTTAATACTGAATATACATTCAAACCATCATATTTTATATATTAGATTATATAATTATACTTAAATTTAATTCTGCTTGTTTCTTTGTATTTTGTAAGGCAGTTAGTAGGAATTTAAACTTTCCTAGGCAGTCAGATTGTATTTTGGTTAGACAACAGTGTCTAGAGATTGCATTTGCTTGCTACAGAGTTGACCCCTGAGGCTGCATTGCTTGGCTCTTGGCTGACTCTGGGCATGTGATTTCTGATATTCTCAGAACTCCCCTTCACCAACATGTTGCAAAGGAAGGACTGTATATTCCAGGCCACAGTGGGATCTTCTACCAAAGTTTCCTGTTGCTGACTTTTGCAAGCAAAGTTAGGATACACTCCAGGATCTCATGAAAAAAGAGTTTATCTGTACTCATGTTTAGGTGATTGCTATTTTTTTCTGGTAACTTTTTTTTTGCTCACTTATGTTTGTCATCTTGATTTGTGCTTTTCATTTCCTAGGAGTTGCAGAAGTAGCAGACTTCACCACCCATTGTGGGAGACTTTGTGCAATTACTGCATGCAGCTTTATAATTTTATCACAGTAGGGCAAAGGCACCGAAAGAAAATAATTATATGAACAAATAATTACCCAGTTGTTCAAATGAGTATGTAATTCAAAAAAAAAAAAATAAAGTCAAATGGACATTTATATTTTAAAAGACTTATTTTTATTTGTTTATGCATACAAGAACTGGGGTGTAGCCCAGAGATGCAGGAGGTGAGAAGATTCACCAAAGACAGAGTGGGGAACAGAACAGGCAGATCTACTGAAATACACTGCTAATAGGAGCAGTGGGAAAGACAAGAGAGGTTTGCTGCACCATGTGGGTCACCTCCATGGCTGAGGATCGGGACTCATGCCCCAGTGGCTGCTGATAGCTTGATAGTGCTGAAACTTTAACCCCTTCACGATCAGGGAGGCCCTAGACATTTATTTTCTTAATAGACAGGCAAACTATAGAAGGAAAGCTATAGATTATTGAAGGCTTAGACCTTCCATTGTCTATCTGGTTAGCATATATTTATACAGTCCTTAGGTTGTCAGGAAAACTGAAAGATGTCACGTTTCTCTGTTACCTGCTCAATAACACCCTCCTTGGGTGGGAGTAGGGAAAAAAATAGCATCCATAGTGTCATATCAAGAGTTATTAAGTGGGGCCTCCCCTGGTGGCGAAGCAGTTGAGTGCTGGGCTACAAAGCTGCCCGCAGCCTCTGTAGCGCCGGTTCGATCCCTGGCTGCCAGCGAGGGTCCCACATGGCACGCAGACCTTGACTGCCATGCCCTCTGCTCCCCTCAGCAGTGTATTTCGTCAGTCTGCCTTTTCTGTTCCCTGCTCTGGCTCTGGTGAATTCTCTCACCCTCCCGTGCTTCTGACTGTGCCCAGTGCTTATATAAATAAATAAATAGATCTTAAAAAAAAAAAAAAGAGTTATTTAGTGATTGCTTGGATCTGGGTTGCTTAGTTTGTGCACATACTGAAGTGCCATCTGGAAACCTCAGTGTAGAGAACCTATAGAGTGGCACTATAACATCAGGTTCTTCAGTACTTTCTCAGCATAAGTGGCTCAACTATATCTGGGCTTGGCATCTGGCTTTACCCATGACGATGTCACCAGTTCCTCAATGCAAGGTGACAAAGATTGCTTACTACTTTTGCTGAGATGCCAACACCACATCTAATGCCTACCATCTGTCGTGAAGTTTTCTGGTCTCTATTACAGGCATTGAAAGCTTGCTTTGGAGACCCAAACCACACACTCTCTGTTCCGCCCTTGAAAGTCATTTTGTCTGTAGCTCTGGGCCTCTAATACAACATACTCCTGAACGCCTAGATAAAGAGAAACAGATTTTTATCCTGCCTTGTAACATAAAAATGACAGAGTTATGCAAAGTGATTGCCTGCTGGAGGTCCATCAACTTCAACCCTTCCTTTTAAAGGGTTGATAAGGTTGCCTCTGTGACTGAAATGAAAAAGAGCTAATGTAATTCACCTTTTTAAAGGTTAATCTTGTTGGAAGACAAGAAATTGAATGACAGTTTATGTAAACACTGACTTTAACACCCCATGTGGGTATCTATGTGTATTTCAAATGCATGAACACCACACTCCAGTTTTAAGAAATAATTGTTTTTCTCATGAGTAATTCTGATTATTTCTAGAAAAGTCAAGCTGGTATATTAATTACATAATGTCTTTTCCCCACAGAATTAGTTACCTGAAATTTCAATTATGAATAAAAGAAGCATATCCTTTTGGAATAGAATTAAGACATTCATATACTTGCTTTTCTAATAAAATGTTTAAGAAGTAGGGCCTCCCCGGTGGCGCAGCGGTTGAGCGCTGGGTTACGAAGCTGCCCGCAGCCTCTGCAGTGCGGTTCGATCCCCGGCTGCTCCCCGGTCACAGGGGGAGGGTCCCACATGGCTTGCAGACCTCTCCTGCCTCCCGCTGCTCCCCTCAGCAGTGTACTTTGTCAGTATGCCTGTTCTGTTCCCCACTCTGGCTCTGGTGAATTCCCTCACCCTCCCGTGCTTCCGACAGTACCCAGTGCTTGTATAAATAAATAAATAAATCTAATAAAAAAAAGGAAAAAAAAATGTTAAGAAGTAGACCAAGATGGATAACAAGAAATATACCTGGAGGACTATGTTTAACTCACATTTATCAATTAATTTATGGTTGAATAATATAGATGTGATATCATTGAGTGGTTTGGTATTTTTCCTTTGTTGTTATGACTAATACCTACTACCTTTCATTCACTAAATTGACTCTCAAAAATAATTCTAAGACATTGAATAAATATTAATACATTTGTTGAGAACCTACTGCGGGCAGGCACAGCAGTACTTGGCCCCTAACTAAATATCCTTCTTAATCTATGTAACACCAAACTTAAATATGAGCTTCATGTATAGATGAGGAAACCAAGCATAGGTGAGTGCAGTTACCCTATCACTACAAGGT
Organism: Talpa europaea; assembly: GCF_964194135.1. NCBI lineage: Eukaryota > Metazoa > Chordata > Mammalia > Eulipotyphla > Talpidae > Talpa > Talpa europaea. The sequence goes on along the minus strand of NC_140071.1, from coordinate 81,949,708 downwards.
CAGATACAGAAAATTGAATATGTTCTGCCTGACTCTATCATCCAAGGGATTACATAATGATAAATATGAAATTTTAAAGATGTTGCTACTTGTTAACAATGGACAAAGTATTACTCCAAGAATTCTATCTGCAAAATGCCACAAGCTATTGTTTCCTGTTAATAGAAAATAAGATCAACCCTCACTGGGGCTAGACAAAGGTATAGTTCTCATACTTCCTTTTCAGAATGTATAAGATGAAGAATTACAGATGTGATTACTTCTATTGCTCAAGCTAAAGTTATTAATTTCTATCACTCATTTCTACTGAGTTAACAGATAGGATTTCTTTATGTTGAAAAGATGCAGTAAGATAAAGCTGGGTGATAAAACTGAAAAGATACACTTACGATAATGTAGGTTTACTGTCATATTATTCACAAGTGAGTGCTGAGGTGGTTGTTTCAGGCTGTAGACAAGACGGTTTTATTTTTATTTTTGAAACAGCGTGTTGATTAAACTGAGGTCTGTTTTCAGTGAGCTAACATTTTTGGGTTGAGTAGTATTTCCAGAAACTATTTATTAATAAAAAACTATAAATCTCTAATTTTGAAGTCCTTGGCATTACTCTTTACTTAAATAGAGTTTTAAAATTAGATAAGAAATGAACCTATAAAGAAACTACTACATGATTTTAGTCACATAGAGCACAATAGGTCTATATTTTAAACTTAATAAAGCTACAGAATGTTTACTCATAATTCACCCCCAAATGATAACACTAATTTTAAGCAGTTCACAAATATGTTGTTGTAATTATGCAACAGAACAATCTTTCTAGCAGTCAGGCCAGAAGCAGGACATGGCTAACATTAATTTTGTGTTCTCTTCAGTTTTTTGTCTTATAACAAATTGAAAGGCAATTCAGATAATTTCCTTCAATATAAATGCTGAATTTTCCAATTTTATGGTCCTCTAAAGTAAATGTCATAGTCTTCTAGTAATTCATAATTTTATATATTTAAATTTTATAAATATGTATATATACATTTGTATGTAAGAAGTACCCCCAGAGCTGGTTGGGAGATGCAGCAGAGCTCAGGCAGGCCCCTTCTACCCCAGCGTGAGAGGTCTGACCTCAGCAGAGAGGGTTTGCTATGCCAGTGGGCCCTCAGTTTTGAAACTGTTGAGGTTTTGAAAATGCACCAATTAGGTTTGAAATGCAGGAAACTTGAAAGGGATATGAGCCAGGGCAGCAGAGGGGTTCACTTCAGAGACACTCAGACCTCTGAGATTAATCGAGACACTTTCTCCTTTGCTTCAGATCCCTAAGACCTTTGCTTCAGATCCCTAAGACCTTTGGTCCCTGCCTTCAGTTCTCTAACCTGTTACTTCAAATTGTGGATTGCTGCTGCCTGACCTCAGGCCCCGACAGCTGCTTGACCGCCTAACCACTGCTCCTCTGCTTCCACAACTTCTGCTGATCAGTGCCATTGATTTGTTCCTGGGGACACTGAAAGCACTATATACTGATGCCTAATCCTCCAGCACCACCTCAGAAAGTTGTACAATGGTGCGTGATTCTCCACATCGTAGCCTGCTGACCGGCGCTGCTGACCTGTGTCAAGTCTTCTCTAAATGCTGTGTGCCACTTCTGACCCTCCCACGCTGTCACTTTTCTGCTACTCCTGTCTCCTGTATGTCCGGCTCCATCTCCTGGTGCTGTTGCATTGGGTACTGCCCAGACTACCTTTGGATTGCTACTCCTGGCAGCTGTGGTGACTGTTTCCAACTGCCACCATGAGTTGGGTCCTGGTCCATCACTTATCGATGTGCCTCACTCCAGATTCTCATTGAAGGGACACCACAATCTCATACAAGCAGCTTTTGGTGTGGACTAGTAGATGCTACGGACACTATCTTGGGTAGGACAGATGGCCATTGGAGGCCTGCGAAACTTTTCCCTTTTATTTTATCTCTCTCGTTTCCCCACTTATAAATAAACACTGTTGTACTCTGTGTCATGTCTTGCAACTGTTAAGCTCATGGGGAGGACCCACAAATTATGACATCCCCCAGTTTTTGCATGGATTCTTACACACACACGTAATCGCCTGTACATATATATACAATTCTGAATTACATTTCTCAGGCAATATGAGAGGGCATTAAAGGGAAGAAAAATCAGCTTTGTTCAAAAAATATTAAGTTAAAAGAAGGCAAAAAACAAAATTTGTGGTTGTTCTCTCTGACTCAGTTGTTGATTTGAACAGATGGTAAATGAGTTGGAAAAAACGAAATTAAAGCAAGTTTCATAATGAAACAATGTTAAATGTTCAGAATGATGAGAAGGATAATAAGCAGATAATTTCCTGATTTCATGTTTTTGATAGACTTTGTTCGAAGATGTTACCAAAAAAAATGTTCAAAAACCTTGGAAATTTGATTAAAGTTACTTATTTAATCAAAGCCTTGAAATTTGAACTAACATTTCAGTTCTTGAGATTATTTGACTAAATATAGTTTGGTTCCTTAAAGTTGACATATTTCCCCCTCTCTTTCTCTGCATGCTAGTACTCCCTTCCCTGGCCTTCAGTTCTCTAACTCATAAATCTGTATCTCCAGACCTCTAAGAATTAATTATAAATTGCCATGTTGTCAGATACCTTCACACACACACAACTAGCATCTTCAAATTCAACCTGTGTGATGTGAAGGGAAGGGAAAAGTGTAATAAAGCATTGATGTGGGCCTCCCTGGTGGCACAAGGGGTTAAGACATAACCTATGAAGCTATTCGCAGCCACTGCAGCAAGTGTTCAATCCCTGGCCAGGGAGGTGACCCACTTGGTGCAGCAGATCTCTCCTGACTCGCCCGCTGCTCCCCTCAGCAGTATATATTTCAGTCAGTCTGCCTGTTCTGTTTCCCATTCTGTCTTTGGTGAATCCTCTTACCCTCATACCTCTGGCCTGTACCCCAGTTCTTGTACGCAAAAATAAATAAATCTTTAAAAAAATTAAAAAAAAATAAAGCATTGATGATTTCATGCCCCCCCCCACCCCTGACTGTGAGTGAGGTCACGGAGCTTTGTCTGACCACCAGTCTGATTCTCTTCCTGTGCTCCTTAGCACAAATACAGTTTATTAAATATAACTTTCTCTTAAGTCAACGAAGTTAGAAAATTGGGAATCAAGTTCAATTATCCTCTCCTCTTACTTCTTACAACTACAGCTCCATTTTTTTTATTATTTCTTTTTTTTTAAATAATAAATTTCATTTTTATATTCCCCATACAATTGCAACCCCCCCATTCTGACCCCAATCCCTCCCCTCCCGCCCCCCACCCCCAAAAAGTGTCTCTGGTTCATAGTTTTTTATTGATTTTGATTTTCACTTTATTATAGTTATTCATTTTCCTGGTCCCTTATTTAAGTTTTCTAGATTCCTGCTATGAGTGAGACCATCCGGTATTTTTCTTTTTCTTTCTGGCTTATTTCGCTGAGCATGATCCCTTCCAGCACCATCCATGTTGCTGCAAATTGCATGTGTTTATCTTTTTGGAATGCTGAGTAATATTCCATGGTATATATGTACCACATCTTCTTGATCCAGTCATCTATTTTTGGGCATTTGGGCTGTTTCCAAAGCTTAGCTATTGTAAATAGTGTACGGCTCCATTTTTTTTTTTTTTTAGAGGCATGTTTGTTTATTTATTTATTTGTTTGTTTGTTTGTTTTGTTTATACATGCACTGGGTACAGTCAGAAGCGCGGGAGGGTGAGAGAATTCACCAGAGCCAGAGCGGGGAGCAGAGCAGGCAGAAGGACCGAAGTACACTGCTGAGGGGAGCAGCGGGCGGCAGGAGAGGTCTGCACGCCATGTGGGACCCTCCTCCGGTGGCCGGGGAGCAGCCGGGGATCGAACCGGCGCCGCAGAGGCTGCGGGCAGCTTCGCAACCCAGCGCTCAACCGCTGCGCCACCGGGGAGGCCCAATAGTGTACGGCTCCATTTTAAGTCAAGTCAACTACCTCTAGTATGCTTCTAAAGTCCAACTAGTTTTCATTTTGCACAAGTCTTTAGTTGGGTTCTCACCCACCTCACCTGAATTAATACCAGAACAACCTATTTAATTTTGCAGGGAACAGAAACATCGGGCTGCCTGTAGTTTCAGTCTACTTGTTTTTCTAAAATGCAATCTAATCATATTACCTGGTTGCTCCAAAGTCCTTTCATTTCCCCTTTATTGCTGGTATTAAAGTCAGCCATCTTTTTTTTTTTAAGATTTATTTATTTGTCATACACGAACTGGGGTACAGGCCAGAGGTGCAGGAGGTGAGAGGATTTACCAGAGACAGAGTGGAAAGCAGAACAGGCAGACTGACTGAAATATACTGCTGACGGGAACAGTGGGCGAGTCAGGAGAGGTCTTCTGCGCCATGTGGGTAGCTCCCTGACTGGCTGGGGGATGGAACTCATGCTGCAGAAGCTGCAGACATCTTCACAGTGCTGTGCCTAACCCCTTGAGCCACCAGGGAGGCCCAAAGTCGATCATCTTCTACTTGTAATCAAAGTCCTTTATAAAATGGCTCTGCTTCACTTTTCCAGTCTCATATGACATCTCCCACCTTAATCAGAACATAGGATTTTTACTCCTGGGCTTGAATTCTTATTAATCTTTTTTTTTTTTTAAGATTTATTTATTTATACAAGAACCGAGGTAAAGGCCAGATTTGCGGGAGGGTGAGAGGATTCACCAGAGACAGAGCGGGGAACAGAACAGGCAGACTGATGAAATACACTGCTGAGGGGAGCAGCGGGCGAGACAAGAGAGGTCTGCAGCGCCATGTGGGACACTCGCCGACTGGCTGAGTTTGAACTGGTGCTGCAGAGACTGTGGGCAGCTTCACAGCACAGCGGTCAACTGCCTGAGCCACCAGGGGAGGCCCAAATTTTTATTAATCTTAACATAATAATTATAACCTTACTTTCCCCACCAGTACTCCCAACTCCTAAGTTCTCATTATTTTGTTTTATAATTTTTGTATTAAAATAACATTGGTATACAACACTGTGTATGATTCAAAAATATAGGATCCCACCTTTTCAAATGTATGTTACCATACCACACCCTCCATCAAGTCACCTTCCAACCTACCAAGAATTTTATTCGTTTAATATTTATTTTAAATTTTATTTCATCAGAATTTTGATCCTGTCAGAATAAGGGATTTTATCTATTTTGCTCATCTATATGTTTATCAATGCAAATGGCTGGTATGGTTTCTAGATTATACTAAGTATTCAATAGATATCTGTTGAGTAAATAAATAAATTTGTTGAATGCTGTTGTTCTTTGTAACTTTGTTTCCATGATATACTCATTCCTTGCCTAATTACCAATCCTTTAGCTGGCAAAATCTCAGCTACTCTTAAAATAATGCAGTTAGTATTTACCTATTTCTAAGGGTTTTCTCCTTTTCTCAGGTGTAAAGCAGAAAAGACTAAGAAAGATTAAATAGCCTATATGAAGCCAATATCAGAATATCTGAAGACTTATTATTACCTAATATTTTTAAACAGTTGATATTAATTTGGGATAGACTTAAAAAGTCAAATATCATCTATGAAATCAAGACTTCTAGAACATTACAAAGGTCCTTTGTATTTTTGCAGCTCCCTTTGTCTCTCACAGTTAAGCTTAAGAGATCTAACAGAATCACAGCTTAAGAATTTGGTTCAGGACACTGGTGAATTCTACATGCTCTAAGACTCTACACGGTATGTCAAACGGTAATTAGACAATGAAATAAACAAGAGTTGACATTAGAAAATAGGCAAACATTGATTTTCTTTTCACTTTTCATTATTAAAATGCTATAGGGGAAACAGATAAACTTTCTTGGCTCAATATTTATGACCAATTTCCTTCTTTTAACTGGGAAGAGTGCCCTCAAAGGTGAATAGAAAGCCTGTCTGTTTCCAGTAATGCTTCCGTTAAGCAGTTTTCACTCAGCTACATTAGGCTCCTCACCAAAATGTCATTGGGCAGATTTTTTTCCAAATGTTACATATTGATAGAAATAGTGTCAAAAAAAAAAAAAAACTTGGAAATTTTAAACAAGAAAATGCAAACTACTTTTAAAAGTGATGCAAACACATTTTGCATAAGGAAGACTTATTGTGCCTTGACATTTGTTGAACCTGTAGTTAAAATTCATGTATGTCTTTGAGGACTTGACTCCAACAGCAAACAAAACAAAACCAAAAGATAAACAAAAAGGACTGTATCAAAGTAAACATCATCTAGACATTGAAAGAAACTATTTTTAAAGTGAAAAGACACTACAGAATATGAGAAAATATTTGCACATCCTATATGAGACAAAGGACTAATATGCAAGATCTACAAAGAACTCATTCAACTCAAAACCACCAAACCCCACTCAAAAAAATGAGCAGAAATGCTAAATAGACATTTCTCCAAAGAAGACCTACAATGGCCAAGAAGCACATGAAGACACATCCATCAATACTTGTCATAAAGGAAATAAAAATCAAATTCAAGAGGTACCACCTCATACCTATGAAAATGGTCTATATCAAATAAACCAGAAACAGCAATTATTGGCAAGAGTTTGGAGAAAAAGGAACCCTCCCACACTGTTGGTGAGAATGTTAGCCTGGCCTAGCCCTTATGGAAAACAGTATAGAGATTTCTCAAAATATTAAAAATTAGAGTAGATCTACCATATGATCCAGCAATTCTACACCTAAGCATCTATACAAAGAATGCAAAAACATTAATTTAAAGGGATATATACATTTCCATGTTCACTGCAGCACAATCAACAATAGTTGTGTTATGGAAACAACCCAAGCACCCAAAGACAGATGAGTGCATCAAGAAGATGCACTAAAGATACTCTATGAAATACTAATCATCCAAAAAAGAAAAAAAAAAAAGGACTCTTTACATTCTCATAACATGGACAGAATTGGAAGGCATTACATTCTCAATAACATGGACAGAATTGGAAAGGATTAAGCAAAATTAGTTAAAAGGAAAGACCAAATGCCAGATGTTACCACTCACACATGAAATACAAAGAAGAAAGGCCAAAGGGTCAAGAAAAACAAAATCTTAGAACTTTAAGTGTAAACTTGAGGATACCAGAAGGGAAGGGGGAAGGTGGAGAGCAGAGAAAGAGGAGGCATAAGGGGCTCTGGGGGAGGACTGAGTGGTGGGCGTGGTATGGAACATAGCACATGAATGAAGTTGTGTGAACTTATACATCTGAATCAAATACAGCTTATAAACCCATATTGTCTAAATAATAAAATAGTTTTACTTTATGATCTAATGGGTTTGAGATTAGAATTGGAAAAAATCAAGACCTTTGGTTAGCCTAAAGGATAAGGAAGATGCAGCATAATTGTTGGAGCTGCTCAGCTTAAAGCAATGCCTCAGGGTGGCTGGACCCTGCATCCCTATGCCCTAGAGGGTGTCAGTGTGCTCTCAGCCCTTTTGGATGGACAGTCAGGTCTGCCCCGAAGTGCTTTCATGTTTGTCACCTAGATACCACCCAAGCCAGAAAGAGCATTGGCACATGGTCTGGCGCCACCTCTTGAGGTCCCGAGTGACAACACTACTGGAAATGGAGAGGAGCAGAGAGGCCATGGGATTTTAAAAGCCTCAAAACACACAGCTGGCCAGCTCTTCTTCCTATGGGTGGCAGCATTTCCAATCCAGCTCTGCTTTTCAGGTTTGGGCAGTTCCTGCAGCTTTGGTTCCTGGCCTCCTATGATCCTCCCTTATTCTCTCTTTCTCTGTGTGTGGGGATCCTGGCTCCCAGATTTTCCCTTAGGAACAGCCCGAAGCAGAACAGCCCTCTCCACCTGCTTTTTCCTCCATGTGTGCAGCAGGCTTTAGTCTCTCAGCCCATCAGGCACCACCTTGACATGATCACTACTGCTTGGACTCTGGACTCTGAACCAGGGACACTATCTGGGGTAGTCCAGACTGCATCAGCCATGTGCCGGCCTTTAGTGTCTGTCTCTCTGTCTCTCTCTAATATCTCTCTCTCCTCTCACAGTCTCTCCTCTCTCCTTTTCTTTCTCTTTTCACTCCCTGTTAATAAACCCTGTAATTGTTTTTCTCCCAATGTGTCTGCTCGAGTCATGTCCTGAAGTTATAATCATGCAGGTGAGGACCCGCCAACCTAGTCTTCCCTTTTCCCAGAGTTTTTTTTTGTTGTTGTTGTTGTTGCCTTGGGCCCTTGTTTCTTCTGTCAGAAAGATGGCAAATTTTTCTATTAGATTTTTAGTCTCTGCACTGCATGACCATAGTGGGTAGTGGCTCATATCACAGATTCATTTTGCTCTGGACCATGGATACGTGCTTTCGCTATCTGTCAGTTAAGAACTAGGCTCTACATCTACATTGTCTGAGTTATCACTAATGCCTGTGTGAATTACTTACCTTACTTAACTTCTCCATTCCTGTTTTATTTATTTGTTTGTTTATTCATTTATTCATTTAAGTTCAGAAATTTTTTTATGATTACCTTCAAAACATTATGTAGATTAAATGAGTTAATATGTGCAAAGCATAGGGAAAACAGTGGTTACATAAGAACTCATAGAAGAAAGCAAGCTCAGAGCCTCCCCGGTGGCGCAGCTGTTGAGCACTGGGCTGTGAAGCTGCCTGCAGCCTCTGTAGCGCCGGTTCCATCCCTGGCCAGCCAGCGAGGGTCCCACATGGCGCCCAGACCTCCCCTGCTGCACCCACTACTCCCTTGTCAGTCTGCCTGTTCTGCTCCCCGCTCAGCTGTGGTGAATTCTCTCACCCTCCCATGCTTCTGACTGTACCAAGTGCTTGTATAAATAAATAAATAGATCTTTAAAAAAACAAAAAAAGTCAGAAGAAGTCATTTAAAAAAAAAAAAAGAAAGCAAGCTCAAAGCCTCACAGTACATAGCACAAGACACTTGAGTAGAGGGCCTTCCCGGTGGCACAGCGGTTGAGCGCTGCTGCGAAGCTGTTGCAGCCTCTGCAGCGCCGTTTCGATCCCCAGCCGCCAGGCGAGTGTCCCACATGGCGCGCAGACCTCTCCTTCCTCCCGCTGCTCCCTTCAGCAGTGTGCTTCGTCAGTCTGCCTGTTCTGTTCCCCACTCTGGCTCTGGTGAATTCGCTCACCCTCCCGCGCATCTGGCCTGTACCCCAGTTCTCGGACAAAATAAATAAATCTTAAAAAAAAGACACTTGAGTAGAGATATATCAAATGGGTACTTAATTCTGAATTTTTACCCAGGGTAACATCTGTTCTCCTCCAAACAAGCATTAAAATGAAATAACACTTACTAATCTTTGGCAATTTATTAATAAATACCATGTTCTGCATTTCTGAGCCAAGGTTTTCAAGGTATGTGTTTTTCTTTTATTGGTTTCTAGATTATAATGCAGCCAGCACCAGATCCAGGGCAGCTACACTGTTTCCTATCAGTTACCTCTTCAAGACAATGCCTCCTGGAACCATTTCCTAAAACATGTAACTATCCTATCACATAGCATGTAAACCCCCCCAGATGTTCATGCCTGTTGTTTAATGCTAATTTTCTGGAGCTTCCGAAGAGGAATTGCTATTGACTACTTTCATTAAAAAACTATTGACCCTTCTCCAGTGGAGCATCCTGCGAAGAAATTCACTAAATACGCTCATTCATCTTTTGAATATCAAGGTGCAATAGGCATGCTGAAAGATATGGTTTATTTAATCCAAAATTAAAATTTTATAGGCTACATTACCTAAAGTAAATTGCTTAATACATTTAGAAGAACAGCTGCTTTCTAAATGTTTGACATCCATGTATTTGAGGCCTAAATTAGCTGAATCCAGGAACAAAAGTGCAGACATAATGTTCTCCATGATATTTCAGAAGTTATATCTAATCTTCCCTCCCTAAACGCATATATGGAGCCTGAGGCCCACAGCACAAACCCGGGGACAAGTCCCGCTCTTTCCCACTGCTGGCTAAGCAGCAGGAGCCATCAGAAAAGCAGTGGTGCTCTGCTCCAAAAGAGGCAGTGGCAGCGGGACCTGCCAGCCGCTCCCCCAGTTCCAGCCTGTGCTAGGGTCCTGGAGCCCCCAAGATTCCGGTGGTGGTGGTAGTGGTAGTGGCAGCTGCCACCCGGAGCACTGCCTCTGGCAGCACCCAGGTCTCCCTGCAGCCTCCAAGATGCTTTACACTTGGGCCCAATACTGGCCAGGCTTGTTAGCCAGCAGGCACTAGCTGGGTTTGAGCACCGGAGTAATCCTCTCGTGGGCCTCTGGTGACAGGCCCCAGAGCACTGCTTTTGGCAGTACAAGTGGCAGTGGGTGGTGGGCATTATATGGCCTGCCACCTGTGGCCCCACAGGCTGAAATTGGAGGATGGCAGTGATGGTGGCAGCAGTGATTCCCGTGCCATGCTGCCCCAGGGCATAAAGCTCCACTGAGACTGTGGAAGCAAGGTTACCCTGTGTCAGAGCAAGCATGGACATAGAAGTCTACAGCTAGTCTTATCAGAAGAGTCACTTTCCTGTTTACTCTCTCAACTTATCCTGACCCCTTTTTAATGCCATTTCCCAAGCCTTCCCTGATTGTCTCTCTCTCCTTCATCACCTCTATATCCACATATTATAACATGTCGATATGTTAATGACTTTTATCTAATTCCCCTCTCAAATGCCCCAGTAGTGTTCGTTTCATGGCTGTGTCCTCAGTACTAGTACTGTGATTGACATAGAGTAAACCCATCAATAACTAATAAATAAGTGAATAGACCCCTCTAGGAAACAAAGGGCTTAGCTCTTAGATTATGGAATAGAGAGTGGAAATCACTGACTGTTATTAAAAATGTAGAAAGAGTGGAATATGACCATTAACTTCTTTATGGGTGCTGAACAATGGTAAGCTTCAAAATAAGAAGCTGGGGGCCTCCCTGGTGGTGCAGCAGGTTGAGCGTAGTGCTATGAAGCTGTCTGCAGCCTCTGCAACACGGGTTCAGTTCCCAGCCAGGGAGATTCCCACATGGCCCGCCAGACCTCTCCATTCTCATCCGATACTCCCTTCAGCAGTGCTTTCAGTCTGTCTGCCTGTTTTGCTCCCTGCTCTGTCTCTGGTGAATTCTCTCACCCTCCCACATCTCTGGCCTCTACTCCAGTGCTTGTATAAATAAATAAATTTTTTAAAAAAGAAACCAGGCCTACCCTGTGGCACAGCAGGTTGAGCACAGTGCTGTGAAGCTGTCCGCAACATCTGTAGCACAGGTTCGATTCCCGGCCTGCCAGGGAGATACCCACATGGCACTGCAGACCTCTCCTGTCTCACCGGCTGCTAATCTCAGCATTGTCTTTGATCCGTCTGCCTGTTCTGCTCCCCACCATGTCTCTGGTGAATCCTCTCACCTTCCCGTACCTCTGGCCTGTACCCAGTTCTTGTATAAATAAAAATAATTCTTTATAAAAAAAAAAAGAAGCCAAGAGTAAAAATAATGTTTAATATTGTTTTGTGAAGTAACTCTATATAAAATGAGTTGCTTTGATGGCAATCTCTAATTGAATCATTATAGATGAGACTTGATCTCTAGTTAGCCTCCATTTATTATTTTTTGGTAAAGAAGAGATGTGAATTAGCCCTTCAGTTATACTGTAAGCAGGTCTACATCCCAGCACAAACTTGGGAGGTTTGTACTCTGAAATTAAGAAAAAAGGAAAGGAATGTCAAAGCAGCATCTCACGGTCTGATCTCAATGCATTTAAATATAATCTAATGAAAATAAAATTTCAAAATAGATATGTCACACTCATAGCACCTAAGACAAGGGTATATATGGAGACCTACATAAGTCTAAGTACTTAAACCCAACAAACTACTAAATAAAAAGCTTTTTTATCCTCTTATTTTGACAAATACACTTTCCATGGATTTACTGTATGGCTAAGGTCCAAATTATTATTCTTTAAGTGCTCTGAATACATGGTGAGTTCTAAGCAGACATGCAGAGAGCTAATGCATTCATTTTCTATTGCCCAATCCCTTAGTTGCCATGAAGGCCTTGCAGCCTCCTATGTGGGCATCCCTGTAAACCTCCAGAATCTCTATCTACAGAACACATTTTTTTTTCCATTGGTTACCTTCTAGACTTGGGGATTTACATACTGACAACCAGATTTGCCAGATGGACACGCCTGGAAAGTGACACTGAGTCCCTGTGCTTGAGCCCTATGGACCACACCTATCTCCCCTTGCCAGGAGACTCAAACTTGGTGGAACATAAATTAAGCAGGGAGGGAGCAGGATAACTGAAACATGAATGTAGTTTGCTGCTGAGAGAAAGGAAAAGAGGCTGAGGTGAACTTTCACCCTGGAGCCACAGATACTTCTCAATGAGGCTGAGACAAAATATTTAAGTTGCAGCCTCCCTCCTGCCTGCAAATCCTGCCAAGGTAAAAAAAAAAGAAGAAGAAAAACAAATAAAACTAAACCTGAAGACCCCAAATTGCAAAACACAAGACAAAACAAATTAACAACATTATCAGACATGCCTAAGGATACAAGGAACAACTGAAAACAAGATGGGAAAACAGAAGAAGAATAGAAATTTAGAGACGTCCATAAAGGATAGAGAAATAGAGGACATGGATAAAGACTGCAAAATAATAATGAAAATGTTAAATTAGTTGTTGGACAGCCAATAAGTTAGTCAAAGACAGACATCGGGTACCAAGATCTTAGAAAGGAGATTCAGGAACACAAAGTATTCTTTAACAAGAGATTGAAAATATTAAAAAACACAGAAATTCTTAATGAAATGAAGACAAATATAGATTTGTCAAATAAAGATTCCAGAAAAAATGAATAAATTTTATGAGAAATACCAGACTAAATTAGAAGAGGAAACATAAGCATAATTGGCATTTCAGAAGGTAAAGAGGGAAAAGGAAGCAGAGATTTCTTTAAAGAAATAATATTTGAGAACTGCCTAAAACCTAAGGAATTAAATAAGCATGTATGTCCAGAAAGCAGAAAGAATACCTAAATTTTTAAATGCAAAACAAGCCATCCAACACATCATGTGTTAAATGTAACAGAAATCAAAAATGAAGAAAAATATTGCAGGCAGACAGAATACAAAGGTCATTTACCAAATAAGGCTTGCATCAGATTTTGCTTCAATCTCCTCTGGGCAAGAAAAGAGTGCAATGAAGTGCTCACAATCCTAAAAGAGAAGAATTTCCAGCCAAGAACACTCTATCTTGAAAAATTATCATTCAAATATGAATGTAAAATAAAGTGTCCTCCCAAACAAATAGATTCTGAAGGAGTTTACTTCCACCAGACATGCCCTATAAGAAATGTTGAAAAGAGTTCTTTTACAAGAGAAGGAAAATGAAATGATAACCTTGAGCAAAGTGAGAATAGGAAAACAAAATCAGAAGCACAAATAAGAATGATATGAGTTGGGTCTTCCTAGTGGTGCAGGGGTTAAAGTCTCAATGCTATCAAGCTATCACCAGCCACTGGGACTTGAGTTCGATCCCAGGTCAGGGAGCTAACCCACATGATCCATCAGACCTCTCCTTGCCCGTTGCTCCCTGAGTAGTGTATTGCAGTAAATCTGCCTCTTCCGCTCCCCACTCTGTCTCTGGTGAATCTTCTCATCCCCCTGCACCTCTGGCCAATACCCCAGTTCTTGTATGCATAAATAAATAAAATAAAACTAAAAAAAAATAGTAATGTTATGAGTCAAAAACAAAACACTAAAGAAGAGGAAGAGAAGGGCAGAGCCTTCATAGTTAAATACTGACCAATCAGTATCAACTCATAAAGGACTTTTTCAGACATATTAAATTTATTGTATTCCCCATAGTAACTAGTAACCAAAAGTCTAGAATGAAGGCACAAAGAAGAAATGAAGGAACAGAGAGAATCAATAGGGGAATTCATCCAAATGAAATAATGAGAGAGAAACAAAAGGAAAAAAAAAAAAACAATTAAAAGCCACAGAATGACAAATCAGGATAAAATGTTTTTGACAATACCTTGCTTATAAGAATCACATTTAAAACTGAAGGACAAAAACAAACTTAAAGTAAAAGGTTGGAGCAAGTTGCTGTAAGTCAATAATTAGTGAAAAAAAGTAAGAACTGCTATTCTCATATCTGATGAACTAGACTTTCAGATAAACTAATCAAGAACAAAGATGGATTATGCATAATGATCAAGGAACAATTCAAGAAGACATAACTGTCATTAATACATACACACATAACAGAGGGATACCTAGTTATACAGAGCAGTTATAAAACACACACAAACATACAAAAAACAAAAACATCAGTGACACCAAGAGCTGCTTTTTTGAAATAATAAACAAAATAGCTAAGCCCTTATCTAGAGTAAGAAGAGAGAAAACCCAAATAAATAAAATTAAATTAAAAAAAAAAGGTTAAACTACATAACTGCAGAAATACTAAGGATAATAAGAACCTACTACTAGTACACACACACACCTATATGTATAACTATATTTGTGCAGTGTGCTCTGTAAACAAACGGGACAACAGAGCACACTGCACAAATTCTGAGACTCACAGGACCTTCCAAGAATAAAGCAGAATTAACTAAGCTAAACATTCCAGGCACAAAGGTAGAAACTGAAAGAGTAATAAAAAAAATCTTTCTAAGAACAGGATTCCAAGATTAGATTGCTTCTCCAATGAATCGTACCTAAACTTCAATGAAGATTTAATACCTAAATATAATATATAATACCTAAACATAAAAAGATAAATACCAGATGACATCAAAGGTAGAATACAGAAAAAACAAAGGGTCAGATGAAGACAAACTTTAAAGCCAACCCTTGAAAACTAAGCATAGATCTGTGGTTTTCAGAGGGGTAGTGGGAGGCAGCATAAGGAAATGTGGTGGTAAACAAGCCTTAATATATCAATAATATAGGGGGGAAACCTATATTGTCAAAACACCAGCAAGAATGTAAAACAATAGTACTTCAATAACAAATAAATTAAAAATAAGAAACTAGAAAAATAAATAAAAGAGCTTTAATCAAAAATGATGATAAAATTTCATTTTAATAGATGTCATAAAAGCACTCAACAAGATTCAATATCCATTAATAATTTTAAAAAACAAATAAAGTGAGAATTAAAGGAACTTATCTAAATATCATAACAGCCATATATGACAAACCCATATTTAATATCATACCCAATGGTAAAAAAACTGAAAACATCCCTACTCAGATCAGGATCAAGGCAAGGATGTTCACTGTCACCAATACTGTTCAACTTAGTAATGGAAGTCTTAGACAGCAATTAGGCAAGAAAAAGTATACAAACTGAATCTGATTTAGAAAAAAGTCATGAAACTACTACTATTCACAGATTACGTGACATGTGTATAGAACACAAAAAAATATTCCACCACAAAATTATAAGAAATAATAAATGAATATAGTAAAGTGCAGGATACAAAATTTAATGTACAAAATCAGTTTCATTCTATATGCAAACAATGAAGCAGAAAAAATAGAAATTAAAATAATCCTATATAGGGCCTCCCGGGTGGTGCAGTGTGTTGAGTGCTGCATTGCGGAGCTGTCCGCAGCCTCTGCAGTGCGGGTTTGATTCCTGGCCAGCCAGGGAGATACCCACATGGCATGGCAGACCTCTCCTGTCTCACCTCTCTGCTCCCCTCAGCAGTGTTTTCAGTCTGTCTGCCTGTTCTGCTCACTGTCCTGTCTTTGGTGTATCCTCTCCCCCCACACACCACTGGCCTGTACCCCAGTTCTTGCATAAATAAATCTTTTAAAAAACACAATCCTATATAAAATCTCATGCAAAATAAAATAGCATGAGTAAACTTAATAAAGTAAGGGAAGTATATGTATGTATGTATGTATGCATATATGTATGTATATATACATACACACACACACACACACATATATATATATATGCACACACGTACGTTAAAAGAATCTGTTAAAAGAAAATGCAAAGTAGAAAAATATCCCATGCTCATTGATTGGAAAAAGAGATATCGCTAAAATGGCTATTTTCCTCAAAGTAATTTATAGTTTCAATGCTATACTTATCAAAATCCCAAAGACTTTTTTCAAAGAACTTTTTTTTAGAACAGTTATAAAATTTGTATGGAACCATGAAAGACATCAAACAGTAAAAACAATCCTGAGAGAAAGAAGAAAACAGAGGTATGAATCATTCTCCCTGGCACCAAACTATACTACACAGCAACAACAATCAAAGCAGTATGATACTGGAACAGAAACACAAGCACAGGCCTGTGGCATACACACAAATACAAATAGTGTTTGACAGGTGTTGGGAAACATGTATACCCACATATTCACAAAATGAAACTAGATCTATACCTTACTTCATACACAAATATTAATTCAAAATGGATTAAAGGGCCCCCCTAGTGGCACAGGGGTTGGAACACAACCTATGAAGCAGTCTGCAGCCTCTGCAGCATGAGTTCAATCCCCAGCTGGCAAGTGAGCAACGTGGCACAGCAGATCTCTCCTGACTTGCCCACCACTCCCCTCAGCAGTGTATTTCAGTCAATCTGCCTGTTCTGTTCGCCACTCTGTCTCTGATGAGTCCTCTCATCCCCCATGCCTCTGGCCTGTACCCCAGCTCTTGTATGCATATATAAATAAACCTTTTTTAAAAAGAACAAAATGGATCAAAAATTTGGATATAAGAATTGAAACCATAAAATACTTAGAAGAAAACATAGGGAATGCATTATAGGACATCTACCTCAAAGACAAATTTGAGGATTCAATTCCATGGCAGGTGAAATAAAGCAAAAATAAATAAGTGGGACTACTTCAAACTAAAAAGCTTTTGTACCTCAAAATCAGGCATCACAAAAACAAAAAAGCAGTCAACAGAATGAGAGAAGATATTTGCACACCACAGATCTGACAAAGGGTTCATCTCAAAAATAAGTATTTAGACAATTCAATGACAAAAAAAACCAGACAAACTAATTTAAGAAAGGGCAGACCAAGACACTTTCCAAAGAAGACATACTGATAACACACAAAAAATTGTTTAACATTACTTATTATAAGGGGAATGAAATCAAAAACACAATGGCATAAAAATATCGCAGATTTTTTTCTAAATCTGTGAGAATAGTCTCTATCACTAAGAATGGAAGCAACAAATGTTGGTAAGGACATGGAGAGAAAAAGGAGCACTCATTTGTGGGAATGCAATTTAGTATAGCTTCTATGGAAGATCATATGGAGAGCCCTTTAAAAAATAAAAGTGAAAAAATCAATAAAAGTGGAAATCCTAAATGATCCAGCAAAACCTTTTCTTGTTATTTCCCAAAGTATATGAAAACACTAATAAGAAAAGATGTATGTACTCCTATATTCATTGCAACACTTTCCATAATTACCAAGTCATAGAATCAAAGTGCCCAACAACAGACAACTGGATAAATAAATAGTAAAATATATACTCAGTGGAATACTACTCAGCTATTAAAAATGATGAAAGTACCTCTTGAGACAGAATGGATGAACCTCGAGGTGATTGTGGTAATTGAAATCAGTCAGCTATTGAAAGACAGATGTTGGATGGTTTCACTTATCTGTGGAATATAAATAAACAAAAACCACATACTGCAAACGCACAACAAAAACAATTTTTAGATCTAGTGGAAAATATATTGGTTGCCAGAGGGTACAGGGGCTGAGGGAAAGGGGCTGGGGGTAGGAAGGGAATAAAGCATTAGCACAGGAGTGGTGGGTGAAAGTAGCATGTGCACATTTGGAGGAATAAAAATGTAGCTCTAAAGTTATACAGACATGTAAATGACTGCAAAACTAATAAAAATGTTTGAAAAAAATAAAAATAAACCTTAGTTAAAATTAACAATAAACCAATATCAAAGAATCTTTGCTAAACAAATTTGACAAATTTTCCACAGTCCCAGACAAAGTGAAAAAGCAGGAATGGATTATTTAAAAATAAAACATTTTCAAGAATTTTATAGATATATGTCTTCAGTGAAAAAGAGCAATGAAAAAAATGCAATGATTGTTATAAAGCATTCCCATATCACATGCCAAGCTGAATCACCACCAGAACATTACATAACTAATTTGAGTTAAAAAGATAATTGGGGCCTCCCTTGGTGGGGCAGCGGTTGAGCACTCGGCTGCGAAGCTGCCTGCAGTCTCTGAAGCACCGGTTCCATCCCCAGCCACCGGCGAGGGTCCCACATGGCATGCAGACCTCTCCTGCTGCCTGCTGCTCCCCTCAGCAGTGTACTTAGGTCCTTCTGCCTGCTATGCTCCCCACTCTGGCTCTGGTGAATTCTCTCACCCTCCTGCGCTTCTGACTGTACCCAGTGCTTGTATAAATAAATCTTAAAAAAAAAAAAGATATTTGATAACATTTCACACTCATTTTAATAAGAACATTAAAATAAGACAGTTAATGTTTTATTTTCAAAACACCTCTTTTAAAATAAAAAGTAAAAATTCTCGATGGCAAGATTCTTTTTTTTTTTAAACATCAAAGCCCATTTTATTAAAGTGACACCATTTTATTCACATGGCTTATTATGTTGTGAACCTAAATATTCTTTGGAGAGTATATCCTGCCTTTAAATGTTTACATTAATACCCCTAAAAGCAAAATATACCAAAAAAAAAGTGAAAGCAGTAAGAAAAACAGTGTTTCCTAGAAGGTTGCAGATAATGATTTTTTTTTTAAATGTACAGGTATAATGAAGTGTGTGTGTGATGGGGGAGTGCATCCTTTAAGATGATGCAGAGCTCTTGGTATTTTCTTTTAGAATTTTACATTGCATTTCAACACGATGGCAAAATTCTTAAGAAACTGCCTTTAAATCCAGGAATGATGAAATAAGGTGTTCACTATTTAATGCTATTTTATATTATGTTATTCATAGTACCTGCAATTATAACACAATACATTATTTAGTATATTTATATAAGAGGAATAAAAATAAAAGCTTTGATTTATTATTATTTTTATTTTACCCTTAAGATACAGCTAAATCTCATATACATGTTCAGATAATCTTGATATGTATGTATACATATATATATACACATACACATAAATATATATGAATATATATATATATCATAATTTGTCAGTGAAATATGTTTGCTATACATCTTGCATTGTTGAGCAATAATGTGATTCATATTCTACTCAAGGAAGCAGGTTACTTGATATGAGTCTAAAAGGAAATAGATTGTTATTTTTTTTAAAAGATTTTATTTTATTTATACAAAAGCGGGTTACAGTCCAGATGAGCAGGAGGGTGAGAGGATTCACTAGAGATTGAGCAGGGAACAGAACAGGCAGGCTAACGAAATACACTGCTGATGGGAACAGCGTGCAAGACAGGAGAGGTCTGCTCGCCATGTGGGTTGCTCTGAGGCTGGCGGGGATCGAACCAACACTGCAGAGGCTGTGGACAGCTGCTCCACAGCCCTGCACTCAACCGCCTGCACCACCAGATTGTTATTTTAAAACAATAATATTTTAATCAAATTTATTCTGATCTTCTACATGGACAAGTAAATATATAAGTCTGATGCTTGCATTTCAATACTTATGTTGGTTTTAAACAAGGTCAGCTTGAGAACCAGTGATCAATTTACACTTTTAGCAATTTCCTTTTATTTTTTTATTTAATAAAGTAAGGATTTTGTAATTTTTACTATGATAGAAAAATTGCACGTACATCATATTGAATCACAATACAGTCTTTTGATATTGGATTAAATTTAACATGAAATAAGCTGAGGTTGTAATTACACAGGGTTTTTTTTTTATCAAGTATTTTCAAATTACTTTTAGAATAAAGTAATGCTATTGTCCATAATATATCATACACCATCATTATTATAGGACTAAAGATTCAAATGTGTTCATTTAAGAGATAAACATTTTTCTTGAAAATATAATTTCTTCTAACAAATTGAGGGAAGAGTAACATATTCCAGTACCCCTAGAAAACAGGGTTCTGCAGTGCCCCTAAAAAAAGGTTTTGCTTGCTTGACTCTTAGGTAGTGTTCTAGGCTAAACCCAGTGACCTGCTAATATCATTCTCTAGTCACAGGCCTCAACACTGCAGTAATATTTAACATTAGACACAGTTTGTATAAGCAAATCACTCTCTCCAGTAATATTCAGGGAATGTAATCAGTTGGTTGATTATGTTTTGGAATGTAATGACACTGAGGAAATCAAATAGCTATGACAAAAAGAGGAAGTAAGATGTCTTTATTGGTGGGAAGTTTAATTTTTATATCCTTTTTTTAAATTCACACTTTTTAATTTCCTTCTTTATAATGAACCATAACCAATTACTTCCCATCAACATTGATAAAAAGAGCTGTCTAACTGTTCAACATTTGCTCTACTAATTGAATGATCAATTATTCAAATACATGATTCTCCTTATCAAGCTCCAGGAAAGTCTTTGTCATTGTTCCAGCCTCACATAATGCAGTGTGTAGCAACAAGAGATCAAATCCAGATAGAATTCTAAATTGTTAAGAGAAAATCCCTCTAATTGGGTGAAGATTTATGGCAACTGAAACTACTTTGGCATCTCATGGAGTCTGATCTTTTCTAAGACTGCTAATCTCACCTTTTCATAGTCTATTTTGCTGATTAATACACTGGCAAGTATCACTGTGTTCCTTAAGAACATGCACTTTGTTAGGTAATGGGTTTTAATGATTAGTCTAAATGCACTCCTTCCTTACCAGCGAAGAAAGACTTTTCCCTAAGTTATCTGAGCCCCAAGAGGACTTGTAGGGAGTGGGGTCAGGGCCGTGGCAGGGGAATTCTCAGCTGACAGATGGCAGATGTGTTCACATTCATGCCCTACATTTAGATGGATTAATAGTAGCTGAAAGTCATTCTATGGATTTGCTCTTTTAAAGGAAAAATAACTTGGAAAGACTCAGACTGCATGTGTAAGTAGATATTACCAACAGAGTTCATAATATTAGGAAGGAGTCCTTCTCAATAAATTTCAAGCTTTAAAAATATACACCGGCATCAAAACATGAAAAGCTCACATCCATGAGACAGGTTCACTGAATCTGGGCAAACGTGTTTTGAATGATTGTCATTTATTGCTTACCTTACAAGGAAACCTATATTCTTTTATTTTCACTACCTTCTATGTCTGTAAACCATTAGTTAATAGAAACCTAAGATTTAGTAAGTATGTGTAGATTACAGGTAGTTTATATAGAGTGTGGCTCAACTTTCACTGGCAGTCCATGGTCTTCCCCCAGTTAAGAATGGGAATGAAGGGCCTCCCCGGTGGCGCAGCGGTTGAGCACTGGGTTGCGAAGCTGCCTGCAGCCTCTGCAGCGCCAGTACGATCCCTGGCTGCTCCCCGGCAAGCGGAGGAGGGTCCTGCATGGCGCGCAGACCTCTCCTGCCACCACTGCTCCCCTCAGCAGTGTACTTCAGTCCTTCTGCCTGCTCTGCTCCCTCTCTGGCTCTGGTGAATTCTCTCACCCTCCCGTGCTTCTGACTGTACCCAGTGCATGTATAAACAAAACAAATAAATAAATAAAACACGCCTCTACTAAAAAAAAAAAAAAAAAGAATGGGAATGAAAGTTAGAGTCTTTAGAATTCAGCTTAGTTGGCAAATGAATCATCTATATGAAAGACTTACAGTAAATGAAAAGTGTAGGCCACTTTCAGAAATGGGACTGAAAATCAGATTCTCTGATAGAGATAAATAGGAGCAACATTTGAAAACTGGGAAAAAATATTATCTCAAATTGGGCTAAAGCACTTATAAAAATTGCTTCAACTGTAGCTATTATTGTGATATCCTGAGGGTATCACAAAAAGGGAAAAAGTCAAACCTTTTGCATGTACAAGCAAATATGGCTTATATAAATTCTAGTTAGTGATTGCTTCTTACAGAGAGCTTATGAGGGATATTTAATGAATGAATGAATAAATGACAACATGTAACTATGACTATTTCAAATTACATTTATTTGTTCTTTCATAATCAACTTGAGAACAAGCATATAATATTAAAAATCTCAATTAAGTTAGATTAAAAGTCAGTTTCTAAAATTTTGCATTGGTGACTTCTTGTGGATACTAAACACAATAATTTAGTTTTATTTTAGGTTACTTTGATATAAATGACTTACTGACTTTGGTATTATGTCTCCAAAGAAGATATTTAATCCTCTTCAAAAACTTCAAAAAATTTTCTTCTTGAAACTTAGAAATTTTGCCTACTATTTTGCAAGATTTTTTTTTTTTTTTTAGGAATTAACCCTATTAGCCACATGATTATGTTCATGATTGAAGAACTTTTAAATTATTATTTGTTTTAAAAGTAGGAGCTAAATATTTGCACTGAAGATAGCTTTGTGGTTCTGACATACATGATTTTAAAAATGTTGTTAAACGGGAAGAAAGATAATTGGGGCAAGAAGTAGATATACAATGAAGAAATAGTCTGATCAATAATAAATAGGATGCTAAGAAATGCCCCTGAGACTCCATGCCTCCAAGTTCACTTAAGTCTTAACGTACTTTACATTTCAAATCATATCTCACAGAACAAGTGATAGGATTACACAGCTAAATCCATAAGCATTGATTTTTGTCTCAGTCACAGATGCATGCTGTGCACCATTGGAAAATTTGCTAAAAGAAGCTTATGCCATAAAGTGACTGCCGTGTAGCAAGCACTATTTCTACAAACTTGCTAAAGTCTTAACAAGCTATTATCTAAGTTTTAGAAAACATAAACTTTAAATTATGGAAAATTCTCTCCGAACATGCTTAAGGAAGGACGTTTCCTGTTTCTACCATTTTTCATTGTTGCAGAGATTGTTCTATTCCCTAAGTGGAGTATCCTGCTTTCTAAAAATCACAGCGCACATGTGTGAGCTTTCAAAGTGTTTTTAGGAAATATCCCCAATGGACTCTGGAGAGCTTGCCTTCCGGTCAGAGAAAGAAGAAGCACTCAAATGGGCTATTATTTTCACTGATAGGTTGAACCCATTCCTTGTGGAATTTTGGATTTAGTTTCACATGATTTAGTTGCACATGGTGGTAGATCAGTGTTAAGTAGTCATCAGAATAACTAGGACTTGGCACTTCAGAGGCATGGTAAGGAATCTCAGAGAACAGGCAATCAGCTAGATAGCTGAAAAGATGGCAGCACTGCCTTGTGCCTTCCTGAGCTCTGCAACTATGCCCAGCGAAGGCTTGTTTGATTGGACCAGCAGATGTTTAAGAGGCATGAATAATCCTGACGGACGGTTTGATGATGTAAAAATACATATTACTGTAGCATATGATGCATCTCTGTTGTTCCTTCTCTGTTTTGGAGCTTTCTAAACCATCCTTTTATAAAATTCTCCTTATTCCTGCATGGGTGCCTCTGTGTGATTGCACTCTTAGCTAATAAAAGCAATCTATCTTCCTCCATTTGCTCACACTCCAATTTTTGTTGTAGCTGTCTTTTCATACTCAGTTTCTTTACACATGCTTTTAATATATCATAAAAATATTAATGTTCAAAATGATGTAGAATTTTAAATTTATTTAAAAACAAAATCAAAGCTATCTTGATGGAACCAAAATACCAGCAACAATCTTTGAATAACTTGAACAAAAAATATTGAAATTAATATGGAACCATGCAGAGCCTCATATAGCAAAAGCATTCTGGAAAACAAGAAAAGAAGCAAGGGCATCATGTTACCTGATTTGATATACCTTCATACTATAAAATAACAGTACTAAAAACAACATAGTAGTCACATTAAAATGGACACATGGATCAATGGAAGAGAACTGAAAGCCCAGGTATACCCCACAAATATATCATTTATTTATGATAAAGCAGTTTATGATAAAGCAAGACCATACAATGGGAAAAGGGGAACCTCTATAGCAAATGTTGATGGGAAAATTTTAAGGCCACATGTAGAATAATGGAGTTGGATCATTCTTTAACTCTATGCACAAAAATAAATTCCAAATGTATTAAATATCTAGATATGAGACCTAGAAAAATAAACTATATAGAAGAAAGATTTATGATTGGTGATAAATTCCATGACATCAATGATAAAGATATCTTTGGAGACCCCTATGGCAAAGGAAATAAAAGGAAAAATAGATAACTGAGATTACCTCAAACTAAAAAACTTTTACACAGTGAAAGAAAATGTAGCAGATTGAAAAGATACCTATTGAATAGGAGAAAATATTACATTTTACATAGCTGACAAGGGGTTAATACCCAAGATATATTAAAAAATTCACAAAATTCAACAGCAAAAATTAAGCTACCCAATTAAATAAATGGGCAGCAGATATGAAAAGATAATTCAGCAAAGAGGTAGGTATATGAAAAAATTGTTTATCATCGCTTCCAATAAAAGAGATGCATGTTAAAACCACAGAGAAAGAGCATTCTCATCCCTCTGAGAATGGCGGATTTAAACAAACAAACAAACAAAAAAACTCCCAACAACAAGTGCTAGAGAAGATGAAAAGAAAGAAAAACCTAATTACACTGTTGGTGTAATAAAAATATTAAACTAGTTCAGCTATAAAGGAAAGTGATATGGATTTATCTCAAAAAACTAAAAATGAAAATACCATATGACCCAGCAAATCCACTCTTGGGCATCTATCCAAAGCATTTGAAAGCATCAATCCAAAACACTGTATGCTCTATAATAGTGTTTACTGAAACACTATTTACAATAGAGAGGACATGGAAACAATCTGAGTGGCCTCTGATAGAGCAGTGATCAAGAATGTGTTACATGCACACTGTGGAACACCATTCTGCCATATAGAAAGATGAAACACTGCCATTTATAGCAAAGTGGAACGAGTTGGAGGGAACTGTGCACAGTAAAGTAAGCTGAATGATAAAGACAAATATTGGACATTTATACAGTGAACAATCGGACAAAACAATATCTATGGACATCAATAAATGAAATAAGGTTTCTGAGGTGGGCAGGAAGGTAAAAGAGAAGAAAATAGATGTCATGGGGCTGTGCAGGGGAAATAATATCCAGGCTAACAATTTATACTTTGTCTCATTAGCATGGTGAAAATGTGGATAAAATACAAATAATACAAATACTTCAGACAACTAATAAAAATTATCCCAAGTTATTATTTTCCTTATATTTAAAAACTTTATATGCTTATGTGGCTGCCTTAACATAACTTCTCAAAATTAAATTATTTAAAAAAAAAAACCTTGTAACCTATAATCCCCAATTTTTATGAGGTTATTTTCCTCACCTTTCTATGTGTGACAAACAACTCCCTTTTGTGAATACTCAAGAGAAAAACCACACTATTTATTCAGAATTCATTACATGATCATCTCCAATTTCTTTGATTAAGTATTTAGCTTCAGATTTTGCATGTGGCTAATAGCACTGAACCTGCTTTAATTAACTTAACCTCATTAAAGAAAGGATCTCTCTCTCAGGGATCATGTGACAAATGAAATGTGAAAGTTCTTATTTTGTTCAATATCACCATACCAATTTAAGACCTTCGTTGTAATGAATATTTGTTAAGTATGTAATTTATATTAAAGAAGATCTCAGTACATATGAAAAGGAGACAAGATACTTAAAATTTAAACATAGTTTTAAATTCAAACACCCAATATCACAGTTTTTTGGGAAACATATTCCTAATGGACTTTTAATTTTAGATTTATTATCTTTTTAAATATGTTACTGTTATAAACAATAGGAATCAACTTAAATTTCTTATAGGCACAGAACGTGATATATGCTTTGCTTCTGAGTATGAATGCTCATCATTTTGGAACATCCCTGTGCTTCTAAGAGAGCCACTTTGAAGAGCTACATCATGTAGCTGGATGTGTTGATTGTATATTTCTGTGAAATTATTCATGAAGATGCCAAATGACTTGAAGTTCACAGCAGAACTGCTATCTAAGGAAAATATGTGTATATGTGTGGGTGCCCTGTTGCGAGAAGAGGAAATGACAAGACTGCCGATTCCTATTCTTATATCTCTTATTTTATCTTTTCAAATAAGCATGTCTTTTCTTTGCCAAGAAAATAAACCATGCCACCATCACATTACATATCCCTCTATGTGAGAGAACAACTTGACTAGTATTAACTTAACAAAAAAAGTCTATTATATGTCTGGAGCTCAGAAATTTGAATGTCAAATTAAATTGCACAACTTAATTATTTGATATTTTACTTCTAAATTCTGTGTGTTGTACTGTCAAAATGGAGATCTGGAAATTTTACATAAAAAATGTCCATATGCTTACCAACTACCTAAGTGGTAACATAAGTGCCTATATTTAAAAGAAAAAAACCTGCTAAATAAAACAATAAATCAAAACCATGGACCTATAAGGCTATTAAGATGTTCAGACAATGTGGGGTTTCTTCTACAGGTGTGATAATAGTTTAATAGTGATTGGCTCTTGACCACAATCTGGAATGTGGGTGCGAGTATATGTGTTTGTGAGGGGCAGCTGGTCCTTAGCAGATTTGTTACTAAAGAACAGTGCAAAGTCCAGATGCTAGGCTTCATAAAGCACCACCCACAAGCTCAGGAGCTCCAGAGGAATCTGAATGAGAATCCAGTCTCCAGGTTTCCTAGCCATCTTCAATTGATACCAATAAGCTGAGTCAGCACAAGTGCCCCTTTGTAAAGTCCAGGCAGCCCTGTGTAAACATAAAGTGCCTTTTACCAGCATCATCATCTTTGACCTGCAGGTTATGAGGGACTTATAACTTAAAGAATTTGGAAGGTCTCACTAAGAAAAATAATCTCAATTATGAATTAAAGATTGTATATAAATTTAGATACAAGTGGAATATTTTAATTACACAAAAATGTGAGGAAAGAAGTCTTACACCAAAAATTTGAAAAAGTGAAAACTATCACAAAACTCAGAAAAGTAACATTTTTCTTCTATAACTAACTGCCACACATCTATAATACCTTTTTTTAATTTGTTTTGCTGCCTACTCCTTGATGGTCTTTCCATGACAGATTTTGCATTTAATATGCATTAATCATAGTCTCATCTCCCCAATTTGTGATAATGTCTTACAACTTCAAGTTTACAATTCATTGTCATTTTGCTGGTTTCCTGATTTAATGCTGCTTCCCTGTAGCTTCTTATGGACACTTGGTTCAACTTTGGGGCATATGGGCACTGTTCTGGTTAGTGCACCTATTGCAGTGAATCACACTTCCATGTTACACAGCCCAGCAGACAGGACAAGAGCTTTGGTTTCTGTTACCATTGGCATCTCCCTGTCACAGCTTTGTTAACTCTCCTGACTCCACTGTTGCTGGAATCATTGTTTTTTCCTAGAGTGTAGAATAGAGATCTTGAACATAAAATCTTTTTTTTTTTTTTTTTTAAGGAGAAAATAAGTGATAGGGCCTCCCCTGGTGGCTCAGGCGGTTGAGCGCTGTGCTGTGAAGCTGTCCACAGCCTCTGCAACACCAGTTCGATCCCAGCTGGCCAGTGAGGGTCCCACATGGCGCAGCAGACCTCTCCTGTCGTGCCTGCTGCTCCCCTCAGCAGTGTATTTCATCAGTCTGCCTGTTCTGTTCCTCCTCTGTCTCTGGTGAATCCTCTCACCCACCCACCCATCTGGCCTGTACACCGGTTCTTGTATAAAATAAATAAATAAATCTTTTTTTTTTTTTAAAGAAAGAAAATAAGTGATAACTGTATGGTATGTGAAAGAACTTGCTCTACTTTGTTTAATATGAAAGATATAAAAGCTTACATTCCAAAAAGTGCACTTTTTAGTTTGGGAATTGGAAGCATCTTTATTCCATTTAAATCTTTTAACACCCTATGGTGCTTTACGTGAGTCATAAACTTCCACACAGAAAACTAATGTATGTATTTTCTAAAGATTTTTTTTTACTTGAAATAACAAGCACCATCTTGAATATTTGATTACTTCTGGTATTTTGCATAGAACTAGTCAGTGTCATTTTGTAAAAGTAAGTCCTTTGGGAACATACAATATCTTAGCTATTAATCACGACTATGAGCAACCTGGCACTCAAAAGAAATTCATAGGGGACCCATTCCCTAAATTCAGTAAGTATAGAGTCCCTACATGGGGTAGTCTTCTATTTGCCAGTGTCCCCTTTTGGAAATGGGATAGTCCTGCCATCACTTGATTCAAAATTGACTCTCCTACTGAGACACTGCTTTATCAATGCTTGGCTGAATGTAAAGCTAGAAGTGAGCTACTTCCTCAGGGGGCACATTGCTTTTGATGGGTTAGCTGTCAAATGCTCCATTGTCCAAATTACACTGCTACTGTAGATTTCCTGCTAAGAAACAATTTACTGTAGCATTGGGCTATCAGTCTTGTGGGCTGTGTTAGTTTTGGGGTATCAAAAGCTGATTAACATATTGAAAATATGCAGCAGTTCCTACTGTTGCTTTCTCCAAATTTCCATTTACAGTATTGTTAGCAGGATATGATAACAGAGGTGCTTAATATAGGAAACATCACTAGAATAAACAGTAAGCAATGCTGCCAGAGCCTAATGCAATATCAAAACTGAAGATAAGTGTAAAAAAAAATTCTAATAAAAAGAGGGATGAGGATCAAGTAAAAGAAGCCAAATCTTCAACCTTTCTCATATTTTTCTTTTTCCAAAAAAGAATAGATTAGCTATCTGAGATCTATTATCTGAGGTATTATAAAATGAATGTATTATATATATACATATATACACAGCATATTGGCAGCATATGTAACTATATATACTTTTCAAGCTGATGAACAGTCTAAAGGATAAACACTTCAAATTTATGTGTACGAATTTTCTTTATTGCTAAATGAGTAAAAATAATGGAATGTTACCAAAAAATCTGTTGTAGTGATTTAACATTTTATTGTTTTTAAAATACTGTTCCCATGTAGTCATTCTCAAGATTTCTGTTTTTGTGTATTAGTACTAAATTGCCCCTTTACTGATTCAATACAACAGCTTAATCAATGAATCTATTTATCTTTTACTAACTACTTTTTTTTTAATTTATTTTTATTTTTATTTTGTTTAAATAGAGGCATGTTTTATTTATTTATTTGTTTGTTTGTTTCTTTGTTTTGTTTATACATGCACTGGGTACAGTCAGAAGCGCGGGAGGGTGAGAGAATTCACCAGAGCCAGAACAGGGAGCAGAGCTGGCAGAAGGACCGAAGTACACTGCTGAGGGGAGCAGCGGGTGGCAGGAGAGGTCTGTGCGCCATGTGGGACCCTTCTCCGGTGGCCGGGGAGCAGCTGGGTATTGAACCGGCGCCGCAGAGGCCACAGGCAGCTTCGCAACCCAGTGCTCTACCGCTGCACCACTGGGGAGGCCCTAACTACTTATTTATATGAACATCAAACAACAGCATACCAAGGAGATTTCTGGGTTAAAGAAAATGCCAGCTATTTACTCCTTATTCAATATGAAGGAGTTGAGTACTGGACTTAATTTAGTCATTACATTCAAGACAGGACCAAACATCAGTTCTAATATTGCATTTGTGATAATATTGACATTCATATTTGCTAACTTAATTGAAGCACAGCAACCAACTTTAATATAAACTTCCCAATTTTTAATAAGCAGAGACATGGACATTCTCATTACACTGGCAAATAACTGTACACAGAACCCTTTCATCTTAATTCTCAGTAAGACCCACCAGTTTCAACTTCACATTAGGAGACTCAAATTGGTCTCCTTCATCTTTCATTTCATAAAGAGAACAATATTCTTTCAAAACATTATTTTACTTTAGAACACTGAACACATTTGTAAATATTAAGTTAATTCACATTCATTTATTAAACTAGTAGTAGTATTCAGAAAATGATTACTCCAAAATAATTAACCAGAAAGTATTAACCAGAATGCAAATATTTTATTATTATATAAATATAATTAATTTATAATTTCAAATATGCATATGCTTTATAGATATATTATTAAATCCAGTAGACTTTATATGAAAATCTGTCAATTGACATGGTTAGGAAGAGAACAGAACATTGTCCCAATAATTAGCCCATGTCTGCCTACTCCCTAACTTCATATGAGAGTTATTTACTGAATAACTATTAAGTTACTATGTTATATGTCTGACCTTGCAAGGTACTTACAGATAATCTCTAGCCTCTGTCCTTACAGAGTTCAATGAGAGAGAGAAAGAGAAAGA
Source organism: Talpa europaea (assembly GCF_964194135.1). Classification (NCBI taxonomy): domain Eukaryota; kingdom Metazoa; phylum Chordata; class Mammalia; order Eulipotyphla; family Talpidae; genus Talpa; species Talpa europaea. Next base: position 81,919,342 of record NC_140071.1, on the reverse strand, counting down.
GAGAAAAACAGAGAGAGAGAATGACAGAGAAATAATAGATTTAAGAGTAAAACAAAGGGAAAAAATTCTGCCCGGAGGAGAGGAAGTTAGAAAATATTATATTTTAGCATACTTTTGAAAGACAATCTGGTGAGGCAGAAAACTGGGTAAAGTGCACCATATACCACATGTTGTGTTATGTTATGTCAGAGGGTGCCAACAGAGCTTTGAAGAAGCACAGGAAGATTAATGGTGTTGGAATACAGTCTCAGGAGGATGAGTATGGACAAAGGCTGAAGAATAGATAAGAGCCTGGCAGGTGGGATCAAAAAACTTGAATGACATTCTGACAGAGGGACACTGTTCAGGGGAGAGGGACAGGTCCAGATTTCCATGTAAAAATGATGACTTTATAAAAACAAAAATCTACAAGCAGCTATAAATCACAGACACGCTAGGACCTCCCTGGTGGCACAGCGGTTGAGCACTAGGCAGCGAAGCTGCCCATAGCCTCTGCACCGGTTCAATCCCAGGCTGCCGGGCGAGGGTCACACATGGCTCGCAGATCTCTCCTGCCGTGCCCGCTGCTCCCCTCAGCAGTGTATTTTGTCCGTCTGCCTGCTCTGTTCCCCACTCTGGCTCTGGTGAATTTTCTCACCCTCCCACGCTTCTAACTGTACCCAGTGCTTGTATAAACAAACAAACAAACAAACAAACAAACAAATAAATCTTAAAAAAATAACACAGACAGACTATGGGGGGCTGGAAGGAGAGAGGAGGAGGGATTAGGGTCAAAATAAGGGTGGTGGGAATTGTATGGGGAATTTAACCAAGATGAAAATGTGTACATTGTGCAAAAATGAAAAATGATGTAAAATATATAAAATAATATTTAAAAAAAAGATGACTTTAGTAGCCATATGGAGGAGGGATAGGAAAGGGGCTGAGCAGGCAGAAGAATAGTACACATCTGGTGACCTATTACAGTAGCCTCTACTGAATGATAGCATTGGAAGAAAGTGAAGATGAAAATTTAAAAGATCCTTAAAGACTAAATTGACAAGATCAGATCTTTCATTAGATATGTCAGAGATGCGGGGTTAAGAATGAATTGCCCACAGTCCGCCACCACAGGTCATTGTGTTATGGTGACAATACCCGAAAGTGGGGAGAAAGCCTAATACTTCTAAACAAACAAGAATGTAAACCAATGCTACCTCGATAAAGATAAAAATGAGATACCTGGCTGGGCAGATTAATGCTACCAACAAACTGGACAGAAAATGTAAGAATAGAACAGAGATTAAAGAAAACAAAGTGGAGGAGAAGTGATATGGATTCCTTCACATGGCATTTGTGCCCAGAGGGAGGTCTAGAGCAGTTTTTGAAGTGGTAGTTGGAAATCTCCCAGAGGGAAGTAAAATGTCTTCAATCACAGGAACAATTACAGGTTCCCTGTTCATATCATCTGCTCACTCAGTGGTTTGCAGTCTCTCAATAAACAAGGGAAAAACTTAAAGATTCCATTTATTTCAAACATGCTATGAAAACACAACTGTGCTTTTCATATTTTTCCCAACTGTGTAGGCATGTTGGATTACATATAATGTTTTTAAATTATAATTTGCAGAAAGAGAGCAAAACATATAATGCTGCACTGCTCAATTGCATTTTGTCCTTATAAAAGATTTATATATTTATTCAAATTCATTTTCATCCACACGAACAAAAACTCAAGCCAAATGATATTCAATAATGTCTCATATAACTCTGTAACACCTAAAGAGAAATATTAATAGCAGTTTATTTTTTGAGGGTTTTTCAATTAAAAGTGTCAGAAGTCTCTGCTGCTAGCAAGTAAATGATTCCTATATTAGAAAGCACAAATGGGAAAATGCATATAAGCTGTCATGGGAGGAATATTGAATATCTTCACATTCTTACCACAAAGCTACACTGATAGTGACTATCTCAATTTTACCTCCAATGACAAGTGCTATCTGCAGCTCAGTTCCATATTGACAACTTCAGGTAGAAAAACTACTGAGATGTCCTCCTCGAACTCCAGCTTATATATGTTCAAGAAATACACAACACTAGTTTTTCATTTATTATCTTTTTCAGCTCTGATAAGTCCAGAGTTCTTCTGGAGGTGCCATATTTTAATATTTACCTGAGAAAAGTTGGGAAATATTATAGGATCACAATATTATAGGATTACTGCACATAGTAAAACCCTAAACGTTTCTCAGGTGATAAATCAGGTTTATACAGAGTTGAAATATCAAAAACCATCAGGTCCAAACAATAACCACTCTTTCTACATAGCATCTGTTAGTGCCACCATATACCGCTGATACCAATTCTGAAACTTGCCTTGACTTATTTCTGATCAAATATCATAACCCACAATGTCTCTCCCTGTAGCTTTGATGTTTCTCCCATCTACTTCATTCGTTTTTCGTTCATGCTGTATTATTATAGCCAATTTCTTTTTTTTTTTTTAAGGTTTATTTATTTATTTATTTATACAAGCGCTGGGTACAGTCAGAAGCGCGGGAGGGCGAGAGAATTCACCAGAGCCAGAGCGTGGAACAGAACAGGCAGACTGATAAAATGCACTGCTGAGGGGAGCAGCGGGGGCGGCAGGAGAGGTCTGCATGCTATGTGGGACCCTCGCCCTGTGGCAGGGGATGGACCAGTGCTGCAGAGGCTGCCGGCAGCTTCACAACCCAGCGCTCAACTGCTGCACCACCAGGGAGGCCCTGTTACAACCAATTTCTAATGGTATTTTTGACACTACTGTTATCTTCCAATACATATATTGTTAGGGGAGTATTACTGTCTTCACATAATTTCAGACTTACCTGCTTTTTTACAACATGATCTTTTGATCTCCTTAAATATTTCTTTCTTTTGAGCACAGTTAGCACAACTGCATAGTTTGTACAAGAATATCTTCAGTCATTCTCCTATCTCTGTACTGAAGACTTGTTTTCTATCTAATGTCCGTTTATCCCTTGAAATGCAGATGATATCTGTTCTGTGATATTCTCCCTAACAAATACAGACGAACTTCTGCAGGGTTGTGACTTACTAATCTTTCTGTCTAACAGGAAACACCTTTGCCATGTCTTTGACTTATTGGGACTGGTGGATGATGTTGTCACACTCCAACATACAGATCCTTAACTTATGTTCCTCTTATGTTTAATTTAATGAAGATCTTCTTGTTTGTTTGTTTTTTTTCCCTCCATGAAGATATTCTTGTGCCTCTTAATGGATATCCATATGGGTTATAAACCAGGATTAGAAACCTACACAAGGGCCTCCCTGGTGGGCAGCGGTTGAGCGCTGGGCTGTGAGGCTGCCCACAGCCTTTGCAGTGCTGGTTCAATCCCTGGCCACCGGCGAGAGTCCCACATGGCACGCAGATCTCTCCTGCTGCCGCCTGCTGCTCCCCTCAGCAGTGTACTCCATCAGTCTGCCTGTTCTGCTCTCCACTCTGGCTCTGGTGAATTCTCTCACCCTCCCGTGCTTCTGACTGTACCCAGTGCTTGTATAAATAAATAAATAAATAAATAAATCAAGAAAGAAAGAAAGAAGGAAAGAAATAAAGAAAGAGAGAGAGAGAGAGAGAGAGAGGAGAGAGAAAGAAAGAAAGAAAGAAAGAAAGAAAGAAAGAAAGAAAGAAAGAAAGAAAGAAAGAAAGAAAGAAAGAAAGAAAGAAAGAAAGAAAGAAAGAAAGAAAGAAAGAAAGAAAGAAAGAAAGAAAGAAAGACCTACACAAGATATCAGTAAAATAGTGTATATTGTCAAGGTTCGGACATTTATGGTAATGTTAAAACAAATCTAAACTCTAGATAAACATCTAGATACAGTTCTCTTTCACTTCTTACATTAAAAATATGTGAGATTTAGAGAATGTTAAATGTGAAAGAAAAAAAAAATATGTATTCTAATTCATAAAGGAATAATATTGGAAATATATTACTACTTTATGTGACATGATGCTCTATTTGTTTGAATTAATATCTATAAAAATAAACAGTTACACCTCAAACTAAATATCCTGACATTTCTAATTTTGTGACACCACCTGACCTAGTTCCACTTTTAAAATGTGAAAAAAAATAAGTTCTCTGAAATTCCATCCACCTGAGAAAGCTAACAATTCAATATTAATCCATTAAAAATAATGTCAATAGATTTTAAAATCTTATGGTTTCTGCCACTGCTGACCTTACTATGAACTTTTGTAACCAACATCTCAGATGCCTGTGATAATGCATCTTAAACATCAGTTCAGTGTAGGATTTTACAGAGATCCCGTCCTTCCTAAAATATTTTCACTTGTAACATCCTGACTATTTCAAGGAGTTTGCTATTTAGTGGAAATGCCTAAATGATTGACTGCTCCCCAAAAGTACAAGAATAATTTCCAAGTGATGTTTTCAAGGCAGTTAAGCAGATAAACAAAGCCATAAGAATTTTGTTCAAGAGATGGATATTTCTACATTTGTTCCAGGGGGATAGTTCTCATATTCAATGAGTAAGCACATTTGCTTGAACGTTGAATGCAAACTACCAAAGATGATCTATTTTATGCAAATGCTATATACATTACACATGCCACATTAATAATCATAATACAGAAAAGGTTTCTAAGAAATAGGAGTCCAGGAACATGAAGGATGATGTAAATTAAAACACAACCAACAACAATAATAATTGGACAGCAAAAAAGTACAGTAATTTACTAACCTGGCACTATATAAACTAGCAAATGTACTTCATGATGCTTATCTTTGCTATAATTTTCAGAACAGAAAGCCATACCTTGATTAAAACTGTAATCTATTATTCATAGAATCATTTTAGGGATTTTGCTTTTAAAGACTTGTTTCAAAACAGATACAAATTAATCATCTTGGACTAAGTAGGAAAAGCAAAATTCTCATAGTGAAACTGATAAACAATTCCTTTTGCTTATTGACAGAAAGGGTTTGTACATTAATTAAAAACTATAACAAATACAACAACAAAAAATATGACCTTGGAGATAAGGCCTTTGTGTCTCCACAGTTTATATACTTTGTCTTTACTTGACCATGGTCTTATACAACATTTGCTTTTTCTTGCTTTATCTTTGGGGATGGGTATAAAATAATTTTAGTTCTAACAGATGTGCAGAGAATAATTTATATTCTGAACACTTACTCTGTGCCACAGGGCTGAAAATATATTCTCATTTAAATCTCTAACAATCAACTAAGTAGACTCCATTCCTGTTTTCATTCTAGAATGAGGAAACAAGATTTGATAAGCTGAAGTAACTTTGCAAAAATAAACATAATTTATAAGTGGTATAGTCGTGATACAAACACTGGCAGTCTGACTCAGAACACTGCTCTCTCAATTTCTTTGCTAGTCCTTCTTTCTATATGGCTCTAACACATTACTTTTTGTTAAGCATTATAATAATTGATAGGTATACATATTATATATGAAAGTATTTTCTAGAATCTGGCAGTTAAGGGACTATTGTGAGATTGAACATTTTTCCTATTTTTTTTTTTTTGGCCAGGTACAGGAAACTCTGCAAAAAGCCACCCTGAGCATATTTCATGGATCTCCCAGTTGGAAACTTGGTAGGCCTGTCATTCAAAAACACTTAGAGCAATCAAGTGAAACAAGGAAAGATATATTGAAAGCACTTATAAAGTAGGGTACATGGTTATACAAACCCACAATGCATTCAAAGCTGCTGGAAAGGAAATCTGGTCCATTCAAGTACTAACAAATAGTTAAGGCAATTCCCCAATATTTATCTAAGCATCAGTGCTTATAATGGAATTTTGCTATTCAGCATGAAGAGGAATATCCAAATATTACTGAAGGTATAGTGAAGATGCTTGTATAATAAAATAAAACATAAATTAATGAAATAAGATAAAATAGATGGGAGAGATGAATTTTGTCTCTTCTAACTCTCACATAAATAGGAATATGCTAAAATAAAAGAGCACTGCATAGGCTTCTAGAACTTTGCTATCTTATATGATATCCACAAGCTGTATGTAACTAATGAACATTTGAAATCTGGCTAACATAATTGACAAGTTGAATTTTAAATTTAATTTGTAATAATTGATTTAAATTTAAAATTGACATACTCAGTTCAGCTACTGAAAAATTTTAAGTGTCTCTGGAACAACTTGGGTATGTAAATTTTCTTTTTTAAATGCAGATTTTATGAAATCAGATACATCATATATTCATTTCCAATGAATTCAGCATCTGAATTGAGATGTACTTGAGTATAAAATGCACACTGGATTTCAGAAATTTATATGAAAAAAAATCACATAGTTTTAACATTTTTTAAAAGATTTATTTATTTATTTATTTATTTATTTATTTATTTATTTATTTATTTATTTATACAAGAACTGGGGTACAGGTCAGAGTTGCGGAAGGGTGAGAATTCACCAGAGAGAACGGAGAGCAGAACAGTTAGATGGACTGAAGATACTGCTGAGGGGAACAGGGGGTGAGGTAGGAGGGGTCTGCCATGCCATGTGGGTTTCTCCCTGGCTGGCCAGGAATCTAACCCACGCTGCAGAGTCTGCAGACGATTTCACAGAGCGGCGCTCAACCCGCTGCACCACCAGGGAAGACCAGTTTTAACTTAACTTTTGATTCAGTGTTGATATGCTATTTTAGATATGTTGAGTTAAAATAATGCTAAGATTGATTTTACCTGCTTCGTTTTAGTTTTTTCGTATGATAACAACAAAATGTAAAATTACATATGCAACACACAATACAGTTTTATTGAATAGTGTTGCTATAGTAAGCAAAGTTGAAAGTTCTTGAAAATAGTTTAATAGAGTACCACCAAATTTATGAAAATGATGTTATTTCCCATCTACAATCTCATTCCAGTTGTGTGACAGTAAAAAATATTCTGATTCTTTATTAAAGTAGACTTGTCAAGACATAAATCACCTCAAGTGAAAGGAAAATTGAGAGAATCAGGGGTGTCTAACTGATTCTTTAGACAGATGGGCTAAAACCAGAATTTGGTAAAATATTAGCATGAAACTATCCAGGCAGCTTATGCAAAGTACATTTCTAGCATGTTTAGAAGAAGGAACACTACCTGGAACTTCTAAACAAGGGAGTTTGTAACTGAGCAATCTTTACCGCATTCTCATTCTTGAGTTCTTACACATTTTCAGAGGTGGTAAAGTTATAACTCTACAAACTCCACACTAAATGATTCCAGTGTATCCTATCTTTTGGACTATATTCTAAAGGTAAATATAACAAAATGAAATAATTAAATAAATGCACAAGTAAAAAAATGAAATGGTTGCATTTCCAGAATTCTGAATGAGGTCCAAGTTCTGCCCAATGTCAAGCCAATGTCTCCACCACCCTGAGCCCATTTTTCTCATCTCCCAAATAGAAAGAGTGAGACTCATCTCCAAAGGCTTCCTCCAGCCATAAAAGTTGGTGATTGTGAATGAATTCTCAGAAGTGAACTCTAATAGAATGCTTCCCATTTTCACAGCTTATTTACATATTTAATTCACAACAACCTGGTGCTAGCTTAACTCCCATACTGAGAAGAATTTGAAGAAACAAAAAAGTTAAATGTTGTTCAACTTGACACATTTTTAGAAACTGGGGACCCTGGGACTACAACTAATCTAAATCATTTTAGATATTATGCTGATTGTCATTTTCTGACAATCACAGAAATTTTGCTGAACAATTTTCACATATTAAATCACTTACAAGAGATGGGGTAGATAGTCAGTAACTGTCATTTCTTTCACTCTAATATGTCTTGCACTCTCTTCTTCCAGTGTCAACACCACTTATTTTATATGCAAACTCTTAGAACCCAGGGAGAATATCTATTAAGTATCGGTAAGACTACTTACTTGAAAATGTCATAACTACTTTATTTTATTGACATAAAATAGGCTCTTGGAATTCTAAATAGAACCATCCAGAGAACTTCAGAAATTCTCAAGTTGAAGAATAGCACTAGAGCATGTAATTTCTCCTTTAATTATAGTAAGGTATCACTGTAAAATTTAAGTGTCTAATTAAGTGCAAAATACAGAGAATAAAACTTCAAAGATACACAGACTAATGTCCAAGACAGCCTCCAGTGACTCCTGAAGCATGGGTCTGCATTGGGACTACATTCTGCTTTGGCCCTTCCCTCACCTGTCTTGCCTGTCACCAGGCCATTTTCACTCTCAACCATTTACTCCTGCACATGAGGCCCAACCAAAGCCTTCACAGCTTCCTCCTTGCTTCCAAATACCCTCCTACAATATTAACCACTTGTTTCATAATGGGGGAGAGGCAAGAAGCAGAGATACCTATTTTCTCTCTTTCCCTTGTCTATCAGTGTTAAATTTAGGGTTGTATTGATAAGCTTTTCATTACTTTCTTCCAGGGTTGTTGTTATTTTTGTTTTTTTCCCTATTGGTTTATAGTGGTAGAAGCCAGGAATGTTTTAAATACCACAAAATTTATAGGACAGCCCTCAACAATCAAGAATTATTGGACCCCAAATTTTAATAGTGGGCCTCCCCAGTGGCACAGCGGTTGAGCGCTGGGCCGTGAAGCTGCCCGCAGCCTCTGCAGCGCCAGTTCATCCCCGGCAGATGGCGAGGGTCCCACAGACAGACCTCTCCTGCCGCGCCCGCTGCTCCCCTCAGGAGTGTATTTCGTCACTCTGCTCTGGCTCGGGTGAATATTCTCATCCTCCCGCGCTTCTGACTGTACCCAGAGCTTAGATAGATAGATAGATAGATAGATAGATAGATAGATAGATAGATAGATAGATAGATAAACAAACAAATAAATAAATAAATCTTTAAAAAAAATTTAATAGTGCTGATTTGAAAAACCCTCTTCTAGACAATCATCCTATCTGATTCGCATTTCCTTTTAATGATGACAAAACCCTACTTTTTTCAGCTATATACAATACTATATAAGCTAAGAAGTAAGTGCTGCTGTTTTCATGAGGAAAATAGTTTTTAACAGGCACTCACAATATTTTTATAAATGTAGATTGATAATAAATGAATATATTTTTACAGAACTGTATTTTTGAGGCCTAGAAGTATTAACATAGTTGAAAATTTTATCATTTTGCCTAATTTTCCACAAAGGACTCCCATATTCCCCAGAAACTTGGTTCATTAGTGAATAACTGTATGGTTACTTCTAACATTTTCTGTCAGTCAGTAGAAAATAATTACATAATTGATATCATTTTTAGACTAGGAGAAAGCATTCCAGTTAAAATGATTAGTCATTGTCTAAAAACTATACAATATTTGCATGATTTCAACTTTTGGCAGAGCTATTTTTTAAGAGAGTCAGAATTATCAAACATGTTTTCAATATGTTACTCTACAATAGAACTCTTTTTTAATATGGCTTTATATTATATAAGCTTCAATTGTATGTCATTAAAAATCAACATCTGTATATACTACATTAAGTTTGCCTCTAAACATCCAAGTCTATCGTTATCCCTTTCACCTGATTTACTCACAGCAAAGACAGAAAATAAGAGAATTTTATCAAATATTTTATAAATCAATTCAATTTGATGTATATTACAGGTTTGGGGGACTATGAACATACTGGTTTTACTCTGACTATATACATAAAAAAAAATTCCCAGGAGACTATAAATAAGATATATACATCTCACATTACCCCAGAGAAATTCCTTCAGACCAGCATGCAGGGTATTAGATGTCCACAAATGCACCCTTTAAACTGGAAACAAAAGAGAAAAGAAACAGAAGGGATTTCTACCCTTGGGGAAACATAGTAAGTCACTGGCTTAAATTTATTATACTGCTCTTCTATCATGTGTCACTCTGATCAAATGAAAGGTGGGAGTAGGACATATGGAGAAGTTAGATGGTTCAGAAGGAATTTAAAGGTTGTTCTTGTGGATTGCAGTGTTATCTCCTCTTCCAGTCCATTAAGAATTATTATTTTAAGGAGGTTAATGCATAAAACACAATATGTTCAGTGCATGTAAAGCAATTTGAATTTTCCAAGATGTGGCTTTTGTGACCTGATCATCCTAGCAAATTGCAGAGAACTGTTGGAGGAATCAAAGGGGAACATCATAAAAGCATGTAAAAGACTCTTCCTTTAAAATGCACATACACTAATTGGGCTGGAGTAATATTCCTGCAGGACATTCACTGTATTTTAAGTTTCTCCTGGTGTATTTCCCAAATTCCACTTAATGCCATTTGCGTTTCCAAATATTTAATTTTTATTGCTTCTAAGTATTAAATGAGGATGTTCTTTTTTTTTTTTTAAAGATTTCTTTTATTTATTTATACAAGCACTGGGTACAGTCAGAATCACAGGAGGGTGAGAGAATTCACCAGAGCCAGAGCGGGGAGCAGAGCAGGCAGAAGGCCCGAGGTACACTGCTGAGGGGAGCAGTGGGTGGCAGGAGAGGTCTGCGCGCCATGTGGGACCCTCCTCCCATGGCCAGGGAGCAGCCGGGGATCGAACCGGCGCTGCAGAGGCTGCGGGGGTGCTTCGCAACCAGCGCGCAACCGCTGCGCCACCAGGGAGGCCCTGAGGGCGTTATTTCTATGGTCGATCCATTCACCCCATCCCACCCCAAAATAAAGACATGAGTGTAATTTATCAGATTGCACTCATGGTTATGTAGGGAACAGTTAGCATGCTGATACAGCTTTCTGTGATCATTTCTTCACCTGAAATTAAATGGACATTGTTCTGATGTTTTATTATGTCCAGCTCTTCCCCAAATTACAAAGGTTTTTTTTTTTTTAAATATAGAATTCAAAAGCAATTCCCATGCAACCTGCTTCTTCTAAGATAGCTTCTTTTGTTTCCTCTAGGCATCAACCCTGGAGGACAGTTTTGAATAAAAATAAGATTAAACTTAGGATAATGGCACTCAGTTTTGAAAATCTATTCTCTGAGTTTTATTTAGAAATAGAAAAACAAATCAAGATGTTTAACTGGTTTAAGGACATCCTATCTACAAACCTATGCTAAGTATTGTTAATACACTGTTGTTAGTGGTACTGTTGATGTACTGGCGCTCATACTAATACCATGAAATAAACCTATGATTTTGCTTTAAGTTAGCTAAGCCTGACATCCGTTCCAGCTGCTTTTCAAATGTATGAACATCTGTCCATTTCTGAAGCTTGATGAGTAGTTTGAGGAACAACTTCTTTCCCACTTAAAGCAATTTTGAAAGGTGGCCATGAATTCTCATAAACTGGCTGGGTGGCAGACAGGGGGCGCTGACTGCACAGTTAGACCCTCCTCATACTATGAATAAAAGGTCTCTAATTGTAAAATAAGAATGGAACAAAGACTGACCTTACTATATGGACTGCCAAATGATGGAAACTCAAATAAATAAACGGAGTTCACTTTAACAACAACACGTTTTAAGTAATATTTTTCTATTGATATCAAGAGCTAGACACTGAGTTGGATTGCAAAAGTTCAAATGCTGGGACAAAGACTTTCTGACAGATTCCTTCACATAAATGTGAAGGGATGACAAAAATATAGCATCACAATTCTGAAAAGGTATTTATTATATATGTGTATTTTTTCATCTGTCATTATCTGGGATTATTTTTATCTTTAGTGTTATCCAGCTATTTGCTAGAAAGAATGTTTTTTCAGCACTATGTGAATTTAAAGCAATTCAGTGGCACTAACAGCACTGTAAGAATTGATAAAAACGGAATAAGAGCAATAAAAAAACAAAACCTCACTTTCTTCTATTGCTGATACCTAAAACAATAGGCTGTGAAATGGTTTCATTAAAAAAATAACAAGTCCATGCTCACCAGGGGACAGATTGGTACAAACAGAATAAAAAATTCCTCAATCACTGCTCAAGTAGGTCAACTAGAATTAATTCAAAGGGCAAACATTCACAGTGAGCCCCCCATTTCCCGCCAGACTGCTGCTGTAGCCCTTCACTGCCCTGGAGGTGAATGGTTTGGAGGAGCCCTCTGCAGTGGGCAGGTCATTTGACCAAGTATTCCTTTATATTAGTGTTAAAGTGATCAAATGTCCTGTATATTATTAGTTTGAGCTCTTTACCTGTCCACATAGAAATGCTAAGAGACTGTTGATTGCATCCAATGCCTTTTAACAATTTTGTGATTTATTTTAAATGTCAGTGTCTCATTTCTCCAATAGAGTCTTTAAACCAGTTGGATGTGTAGATGCTGATTGTCATCACATTAGTTATTTTTCTTTTGATAAAGCAAGATTAACATTTTATTCTTTTTTAAAAAAAGTTCAAAGCTAAAGAAATCTCCTTTTAAATAAAATATGGTATGCCAATCTAAATACATGTCTCATCTATATTACTAATTGGGGGTTTTGCAATTCTGAATTTTGCTATTTAAAAGCTCCTCAGTTCCTCCCATGCAAAGCAGATTAAAGTTTTCTAGGGGCCCAGGGTTTTACCGCAAAGACCCACAGCTTCTGTGCAGGACTGGCCAAATCATTTTTGACATGAGGAGATAATGAAGATGTGACATTCCTTAATCAGAAAATATTAAGAATTTCAATACAGTAGCAGCGGGACATTAACTGGAACATGGGGCCCTTCTAAAGGCCACTGAGCTTCCTGTCACACTCGCCTGAAGCTGGTCCTGTCTCTGCTTTCATTGAACTGCAGCCAGCATGTGGGCTTCTTTAAGAGCAAGCAGGGTCTTTGCTTTCACCCTGAAGGAACTTCTGTATTTTTATGAATCAGCTTTATGGTAAGAACCCTTGGAAATAAGCTATAGATTATTATGAACAGATAATTGATAACTGAGGCAAAAAGCTTAGCTTTGAATTAACCCACAGGATAATATTCAGAAGGTTTGTGTGTTTAGGACTCTGGGAAGCTAGATGGAGAGATTTTCCTGTGTAGAAAACATAAATAGCATAATGACCCCATAAATTGCAGGACACTGGGATTGGGATCTGGTGCTCATTTACTAGCTCTGTCATCTTGCCTCATATATTCCAATTCTCCAAGTCTCCTTAACTTCACTTCTAAAGTAAAGGTGCTGGATACAAGATTCCTAAGGTCCCTAAACTAATTATTTAGTCTATGATAAGACAAAAAAGAGTGAGACGTCCTATTTTCTTTTCTCAAAGAGGAAATGGGTGAGCACTTACTTTCATAAAAGAGTGATGATGATGATGATGACACTGTGTGCCAAGCTCTAAGTGATTTTTGTATTGTGTTTAACTAAATTGCTCTACAGTTAGTTTACCAAATATTCACAAAAACTTCATGCAGTATGCTTATTTTACAGATAGGGGTATTAAGTCCCAAAACACGTCAGATTATTAACTTAACTCCTCTGTGTGCTAGAATCTATGGCAAAGCCTGTGAGTTCAGAGCATCAATCCAGGAAACCAGAAGTTTGTGTGCCAGGGAAAGGGTGGGAGAAAAAAGGAAAGGGGCAAAGTGTTGTGTCATCATCTGGGTGCTCAAGGGGTAGAGTACAGTAGGGAAAAGTAATGGTTCTGTGAAATACAAGTGTTTACAGAAAGTGAGAAGGTCTACCAAACCCCATGGTTAACAAATGGATGCATTTAAATCTTATTCAATTATTATATTTTCACAAAATGAGTACGGATATGAAAATTCACATTTGTTTTTCTGTTAATCCCATTTTACCAATGATTTTTAAACATTCACATTAGAGAAAAACTAATGAGAAAACACTTAGGTACTTAAAAGATTTAGTTAATTATGCCCTAGACGAAGAGCATGTTTTCTTATAGTCCTTCAAAGTTTTCATTAGATATTTCACTAACAACTAGTTTCCAAATAAACTCCAAATATATTCTTTCAACATAGAAAAGAAGTTCCCTGGATAGCCTACCACAAGTGGAAACTTAAGTAATTCTTCTGATATATTTTGTCTACTTCACTCTTTAGATGTATAAGACATTAATGTGCACGGTAAAGCCAAAAAGATCCTTAAAATTCAGTCCTTGGGACAAATGCCCATGTGTTAAAGAAACAATATAAGGTTTAATAGCCTTTCAAATGTTGAGGCATAAACATCAAGAAGCAAAGCATATTTAAATTAGCTGTGCAAAACAGAGACTGGAGAACTTGAAGACAACCATCAAAAACATTTCTTTAAAACTCTCATCTATATTTTAGAGCAGTAATACTATTAAGTGTTGTCCGCATTTTGCTCCGTCTTCATAATTCAATGTCAAGTTCGACATCTGAACACATAGGTGACATAAAGTTGGCATCTTTATTGCACCCTTGGGACACAATTTCCCAGTAAGAACTAGCCAAATGTAGCTTTTTCAGTTTCTATATAAAGCATTAGAGTGGAAAACATACATCCGTGTTCCCAAAGGACAGAAGGAAAATTTATATTACTAAATATATGCAAATTGAAACAAAAGATCCTATGCTTCCAATCAAAACCATTTACTTGGGTTATTAAAATGATGGGTAATCAGCAGATATTATTTCCTAGAATGTTATGGAAAGGTATCCACTACTATGAGTAATTAAATCTGTTCTGTATTTTACAAAGTTGAGACCAAGAAGTCATCATCTCCTATGATTGTTTGCCAACTCTGGTAGCCAGATTCTGCAAACTGCCTACCAAATTAGTAAGAATAATAGCTACAATTCAGAAGTCTAAATTCATTCAATCACTCATTATGCATTTATTCAACAATGATCTGTGTGTCAGTTAAGCAAAATTCGTAAGTCTTACCAAAGCAGAAAACTCTCCCTATAGAGTGTTTTTATCATTCTAAACTTTTGTTGACTTGCCAAAACTGTCCATCAGAAAATAAAAACGTGCTTTTTAATACTAGTTTAGACAAAGAAATCCTTCCTATTTCTTGCTTCAGTTGCAAATTATGTATTTCTAGAGGACAATAGGGCATTGATTTTCAGCCACAAGTAAACAAGGCATCTGGACTTTGTCTTAATGAGATAAAGTATAATCTGTACTTTCTCAGTGGGATGGTTTTTGCTATTTAATTGGTAATAGGAAACTTGAGCAGTGTGTCTTTTCTTTGCCAATGGTGAATTCTGTGAGAGAATGAGGATGCAGCAGAAGGTTTTCATATATAATGCAGCTTTAGAACTAATTAGATAACAGTCATAGGAAAAAAAAAACAGTTTTTATTATTTGAGAGAAAATGGAAGACATTATTTAATGCCATGAATTCCCTGAAAATTACAGGTAAAATATTGAACTTAAGGTCTGTATTTCCCCCATTGAAATCTTCCAAAATAAGACAATCTATTTTAAACACGCTATTTATATCATAGGTCTTTCAAATAGCTTAAACAAAATTAGAATAACAATATGAATAGAAGTATGTATCCTGCAATGTTATGTCCCTAAAATAAAATTGCAATCCAAATCACTAAATGATAAGAATAAACACATGATACAGAAAGTTTCATGCCAGAGCCAGCATTCTAAAAATAATAAATGAGACATGATTAAATACCACTTACTTCAATTTAAGAGAGGTCTTCCCTAGAGACTACTGGGGAACCCTTGATCGACAACTTCACAAAAAAGCACGGCACTGCATACACAGCCTAGGATCCCTTAGAATTAGTGAGGATTAAGAAATAATGCAAAATCTTTTTCTCCATTAATGTTTTCAAATTAGATCATGTTGTTTCCTTGCTGAAAATCCTTCAGTGGCTTCCCACTGCACTTAGGATAAATGTAAAATCCTCATTATGTCCTGCAGCCCCTTTTTGTCTCCCCATCTTTATCTTTCCACACTGCTTCTCTTAGGTACCTGGTCTTCATCCAGTCAGAAGCATTTAGTCTGTCCTGCCTCAGGATCTTTGCACTTATTTCTCCCTGCCTAACGTTCCCTTTCCTTCCTCTTAAATAACATCCAGGCATTCTTTAAATGGTCAAATGGCATTTCTTTAGGAAGTGTGCCATGATCACTACATACAGTACATTTTCTAGTTATCATCTATAATACCCAAGTGGCTTTCCCTCATTAATCTTCTTCTTAGACACCTGCTCCTACTTGGTGTTTACTGGCAACTGTAATTATATAAGGAAATAGAATTTTTATTTCTCTTTAATATTAGCCTTTCCTGTTGGAATATGTGTTCCTCAACAACAGGGACTGTGTTTCCATTATTTGTCCCAAGTCTAGAACAAATGTCTACATATATTTGCATATGTCGTTCCTAAACTAATGGCTAACTTCTCAGTCATTGTACTGGTTTCTTTTTTTAAAGATTTATTTATTTTTATACAAGAACTGGGGTATAGGTCAGAGGCATGGGAGGGTGAGAGGATTCACCAGAGACAGAGTGGGGAGCAGAACAGGCAGATGGACCAAAATACACCACTGAGGGGAGTAGTGGGAGAGACAGGAGAGGTCTGCTGAGCCATGTGGCTATCTCCCTGGCCGGCTGGGAATCAAACCCACGCTGCAGAGGCTGTGGACAGGTTCACAGAAATGCACTCAACCCGCTGTGCCACTGGGAGGCCCTGTGCTTGTTTCTTAATATCACTATAGATAAAGGTAAACACACACACACACACACACACAAATATTTGGTATTCTATTGTGTTTCCAGATTTGGGGATTTTAATTTGTTCGTAACTAAATGTTCACTATGTATATCACAGGATGTATAAATTAGGTGCACTTTTCAAGGGGGGCATTAAAGTTGTTGGACAAAATATATAATCCACTAATATAAAGCAAACCGGATAGTAAAACAAAGAACTCAGTGTAAACACTCAATGACTCTTCATGATATTTTATTCTATTGCTTATCTCTGAGAGGTTGAGGTAGAGCCTCTGCTTGTGTTCAGGGCAGAACAAATGGCCAAGTGCCTGAGGGAGGAGAAACTGCATAGATCTGAAGACAGAGAGTTTTCTGATGCACCTCCCTCTCATGTGAGCACAGGAATAGCATTTTATCAACCTGTATATTTCCTAGATGCATGGTTGACATACAAGAATATTGATATTAGATTGAAAGCCTGAGAGATACCAGAGTAAGATAGGGTATGTGAAGAATACATTCTCCAAAGAGGTATCTTATGTTGGTTCTTAAAGATGTTATAGTTGATAGCAGAGAGGATGAAAAAATAGCTTTTCTTTTACCTTTTTGCAATATAAGGTAACAATTATCTAGTTTTTCCAAATGCATTTCTAAAAGTGTATAATTTGTAGCTTTATTAATTTCATGAAATATGTTATCAATGCAACATCTTCATTAATTCCCTTTCTAATTATTTGCATTTTTTCCAGAATGCTTTCTAACCAGTGTTACTATGCAGTTTAAAAATACTGTCTATGTTTCACCCTGCTGGCTATAATTTTTAAATAGCTTCTACATCCTAGACAGCATCCATCAGATGTGCATTTCTAGACTTCTCTGTGGGTCAACTGTCCTGGCACCATGGAGGATATGATGTAAATAAAAGGCTCAGGACATGGACAAAGAAAAGCTGTATTTAAGTCTGAGCTCTATAATCAAGCACATTACTCTTAGGAGCTTATTTTGCATAACAGGCATAATCATTCTCCATTTGTTTACTTCTTAAAGAACTACTTAGCCATGAGGAGAATAAAAGTACATGTGACTGATTTCACCTGTTTCTGATCATATAGCCCAGTAAGGGAGAGGAATAAACAGACAATCCCAGAAGGCCTTAAAGGGTTATAATACTTATTGTACAGGGTGGACTGAGAACAAATACAATATACAAGAAATAATTTTCAAGCTACAAGACTCTGTCACTACATAAATACATTATGACACACACATTTTACTATCTATTTTGTGTTTGTACCTTATACTTCCCTCCGCTCCATTTCAGTTCTGTTTATATTTCTAGATTATTATCTTCACTTAGATAAATCTTTTTGAATCTATTTGAAATCCTGGTTCCTGGACAGCAATTTCTTCAGAGTCCTTTAGTCTTTTTTTTTTTTTTTTAAAGCTCCTTTTTCTAAAGTTAGAAACTAGTTTGGAATCTTTTAGGAACATTTTTTTTTTTCTGTAATCCTAACAAAGATTTGAAATTTTGTTTACTTGCCTTTTCATGTATTCAATACCAATTCTTTAAAACACATTGCCAGGTGTTTTAAGATTTCCTTTCAATTTGACAATTATAAATAACTTCTATGTTCAGGACTATATCAAGCCACAGCTTGGAGCAGAAGAAAAATTTTTAGATAAGGACAAAAATATTTAATAAATGGGACTCAGAAATAAGTGTTGTAGGTATAAGGCCTTGAAATAAGCCTGTCAGTATTAGTGACAGTTCCAAGCCAAAGGCTGAGAGTTACCTGAGAAGAGTATTATTGAAATAGCCTGAGCCAAGGTATGTTGGAAGAACAATGTAGGGCATGTTTTTTAACAGCTCGAGCTTAACTGGAGCACATCTCCCACATAGGAACCAGACTGCTACCAGCTAGTTTGGAGGTGAAGAGAAAGGAAGTCTCTGAAAACATCTGTACAGGGAAGGCAACAGTGCTCAGTAAACATTTACTAATATTTTTGTTTTATGACTACTAACTTTCAAGGTTTGTTCCATTTCAAAGGCTTGTTCCATACTCATTCTCAGCATTTTAAATACAATACTTTCATCAAAAAAACAACATAAGTATGTATTTCCGCAGTGACAGTTGCTATTTCACAAGCTCCTTTCATCTGGCCTAAGTCTAATTCTGCCTGCTTCCCTAATTGCTGTGTCATAGCACTGCTCTTCACTGCTCTTCACTGCTCTAGGACCTTTTTCAATGATTTGCTTCAGGTCGTAATTAAAGAAGGAAGCACTGGTAAGTTTCCTCAGTAGTGATTCTTGGACCATCTTTTAAAGTTCTTTTTTGTAGAGTAATCAATAGGAGGATATTTGCAAAGAAGCCAACGCAGCTTACAATGGATCGCTTTCCAACAATAGAAAGTTACCTTGGGGGAAGGAAACTACTTAGCCTCTTGTGTAGCAAGTACATTTGACATATATAACACAATAATTAAATTGATGAAGAGTCAATAGACTAAAGGACTGGAAGGAAAAAAAAAAAAACAGCAAAAAGTAATAAGCATTCCCTTCCTCCATTTGTCTTTTAGAATAACTTTTATTTGCTATCATCAACTAGATAAACAAATTAATAATGCAGCTGCTTACAATTCTCAGTAGTTTACAATATCTGTTAATCTTCATAATGTTTTCCTGAAATGAGTCTGATTATGCCCATATTTTAGTAATATCTAAACATCAAAGGGAAACGATATATTTTTGACAAATCTGCCCAAAGTATATCAGAAAAAAATATTAGCAGTCTTGAGTTACTTTTATTGATAGATGAAGCTAGTCATGTGATTGCTCAAGTAGTCACTGGGCTGAGCCCATGTCATTTCTGACTGCTGGATGTGCAATTTTCAGCATCCAGGTATGACCATCACTTCTTATAAGCCTAAAAAATTTCTGATTCATTAAATGAATATTGGTAGGAGGAGTTAAGTCTTTGTATTCACTAAGGGTGCTGCCAGTTCTAAAATTCTATGAAACAATATTGATCTCTTTTTCTATAATTTCTCTGTTACTCGGTGAGATATTGTATAGGAATGCTATCATCAGATGTATCATAATTTGTCATGCCTCCTCAGTTGCATCAAAACAAAAGGAACCTCTCCCCCCTCCCCATATATACTTTGAGAGATTTCCTAAGAGGTAAAGTCTAATGCTTCATTTTAAGTGAGGAGAAAGAAGCACAAAGAAGTTAGATGACCTGCCTATGTTATCCATTTGCTATGGTCAGAAGCAAAGTCTAGTCCTCCTGTCTCATGCTCTTGGCCAGCATTTTCCGACCTAAGTGACATGTGAAGCTATGTGTACAAATTCTGAATATAGCTGCTCAACTTGGACAATTATTTGTGAATTTTTAAATCTGAAATCAATTCCAGTTTTTGCTTAACTAGGATAAGTCCTCAATGAGGTAGAGAGGTTGTTGGGAACTTACTTTATAACAATGTTTCACTTACTGTTACCTGGGACTGCTTTTTCCTCATCAACAAAATAACACAATGATATTATTAAAGGATCTGCATTATATTTATTACAAGATGAATCTGCATGCTAGCACTGTAAATGGAAATCACTATCAATGGCATCAGTACAGTATAGCCATGCTATGTAAAATAAATGCATTGTTTACTTAGAAATATTTGCCATTGACCTAGAGTCTAACATCAATACTTTTTGTTAAAAATGGAGATTAACAAATGTTAGGGGATATCAATTTACTAGCAAAACAATGGAGACTCTTGCCTTAATTTAATGAGAACTGGAAGAAAAACAGAAACTACTTTCATGCTAAATCAAAGTATGATTCCAAGACTACTTGTTTTCACAATATCTTAACTTCTACCTCACACCCCTACAACAATCTGCTAGTTCCATTTCACATCTCCACTGTTTTCCAATGTTCTGCTTTCCAACTGTAGGGATTCTTCATCTGTATCAATGCTAGTTTGGGTAAGAAGGTGAGCTTAGCAGGAAATTGTCTGCATTATATAGTTGGAAATTCTCAAGACAATGCCATGATCCATAGGGATACTGTAGCAGGCATTTTAAGACCTTGAGGTCATCTGAAAGTTACTGCCAGATTTCATTAGGGCCATCCCTGATCTTATTTCTCTAAAATGAAACTTGACAACTCTAGCTTAGGTGTGGCTTAGATGTGATGCAGACTTGACTCATAATCCAAATTTATCAGCATGTGGCAAAAATATAGGTCATACAATAAAAAATAGGCCATAAAATTTGATTTACTTTACTGTTAGTCCTCTAAGCCACCTACTTCATTAAAAAAACAAACAAACAAACAAACAAAAACTTTATTCATCCCTCAATTCCATATACAACATTCTGATCATAATTTTTGTAAATTATCCCAAATATTGAGAATGGAAGTACATGATATGTTCTTGTAAAACTAAAGTAAAATTCAAATCTTAATGTTTAAGATGTTAAGTAAAAGCAGTTTGTGTATATTTCAAAATTTGATCTGCTCCAAACTGTTTTTTTATTATTTTAAATATATGCCAATTTTAAAATCAAAGTAGTTCAAGGGTTATAAATGACAAATTTAGCAGATGTGATGTTAAGTGAGCATATTTTAAGGGTCTCATGAAGGCAATATAACTTGTTGGTTACATATTGTGGAGCCACCTTCCTCATGAAACTCCTAAGGCCAAACCAGAAAATCCACAAATACACGAGAGTAAAGAATAGAAGTGTAAATGACAGCAGAGGAAGTTTGTCAAAATAATGAAATAGGGAGATATGATGAATTATTAAATGCTAGAAATTTAGATAATAAAGTTCTCATCTAGAATTGTACATGTAGCACAGTATCAATTAACTACATAAAAAAGATGAAGATTTTTTTCAGATATCCAAAGGACATTACGATTTAATCTTTCACATTAATCTATTTGTAGGAAGATACTAAAGGATGTATCTCAACAACACTGAGAAGTAAAATACATAAGAGTTTGTGAGATGTTTCAAGAAACATTTCCAGCAAAAGCACGAGGCAGAGGGTACTTCCAGGGCAACAGCAAGAAAATCTTACGGAGACAACCTTGCAAAAGCCTGAAGGCTTTTTTACTGAATTCACAATAATCTTTACCTTTGTGTATTCTCAAATTAATGGAAATGAAAAGTATGAACTTATTTCGAGAAAGTGGTCAGAAATTTTTGTTGTTGACCCAGGATCTTATATGAATCTTATACCAGATTATCAGAAATGGTCATCCTTGACCAGCCAAATTAAATTATGCACCCTCTCCAGCCACTGTTCTCTAGCTCAATCCCTTGTTCTCTTCATTGCTCTCCTTGAACAAGTACCCCTTTATCTTTTTTTTTTAATGGAAGAAACTTTTTTTTTAAAGATTTATTTATTTATTTGTTTGTTTATTTATTTATACAAGCACTGGATATAGTCAGAAGCGCGGGAGGGTGAAAGAATTCACCAGAGCCAGAGCAGGGAGCAGAGCAGGCAGAAGGACCGAGGTACACTGCTGAGGGGAGCAACGGGCGGCAGGAGAGGTCTGTGCGCCATGTGGGAACCTCCTCCAGTGGCCGGGGAGCAGCCGGGGATCGAACCGGCACTGTAAAGGCTGCGGGCAGCTTCGCAACCCAGCGCTCAACCGCTACGCCACCGGGGAGGCCCTACCCTTTTATCTTTTGACTTGTTCTTGAATATGCTCTGCTCCATCTTCCATCAGTCCACCTCAAGGAAGTCTGTCATTCATTACTGTTGCAAGTACCTAGGATTGCCCTGGTGCAAAGGTGGTGCTTAGTCCTGTTTGGTGAACTCCATATGGAAAGGACATTGCTAATTTTCCCAGCTGGCTTGTGGTTTTAACCTCTTAGAGATTAGATGACCAGAGTATGAGGGAAACAACTATATCCGTAAACATGGTGACACTAATGATGTTTCAGGGTGCTTAGCATACTATGTCAGTGGTCCCTTATATAAAAAATATATTTGTTTCTCTCATCAATTCCAAAGAACACCTGCACCCCTATGTTTATAGCAGCACTGTTTACAATAGCTAAGCTTTGGAAACAACCCAAATGCCCCAAAATAGATGACTGGATCAAGAAGATGTTGTACATATATACCATGGAATATTACTCAGCATTCAAAAAAGACAAACACATGCAATTTGCAGCAACATGGATGGCGCTGGAAGGGATCATGCTCAGCGAAATAAGCCAAAAAGAAAAAGAAAAATACCGGATGGTCTCACTCATAGCAGGAATCTAGAAAACTTAAATAAGGGACCAGGAAAATGAATAACTATAAGAAAGTGAAAATCAAAATCAACAAAAAACTATGAACCAGAGACACTTTTAGGGGGGCGGGGGCGGGAGGGGAGGGATTGGGGTCAGAATATGGGGGCTGCAATTGTATGGGGAATATAAAAATAAAATTTATTATTTAAAAAAATAAATAAATAAACTGATGCTAAATTTTAAAATATATATATATATATTTGTTTCTCAATCCGTCAGTGGGGTTTATTACCTCTACTTTGCAGAAAACACAAAGACTCTCAGAGGAGTTAAGCACTGAACCCTGGGCCACACCAGGAAGAGGTACTGATGTACCTTTTAACTATATCTGCATGCCCCCAAAACATTTGCCAAACCTATTGGGTTATAGTGTTGCTAGTGGCACTCCAAATGCATGATAGGTCATACTGGGTCACAGCCTGGTTAATAGAAAGAGGGCAACAGCTACTCTCTTCTTTTACTTTCATGCATTCAATAAAAATTCTATTCCTACTCCTTCTTTAGAAATCAACAGATGTTTCAGCATTAACTAAAATCCCCCATTATTTTTTCGGCTCCTGGAGGAGGGGAGAGAAAAGGGAGGAAAGGCAGTATGTTCACAAAGGAAAGTCTGTGATGCTGAATCAGCCTCAGAACTGAAGCTGGAGGGGGGAGGGTGGGAGGCACTGCTACCCCGCTAGAGCAAATGAAAGAGTCACTTTGTTAGTAATGGGAGAGTGTGTTAGGGGATGCAACGTTTAGCTAGAAGAAAGTCAAGCCTCAGGCAGAAATCCGGGCAATTATTGAACAAATCTGAGGGTATCACATTCACTCTGAACACTAAAGAGATGATGGCCTTCTGTTCAGAGGCAAATGAGAGCATTCAAACGTGTGTCCCACCCGAACTCAACCCTACTCTCCTTACCCAGTGCAAAGAATCAAAGGGAGCTGGCAGTTCTGCAGGGTCTGCCTCAGGGTTGACAAATGTGAGATCAGCCCCTCCTCATCACCACCTGGTTCCCTCTGGACCTTCTAATGGTTCAGAGGGCAGAGGAATAATGCAATTTGTCAGGATGGGAACAAACAGTGCAATAACAATGTCCACACATACTGAGCAAATTCTCAGTTTAATTGTCTCTACAAGTCAACCTCATAGGAGTTCAGCTGGGAAAGCTGATGATCTAAGAGAAATTATTTTCTTATCTTTTATTGAAAATTTCAAGGAAAACACATGCCACAGCCCCTAGGGACAGACCAGAGAACCCTTGAAACAGCGAAGATGGATGTCTTCCAATGTTTTGACACATCTAACTTTAAAATATTGAGGATACTATCATAACTTTCTGCCTTAAATGTCTTTATTAAAGAAACAAGATTTATGTTTTTGGTCTGGGGGCAAAAGAAACTTGGATGTCCATAAAGGGTCCTGTGTCAGTCATGCAGCTTATGTGATTAGAGACAAGTAGGGCAGAATTTTAAGGAGAAAGTTATCTTCCTTTGGATGGCCAGGTCTCTCTTCCTTGCAAATCACTCATGCATTTCACTGAACTGTCAGTAACATTACAATACTTGTGTTTGTTTGCTTCTGTTAGATTTTCCTGTAAGAAAAAGTAACTATAGTTTCCTGATTTGCAAAAATGAATGAACACATATGTTTAAATCAGGGTCCCTTGTATCCACCCACAAATGTGCACACTAGAGGAAAAAAATATATATATATAGTAAGTAATCACGTATTTCAAAATGAACTTGTATTACACTGAAGGCAAATGAAAAAGTCACAATTAAATTGGATCTGAACCTCTTCTCAGTATTTGTAAGCTTAAAATCCTCATAGCTGGCCAAGTAACATATAGAAAAATCCAGCTGATTATTAAATAGGAGTTTTTTTCTGAAGACTTTCAATAAGGGTAATCATGGATCTTAAACTAGTCATTAATTTCCCTCCAGCTAGTTCCTGTCTGCCTGTATCCAGGGCTACTGCTTCATTAGAGACCTATCATTTCAAAGAATGTTAAACTCCAAATGGTCTCCTAACCTTTTGGTCTCACACTCCCTCTCTCAGCTCTTAGAATGTTGTTTTTTTGTTTTTCCTAAAACACAGTGCTAATCATGTCACATCTATTACTTTCTTGCATTCAGGATACAGATGCCTCCTTCAGAGGCTGGCCTAGAGTTCTGCAAGGGCTTCTTCAGTCTACTCTCTTGTCCTCACCCCTTATTCTCCCAATAGCTATATTCAAATCATATCAAATGACTGTTATTTTAAGGCTCATCATGCTTATGTGCACTTCTCCCTCTTCTCAAAACTGCCCTTCACGATCCTCTTCAGGTTAAAATCACTTTATACAAAATATATATCAGAAATTATCTTTTCTTTTTTAAAAATATTTATTTATTTATTTATTTATTTATTTGTTTGTTTGTTTGTTTGTTTATGCATACAAGAACTGGGGTACAGGCCAGAGGTGCGGGGCGGGGGTGATGGTGAGAGTGTTCACCAGAGACAGAGTGGGGAACAGAACAGGCAGACTGACTGAAATAACACTGCTAAGGGGAGTAGCCGGCGAGACAGGAGAGGTCTCCTTAGCCATGTGAGTAGCTTGCTGGCCAGCCAGGGATTGAACTTGTGCTGCAGAGGCTGCGGATAGCTTCATAGTGTTGTGCTTAACCCCTTGTGCCACCAGGGAGGCCCAGAAATTATTATCTTTTCCATGGTGGTCTCCCTGAAGATATTGCGTGTGATGTAGCTATCCCACTGGGGTTCCCACTGGATCTGCTTTCTCTTTCTCACTTGATTATAATCTCATTTTAGCTCTCCCTAGCCCCAGTCTGCATTCCTGGACTATAAATTCCTTGAAGTAACTGACCTTTTTCTTTTTGCTTTGCAAGTACCAGGAGTTGTGTTGGTATACTGGTAGATTCTCAATAAATGTTTTGGATAAACTAATATATAAAAAGAGTACAACGATTTGAAAGTTACTGTATTTGGTAGATATAAGACATAGTTGGGAGTCAATTGTTTCTGAATCTTTTTTTCTAACTGTTCCTTGAAAATCTGCCTTTTATGATTTGTTTTATAAATTATTTATTATCTTGTTTCTACAAGACTGTTTAAGTGTAATTACTCTTGTGCGAGTTAGCACAATGAGTCACCTACTCCTGATCTTGAATTGGTTTTAAAGTTCTCATTGTCACCAGTGAGAACTGAGAGGATAAGGCTGCAAGACAGAGGTAGTAGGCAAGAGGGCAGGTATAAAAGAGTGAGGCCTGAGTGTATAGGGAGCAGAGAAAAATAAAATCATGTTTATCAGCTTCATAAATTTCCTTGGCACCAACTCTTGCTTACCGTCTACGCTGGCAGAATTCTCCCTTTTTCTTTAAGTTATGGGAACTGAACAAAAGTGAACAGGGTGATTTTTCTTTCATGGGGACAACACAGCTTGGTAAATTAAAAACGAAAGACTGGGCCTCCCCGGTGGCGCAGTGGTTGAGCGCTGGGTTGTGAAGATGCCCGCAGCCTCTGCAGCTGCAGCGCTGGTTCGATCCCCAGCTGCTCCCCTGCCACCTGAGGAGAGGCCCACATGGCGCGCAGTTCAGACCTCTCCTGCTGCCCGCTGCTCCCCTCAGCAGTGTACTTCGGTCCTTCTGCCTGCTCTACTACCCGCTCTGGCTCTGATGAATTCTCTCATTCTCCCGCGCTTCTGACTGTACCCAGTGCTTGTATGAATAAATAAATAAATCTTTAAAAAAAAATTAAAAATATAAAAAAATAAATAAATGAAATGAAAGACTTCCATGTGAGTGCTGATAAACTCACTTCTTTCTTCTCTACACACAATTCACCCAACTCCCCAAACTCTAGCCTCCTGATCTTATACTCACTGATTATTTGGTAGTTCTTTCTTACTTTAACATTCCTGAGGCATCTCATGCTCAGTTTTTTAAAATATGGTCTCCCTCTGTTTCCAGTAACTCTTACAATACTACTCATGCAACCCAAGTGGACATCATGTACTGACTGCAGACAGATGCATTGACCTATATTTCCCTGGTGGACACCTGAGCCTCTCTCTCAAGAAGCAGCTCTCTCAAGAAGCAGCTAAGGTGGAGTCCGGTCTCCAACATTTCCAGAATTGCTGTACTTCTTTCCACAATTGCCATTCATCAACCTCATCACGAAGATCTGATTTAACATAAAGCTGTTCTGATTATACCACATTTGTGTGAAGGGTCTTATTACATTTGCACCTTATTAAACACAACACAATTTCTCTTTAATTTATTGAACAATGTAGACACATTAGACATTGAACACAACAGAATTCAGGATATTCAACTAAATTAATTATCCCAATAGTGAGGATGAAAGAATTAAAGCTACACCAATTGGGGAAAGTATTTTTTAACACTGTCATATACCTCATTTTCATTCATCTTACAGAAATAATAATCTTTGCATTGAAAACATGTTTCTTCCAAAGAGTTGAAAACTATTTCTTACAGCCCCTTTGTAAGTATGTGCAACAGCCAAGGAAAAAGGAGACCATAAATTTCCTGTTCCTGGGTCATTAGGTAGCACAGCTCCCCATTGCAAACCCAGCAAATGTACAGGTGTTAAATGAGCTGCAGAATGGCTCCCCAGTTGTCATTTTAATAGAGAGACATCCTGCCAATGGGAAGGATGAGTCCACACCTTCAGAAAAAAGATGTTTCGTAATTTGCACTCAGACCCAAACGTTGTGTCAAATTTCTCTTTAATTTATTGAACAATGTAGACACATTAGACAATTATCAATTTTTAAAATCACATCTATCCATCATCTTGAAGAGCACACCACATTAATTTATTTAACAGCTCATATGGCTGGTAAAAAATTCTGAAATTAAGGAGAGATTTTTTTAATTGGTTCTTTTGAATCCCCTTAAATTTCTTTTTTTCAGTTGCCACATTTTCCCTCAAGTACATAAGTCTTTTAGAGATAAATTGTTACGAAAAGAAAGGACAAATAAAATAAAAAAGGTAGAAGGTCATATTAACAAAAAGGTTAGGCAAGCATCCTAAAGTCTATCCTGACTGTGAAGGTGACTCTGCTCCCACCA
This sequence comes from Talpa europaea, assembly GCF_964194135.1. NCBI lineage: Eukaryota > Metazoa > Chordata > Mammalia > Eulipotyphla > Talpidae > Talpa > Talpa europaea. The sequence goes on along the minus strand of NC_140071.1, from coordinate 81,891,338 downwards.
AGCTGGTGATCACTCATGAGTTTCCCAAGACACAGGCTGTGTGGAACTCAACTGATTGGCCAGGAAGACTGTGAGCACCGATTTGAATCCTGTTAGGCAACAAGAGGCCTAACCTGGATTTACTGGTAGATGATGGCACAAAGCATAATACAAAGAAAATCTCAGCAACCAAGGTGCTTAGCTGCAGCTGTTTTGTATTTAAACATTAATGTAGAGCTTATTTCTATAACCACATGATTATGGACATTTGAGGTGCTGTTTTGTTTTTTTTTTTCCTAACCCTTATTCCATTTCTATTATAATAAAATATATATGTACTTGTAAAATACAATTTAAGGTAGATAGCCCTCTATACTAGAATATAAATGTCTATAACCTTATCCACATTATGTAAATAGTCAGGCAGAAAAACATTACCTAATTTTTTAAGTAATTTATTCAGATTGAATAAAATGCCTTTGAATGTAGATACTCCCCCCCCCCAAGGATGTTATATAGTGCAATGAAGGAGAAAAAATGATCTGTATAATTATTCTGAAAATATAAAGAAAAGAATTTTGGAGATTATTATGACCTTTCTTTCGCAAGTGGGAAATAAATTCTAAATCTTCAGTACAATAATATTTGCTCATCATATTACTTTCACATAACCTTAAGCCTCTCCTTTGATTATAAAACTGTCTAAGCGCTGGCCACCACAGGGCTTAAGATTTTTCTTTTCTAATCTTTTTGATACTTTAGTCTGAGCGGTCACAGACCCCTGTAACTTTCTAAGTGAGTGACAGAAACCTGAATATAAAATATCTAAATATTTTCTTTAAATTCTAAGCATGGAAAACTTTCATTAGCCACTAATATCTGTCTTGATCTAGTCTGCCTTTACTTACACTCTAATTCTTTCTTGTAGCCATCACTTTTTGTATGTAGTAAAGAAGAGTGTATGTGTTTTCTAGTTCTATTGAGAAATGACCGACATAAATCACTGTGCAATATTAAGGTGTACAACACAATGATGTAACTTACATATATTGTGAAATGATTACCTTAATAGTTTCAGATACTATCACTCTCCTCATATAGATGCAATGAAAGAAAATGAAAGGAGACTAAAAAGAAATAAATATTTCTTCTATGATGAGAACTCTTAGGACTTATTCTCTTAACTTTTCTATGAATCATACATCAGTGTAAGCTATAGTCACCATGTATGTATTATATTCTTTTTTTTAAGATTTATTTATTCATGCATACAAGAATCAGGATAGAGGCAAGATATGTGGGAGGGTGAGAGGATTCACCAGAAGACAGAGTGGGGAAGAGAATAGGCAGACCGACCGAAATACGCTGTTGAGTGGAGCAGAGGACGCAACAAGAGAGGCCCGCAGCACCATGTGGATATCTCCGTGTATGGCTGGGATTAAACCTGTCCTGCAGAGGCTGCAAACAGCTTCACGGAGCTGTGCTCAACGGCCTGCGCCACCAGGGAGGCCCCTTTACATTATATTCTTAGGACTTACTTATCACACAACTAGAAGTTTGTACCTTTGAACCACTTTTAATTTCCCTCCCCTCTACCTCTGGTAACTACAAGTCTAATCTTTTTTACTATTTTTTTTTATTTATTTTAAAGATTTCACATGTATGTGAGATAATACATTTACCTTTTTCCTCCTGACTTATTTCACTTAACACAATGTCTTCAAGTTCCATTCAAAGCGTAGAGAATCCTCTTTTTAATGGCTTAATAATATTCCATTATATATTCATTGATTAATGAATATTACACATTCATCCATTATAGACAATTTGATTGTTTCCACATCTTTTTTATTTTTTTTTTACATAGAACTGGGGTGTAAGCCAGAGGTATAGGGGATGAGAGGATTTACCAGAGACAGAGTGGGGAGCAGAACAGGTAGGTCTACTGAAATACACTGCTAAGGGGAGCAGTGGTCGACAGAGGAATATTCTTCTGCGCCATGTGTGGATTAGCTCCATGGCTAGAGATAAAACTCAGGCTGTGGAGGTGATAGTACTAAGACTTAACTCCTAGGCCAGCAGGGAGGCCCTGGTTCTACATCTTGACTATTGTAAATAATACTGCTATGAACATAGGGGTGCAGTTATCTTTTCATGATTTTAAATTTTTAACTCAATGAATTAATTTTCAATTTTTGAGGATTCTCCACAGTGTTTTTCACAGTGACTATACCAATTTACAATCCTTCCAAAAGGACACAAGCGTGCCCTTTTCTTTACATACACCCAGCATTTTTTATCCCCTACCTTTTAGAAGATGGCCATTCAAACAGGCATAATGAAACAGGCATCTCATTATGCTTTTAATTTCCATGTATCTAATGACAAATGTTTTTGAGCATCTTTTTCATATGGCTCTTGGCCTTTTGTAAATCCTCTTCAGATAAATATTTACTCAAATTCTTTGGCCAATTTGTAATTGTGTTACTTGATTTTTTTTTTTTTTTTTTTTTTTTGCTGTTGAGTCATGAGTTCTCTCTCTCTCTCTCTCTCTCTCTCTTTCTCTCCGTCCCTCCCATATATAGTTTATTATATTAACCATTATCAGATATTTGGTTTACAAGTATTTTTTCACATTTTGTAGACTTCCTTTTCACTACATTGATGGTTTCTCTGGCTGTGCAGAAGCTTTTAGTTTGATATAGTTCCACTTTATCTAATTTTGAGTTTACTGTTTGTGCTTTAGATGTCACATCCAAAATCACTACCAAGTGCCATTTCAGGTAGCTTTCACCCTATGCTGTCTTCTAGAAATTTCATGTCTTACATTTAAGTCTCTCATCCATGTAGAGTTAACTTTTGTGAGTGCTATAAAATATAGGCCCAGTTTCATTAATTTTCCATGTGAATATTCAATTATCCCAGCACCATTAGTGGAAGAGACTGCCTTATCTCAGTATGCATTCTTAGTACCCTTGTCAAATATTAGTTGATTCTATATTTACTATTTCAAGTTCCAAAATATATTAAGATAACAATTCTCAAATTACTAGGTAGAAGGAATCACAGACAGTTGTTTAACTTAAAACTTTCTACCTTAACTTGACTTTCTGAACTCCAGTCTCAGATGGGATTGGGAACATAGCTGATTCATTGCAAATATTTTAACTTTCTTTCCAAAACACAAATTTCTAGGAAAACTAAACAACAACAGGAAAAAAAAAGTCATGAAACTCAGAATGAATATGCTAACTTGATTGTTAGTATATTGATTATGTTTATTGAGGGTTTTCTATGTACCACTTACTTCTCTGGCCTATAGGTACTATTTATACACTATTCATAAGGTTACCTGTTTTTTAATAAGTTCAAAACTTCATTGTCATTAAGGTACTGATGATCTTTGAAAAAAGGCTTATCAAATGTATCATACTTTATTGAAAAAAACAAATTTGATGGCTACCAATCTTTATGGGTGTTTATGATAAGTAATTAGAAAATATCAGGTAAGGGCCTCACTGGTGGCACAAGAGGTTAAGCACAGCACTATGAAGCTATCCGCAGCCTCTACAGCACGAGTTCAATCCCCAACCAGGGAGCTACCCACATGGCACAGCAGACCTCTCTTGACTCACCTGCTGTTCCCCTAAGCAGTGTATTTCAGTTAGTCTGCCTGTTCTGCTCCCCACTCTGTCTCTGGTAAATCCCCTCACCCCTCAACCCTCTGTCTTTTACCCCAGCTCTTGTATGCATAAATAAATAAATCTTTTTTTTTTTAATTTATACAATAGCTGGGTTACAGTAGAGAGGCATGGGAGACAGACTGGGGAGCAGAACAGGCAGACAGAATGAAAGCACTGCTGAGGGGAGCAGCGGGCAGGACAGGAGAGGTCTGCCACACCATTTGGGAATCTCCCTGGCCAGCCAGGAATCGAACCTGTGCTGCAGAGGCTATGGACAGCTTCACAGCGCTGTGCTCAATCCAATGCGCCACCGGGGAGGCCCATAAATAAATGAATCTTAAAAAAAAAAAATAGAAAATATCAGGTAATTAGGGTGGATTTATTGCCTGAGTTCAGGAAATACAGATGCTAAAGAGTAACCCTAAATGAGGTCCTATCATTCTGAAAATGAAACAAACAAAAAAACACTGCAAAGTCACTCTTCATTGCTTTGACAATCACTTTTTAAAATTTTCGTGCTTAACATTTTTAAAAAATACTTCTCTGTCAGTGATTGAAGATAATAATGTCTCTCTCCCTTCTCCCCAACTTAACCTTAAACTTAATTAGTTTATGTAAAAACACTGATGAAACATGACATGTTAAGATCAAAAATAGGAGAAAATAAATGAAAAAGGAATCTTTGGAATGAATTTATTTGTGCATGTTTAGAGGCAGAGATAGAAATGCTGACTGGAAGTTAGGGTGTTCTAAGTCAATGTAAGGAAGGACCTTTAAACAGTTATTGTAAGCAGTAGACTGACTTGTCAGCAGAAACAAAGGAAAGATCTGTCAATGTTTATCTGGGTACTTAAGACTAAAGGTTTTGAAAAATTACAGGTTAAACATGATATTTTAGAGTAAAACGCTGATATGCCCTGTAGCTCCCAGAAGAATTAGAAAGTATAACGGAATGTTCTTTTTCTGTTCCTCCTGGAAATGTGTTTACTTTTAAGAACCAAGTGGAGCACCAAAGAATGAGAGACTATCTTGGGGATAATGATTTAAACAAACAACCCCTCCAAAAAATAAGAGGAAAAGGGATAGACATGACACAAATTCTCTGTTGTCATACAGAAGTGCTATCAGATTACTTGGTTCTAAAGATAAGAAAGAAAGTTAATGTGTAAAAAGTGATAAAGATATAGGATTTTTCTGACAATGAAATCAATTAGGACCTGCTTACTTAAATGTGCTTTAATTATCATTACAAAAATTTGATTTCTTTTTTTTAAAGATTTATTTATTTATTTATACAAGAACCAGGGTACCTGCCAGATGCATGGGAGGGTGAGAGAATTCACCAGAGATAGAGCAGGGGACAGAACAGGCAGACTGATGAAATACACTGCTGAGGGGAGAAGTGGGCATGGCAGGAGAGGTCTGCCGCGCCATGTGGGTCCCTCACCGGCAACAGGATTGAACCAGCACTGCAGAGGCTGCGGACAGCTTCACAGCGTGGTGCTCAACCACCTACACCACCAAAAATATGATTTCATCTTCAAAATTCTTACCGAAGTATTATCAAAATTCTTACACTCGATGTCCAAGTCTGTGGATAACAGAACAAAGCAGCCGACATAATTAAAGAGCTTGCACTTTTTGGAAAAGCATTGGATAGTGTTTGCAATCTAGAGCTGTTAAAAAGGACCCAGCACCAAGCAGTCCCTATCCTGTCACAAGGTAATTACTCAATAAAGATGCATGGAATGAATAGAGTAGAACTAGAAAAATACTAGATGAAGCTCAAACTTTTGCCTAGAAATTTAGGAAATATGATTGTCACTTTTATTTCTTAGAACAGACCCATATGGTAGATTCCCATAATGGTGAGACATTTCCCATATTGATGAGAAACTGAGGTTAAGGTACTTAGCCAAGATGTGTCAGAAACAAGAATTAGACACAAGTCTGTTTAATGACAAAAACGAAGAGTGGAATGGTTACCTAGTCTAGGCTGAGCAATACATCCCTCTTCCTCTAGTTTGTTCTTTATATATTGCAGAATGAATTCCTACAGGACCTCTGAGTGTTGAGAAACTATAGCACTACTAGCACACAGAAAAATGAATTGTATATGGAAATGATTGTACCAGGCTGAGATTTAATGAATCATTTTACATAAATTAGCATTGTAAGTCCTGAATGTGCATTAAGTTTAGTTATTTGTTTTAAATGTGCCTCCCCGTACACATAGTACTTTGACCTATATTTTGTTATTTTCATTAATAATAAACCCCCAATGTCTGACCTCATACACCTGTTGCATAGTGATTTTCACATTTAGTGAGCAGGAAAAATCATTTTCTTGATGACCGTTTTGTAATTCTCCTTCAAAATGTTTCCTGGGGATGTTGTTCATATTGATCAAAACTAATTTGGAGAAAAAGGGAGCCACATATCTTCAGTTCCTAAACTAATTAACATCACATAAAGTCTATGTAATTGATATAACATTTCATAGTTGCATTTCATTATTCATACAGTGATTATTCATGAAGTAGAGTCAAGGCAGGAAGGAAATGGGGGCAGGCACAAGGAGAGTGAGTAGACGTGTGTACATGACAGGTCTGAATGCTTGCCTCTGGCATCATGCCAGTCCCAGTGACTATTATGCTTGTTTTTTGTTGATTTGTCATAGTCACACCTGCTATTTCCTCTCCCCTTACCTGTTATTAAGCAAAATTTAAAAAAAAAGACTATATATGAACAGAGGAAATGCAAAGCAAATAAGAGAGGAGTGAGCCCTTGAAAATCCAAGAATGTTCTGTCAAAATTAGACAAAGGAATTCTATGTAAAATGAGCATTTTGGGATAAGCACTATCTGTTTTCTCTCCCATAACATACACTGTAAAAGATTAGGGACAGATACCCAAATATTCCCTATGGAAATAATTATAGTTATAATCAATTTAACTAAATGCTTTACGAATCAAATTACATTTTTAGTTTTATCTCCCTGACAGTTATCTTCTGTTCAACTTAGTATTTGATCTTAAATGCATTTCCTCCAAATTTCAGACAATGGACACAAATTCTGGAATTTCACCAAAGGATTTGCTTTCTATATGACTAGTTCTTGGAAAACGATAAAGAGAGTGACATTTTTTTTCCCTGTGCTTTCTTTCCTGCACCTTTACAACCCTTATAGGCTGCCTCGACCTCTAAGCACCAAGCAATCATGACTGCTGCTTATGCCAAAGAAAATGACAATGGTAAATGAAGACAAAATCTAACTTTCTCAACAAAATGAAAAATGATTAGAAGACAATTCTGATTCTTCATCATGATAGTGCATATCTGAGACTAACTCCTTTCCTTGCTGTACTGCCACCGCCCCCCAATTCCTGCCCCATGGCTTCAGACAGTTTCACTGTGCACTTTCTGGATCACTGCCTTTGGTGTGTTTGGGGAGTATCCAAGCTATTAGGTAAGGCACAATAATCTTAGATAATTCTTACAGACTATAAGAAAGTCTGTATTTTTGTTTATATTTAAATTTCAGATAGCTTTCTATGAGAAAAAGTGGCTTGCTTCTAATATTCCCTCAAAATCAACTGACCTTATGTGGGAAATTCAGACAAGGTAACATTGCTACTAAGTTAACATAAATATAATAATTCTTAATTTCTTAAAATGCTAAAAAACAATAATTGTCCAAAAAACCTAAACTTTTATCCATTTGCCTTTTTGCCCATAAATTCTTTATCCTAACATTAAATTTGATTTGTCATAAACCATTTTACAAGTGATAAGAAATAAATGCTAATGATTTATAGCTGAGTCTCCCCTTTGAGCAAAAGGTGAACATGAAAAAGAGGCTGTGCTCTCACATGTCCAGGGAAACTATGCTGCGATTCCCAACAGCCTAATGTAGCTGGCCGCCAGCAAAGGATTTCTGGTAAATGCTATTTATGGTCATTCAATTAAAGTAAACAGATAGTTATTGAACACCATTCCATAGACAAAGTGTTGCAGTAATGTGTTGATTCACTGGCCACCATGCTAAGCTATAAGCCCTTAATTTTTTCTACTTTCAGAGCTCTACAACTAACGAATTCACTCTTAAGGTGGTGTTTTTCTGGCTTATGTTGACCATTTATAAATACTAACTACCATTGAAGCTATAATGGATTCTATAACTTTAGGAAAAAAAACAAAATTGTGTTAAATTTTAAATTCCCCCAGGAATTTAACCTCTGGAATATAGACTCAAAATAGCTCAATACTTCTTACTGAAGTAGGTAAAATGAATCTTGTTCAAAAAAGCATATAAATAAAAAGAACTTGGTAGTAATTCATGATTTCCATAATTTTTGATGGTATGTTTATGAAAAAAAAAAGGACATTTTCAACATTTCCCCTAGTGATGTTGTGAGAATAAATACTAATAATCGAATATAAAAATAAAGCACCACTAAGCATTTAGAATTTGTTAATTTATTCTGCACTTACTAGGTATCTGAAAAAGGTATATCATGTTAAATAATAATTTCTATTGAAAAATATTAAAATCTATACTCTAAAATATGCTAAAAATTCACTGAAGAAGTAACCAAGGATATTCTTAGATTCCAGTTCCAATTATTTATTGTTGTTACATTCACTGGGGATGCCCAATATAAAATCCAGGCAAATTTAGTCTAATTTGTAAGAAATTTCATTGAGAATGTCAGATATATTTGTATCAAAGATGACATATAACAAAAAATCAATTATTTTCATAAGTATACAAATTTAATTTGTTCTAGCTACAAGCATTTGCATTTTATTTTTTAAAAGGGGAAAACAAATATTGTTTAAAAATGAACAATGATATAAAAATAAATTAAAAGAAGGGGTTGATAAGTATTCTCCAATAAAACTTTATACAAATTTTTGTTGCATATGTTAAATATGTAAAATATTTTGAGCTCTAAATTGGTTTAAGTTCATTTATTTGTTTACTCTATTTTCATTTATTTTATTTTACTTTCATTTATTTTAAATGGAAGTGTCTTTTAGCTTTTATCATATGACCAGTAATAATAGAAAACAATTCAGTAAAACATTGGCTTCAACATGAAGTTCCTATAAACGTAATAAAAAAAAAAGTCTCATCTTGTCATTGTGAGCAATCTAGAAAAGTTACACAAGACTTAAAGAAGCAGAAAAGGAATATTTAAGTAATCCAGTTTACATTAAAACAAATTTGTTGAGGTAACTGGTTTATATACTGTATATGATTTAGAGGTATAGGATCACTTCCTTCAGGTGTCACCACACCGCAGTCACCACTAGGGTGCCCATAGTCCTCTACTGCAAATCATTGTGTCCCACACCACTTTATGGTCCTGTAAATGAAAACAATTTTCTAGTAAGGAAGAACAAATCTACCTTGAACAAATTCTATAAAATCAGATGATTAGCACTCAAGAGTGGTGACCAAAGTTTGTCCTGATGCTGAATTCCAGGTCTCCCACTTATTTGACATTGAGATCTGGAATCAGTTATCTGAAAGATCTATTGTCAATCTCTATAATGTTCTAACTCAAATTTTTCATGCTATCTATGTAACTATTAGTGATACGTTTGCATCTCTCAATTACCAGAAATATATTTTCCATTCATTTTGGTCTAAACAAATTATACTGCATCATCAAAATTTCCATGTGATCTTTTTGGAACAGACTTTCCGGACTCCATTACCCTAAAGATCTCTTTAATACTTGGTTTATAGTTGCTTGTTGATTTTGATTTTTACTTTATTATAATTAGTCTTTTTCCTGGTCCCTTATTCAGGTTTCCTAAATTCCTGCTGGTATTTTTCTTTTTCTTTTTGGCTTATTTCGCTGAGCATGATCCCTTCCAGCGCCATCCATATTGCTGCAAATTGCATGAGCTTATCTTTTTTGATTGCTGAATAATATTCCATTGTGTATATGTACCACATCTTCTTGATTCAGTCATCTATTTTGGGGCATTTGGGTTGTTTCCATAGCTTAGCTATTATAAATAGTGCTGCTATAAACATAGGGGTGCAGGTGCCCTTTCAGAGATACACTACAGGGGGGAAGAAGGAGTAGGATCAAAACAAGGGGGGTGGGAATTGTATGGAGACTATAACCAAGATGAAAACGAATACATTTTGCAAAAATTAAAAATAATGTAAAAATATATATAAAATTTTAAAAAAAGAAAAAATATATATAAAATTTTAAAAAAAGAAAAAAAGAAAAACAAATTAATTTCAAATTAAATAATTAAAAAAGTAGAAGCCAGCAATATTTTGTTTTATTTTGTTTATGCTTAAGTGTAGGATGTTAAAATCAACTTACTATGTTATTGGGAGCATAAAAAATAAAATGCTATACAATAGAAAAAAAATATCTTTACTACCAAATACCACTATATGGAGGTGTAGTCTTCATACAGATAAAGAAAGATCTAATACATCGTTTAGGATAATATCCAAATTAGGGCCTCCCCCGGTGGCGCAGCAGTTGAGAGCTGGGTTGTGAAGCTGCCCGCAGCCTCTGCAGCGCCGGTTTGATCCCCAGCTGCTCCCTGGCCACCGGAGGACGGTCCCACATGGCGCACAGACCTCTCCTGCCGCCCACTGCTCCTTTCAGCAGTGTACTTCATCAGTCTGCCTGCTCTGCTCTCCCCTCTGGCTCTGGTGAATTCTCTCACCCTCCTGCACTTCTGACTGTACCCAGTACTTGTATAAATAAACAATAAAATAAACCTTTAAAAAAATATCCAAATCAATGGATATTAGCATGAGAGAGAACAGTGAAATCCTCAACAATTTCCACCTTCTCTGTCACTCTTATCTCTGGAATACGTCTATTTCTCAACAAGGTTAATATGTGAAAACAAATTCAGTTAGAAATATCTCTTGGACATATATCTGAATGATTAGTATTATTTTAAGTATTATAATAAACAAAAACAACCAAAAATTGTTCTTTTGGTTTCTACTTTTATGTAGTATATCTATTATTTGATATTGATCCAAAGCAGAAAGTTAAAATCAAAATTACTTCACATTCATTTCTACTACACTTTCTTTTTCTCTCTCACACACACATAATGTTGTTAACATGATAGTTTTCATCAGAATATGAAATATAATTATGTTTGTCAAGTAAATGTGTACAAATAATTTAATGCAACAATTTAAGGCTCCCAAAGAAACATTCATTTTATTGTGTTTTCCAAAGCTTTCAGTAAGCTAATTATGTTGTATATAGTGTCCTTATCTCAGTCCCTGTTAGGGATGCTATGGCTCATTTTACTAAAGAACTTCTTCCTGTCCTCATTATCCAGGACTTGGCTACTTTTTTCTCTAATGCTTTACTACCAACACAGAAAATGAAGTTCATGACATCCTAAAGATCATAACAAGTTCATCTGTTTGCACAAGTGGTAGGCCTGTGGTAACAGCAAGGGCCACTAGAGCACAACATGCTAAAAGTGCTGACTGGTCCCAAGACAGCAGGCAACGTGCATCCAAAAGGAGAAGTTCAAGACCTTCCTGATGACAACAAGCTGCAGCAACAGCTTCCCAGCTGAGTGACATGAAGCCCATAATGGAAACATTACTCGTTTAGGTAGGCACACATGAAATATTAATTTCCTAGATTGTCTTCATTTGCATAGTAATAATAAGCTCATCTTCTTGGCTTGTTCTGGCCTCAATTAGCAATTCTATTGTCATACCTGAGATTTGGGGAGGGAAGGAAAAAAGGAGGCTGTAGAAAATTTCCCTCTGGAAACAGCAACACTAATGGAGCTTATCACTACCATCATTAATTTAATCAAAAACCTTGAGGCAGAGGGCTAGAGCAATCTGTTAAGAAAACATTTTCTAAAATGGGAGTGCTTCCCATTTCAATTAGGGTCTTGATCTTTTTTCTCCTTGAGACATTCTTTTTCTCTGTGTTCTCTCCCTGCATCTCACCCCCATTCCTGTCACTGATTAGATCTGCAATTGGGGGCTGCATTTTTACCAATGAATGCCTTCTTGCAAATTGACAATTTAGCAACAACATTCCTTTCCCATAACCTCTTAACTGACTTCTTTTTTAATGACATCTCAATTAGTTCAGACCCACTGTGCCCCAGATAAGCCCTTATTTCTCAATGAGCCAATACTCTAGAGAGAATGGAGTTTGCTACATGGTGCACATGTTGATTCTCTTTAATTAGTTTCACAGATAATGGCTATCAGTGGATAATTCTGCTACACTTCTGTGTGCCTGCACACACACGTATGGTCAGGTGCGTTTCCTCTTTCAGATTAAACAACAACAACAACACAAAACTATGAAGGAGGTTACTGAGAATAGAATTCTTGTAATTGAATTCCAAAGATGACTTTAGACACTGTGATTTTTAATAGAAAAATATCAATCCAAATTCCAGAAATTCAAATTTGCCAAGTTTTAAGCTATCAGGGTCACTATTAAATATACATAAAGTGGTGATGGTCTTCACTCAACAATGAGACTTTTCTTTCCTACCTCCAGAGGATTCCTTTACAAATCTAGACAAATTCTTTGAAAAGCCCTCGCTAAGATGACATTTTCGGTATAAAAGGTTTATATTTCCTCCTGGAGAGAAGCTCCTGAACTGAGTCATTAGAGTATTTCTATAGAAATATTTACCTGGGAGCTGGAGCAAAAAAACTGTAGTTTGGACCTCTGTAGCACTGAATGCAAAAATGGTTTGTGTCCCGACCCGCGGGATTCGGAGGCACGAAAAGAGAAGGGCTAAGGATTGAAATGAGGGGCTTGACAACTTGACACTAGCGTTTGCTTCTTTATTTTTCCTTTATCCTTTTCCTACTTTTACATGTTTTCCTTTTCCCTGTCTTTCTTACTTCCCTGGCCTTCTCTCTGCTCCTCTCGCAGCACTCTCCTCTCTCGTGGTTCTCCTCTGAAATCTCTTTTCTTCTTCCCCTCTCTCAACCCCGTTCTCCTCTTATACCCTCGTAGCTCCTCCCCCTGTACCTCCCAGTCTCATGTGCTTTACAGGAAAAACCTGTGGTTCTCCAAAGGCAAAACGGTAAAGCGAACTCATGGCACGCATATGCAACACGGCACATAACTCCGGACGGCTCCGGACATCTCCCCATTTTTTCTTTTAAATGAGACACCTGGCCTGTCTTAGGTTGGCACATCCCATGACCAGCCTTACCCGTCATCGCTAATCCGGCGCACTTGGTCCGGACCACTGTCTTAGGTTGGTCTGGACGGGCTACGCCCTTACCGGTCTTTGGCTCACAGGTTCTCTAAGACTAAGGTGACCCATCCAGGTGCCACTGGGGAGTCCTGGTCAAGTACCATGGTGCCAAGTACTTGCCTGATCGTAATAGCACAATAGTTCTTTGTTTTACTTCCGTAGCCGACGGAGAAACCACAAGCCGAAAGCACAAAAAGCCAAGAGCTAAGGCTACCACCCTGCCCCAAGCTTACAACTCTGAGAGGAGTCCTCTAAACCAGGCAATGAGACCCTCACCCGTAACAGGGGTAACACAAATAAAACTGTACAGAGGGTTACAAGGTATGTGAGCAGTTAACAAAATTGTGTCTATCCCTTTTTACATTAGAGCTATCTGCTGACCAAGCACAAAAAGTCCATTCCGCAAATGTCCATTCATATCTTACTGTGTTGACAACGCAGAAGCAACACCGGCAGCTAAATTGTCCATAGTGTCCGTATTTGCAGCAGCTTGAGTGACAGCAACGGTGGCAGCAGCCGCTGCCACCGCTATTGAAACGGCGACAATAGCTGCAGTGATGCTAAAATCACGTCTCCTCCTAGGTAGAACAGGGGAAAGGTGTGCAGAAACAACCACGGGCATGACTAAAATAGAAGGTAGACGAACGATCACCGCCCTCTCCGCACTCCGGGCCCAGCAGGCAGAGAGGGCACGGGTCTCCGCTGAACAGTTCAACACAGTGGCATTTCCTGCATTATTGGAAAGGACAAGAAAGACGGGAGGGGACAAACAGACAGCAGCAGACAAACTCTCCGACCCATTATTCTGGACACTAACGGATTGTTCAAAGGTACTGTTTGCAGAATAAGTGCCATTATATAATTTCACCTCACTCTGGCCCACCAGGGCAAAAGGGCATCAGTCCAGACATGAACGGTTATTACATACACAAATATCCTAACAAAGTCTCACATACTCATACAAACTAGCCTGAGCTTTCCAGGGTCTAATAGCTTCCTGACACCACTTACTAGCATTTTCAAAATGCAAACTGTTTAACTATCGGTAGGGAAGCCTCAGTGTTACCTAGAATTTGGCCAGCTGCAGTCATCAATTTTGCTAGGAACTCCGCATATGGTTCTGTCGACCCTTGAATGACCTTTGTTAATTGAATGTCAGCTTCTCCTCTATCTCCTATTGCCTTATTCCAAATGGCACTAGCAACCTGATCCTGCTCCAGAAACCACTTACTAGTGATACTAAGGGTCTCTACAAATCTTTTAAGAATTTTTCTTACTAAGAGGATCCCCAAACTATTTTAGGAGAGCTTCCAGGGAAATAACTAACCGCCCCTTGGACAATGAATTGCCCATGATCCCAGCTACCTTACTTTACTTGCCGGCTTACCATAGCTGGTCCTTCAGCGGTTCCTTCGTTCTTTTTCGTGCCCCACGTTGGGCGCCACCTGTCCTGACCCGCGGGATTCGGAGGCACGAAAAGAGAAGGGCTGAGGATTGAAATAAGGGGCTTGACAACTTGACACTAGCGTTTGCTTCTTTATTTTTCCTTTATCCTTTTCCTACTTTTACATGTTTTCCTTTTCCCTGTCTTTCTTACTTCCCTGGCCTTCTCTCTGCTCCTCTCGCAGCACTCTCCTCTCTCGTGGCTCTCCTCTTAAATCTCTTTTCTTCTTCCCCTCTCTCTCCCGCGTTCTCCTCTTATACCCTCGTAGCTCCTCCCCCTGTACCTCCCAGTCTCATGTGCTTTACAAGAAAAACCTGTGGTTCTCCGAAGGCGAAACGGTAAAGCGAACTCATGGCACGCATATGCAACATGGCACATAACTCCGGACGGCTCCGGACAGGTTTGGTCAGGCTACCCAGAAACAGTTGCTTCCCCTCGCCCTTTGCTCACTGCCCCCTTGTCCCAGTGGGTGCTTTCACGTGGCAGGGGAAGCTAGGTGCTCTTGGCTCACCTTTCCAATGCAGCTCTACTTTCAAGTTGCAAGTGGTTATGAGAGACTCCATTGGATTATGAGGTCATGAAATTGCATGTGAAGGATTGTATTTATAGCTCACTATAATATCTGAAAGTATATTCATAAGACAGAAAAGACTTTTTATATTGTCCTTTTCCATATAAACATACATTTTGAGAGTTTTTTTTTTTCCTCCTTGCTTTAGTATTTAAACTATGTATGGAAACTGGGGAAGATAAATCTCAAACAAAAGATATGTTACAAAGCATTTAAGGACCAATGTCCTTTGAAACTGAATTTCTGAAGACATAAGTGATTTCAGTCTACTTCCTTCAAGAATGCAGACTGTATGTTCCTGTATGCCTGCACATTTGTGTTGGTGTGATTAAGAACCAGGCTCGAGCAACTTTAAGTAAATATTTCTTAATAACTATAATCTTCTAAAGCTGAAGACACAGACAGCACTGAAACAAGCATTTTAGTGTTGTTACTGTTTCTAAAAATAATGGAAACATGCTTATGGTCTAAGTTTGAAGGTCTCAACATGGATTAAATATACAATAAAATCAGTTTCCCAAAACATTAAATATTAAATTAAAAGGTCAGCATTAACTCACACATAAGTGCCGTCATCTTTTGCAGAAGAGAACAATTACAAAGAGCTCTATTTTTGCTCTCTCTGATTCATAAAATCATTAGTAAATCATACTGAGATGTGAAAAATATGGAGTGGATTCTGAAGATATTGAGGTATCATTAAAATAAATAAACCTGAATAGCTCTTGACATCTACCTTCCCCCAGTCACATGGCAATCTACAAAAACCAAAATGGAAATACTGAATATAGATATATATGTATGTATGTATGTATGTATATGTACGTATATATGACAGAAGTTTTTAACATATCAATACTGATTTATCATATATGTTACTCAGTGTTCAATCCTCTCAACACCGTACAAGTTTAATAACCCTTTTATTTTTACAGATGAGTAAGCTGATGCACAAACTTCAGAAACTAGTCATAATTAAAATGGTACCCATACCTGAACAGTTTTAACCACTGAACCAGTTTTAACCACTGAACCAGTTTTAACCACTTCTCTACAAGAAGAACATGAGTTGGAATAGGGTTCAGGAAATTTGACTCAGCTGCATTATGGCCCATTATAATAACTCTCCGAACCTCCATTTTCTCTCATTTCTAAAATGTCCAAATAATTTGAAGTCCTAGATTTCTGTGTCACTTTTTATATCCAATATGCATAATCTATCAAATAACAAATTATTCTCCCCACCATCCCAAGTGTAGGGTTGAAAGGTCATTTCAGATTTCCCAATCCAGATTTCCTTGCTACATTAAGGAAATCTATTCTATAACTACTCTGATTTACAGTAATTAATTTACATGAATTCTTCCAATGAATGACATAGCCCATAGCCCACACTCTAATGAGACATTGTCAAGGTTTAAATTGTCATAAATATATTAATTTTTGTTAGCTTTAATATGTCTACCTATAAGGTCTAAATATTAAGTCATTTTTTGTTTTTTATATCATTTGGTTTTATATAATTTTCTAAAATCATAAATAAAATATAATTATTATGTAATATTAAAACATACCACAACACTACAAATAAATAGAAAACCTGTGCCAGTTTTCAAAACAGCCAATCCGATTAGAACCTGCTCCCGGACCAATCAGGCTTGAAACTTGGGGAATAACAGGAGGAGCAAAGGTAACCTGAAAGTCATGTAAAGGGGGGCAGCAGACAGATTGATACATAGTCTCACCTGGGCACATCTTTGTTTTAGATGTATTGCTTCAATTATGGATTGTAGCTCCTGTTTCCTCCCCCTGTGAGAGCTGTTCTCTGCTGCCTGATCCTGGACATCACCTGCTGGCCAGCAGAGCTGGGCTGTGCCTGGCTACCTATGGTATTATCTACTGTCTCTGAGGCCTCTAGGTCCGGGTACACTGCTCAGAGGTGTGCTACTGGGACCAGGCTCCCATCAGAGGGACAATACCAATCTCCATCTGTCATGATGGCTTTTGGTTTGGACTACTGGATCTTCTGGACTATTGGACTTTGTGTCTTCTTAAGCTCATCTATTCAGAGTAAAGGTCAAGTGGGCAAACCAAGCAATTCCATTTCCCCATGAAGTTGTTACAGTTCTGTCTCCTGACACCCCCTTCACTAGGGAGTCCATTATCTTCCATTCTGTTTTCAGCACCACCCAGATCCTTAACTGGAAACCCACCAACCAACTCCTTCCATGGTTGATGTTGAGTTTCTTATATTGGCTCCTTGTCATGGTGTGATGGATGGCCATTTAAAAACTATTTCCTTTTTTTAAATTTCTCCCAATTTTTCCCTTGTAAATAAAATCCTGCTGTTGTTACACTCTGTGTTTGAGTTGTGTCTTGCGATTATAAGTTGATGGGTGAGTACCCACTAACTGTGACATTCCCTAGATAGTACATGGTTTCAATACCTCAAAAATATATTACACTATACAATAGAGCATCGGATATTGAAAATCTGTGATTATGCTTATTAATTCTCTTCCATTCAAATCACAAGCCTTCCATTCTCTATGTTAAATACGATAAATTCCTTTAAAGTTTATTTTTCAAAGGAGTTTGGAAAGTAGTCCCTGTATGTTCCTAAATTGGCTAATTTTATTCAGAAGTGTGACCACAATTGGACACAATTTTAAAAATGTGCAGTCAGCATCTATGCATTATAGGGCAGGAAATGTTAATGCAGCTAAGATTAAATAGCATGTTAGTCACTACATCATAACCTTGGCATGTATTCAACTGATACTTAACTAAAATCTCCCAGATCTTTTTCACATAAACCACTGCTGTCAAGCCCTATTTTCTGAAAATACTGACACTCTGTAAGACTTTCATGCACATAGCAGTGTAAATGCATTTATTATGTAATGTGCCTTCAAATGTTGATTTTTTTTATTTAACTAATATTATACAAGTACCCTGAAACACAGGCAGAGACTCAAGGAATGCCTTTGATAGGCGAGATAATGTGGAGTGTACAGATGCTGGAGTCCCTGTTCAGTAATCCTTCTTCATAAACACACTGTCTCACTGTTGATAGAAAAGCAGTGGTTGGGCCTCCCTGGTGGCGCAGGCAGTTGAGCACCACACTGTGAAGCTGTCTGCACAGCCTCTGCAGCATGGGTTCGATCCCGGCAGGCCGAAGAGAATCCCACATGGCAAAGCAGACCTCTCCTGTCTCGCCCGCTGCTCCCCTCAGCAGTGTATTTCGTCAGTCTGCCTGTTCGGTTCCCTTCTCTGTCTCTGGTGAATCCTCTCACCCTCCCGTGCATCTGGCCTGTACCCTGGTTCTTGTATAAATAAATAAATCTTAAAAAAAAGAAGAAAAGAAAAGAAAAAGAAAAGCATTGGTCATATAGTGAGAAGTGTCTTTATTTAAAACACATACCTGTGGTTTGTGGATTTCAAGAAATCCCTCTAAGGATATCAAGAACAAACTTGAAAGCCCCTGGGGGGAGGGGGGACAGGGAACAAAAGGAAACAGGAATCTCAGGAACCAAAAGAACTGAGCAGACTACTCTTTTGCAAAGTCCTTTGTGATCTTATTAAGTCCATCTATTCAGAGTAAAGGTCAAGTGGGCAAACTCAGCAATTCTATTTTCCCACGAAGTTGCTAGAGTTCTGTCTCCTGACACCCCTTCAACAGGGAGTCCATTATCTTCCATTCTGTTTTCAGCACCACCCAGATCCTTAACTGGAAACCCACCAACCAGCTCCTTTTATGGGTTGACATTGAGCTCCTTGTAATGGCTTCATGTTATACATCTAAAAGCTTTTTTCTCCGTTTATTTAAGGAGGGCTATTTGAGAAAGCAGAATACACCCTAACCAAGGCTTTCACTACTCAGTAGACCAACTGCAAGGTAATTTGCTAATGAAGGACTCTTCAAATTCATTAGGTGGCTTTGAAACTATCTTAAAGACTGTTAAGAATTTGATTGCTACTTGAAGAAGCACTTTTAAATAACAGTGAGCCTTAAAAAAAAATTAGAGTTTACTGTCTAATAATTCATACTACAGTTTGTATCTGTGTTCTACAAGCACTCATGGAGTAGAAGCCCCATATCTGTTAGATTTGCAGCTGCTTTCTTCTTTAATTCTTAATCCAGATTAAGAAATCAAACAGAAAAATAAAATTTAGTGGTTCTAAGTTGACAGCTACTTGGCACACCAAAAAGTCAAATCCTCCCACTTTCAAAGTTAAATGGAGAAAAGGCGAGTTAAAAAAAAATTGCTTCCAAGCAGGCTCTAAGCTTCCCATTTCACTTAAAGGCATCTGTACACTGGTATGATTAGAAGGAGGCTATAGTTACTGGCACAACAGTGGAGTCACCACACTGCATTCAAGCTCAAGTTAGTGGCTTTCTTATGTTGTAGAGAAACCCTGATACAAAACGGGATGCCTGACTGTGGGTCCTCACCCGCGTGCTTAAAAGGACTTATCAATGTTCTACTGCAGGCACACGCGAAAGGTTAATAAAAGGTTTATTTACAAGGGAAGGGGAAATGAGGAAATGTACAGCTCAGGGAGAAAAGTGGGAGACAAAGTTTTAAATGAGTCCTACCCGATCCGCCGATCTGGAATCCCAAATGGCACCCTGAGAGCTGGCCGCAAGCCAGGAGCCATGAAGCAGGGAGGCGAGCGATAGAGAACCCCCCAAGGCCCACGTGTTTGGTTTTTATACCCAACCTGGCTGCTTAACTCCACCCTCAGGTTTCAGCCACCCTCCCTTTGGTGATGATGGGATTTGTCTTTTTCAGTGTCCTGATGGCTTTAGTCTGGAGTGGGGGTGGAGTCTACAAAGCCTGTATGGGATTAGCTCAGGACATCCTTTTCCCCTAACACTTACATGTCAAAACATACTTTCTTCCCATTTCTTGATGCAATTTTTGACACAAAAGCACACATTTAAACACATGTGCATCCTTAACCAGAATCAGAAAACAAGTCTGGGTAAGAGAATGAAAAACTAATGGCCAAAAGACATGAACAGAGGATTGCTTCCATCTGAAGTTTAACATGAACCTTAATTTGCAGAGTGGATGTGATGTTTACTTATTTATTTACATTTAAGAATAAAATTTATCCAAAATATGTGATTTTTACATGCCTGATTTACTTTCAGTTAGGAAGGAGATAAGAAATATACTTAAAAATACAAGCCAAAGCAGTGCCCAAATAGAATCTTAAGCCACATTTTTTTTCTTTTTATGTTGTTACACTGTTTACCACAGTGCTATTGTTCTCTTTCTAATATTTATGAGACAGAGTCAATTAACAGAGGAGTTTGAATTATTAGGTAGCTATTGTCATCAAATAGGACATATTT
The DNA here is from genome assembly GCF_964194135.1 of Talpa europaea. Taxonomy (NCBI): domain Eukaryota; kingdom Metazoa; phylum Chordata; class Mammalia; order Eulipotyphla; family Talpidae; genus Talpa; species Talpa europaea. The sequence continues at coordinate 81,871,028 of NC_140071.1, read as the reverse complement.
AAAACACTGTTCCTCTCACATGGTACATTATGACCTTCTGTAGGATTTCCAAACTTGGAAGTTGTGTGGATGTGATAATTGCACTGATAACAGCTGTCTCTTTAATATGACGTGAGATACAAGGTTATATGTAGCCTAACAATATGAACATGCACAGGGATGTTACCAAGTGCACATAGCTTGGAGGTGTTCTGGTGGTGACTCACAGCACTTTACCCTAAACACTTCACTTAATTGCTAGTGGTTCAAAATCTAATCTCAACTCACTTCTCCAAACACATATTTTTATCATTCCTTAACCATCTTTCTATCACTTCTCAACTCACAAGTCATTTTTCATCAGATAGATCTACTTGTATCTTAGCACCACTGTCTCTCTAGTCCCTAATTTTTTTAAAGATTTATTTATTTATGCATACAAGAGCTGGGGTACAGTCCAGAAATGCAGGGGGTGAGAGGATTCACCAGAGACAGAGTGGGGAACAGAACAGGCAGACTGACTGAAGTACACTGCTGAGGGGAACAGCAGGGGAGACAGGAGAGGTCTGCTGAGCCATGTGGGTTTTTCCCAGGCCAGTCAGGGATCGAACTCCTGCTGCAGAGGCCGCGGATTGCTTCATAGTGCGGTGCTTAAGACCTTGAGCCACCAGGGAAGCCCTTGTCCCTAAATTTTTGCACCTGAGTTTGTTGCAAAGGTATGGACCTAAAATGACCTCAACTACACGCTCCATTTATTCCAACTGCAAGACCAGAAAATTCTCACTCAACCAGTGCTACTACCATGGTTGATTTAGGTTCCCCTCTTGTGCGCTTTAGCAGCACCTTGAAATCACCCCCATAACACTTTACACTGAGAGCAAAAAGCAGTTTTTCAAAATGTGCCCAAAGATCACATCCATCAGAATCTTCTCTGAGGTATGTTAAACATAGATTCCTCGTCTCACTGTGATCTTACTGAGTCAAAATCTGTGAGGATAAATTGAGAAATCTGTACTTTAAATAGCCAGATAATACACAACAGACTATTCACTTTAGCGGCTGTACTGCTAGAGGAAATATATTCCCTGGAAGAATAGAAACAGATTGAAGATACTTCTGCTTTTTTAAAATATCACAAGAATAAAGGGTAAAGACACAAAAACATAATGATATTTAAAAACGAAATAAAGCTTGTATAATTGGGTATAATCATCTACATGTCTAAAAGTCACAGTTCTCCAGATGATTTTTTTCCTTTCCTAGTATAGAAAAATGAAATGATGCCCCTAGACATGTCAGTTTCCTTCCTCCTTGCAAGACATAGCATGACAATGCTTTAAAAAAAAATCTGGAACAATCAACAAGCAACTATAAACCAGAGACACACTACGAGGGGGGTGCATTAGGGAGGGGCGGGGAGAGGAAGAACTAGAGTCAAAATAAGGGGGGGGTGCAATTGTATGGGGAATATAACCAAAATGAAAATGCATACATTGTACAAAGATGAAAAATGATGTAAGAATTATATAAAATAAAATATTAAAAAAAGCTGGAACAAAAATATATGTGTGTATGTGTGTTCAAGAAAAGTTCTTTTAAAAGAGACAATTTAATTAACCTCAATTTAGTAGACAATGTTGAAACACAGGGGACTTAAAACACTCCTGACCTATAGCTTTTTAGTGATAATGATGATGATAAATGAGGCTACATCCTCCGGTATAGAAATACTTGCCACAGGCATGACTGCCGAACAACTTGCTTCCCTCACTTCTCAGCATTACACATCAAGTAATAATGATGTCAAGCAACAGAACAGAAAATCAGGGAACCAAATGAATGAGATGTAAAAGGAAATGAATATAAATGAGGTTTTGTAGCTCTGGAGATTTTTTAAACTCAACGTCCAATAAAAAGAGTTTAGAAATTCATATGACCTTCAAGGTTAGTTCTGCACTGAGTATTTGTGTTTTGTGAATCATTTTGGTGCAGTTTTTCAGGTTTTAATTAGCAATAGTGCCACTTTAAAAGGATTCTCAACAATTTCTCCTAAATTCTAGGCCATTTACTCTCATTTTAAAACTCTGCTTTCATCGCTTCCGCAGTATCATTGATCTTAGCACAGTTGCTAATGCCAGCAATAATCTAATTATTCTCTATGTAACATGGAGAACAAAAATAAATTCCTCTGTAACAACTTACAACATACCCTATTTTAAAAATATCGATAGCTTTTAAGGAAAAGAGGGACAACCATATAGTTTTCTAAATGCTAAAATATTTCTTTATGTGAGTCCGAAACATTGATTTTGGCATTTTGCCTACACTAAGAAAATCAGTGTTTTGAAAGCAATGAGTGGCTGAACTACTAACACAAAGACTGTTATAATCTTTCACCCCCTACCTTCATGGAAAAGCAGAATTCACAGTGGTTGGTCAGAACCCAGTTTGGAACTGGAATAGGCCGACAGCAATCAGAAATTTCTAGAGCCAATTAAATACCCCTGATTTACCGATTTAATAAAGAAACCCCGTCTTCTGACCTCAAAGGGTCAAGAAGAACAAACATCAATAAAAGGAAAATGTTTTCATTGAAAACATAGGGCAATCAAGTACGAGGGTTCAATGTGACTCTGTGATGTACTAATTTATCAGTGAAATGTTCATGGTGAGTAACAACTCATAAGGAAAAGAGCAATGTATTTTCAGCAGATGATGCTACTTACATTTTTACAGACAGATTAGCAGCTAACCTACCGGGTACCCTGCGATTCTCATGCACACTTAGATAACTTTCAAAGAAACAATAGTTCTTTCTTTCATGTCATTTAACTGAATCACCAACTTGAAGAAATATTTAAAGTAGAATATTCTTCTGATAGCTAATCACACCAATAGATTGATGTGTGTTCCTTTTCTTTCTGCTACACTGACAGGTACTGGTGGACAGTTGAGAACTGATTATTTCTAGTCTGACATATTTATCTTTATACTTACTCAAAGAAGCACCTCATAAAAATATTTGATAATTGAAATGATAGAAAAGCATGTAAATAATTTGAATTTTTTATAGACATGGGGTATGATTATTATCGCAAAATCAGGTACCAATTTTGTAAAAACAATTTTTTTAGAAAAACAATGAAATGGTAATGTGTTAGAATAATCTTTCATTTTGATTGTCGGATTTTGCATAATTTTTATATTTTCCTCATCATCACGTTAAGCATTGATTTATTCTTACCAAAACTGTTAACAATACTTTCAAATATACAGCAAAGTTGAAGGGATTGACAGGGTACATCTACATTTTTACCAGCTAGATTTTATGAATAATGTTTCATCACATTTCTATACATCTATCCACATCTCTATCAATCAATCTTATTTTTGTATGCATTTTAAAGTAAATTACATTTTCCCTTAACTATTTAAGGATGGCTGCCATTCACCAGAGCTCAAAATTTGCTTAGTATTTTTGCAGTATTTACACAAAATATGATTCACAAATATTAAATCTAAATTTACTGAGTTTTGACAAACGCATGCACCCTCATCCTGATTAAAATCCAAGCCCTTACCAAGCAGGATTTGCCTCCAACCTGTTTTTTTACCCACAACTGCAGCCCCCTATGCTTCACTCACCATCTCCAGTTACACTAGATTTCTTTTCTTACACAAGCAGAGGTCCTATTACCTTCACAGTCTGTGCACAGATGAATCCTTCTTTTGCCCCTCTTCATTTTTCAGCTGTCACTTTTAAATATTGCTTCCTTAAAAATGCCTTCACTGCTTGTCCATATCAATTGTCTTCCCAATTATGCTCCATAACTATTCTGATCAAAACCTGAATTGTATATATCTTCATGACTTCATTAGACTGTAAGTACACAAAAAAACATATTTCTGATTCACTATTTCCCTAATGTGAAACACAGCAGATAACTGTTGACTGAATGAATTATAATCCCTTTGATTTGCTTTTCTCTTAGACACTACTTGTTCATTTTACAGTAATGCACCGTTTCCCTTCTCAGTCAATTTGTATGTTTATCTTTTATCTCTTCCTGTATATAATAAGCCTTTGCATTCCAATGATTATTCATTAATTCAGATCTGTCTATTAGGCACCTACTCTGCACCAGACAATTAACTAAACACTAGGGGATTTAATAGAAAATAAGATAGAAATGTTTCTATTCTCATCTCACAACTGGAAACAAAAAAATGTAGTAAGCCTGAAAAGTGCTTCGGGAATGCAAGAAGGGATAACATACGGATCAGAAGGATAGGACAGCCTGTCATTGAAAGTGGCCTATAAGCTGAGATTTGGAGTAGGATTTAGCTTTACTATACTTTTTTTTTTTTAACACAATATTCAAGACCACCTTTTCTCTCATGTGTGAACTCCCTTTTACTTTTATCAACACGGTCTATGGAGTACTTTTTCCTACACAGAGAAAGAGGTAGTAATAATAAGGTGTCAGAGTGACTCTCACTTAGTTTCCAGCAAGTAATATCCAGGAAAAGTTCAAAGCTATGCCTATATTATCTTTCTTAACGTTGGTCTTTTTCTTGAATATCCCACAGTGACTATGAAGTTATAGCTCAAAGAACTTATTATTCTTCTACTCTATGCACTGGTGTCTAGCCCCAGAATATTAAAGCACATAGCAAGGGCCACATAAGTACTGAAGTCTATCAAAGTCTGTTCCCTTCCAATATTTGTTAAGTTCTCTTAGATTATAGTAAAACATAAGGACACTTTCGTTTTTACAAAAAAAACCTAGGTCGAATAAACTGCACATTGCATACTTTCATTTACTCTTTTAAGGTTACACGTTAATTAAATCAGTAGAGAGCCCTGTATTTGCTTGCACTGACTAGTTTGGTAAACACAAATTCCAAAACAGAGTACAATGAAACAGGTAAAAAATGATTTATGAATATTACATTAAAAACAAACTTAGCGGTCTTCACGATTTGACATCCCTTCATGTTACATGTAAAAATGTTTCTTTCTGCAATGCAAAACAAGTTTACATGAATGAGTCAGGTTGAACAGAAAGGTTTTTTATTTTTTTTAATTTAAATTTTATTTTTGTATTCCCCTAACAATTACAACCCCCTTATTTTGACCCCAAGTCCTCCTTTCCCCACCCCCACCCCCCATAGAGTGTTTCTGGTTCATAGTTGTTTGTTGATTTTGATATTTTCTTTTGTATGGTTATTCTTTTTCCTGGTCCCTTATTTAAGTTTTCTAGATTCCTGCTTTGAGTGAGACCATCCAGTATTTTTCTTTTCTTTCTGGCTTATTTCGCTGAGCATGATCCCTTCCAGCTCCATCCATGTTGCTGCAAATTGCATGTGTTTATCTTTTTTGAATGCTGAGTAATATTCCATGGTGTATATGTACCACATCTTCTTGATCCAGTCATCTATTTTTGGGCATTTGGGTTGTTTCCATAGCTTAGCTATTGTAAATAGTGCTGCTATAAACATAGGGGTGCAGGTGCTCTTTGGAATTGATGTTTTTGTGTCCTTTGGGTAAATACCTAGGAAAAATGGGCAGAAGAGCTAAAAAGTAACTTCTCTGAAGAGGAAATGCAAATGGCCAACAGGCATATGAAAAAATGTTCAACATCACTTGTAATCAGGGAAATGTAAATCGAAACTACAATGAGATACCATCTTACACCAGTGAGAATGGCACATATTAAAAAAAAAAACTAGCAACAACAAATGTTGGCAAGGATGTAGAGAAAAAGGAACTCTCCTGCACTGCTGGTGGGAGTGCAAACTGAACAGAAAGTTTTGTGTAACAATAGATACACATTAATTGTACTGATGTTAGTGACATTATTGAATTATCACTTTTTTTCTCCAAGACACTCATCATCTTCACTTAGAAAGTTAGTGTGGGGCCTCCCCGGTGGCGCAGCGGTTGAGCGCTGGGTTGCGAAACTGCGCGCGGCCTCTGCGGCGCCGGTTCGATCCCCGGCTGCTCCCCGGCCACCGGAGGAGGGTCCCACATGGCGTGCAGACCTCTCCTGCCGCCCGCTGCTCCCCTCAGCAGTGTACTTCGGTCCTTCTGCCTGCTCTGCTCCCCGCTCTGGCTCTGGTGAATTCTCTCACCCTCCCGCGCTTCTGACTGTACCCAGTGCATGTATAAACAAAACAAACGAACAAACCAGCAAACAAACAAATAAAGCATGCCTCTATTAAAAAAAAAAAAAAAAAAAAAAGAAAGTTAGTGTGCCCATCTTTCAAATATATAGTCAGTTCTGTTATAGCTCTTGTTTTGAAAATGCAAATTCCCAATGGGGAATGATTTGAGCATGCCATAAATTTCTGTTACACATCATTGTGCATATTAGGAACAATAAATGAACAGAAAACTTCACCCAAATGAACTAAGCTACAAAGAATATACCAAGTGTGTACACGTGTGAACATGGATGTGCACGTACACACACACAGACTCCTCAGCTACCAGCTACACTGTAGACATTGGCACCTCATCCATCTACATCTTGTTGATTTCAGATAATCCTTCTGCCACCTCTTTACAGTAATTTTCAAGATAAACACTTCTATATGCAACCTTCAGGCACATTTCAAGGAAAAATTCATATTTTTTGTAGTGTTTATGTATTTCTTATTTCCATGTGTAAAATTATGTGACTAGGTTTATTAGTTTTCTATCTTTATTTTTTTTATTTTTTATTTATTTATACAAGCACTGAGTATAGTCAGAAGCACGGGAGGGTGAGAGAATTCACCAGAGCCAGAGGGAAGAGCAGAGCAGGCAGACTGACGAAATACACTGCTGAGGGGAGCAGCAGGTGGCAGGAGAGGTCTGTGTGCCATGTGGGACCCTTGTCCGGTGGCCCGGGATCGAACTGGCACTGCAGAGGCTGCAGGTAGCTTCACAACCCAGTGCTCAACCACTGTGCCACCGGGGAGTCCCAGTTTTCTATCTTTAGATGTGTGTGTGTCTAATTCGAATGTGGAGTTTATGGCCCATCTCCATTTTCTTACAAGTGCTTATTTTTCATTTCACAATATTTAAATGAGATTAATTTTAGGAACATGATGCTATTCTCTTTTTTTCTAGAACACAATATTATCTTAAGATTAATGACCTTTAATGGAATGTTATAGTTTATGTATTTCATTTTCTATTATTTTCTATTAAAGCTGTGTCATGAGATTTTCATAAAGCTTAATCTGAAAGCAGGAAATATATTTGAAGTGCTCTAAACTTTGAATTAACTGCTTCTAATTGTACTTAAATTTTTGCTTGCCTTTTTCTTTCTTGTTAAAAAATAGAGACTTAATATAAAACAGCAGGTCTGCAACTTTCTGAATAAGGAAATAAAGGGAAAAAACCTGACAGAGCAAATCCAAACCAATTAAGCAGAACAGAAACCATTTTACAGTGAATAAAAAGCATAGCTGAACATCAAATATAGGTCTAATATTAATGTGAATAAATTATGCAGCTCTAATTGTGAAATTTACATAAGTGTATCTTGTCAATTCTAATATATTCATTATATTTTATTAAAATATTATTAAAATTCATATTTAGATAGCCTTGAACACTTGAGCTAGTAGTGTTATACTACCATAGCTCTTTTGGTATAATTTGAAATTCTCAAGGATTCAAAAAACAAAAGGATTTTAAGTTATTAAGGTCAATATTTTTATTAATTGAAGATTTCTAACACCTTCCAAATGATAAAATAAAAACTTGTCTTTATTTTGTGGTTTGTTTTATAAAAAGCCTGTAGCACTAGGGGAAAATAATTTCAGAATTTTGTAAGAAGGACTAAATAATCCCTAATATATAGAGGATATAGTGCTTCTCCCATACTTTGACTTGGTAAAAATAATAAAGTATAAAATAAACTACTAAACATTTGTATTAGAATAGATTGCCATTTTTGTAGTGAGTAGAATAGATAATAAAGCCCTGTCCAACATAGAAACATAATTAGCTTTCCTATAACACTGCTATTTTGTAAAGAAGTTGAATAAATTGGAACCAATAACTGGAAAGATGCTGCATCAACAATAAGGTCTCATAAGCCATCATATGATCTGTAATAAAAGAAAATGTCCAAATAAGAAAACTTTGTCTTCGGCCATACCACCCTGAAAATGCCCAATCTCTTCTGATCTTGGAAGCTAAGCAGGGTCGGGCCTGGGTAGTACTTGGATGGGAGAAAACTGTGCTGAACTGCATTGCACCATCAAAAGAAATAAAATTGAGAGGCATGATTATTGTCAGAGTCCAGAACTTCTGGGTGCCTAATTCCACAACTGACTGTTGTTTTTTTTTGAGTGCAGAGATTAAGGCAAAGCTGCAGGAAGTGCACATTCATGCTTCTAAAATTTAATAATAATCAGTATGGATTTTCTATTCCATCACTCTAACAAGACCCATGGTAAAAGTAACTTTTCCATAAAAGAAGTACCACTTACATGCATTTGCACTTTTCAGCTACACTGGAGTTTTGGAGAAGTCCATCTATACAACTAAAAAACCAAATTTGTTCTGTCAGGGATCACTCTAGTTATAACAAGACATTTCTCATAAAGATGACCTGAGCTTGAAGACTTCATGACTACTTCAAAGCACTGCAAGTGAAAATTAAAAAACAAACAAACTAACTAAAAAAAACACTTATGTCTTCTTCTATTAAAATAAAGCTCCCAAATAACCACATATCTCCCTTTAGCAGTGCAGCTTATAAGAACAGATTCCCATGGCTTTGGAGCTAAGATGATTATCTGAAGTCAAGATGATTACCATATCGCCTAACAATTCAATCATGTAAAAGGCTCTTTTTTGAAAGTATCTATAAATGAAATGATCATAACATATACTGTAAAGAGTATGAAATAAAATTATACTGCTTAAAACAGAAAAATAAGATTTGACAAAAATGGTTTCAACTATTCACTGATAAGTAATGATAGCAAAAATAGAGTTATCACTCCAATGTGCTTAACGTACTTTTTAATTATCTGAACTTTGCAAACCTGAGGATTCTGAAATGTGCTGGAATAGAAGTCATTTACTAGGTGGGTCCCTTCCTAAACAACTGCTCTTATTGATTGGCTGATTTGTAAAATTGGCAAATGGTAGTGGTAGTTTCTGAAGATATTTAGCTCTCCAGGAATGAGTTATGAATATCGTTTCCTTTGCACATTATCCATAAACAGTACTCAGCAATTTCTGAGCCATTATGTAGACTAGGTCATCCCTAAATGCTAAGTGTGTTTTCTTCTCCCCAACCGAAGATGATACAAGGTAGCTTTGTTTTCATCTACATCATCTAGACATTAGATTTCAGTCTCTTTCTGACCTATCACATAGCAAGGAAAATTACACCTCTGGTGTACATACAAGTTCACAGGCCAAGTTCAGCTTATTTTTCCTTAATAGGCACTTGTAATACTCAGTCCACTATAAACAATCTTCTTCATCAAGACTAGCCCCAACAAACACAGATAAATAATGGAACATCCTAAGCTTCTAGAATTAAAAGATTTATAAGCCTGCCTGGCATGGGTAATGTGAGAAAGGGCTCAGGGTCATCTGAATCAAAACTCAAGAGGAAAAATCTGAATCATTTAGTTAAGAGTGTTATATGAGATTTTTTGTTTTCTTCTCTTTTTTATGTTTTAAGACAAAGTTTATTTAACACAACAAACACCCCCCTAGTTATCTGATAAAGTTAAGATCAATAAGTACTATTTTGATGGATGAAAGAGCAACTTTTAGAAACAAAGCAATTTTTATCAGAACTTTTTTCTAAAGTACTTCCAAAAACATCACATACTTCCTTGTTAATGTGGTTAGGCTGAAAATGTGTAATCCAACCTTTTTTGATTATATAAAGCATTATCTCCCAAATTGCGTTCTATGGAACACTAGTTTTAAAAGTGAGACATTAATGCTGTTTTAAGGGTGGTGGTTAGTCAAATAAATTTAGGAGATGTTGTCAACTTGGATTTTCTTAAAACAACCCACATTCCCATTCTTAGTGATTAATTGGGTGAGAGACATAAAGCCATATGTCAGAGTGTGTACTGACCCCACAAGCACTAAAAAATGCAATGTCAAGCTTTCTCCTGTAATCTCATGGTGCGAATACTTCACTAGCTCCTTACAAAGCTTGATATGTTGAAACGGGAGAGAAAAGGAGAGAGGCATAAGAAAGAAGTCAAGGTCTTATATACCCCTAATATTGAATGATTCCCTATTCATGTTTCTCTTGTCTTCAAGCTTTCTGTGTCCACAAATTTGGCCAAATGTAGCTGCTTCTATTTCCTACTAATAGTTCTGCCACTTCTGTTCTCTATTTTTCAAGGCAGTTACCCTCAGCTACTTTTTTGATATTACTATGTACTTATTTTATTTTGTATTTATTTTTTCAAAGATTTATTTATTTATACAAGAACTGGGGTACAGGTCAGAGGAGCGAGAGGGTGAGAGAATTCACCAGAGAGAGTGGGGAACAGAACAGGCAGACGTACTGTAGACACTGCTGAGGGGAGCAGAGGGCAAGGCAGGAGAGGTCTGCTGTGCCATGTGGATTTCTCCCTGGCTGGCCGGGATTGAACTTACGCTGCAGAGGCTGTGGACAGCTTGACAGAGCTGCTCTTAACCAGCTGCACCACCGGGGAGGCCCTAGATATTTTAAAATTACAGATAGTTTCACTATTGTTCTACATGGAGGGAGATACCAGGAACACAAATGATAGATATATGTAATGGGGAATGTATGTAACGGATAACAAGAAGTGCCTGGTTATTTTCAGGGGAAGTGAGTACTCTTATGTGTTGACTTCTGCCCCCTCATGTACTAGTACTAGAAAAAGTAATGAAAATGTTGATTTTGATTTTTACTTTTTCAAAATTTTCATTTTATTTGTTTGAAATATTTGAAAATGTTTATTTTGATTTTTACTTTTTCAACATTTTCATTATTTTGTAGTTCTAGTGCATGAAGGAGCAGAAGTTAACACATAAGGGTACTCACCTCCCCTGAAAATAAGCAGGCACCTCTGGTTATCCCTTAGATACATTTCAATGAGCAACTATAAACCAGAAACACACTGGGGGTTGGGGAAGGGGCAAGGGATTAGGGTCAACATAAGGGAGGGTGAGAATTGTATGTGGAATATAAACAAGATGAAAAAGGGTACATTGTGCAAAAATTAAAAATGATGTAAAAATATATAAAATAAAAAAAAGTAATGAAAATGAAAAAGAGAGCATCCTGATAAATTTAGACACGTTTCAAAGCATTTTGCTAAATGTGAGAAATAAAAATAAAAAGCCCTCTTTTCTATAACCTTCATAATAGTAATACTGATAATTGATATTATTTACCATCAAGAGATGTTAAGACTCCAGTTGTTTGATAGAGATTATTTAATAATTGTGATTATTATTTGATAATTGTCTCTCAATTATTTCAAATATTGGTATATTTTAATAATTAAACTTGTAACTAAACAAATAAAATGAGTAGAAGACTAGTTATTTCTTTATAGAAAAACAATAGTAGGCTTCCCTGGTGCGCAAGGGGTTAAGACTCAACCTATGAAGCAATCTGCAGCCACTGCAGCATGAGTTCGATCCCTGGCCAGGGAGCTGAACCACATGTCACAGCAGACCTCTCCTGTCTTGCTTGCTGCTCCCCTCAGCAGTGTATATTCAATCAATCTGCCTGTTCTATTCCCCAGCCTGTCTGGTGAATCCTCTCACTCCCCACAACTCTCGCCGGTACCCAAGTTTCTGTATGTATAAATAAACAAATCTTGAAAAAAAAAAAAACACAAGACAATAGTGAATATATAACTAATTTGCATTTTGCATACAATTTTAAGGTGTTAATAGGTTTTTAATCGTAGTATTTGTGATAGTTAAGGAGAGAAAATTAGAATTCCCAAGACCTCACACTAAAGGAAAAAAAAAAAAAAAAGAGGAATACATTCCTAGAATGCTTGAATTACATTTCACCATGCCTCAGTGAACTTTTGAAAGGAGCTCAGTGAATTTAAATTTAAAAAGTGTTCATCAGCAAACACTGTTCTAACATGGCTTTCTTCAATAAATAAAACTTAAACTTAGTATTTACATAACAAATTTCAATTTCAAGGAACTGTACAGACATTAAAAACTTTCTATAGGACCTCCCCTGGTGGCGCAGCGGTTGAGCGCTGGGCTGCAAAGCTGCCCACAGCCTCTGCAGCACTTTTTCGATCCCCGCCCACCAGCGAGGGTCCCACATGGCCATGGCGTAATAGATCTCTCCCACCTCTCCCTCAGCAGTGTATTTCCTCAGTCTGCCTGTTCTGTTCCCTGCTCTGGCTCTGGTGAATTCTCTCATCCTCCCGCGCTTCTGACTGTACCCAGCGCTTACACAAATAAATGAATCTTTAAAAAAAAAAACAAAAAAACAAACTTTCTATAACACTGGTGAGAATTAACAATGAGGTTTTGCATTAATACTAATTCATTCATTTGAAAATTCTAAAAGGACTTTACAAATACTAAATTTTTAACAACAATGAACTGATTTCTCATTAAAGAGAAATAAGAACAGAAAAACAAATCAGGTCTTTGGAGGAAGATTTGATATAACACTGCAACTTAGAATTCCTGATACTTTAATTTGGTTTTGTCACCACACAAAATTATTCCTTCATAAAGATTGCTTAAATTGACAAGTCTTTAAGACTGGTTTAAAAATGGATGTGAAATTACTACTTTCAGACCTCCACTTCTATGTCTTCACTCTGTTTACCTCCTAGAGAATCAAATCTGCCTATCTCCTCATTAACTGGTTAAATGAAAGAGAAGCAATGGCACTGTTAATGAATGACATAACATAAAAATCATTCATAATGGACTTCAAATGAATTTATTACTCTCCTTACAGTGATTTTAACTTTTTAAATTATGTGCTTCAACAGGTAATACTTAAATTGTTTTACATTTAATGAATAGTGAGGGATATATCCTTAGTGGTGAAAATCTATCATCGATGTTTTTTTCTTAAATCAATATTTAACTAATAAGAAATTCCAAATTACTTTGGCCAGATGTTATTTATTTAAAACATCAGTACTCAAATTACATTTGTTCTAAATAACTCTACAAATCAATGTTTCAAAGATCTTATAAAATATGTATAATAATTCTGTTATTAAAATATAATTTTATATTATGTTTTATGTAAATATAAATCATCACAGAATAAAACAAGTAGTTATCATCATTTAATGGGTGAATTAACTAAGGCACAGTCATGTAACTTACCTAAGATGATATATCTAGTGAATTGTATAGACAGGATTCACAACAATCTATTTCAGGAGACTGGATTCTTTTTTTTTAAGATATATTAATAAATTGATTGATTGATTGATTGATTAATTAATTTATACAAGCACTGGGTACAGTCAGAAGTGCGGGAGGGTGAGAGAATTCACCAGAGCCAGAGCGGGGAGCAGAGCAGGCAGAAGGACTGAAGTACACTGCTGAGGGGAGCAGCAGGTGGCAGGAGAGGTCTGCGCGCCATGTGGGACCCTCACCTGGTGGCCGGGGAACAGCCAGGGATGGAACCAGCGTTGCAGAGGCTGCGGGCAGCTTCACAACCCAGCACTCAACCGCTGTGCCACCGGGGAGGCCCAGGAGCCTGGATTCTTAAGCACCTTTTCAGAATAAGTCATTTACGTGAAGTCAAATATAGGAAACCACCAAGATCAACAGATACAGACAGATGGATAAATAGATAATCCAGCACAGATGAAAGAAAGGCATCTGGACAAAGAGTATGTTTTCAACGTCCATTCAGAAGCTCAGTTTGGAAAATCATTTGTATGGTCAACTAGACACGTGACTCTCTGCATTATGTCACAATTTTGAATACCATTCGCCTTAACATTCAATAGAGGTAGAGAAAAAGCGACCAAATTGCAAAATCTTGAAGCCCTGTATTGTTTTTAACCAAGTCTGTATTTGTCCGCCTCTGCTAGTCTAGTAAGGTAAAATAATTAGTTACAGAAAATAATTAGCAATATTCAAAAGTTTGTTAAATAATTTGAAATATATGCAGATATATCCTTTATTTCTCTTCTAGAAGTAAACACACCCACATATATATTCATGCAAATTTATAGTATGTATAGATTCTTCCTGTATCTTTTATCATGCTAGCAACTTGGAAAGGTCTTTCTAAGTTAGGGGACACGATTATGAAAAAGTCAGTCCTGGTCCTCAAAGTACATACCAAAAAATAATTTTTTAAAGACATGGCTAAATTCACCCCTTATAACCCATGGAGAGGTAGAGTTGGCTACTGGAGATAAAAGAGTGAGTAGGAAGTTGGTGATGTTTTAGTGAGACTGGTCATGGAAAGACTAGCTAAGAGTCAGGTACCAATCTTCTAGCAGAATAGTCCAAGGATAGGTAAGAGCTGATGCAGGAGACTTGAGCTGGTAATCAGCTTGGACAGACCAAGAGACAGTAAGAGTGTGACCTGGGACATGACCAGATTAGACCAGACAAAGTGGGTAGAGGCCAAGAAGAAATCAGGGAGGGTTTCAGAATTTTTTACTTTTGTTGTTGGCATTTTTAAGTGTAATTAGAAGTCACTGCAGAGCTATTAAGGCACTATTTTTACTAGTTACAGTATAAATTCATATTAAGTACATTAAAGAAGTATTTAAATTTTTCCTTAGTACCTTTTAACTTTCCTTAGATTGCTTTAGATGATCTAAAGCTATCTGCTAACCTAAATATACTTAGGAATTAATACTAATTAGTTGAAATGTGAAAAATCAAAACAATTGGCCTCTAGGTAAATTGATAAGTGTGGTATGAGGACATGAATCTGAGGAGGTGTGATCCTCCTGCCTCTGAATCACATACAGTGTTGTACACCTATGTTACCTCAATTGAAAAAAATAAAAATAAAAAGGCAAGAGATAACCGGTAAAACAAAACAATGACCAAGTACTTATATTTCCCCCACTATGGCCCAGTAGAATAAGAATATATGAGAATGTAATAAATAATTCCTCCTTTTGGAATTCATTGAAAATTTGATATATAACAATATTTCCCTATATTATTTATTTTTTTTCAGTTTATATATTTTCAGAGATTGAACATGGAAACTGAATTCTGAATGGAAATTTACCAATTTTAAGGGATATGGCAAAGTTTATTTGAGCTATATATTCGCTGTCACTATTAAATGTGTTCTTTTTAGGGCTTCTGTAAGATTACTGAATTTTAAATCTATGGGATGACAGGTTTTGACCTGTTTCTCTCTATAACAAATGACTTATTTTTCAAAAGATAAAATCAAGCCAAAATTATTAATTTTTAAATTAAATCATGAAGCTTTTATTTGTATATAATCTTATTTTAATCCTTTAAGACTCCATTACCATTCTAAATACTGAGACATTGAATTCCTTCATCTCTGTCATGGGGATGGCTATTAAAATAGTACATATCCATACGCTGATATTATACTGAAAGTTTGATAGCAAAATACCTCTCCACATATTATACTGAAAATGAGAAGACAGGGCCTCCCTAGAGGCTTAGGGGTTAAGTCTCAGAGCTATCATTGCTATGGCCTGAGTTCTATGCCCAGCCAAGGAGCTAACTCACATATGGCACAGCAGACCTCTACTGTCGTACCCACTGCTCCCCTCAGCAGTGCATTTCAGTCATTCCACCTGTTCTGCTTTCCACTCTGTCTCTGGTAAATCCTCTCACCTTCCTCACCCCTTGCCTACACTCCAGTTCTGTATGCATAAATAAATACAAATAAATCTTAAAAAAAAAAAGAAGGAAAATAGGCAGATGAACAACAGTATTGTAGTTCCCATTGTTAATTTGGAGTCCGACAACAAAATAAGCACAGTGAAGTCACCACTGATTACATGGAGACCTACTTCTCATTAAGCTCACTTTCCTATATTCACTGTGGGATCTTGGGAAATTCACTGGGGGCCTCTGTAATCACATTGATAAAATGGGGATATTTGCTTTTCTGATAATCAGCACATAGAACAGAATGTCTTTTGAAGTCCTTTAGGGATTTTTATGATGAGCCTATGGGGTAGTAAATGTAGCATAGGTTTTAGAATGGTTCTGAGAACTGAAGCAGCAGATTAATAATTTTTCTCCATTGAGCACAGAACCCAGTGTCTGTGTAGTCCTGATACTCTTGTGTCTCAGGGGATTCTCATCATTCTGCAAATCCAAGACTTTGCTTCCATTAAAAAATTAACTGAAATATTATATTGAAACAGTCTTACATTATATTTAGAAATGTACAGAGAAGCATATAAATTGTCATCTTGGTAGATTTATTCTAATGGAAGCTTCACTGCAGGTTTAATAATGTTGGAAGTAACTAAACTGACAGCTGTGGAGGCAGAGCTTGGATGCGTCATTCAGGAAGGAAGGAAAGAGTGAATCCAATTAAAAAAGTGACAATGCTGTCACTTCACTCAACTTATTTTCAATATTATTTGCCTTTTGCTTCTATTTTTACAAAGGAAAGCATTGAGAGACAATTCATATATCAAATATATATCAAATTTCAGGGGATGGTTTGCAAACTAAATTATAAAGGTTTACTTTTTATCTTCCTTACCTGCAAATATGTGTCATTTTCATTCTTACTTTATTCTGCCTAATTTCATCTGTCCCTCTCCCTTCTTTTCTTAGTGAAATGAATTATAGGAATGAATCTTTCTTTTTCCTTTTTGGTGAATAACCACTAAGCAGGAAGGCGGGCATAGCCACATGCAGTTTGGGTTTCTATTCTACTCCATCTGGATCAGACAGGGCCTTTGTCTATCACCTTGATGGAGAGCCTCCGCCAGCCCTGATGCCCGTGAATCTTAGGGGATTCTCACCATTCTGAAAATCCAAGACTTTGTTCCACACATCCCACACAAATGTAGAACTTGTGTGTTCTTTTTAATAGTACATTGTGAGAGAATCAAACCATCAAGTATGCAAATTCATAAGGCGATTCTCTTAGTAACGCTGCTTTTAGATATGTTGCTTTACACCATCAGATTAAGCAATCAACCCCTATATTTACTGGCTTGGAACTAAAATATATAATATGAAGAGAAACACGTCAGGTCAGATGGTGTGAGTTCTTGACAATTCTATTGCTAAAATAAGTTTGCAATTATTATAAACCAAACACGACAAAATAAAGCAATAAATGAATTTTCTGAGCAATCTGAGTGACAGAAGACATTATTGATGGAATCATCAGGCAGGTTCTTGAAAAAGAAAGAAGGAAGTTTTCTTTACCTAGTGTAAGACCAGTGTTCACTGCTCAAGTGGAAAAGAGGGTACCATTGGAATGTGAATCCATATTACTGTTAAGATGGAATGTGTTGCAAAACAGGGATGCTTCAACATTATAATTTAAAAAGATAAAACCACCAGAAGTAACTTAGCAAGAATGTAAGTTTATTTTTATTAAGATTTATTTATTTATGCATATAAGAACTGGGGTACGGGCCAGAGGTGTGGGGGTGGGGAGCGGTGAGAGGATTCACCAGAGACAGGGAGGGGAACAGAATAGGCAGACTAACTAAAATACACTGCTGAGGGGAACAGTGGGCCAGACAGGAGAGGTCTGCTGCTCCATGTGGGTATCTCCCTGGCTAGCCTGGGATAGAACACCTGCTACAGAGGCTGTGGACCGATACACAGTGCTGTGCTCAACCCACTGCACCACCAGGGAGGCCCAAGTATATAAGTTTCTGAACAATAATACAGAATTTGCAAAAAGAGGGTGATTTTATGAAAGTAAGCTTTATAATGTATCCAAAATAAAGGAAGAAATTATTTCTTCTCAAGAGTGCCTAAAACAGGGCCTACCCTGGTGGCGCAGGTGGTTGAGCGCGGTGCTGTGAAGCTGTCTGCAGCCTCTGCAGCGCCGGTTTGATCCCAGCTGGCCGGCAAGGGTCCCACATGGCACAGCAGACAGCTCCTGTCTTGCCCTCACCTCCCCTCGGCAGTGTATTTCTTTAGTCTGCCTGTTCTGTTCCCCGCTCTGTCTCTGGTGAATCCTCTCACCCTCCCGTGCATCTGGCACATACCCCGGTTCTTGTATAAATAAATAAATAAATCTTTAAAAAAAAAAGAGCGCCTAAAACAGAGGGACCAGAACTCAGAGCATACCTGTTAAATAACTAACAATTTTTTTCACTTTATTTTATTTTGTTTAATTTTTTAATTTTTTACATCATTGTTCATTTTAAAACAATATTTGCTTCCCCCTACCCCCTTGGTGTAGTCCCCATAGAGTTTCTTTCACCAATGCACCCGTGCACCATCACCTCAGTCCCCTGTGCTCTTCCCTCCCTCCCTCTGATCCCTCTCCCTCCTCCTCCCCTGCAGTATGTCTCTGATTTATAATTGTCTGTTTTTGCTTTGTTGACATCACTTTATTTTAAAGGTGATAACCACTTTTATTGTTGATTACTTTATCAAAAAACTTTTTGTCAGAGATCCTGGTCAAATTCTGTCAAATTAAAAAAATGTTCAACATCCCTTATCATCAGGGAAATGCAAATTAAAACCACACTGAGATACCACCTTACACCAGTAAAAAAAGGCACATATCAAAAAAAACAAGCAACAACAAATTTGGCGAGGATGAGGGGTGAAAAAGGAGCTCTCCTACATTGCTGGTGGGAGTGCAAACTGGTTCAGCCACTGTGGAAAGCTGTCTGGAGGTTCCTCAGTCTACTAAAAATGGAGCTACCATATGACCTGGCAATTCCACTACTAGGGATCTACCCAAAGGACACAAAAACAGTAATTCAAAAGAGCACCTGTAAACCTACGTTTATTTCAGCACTATTTACAATAGGTAAGACCTGGAAACAACCCAAACGCCCAAAAAAAGATGACTGGATCAACAAGATGTGGTATATATACACAATGGAATATTATCCAGCAATCAAAAAAGATAAACTCATGTCATTTGCAGCAATGTGGATGGAGCTAGAAGGAATTATGCTCAGCGAAATAAGCCAGAAGGAAAAACTAACAATTTTAACAAGTCACTTAGTCTAATTTACTCTGCTACAATAGCTAAAAAAAATTATAAGATGAGAGTGCTGTATGAAGTAGTCAGAGGACAAATTGAAAGCAAACTGTAAGGACAAAAGGAAGAATGATCTACAAAATAGATGATGAGAATCCCCAAATAGTTGTCTGTATCCATTCTGGGAAAATTAGCACCCCATATGGTGATACATTCTGAGCGACCACATAGTTTAAAATATAGTACATATACACCATGTAAAATAGAGTATAAAACAGATTCTTACATATGGTAATTACTCACCATTCAATAAACTATGCCAAAATTATATGTATTTAATAAAATCTTTGATGATGTCTACTATTATGTCAAAGTAAATGTAGAATCATCCAATTAGGGATCAGTATGATATGTCTGTAGCTTTATATTTTAAAAATCACTCCAATAGTTCAAAAACAATTACTCTATGACCCAGCAATCTACTCTTAGGCAATTTACACAAGAGAAATGATAAATTATGTTCACATAAAAATTTGCAAACAAATGCTTACATGATGCTTTCACTATAAATATTAAACACTATAGGTAACATTTGACTGGTGTATTCCCAAACCATAAACAAACCATAGTATATCCCTACAAAAGATTATTGCTTAGGAATTAAAGGGATTAATGACTGACACAGAAACATGGCTGTATCTCAAATAATTATGCTAAATGAATGAAACCAGACAAGGAAACTATGTACTATATGATTATATTTTTATGACAGTCTAGATAAAGCAAAACTATAGGGACAAAGAACTAGTTAAGTGTTGCCAGAAGCTGGAAATTAGAGAAGGGATTGACAAAAAGTGGATATGAAGGCATATTTTGAATGTGAGGGAAATATTCAATGACATGCAGCCTAAAATGGCAGATTCAGGATTTAAATATAGGCCACCTAATACCAGATTCAGTGACAATGACAAATGTTCTATATTTCGATTGTGTTGGCTACACAACTGTAGTGGTTATATAACTGAATATGTTTGTCAAATCTCATGGAACTATAAACTGAAATGGGTGACTTTGACTATGTAGATTATACATAGTAATGTAAAAAAATCAGTTCATTTTCTGTGATGATCTGGCTTATAAATTGCAAAGCTTTAAAGATGTATGTTGACTGAATATGAATAGAGTACAGGTAGTTTATCTTGGCTATCTAATCTGCTAGGTTTTATCTTGGCTATCTATTCACTGCATGGACCTCATTGTATTTCTCTGATATTCTCTATGTGCAGTACCAATAACCCTTACGAAATTTATCACTATCTGTGCTTATTTCATTCTAGGCCAGATCACAAATTTATGTTTCACAAAATAATTACCCTTAAAATGTTCATAGTATTGTGATTCATAGAATCAAGACAAGAGCCCCTCCCTAGCACGCATAAAATATTGCATTTTGTCTAGAAACATTTGCTTAATCTTAAATCTACTAGGTATAGTAACAGTTGAATGATTGGAGATTAGATAGTCTCATAAAATTCTATGTTCAACTACTGTGCTAGATTCATAGAAAGATAAATATTGAAGTTAAACTCTAACGTGATACAATGGTCAAAAATAATAACAACTACAATTTACGTATAAATTAAGGTAGCTTTGGTTTACAACACTGTATATGGACTTAGGGGAATAGGATCACACCTCCTCAGATGTTCCTCATCACACCACACCCATCAAAACACCCACAGTCTCTCAGTATAGACGATTGGGCCCTTTCCCTCCTTTGTTCCCAACTTACCCTCCCCCCCTTTCTCCTAGTCTCAATTTTGCAATCATATTCTAGGGTTTGATTTGGTTTGGTTTTCTCAGTTCCTCTGAATAGCTGCTATTTACTGAACACTTACTTAAGTTACCCATTTTTCCCAAGCTATTTGCATGCCTCAAGCTTGAAAAGCCCCCTGTGAAGGAGATGATTTAATTTACAGACAAGAATAGTAGTACTAGAAAATTTAGCAATGTGCCAATGACACAAAGCTAATTAAACTGGCAGGTCTGAGATTAAAATTTGGCCTCCCTAATTCTAAATTCATTAGGACACAATGATAGAAAATAACAGTTTACCATCAAAAGACTAAAGAATTTTATAATAGAAGAAAATGAATTTGCAATAAAGGTGATTTTCTTCTAGGAAGAAGCATCTTGGAGCTGGACCTTTAGGATGGACACAACTCTGAATAATTAAGCTGATAAGAAGGCTTTAACCAGTAAGAGGAAATAACCACTTCTGTATCAAACATTTCTGGCTAATGTCCAGTTGGCAGTTTGATACTAAGATCAGGATCATTTAGCTGTTACCAGAAAGGAAAAGGGTTGGGGTGGGAAAACTGGATTAAAAGGGTCAACTATATGATGAACGATAGAAATAGACTTTTAGTGGTGAATTTATTTATTTATTTTTAAAGATTTATTCATTTATTTATTTATTGATTGATTGATTGATTGATTGATTCAAGCACTGGGTACAGTCAGAAGCGCAGGAGGGTAAGAGAATTCACCAGAGCCAGAGCGGGGACCAGAGCAGACAGAAGGACCGAAGTACACTGCTGAGGGGAGCAGCGAGTGGCAGGAGAGGTCTGCGCGCCATGTGGGACCCTCCTCAGGTGGCCGGGGAGTAGCCGGGGAATGAACCGGTGCTGCAGAGGCTGCGGGCATCTTCTCAAACCAGCGCTCAACCCTGCGCCACCGGGGAGACCCAATACTTAGATTTTTAACAAGAAAGTATGATAATATATTAACACGTATGAAATTGAGTTGTATATAGAAAATCTGTCAGCAAGAGGCACACTCTTTTCAGATAAACATTTTTTTTTTCATTTTATGATTCATATCATTTGTAAAGTAAAAATACGTCACTTTATCCTAAACTTGGTAGAGAGCAACTATATCTGGTAATAATAAAAAAAAAAAAATCACCAAGCACATATCTGAATAGCAAACCAATTAACACCCAACTTGATAAAGTTTTAATCTTTGGAATTTTGTGTATCTACATTGTATCCCAAAATAAAGAGAGGGCAATTGCTGTCACCTATGCCAAGATTCTGGGTCTTTTATGAAAACACACGTTGGGCCTCCCCTGGTGGTGCAGCGGTTTGAGTGCTGGGCTGTGAAGCTGCCTGCAGCCTCTTCAGTGCCTGTTCGATCCCTGCTACCAGCGAGGGTCCCACGTGGCACACAGACCTCTCCTGCTGCACCCACTGCTCCCCTCAGCAATGTATTTCGTCGGTCTCCTGTTCTGTTGCCCACTCTGTCTCTGGTGAATCCTCTCACCCTCCTGCGCTTCTGACTGTACTCAGTGCTTGTATAAATAAATAAACAAATCTTTAAAAAAAAAATGAAAACACACCTTAAAATCTTTGCATGACTATTCTAGTTATCTTGAGTAGAATTAAATAAAACAATGTCTTCACTCATTCAACAAATATTTAGTGAGTTCATATTAATTTCCAGGAAATGTAATACATCTAGGACTAATGGTGACCAACAAGACCATCTTTTTCCCTCATAAACCTGGACTCCCAAGAGAGTAATGCAGCATAGAGAAAATATGTAAAATTGCTTACAATTTTGGTTGGCACATCATACACAATAAATCTGTACTGGGGCCTCCTTGATGGTTTTAAAGATAGTGCTATCAAGCTATTGGCAGCAGCATGAGTTTGAGCCCTAGCCAGCCAGGAAGCAACCCACATGGCACAGTAGACCTCTCCTGTCTGGCCCACTTCTCCCCTCAGCAATGTATTTCAGTCAGTCTGCCTGTTCTGCTCTTCACTCTCTCTAGTGAATTCTCTCACCACTCACGCCTCTGGCCTGTACCCCAGTTCTTGTATGCATAAACAAATGAATCTTTAAAAAATAGATCTATACTGATAAAACTTAATAGTTTTAACTAATGCTGACCCATACAATGTAAATAGTATATCTGTGTCATAAAAACACGAGAAAGTTATAATCCAACTACTTAGTTGAGCATCTCTGACAGGGTATTTAAAGCATTAGAATTCTTCTTAAGTCTCAATGTGAAAGTCTTGTTACTTTGATCCTGTCAGTGGCAATTGAATCAAATGACACATCTAAATAAACTGATTTACAGAGATCTTATTCAAAATGTCAGGCGTTGCTGATTTGAATGAGGCTTGAAATCCACCATAGCAACTTGAAAATTTTCTACTCACAGCTGAGTATGTTCACTGCCAGAAAAGAAACATTGACAGAAACATAAGAGAAGGCCCCTCCTGGTGGCGCAGGCAGTTGAGCGCCACGCTATGAAGCTGTCCACAGCCTCTGCAGCGCCAGTTCAATCCTGGCTGGCCAGCAAGGGTCCCACTTGGTGCGGCAGACCTCTCCTGTCACACACGCTGCTCCCCTCAGCAGTGTGTTCCGTCAGTCTGCCTGTCCTGTTCCCTGCTCTGTCTCTGGTGAATCTTCTCACCCTCCCACACATCTGGCCTATACCCCGGTTCTTGTATAAATAAATAAATGAATGAATGAATGAATGAATAAATAAATAAATAAATCTAAAAATAAAAATAAAAAAGAAAGAAACATAAGAGAAAGTAAGCCTACACTTTCTGAATAATCTATAGAAAAAAAAAATCCCACCAGGATTATCCCATCATCTCCAAATGCCTCAAAATGTAAAGTTGATTTGTTAATCATCAGACAATTGCAATATAGTAAAGTTACTATGCACTATTGGTAAGGTAGAAAAACTGTATTCTTGATATCACAAGTATACACCAAAGAAATACAGACAATTCTTAATATCTACTAACTCCAAATTACATTTAGTCTTCTATTATCAAGAAAATACGCTATCTCACTATTTTGCTGTTTCATATAAGATGGATGGCAATAAAAAAACTTACCAAAAAAGCATAGTATTTTATCACATTTGGTTTTCTACTATCAAGAAAAAATGCTATCTTACTATTTTTGCTTTGTTTCATATAAGATGGATGGCGATAAAAAACTTACCAAAAAAGGATAGCATTGTTTCTCATCTTAGTCAAACCAGAAAGTGGCTTCCTTTTCCAAAGAAGAATTATTTCAACAATCATCTGCTTAGTGCTAGTATAAGCACTTAAATATACTGAGAAAAATGTTAAATTATTAATATAACTTTCAGAAGCTTTATTTCTATAGTATGCCTAATGTCCTTAACATTTAAGAAATATGGCAAAGAATTTCTCTTTTCAAATAACAATAATAGGAAAACTCTTGAAACATTCTAATTTGTAAGGAAAGAATAGACTGGGGGAAAATAAGAAATGCAAAAATTTGAAGATAATATTTTTATCTAAATATTTGTGATCCCTTACACAGCACATTGGATACAACAAACTGGTAATGCATATTGTGCATTATTTTAAAAAGGTCAGTTCTAAAACTTTGCTGCAATGCTGGATATACTTTGTTTTTATTTTTTGAATATTCATACAAAAGTATTTTTCTCCATCTCAATCTATAATGGGAAATACTGATAACACAAAATGAACATGCTGTAGTACTTTCTTTGAGATCTTTATAGTGAACTCTTTGCATATAACTTTCTAATAGAAAAAAAAATTCACATACTTCATTTTCCCTAAAGAGCAGCATGAGATTTCCAGTCCTCTGCTTGAACACATAAAATATTAAGAGCCAATTTTCAGCTGCACCTCTGTCACTTCCATTATCATTCTACACGTCCAGAGGTGATAATGGACTCTGTAAATTGCAGTCTTTCTCCATCCCAGAGCACTGAGGGTTTCACCAGGGGATAGTTTCACACAAAGGGTGGCCCAGATGTATGTTAATGGCGCTGGGTGGAAAGCAGCAGATACCACCATCCATGATAATGTAATGTGTTACCCAGAGGAAAGACAAAACGAGCAGAAAACAATTTTCTTAGGGATTCAGTAAAATCAACAACAACCTGTTCTTGCCCACAAATCAAATGTGTAACACCATCTTTACAGGACCTTGGAAACAGAAGATTAACATATGCTCCTAATGTCCTACTATGAAGGAATTGTCTAAACCAAAACAATAAGGGCTCGTGGACACTGATGTTGAATAAATAACGGAAAAGGCTATTATTTTTCATTGAAAGTTTTCAGAAAAAACAAACATTTCTGTCAGCATTATCTTCAAACATGAAGCACAAAAAGGGTAAGGACAGTGAAATATCTCCCTCTTTCTCTGTGGTAGGCCATTCACCTATTTAGAAGCAAGATGCCTTGTAAAAAAATGAAGTTGACACTGAATTTTTAAATATCTCGTTTCCTACTACTCCAAGCCAACAAAAATCATACTTAAGGAAAACAGACAGGAGTAAGTGATATAGAACTTGTTTTTTCCATTTCCCAGAGGCCGCTCTTGCTAGTTTCCTCACAACAGCACTGTGTGAGTATTCATTGGGTGAGCCCACCTGAGTGAGTGCTGAAGCTTTGGAGAGGATACAGTGGGGTTGGCAGGCAAAGGCTGTGCTCAGAGGAACAATGCATGGAAAGGCAAGGGGACAAAGTAAATCAAATTCCATCACCCACCTATGAAAATGTTCCTCTTAACAGATCAATAATATATGTGAATATGTGATACATCATCACCACTTATGCTGATAAAACTGAATATTGGGGTCTAGGCAAATTAAGGTCAATTTTAATCTTATGAATGTGTTTTGGGGTCATTTGTATATTCTTCAAAATAATGTTAGGAAAGCTAGAACTCAAAAGAAAACAAAAACAATGCACGCACGTGCATGCGCGCACGTGTGCACACACACGAAAGGAAGAAGAGGAATCCAGTGCAATGATAGCTCTATGAATTTATGTTCTAAATGTTATCAAGGAGCTCCACCTATTTCTTTCCCTTCCCACTCCACTCCAAGAATTCATAAGATTGTAATAAAACAGTAGCAAAACAGCAGCAAATAGCTTCTCAAACTCAAACATATATGGGCAGTGACTAAGCACAAGGGCTGAAGAGAGAGTCAGTTCTCCAGTGACTACAGCCTGGAAGAGAAGACAGACCAAATGAGAAATGATAGTAACACAGAGCAATACTTCTATGGGAGAGGTGGCGGGAGGGTTGCCTCTGGTGACACTTCACCATCTCACCAGAGTTATCGTAAGACTTTATACCCTCTTCTCCATATAGCTTTCCTCGAGAAGGAAAATATTCATACACAGAAAATTTAATTTAAGTCTATTTATACTCAAATCCAGTATAAATAAATCCATAGAGACAGGAAGCAAATCAGAGATTACCAGAGGAAAGGAGAATGGAGAGTGATTACTTTAGGGGGCAAGGTGTTCTTCTGGGGTGAAGAAAACGTTTTTTAAACTAGAGACAGGTGGTGGTTGCAAAACATAGTGAAAATACGTGATGCCAGTGAACAGTGCAGTTTAAAATGGTTAGTTATGTGCCACATAAACTTAATCTCAAAGGAAATAAAAAGCAAGTGAGAAATTTCGTATGAAAGTTTACGGTACTGTGGGAATAGATATTGTGAAGTATCACAAAAATTTATAAGGGCAATCTCCTTTCTGTTTTTCTCTTTCCTATCTAAAGAAAATTTGTGATTCTCTTGATGAGAAATCAGAAACTTTTGATATCATTGGGAAATTAAGAGCAAAGTTAATGTCTGTGAGATATTTTTAAGATTGTAATAAGATTGTAATAATACAGTAGCAAAACAGCAGTTACTATGATTACATATGTCAATCTTCTGAAAACTTTCTTTTCTATGAATTTTTAATGATGCAAGTAATTTTTCAAGGTCATTGAAAGAGCAAGCAGTAATTCAGACATTAAATTTGTTCACAATTTCTTGGCAACTTTGCAAGAAAATAAGCAAGTGGGATTTGTGGAGGAGGGGAAATGGTGTATTGAAGAAGAGGTGAATAAGAAATACTGTATAATTAGTTGCAGGTATAACTGATACACTCTTTAACCTCACAGAAAAAGTCTAGGTGTTCTTGAACATGGAATGGAAATTAGCTAATCATTTTCTGCTAGATTAAGTGTTGTCATTTATAAAACTCATTTTCTAATTATTTGTACATGTCAGTAAACCAGTATCTGCAGAAAATTCTTAATTTTACATTTAGGTCCATGGGAAGGACATTTAAATATGCTTTTCTGTATTTACATAGAATGAAATATTTCTCAAAAGCCTGCAAATAACAAGAAATAATATTTCCCTCTAAATGTTAAACTATAAAATGGGAATATATTGGAACATCAGAGGTGTCTGCAAAATGTATATATGTTTTTAAAAATATCTTTCAATACCTGGAGTAGTCAGAGAAACATTAATCACCCATGGACTCATATTAAATAGGGAGTTCAAAAGGTCAATATTCAAAGTATCATTCAAACATTGTTCATAAGAGTATGACCTTCAGGCAATAAACTTCAAGAATTTCTTCCCATTGGCAAAGTTGTGTTTATGATGGAGGTGGATAGAAAGGGCTTGCATTATTCACTTTCCATTAACAAAACCTTCTCTTCTGCATATGGTATTTATCTGTAATGGTCCAAAGTCATATGATTTATTGAATTCTCCTTGCCCTAATTCCAAGCACTCTTTACATATTTTTCTATGATCATTTGCCTGCAGAAAGAAAATGCTTTTATAATACAGATCTTGAAATCCATGTCCTTGAATAATTTTTCTTACTATAGACAGATTGATATTTGATTTGATTTGACTCCCCATGTATCTATACTGTGGAAGGAAAATGCACTACCATGTTTTATGCAATGGATGTGTTTTTCATTTTAAGTTGGGATTTGTTCAATATCCCAGTATGCCCATGAGAGAAACTGAATTCATTGGTGTCTGAAACCAACAGTGGGGAAGCCAAGATATACATGTTATATTGTATGCTAAGAGGATGACTGGCATTCCCTGGGACAGCCGAGATCTTTGTCCCAGGAAAACTTCATCTAGCTTCCTATATTACTGAGTAACTACATCTAGAGGTACACCATCCCTGATTTTAACTGCTATGTATATGATAATAATGATTATGATAAGGAAATATTACAACTTAGAATGTAATATTAACAACTAGCAGTCCACCAACTATATAAAAGGAATTATAATCACAAAGTTGATGAGAGATTCAGCTTAAGGAAAATAAAGTTAAAGGTTAAGGTAATTTTGTATTTAAATCTCCCAGGTATGAAGAAGTTCTACAAGTTGGATAACAGGATTGCAGAAGACAATAGTAGAGATAGAGAGCTCACCGTGTTGAAGGAATTAATTATAGTGATGGTAAAAATAGATTAACTTGCTTGGAAAATTCACCTGTCACAATTCTGTACATTGTCACTAACTGTGTCACTCCAATTTTCATACTTTTTGATTGCAAGAGATTTATTTGGTTCTGGTGCTCAATATCGATCTTGAAAAATAAGTGGATATCTGTTTCAGACTATATTTTCATATAACCGATATTACCTAATTTAAAAAAACAGGGTGAAGGTAAATTAAGGAAACTACAGGATATTCAAGGACATATGCAAAATGTGGTATTTGTAAATTTGGGTTAAGTTGAAAAAGGTGAAGTCATGTAAATATGTACAAATAGAAAATTTAAAAAAATGAAACTATATATTCTGTCATATTTAATGGCCATAAATATTCAATAATAAGAAATTTAAACAGATACTATAAGTTACTATAACTAACAAATACTATTTGTTCCTATACAAATATAACATAGAGATTTATTTGTATAGAAAATTAAAAACAAGCAACAATATTTTGTAAATATGTTAGTACTTAACACCAAAATATTTCTAAATTTTATTTTTATTTATTTATTGAGATGTACATCAGGTAGTGTACTTATGCATAAAAGAATTGGGTGTAGGCAAGAGGTGGGGGGAGTGAGAGGATTCACCAAAGACAGAGTGGGGAGCAGAACAGGTGGATCTAATGAAACAGACTGCTGAGGGGAGCAGTGTGAGAGACAAGAGAGGTCTGTTGTGCCATTGGGTTAGCTCCCTGGCGAAGGATGGAACTCGGGCCACAGTGGTTAGTGATAGCATGGTAGTGCTGAGACTTTAGCCTCCACGCCACCATGGAGGCCCAAAAAATTAAAAAATATTTAATATGACTGACAAAATATCGTGCTCTTCTCTTCCCAGAAAACACTTTGCATTTTGAGGTACTTACTAGATGTTTATTTTTTTTTATTTAAATATTTTATTTTATATAATTCTTACATTTTTTTTCATCTTTGCACAATGTATGCATTTTCATTTTGGTTATATTCCCCATACAATTGCACCTCCCCCCTTATTTTGACTCTACTAGATGTTTTAAAGTGAATTATTAGTCAGTTGACCTAGAGTAAAATTACTGCCCACATTCAAGAAAATAATCTAAGCTGCACTTTATTTTAATTTTATTATTTTTATAAATTATTTTATTTTATATAATTCTTATATCATTTTTCATTTTTGCATAATGTATGCATTCTCTTTTTGATTATTCCCCATACAATTCCCACCCCATTTTTCTGACCCTAATCCCACCTCTCCTCCCCCTGCCTCACACTGTAGTGTGTCTCTGGTCTATAGTTGCTTGTTGACCTTGATTTTTACCTTATTACAATTAATCTTTTTCCTGGTCCCTTATTTAGGTTTTCTAAATTCCTGCTATGAGTGAGACCATCTGGTATTTTTCTTTTTCTTTTTGGCTTATGTCGCTGAGCATGATCCCTTCTAGCTCCATCCATGTTGCTGCAAATTGCATGAGTTTATCTTTTTTGATTGCTGAGTAATATTCCATTGTCTGTGTGTGTGTGTATGTGTGTATATATATATATATATATATATATATATATATATATATATATCTCACATCTTCTTGATCCAGTCATCTATTTTTGGGCATTTGGGTTGTTTCCATAGCTTAGATATTGTAAATAATGCTGCTATAAACATAGGTACCCTTTTGAATTAATGTTTCTGTGTCCTTTGGGTAAATACCTAGGAGTAGAGTTGCTGGATCATATGGAAGCTCTATCTTTAGTAGGTTAAGAAATCTCCACACAGCTTTCCATAGTGGTTGGATCATTTTGCACTCCCAACAGCAGTAAGCTGCACTTTTCAATACTGCTTATTTTTCAGTTCATGAATTCAACTTGAATTCAGAAGCACAGGAATACACTAATTTACCATTACTTCTTTTCTCTAGACCTGTTATGTACATGGATGATAACCAAATATCTTTTAAGTAGAAAAGGGAACTATTTTTATATAGAACACAAAATTTTCCAGAATACAATACACTCTCTTTAATCAATGGACTCCAAACTGCTCTTTATCAATCTAGTATCAAAACATTTTTATTGGTTTAGGAGTTTCAAATTAACAAAAATGGAATTTCGGATAAGTATGTATAGGTCTGCCGCATAACATTACATTTTAAAATATAATAATATGTGCATATTAAAATAAAGTTTATTACATCAAATATTGCATGTTTACCTCTTTTTTCCCAGGATAGCAGGTTACTGAGATAAAAAGAAAGACTTTTTTTTAATCCCATATTATTTCTTTTTATATCATATTTCTGCTAATAACATTTTTTTGCTAAATATGATTTTTTCTGTCAGGTGACAAATACACATGTAAATAGAATTCATTGTTGTTTCCTGTGTAACTGTTCCACTTTTCATAGAAGCTGAGGAATATTAAATTAAACTTTAGTTTGCCTTTTCTGTTTCTTTTATTCTAGAAAAATCTACGTATGAAATTTGCCTCTCATTTCTTTCTCTAATGCTCTCTCTTTCTCTCTCTCTCTCTCTCTCTCTCTCTCTATATATATATATATATATATATATATATATAGCCCCTTATCAGAGGGAACTGAAGAAAGATGGCATCATTTTTAAGGTCATTTTGGCTATAAAAAATTTTAAGGGCATATTGGCTATAAAAAAGATCTTTTATGTCAGAAATAATTGCGAATCTTGACTAAGTAGTAACTACAAGATTTTATGGGTGTTTACACAACAGCTTTACATATTAACTCCTTTAATCCTTAAAATGATTCAATGGATAAATGTTATTACCACTATTATTTAATAGAATACTGATGGTCACGTCACAGTGGTTTCAAATTAAAATGGTATGACAGGAATTTTTAACCACTAGTTTAACTCTTTTCCCTAGTTTTTATCCACTAATATATAATTGTGTAAATACATTCTACAATTACAATTTCTTTGGCTTACTCTTAAAAATTCTCTGATTTCTCTTATCTTGCAATTCCAGAAAAATTCTTAGCACCTTATTGCTTACAACCCAGATAACCTCCAAGCAATTTTCCTGACCTATTTGCACATTATTTTCATTTTAAGAAAGAAAAAGTTAAAAGGAACTCTCTCTCTCATTTGAAAATTTTGTTTGATTAGAGGCAAAAATCCTACAGTGATTTCATTCCTTCCCTGTCAAGTACTGAGCAGAATTTCAAGAGTGGAAGAACTTGAATTTCCCTTCAATCCTTAGCCCCTTTCTACATTCAATAGAAAATAACACCTGGTATTCAATTCAAGTCTCTTTTTAAATGGTAATGTCATTGTCACTTCATCTTCTTTCTTCTAAAAACTGAATTTGGTTTGTACCTGAAGATTAAAATAATAAATAAAAATGTGCAAAGTCATTCAGTAGCTTGACACTTTATCATTCCAGTAATAGTATATTAAAAATTCCTAAAGGCCCATTATGGTGTCAGTGTACTGGCACCAGACTAGCCATTGTTCATTGTGGTTCAATAATAATTATGCACATGTAACTGACTAAGAATATATCAGACCATAAGTCACACTGTAAATGAAAAAAATACAATAAATGTATCCAAATAGACTATAATCACAAGTGTATTCAAGACAATGGGTTTGATAAGATTCTTTATAGGTTAGAAATATTCTAGCTTTGTAAATGACTCTGCCCACAATTTTATCAAGGATAACACAATTGGAGTAGAGCAGTCACAGTGTGTTCCTACTCTTTCAAAAATAACAAAGGACTTGAATGTAGCACTAACTTCTATCACATTGCCATGATGCTAGACCATATGATCCCAGGGTGATCTAGAAGAATTTCCCTAAAAGACTTTCAATATAGAATAATAATTATAGGTTGTGATAACATTTATTGCACTATAAAAGTGTGAATGCAATCATTCCTTGAAATAACATTGTTCTCAACTTTGCAAGTAATGTGCACTCTTAGAAATGGCTTCCTAATATTTTTCCACATATACAATACATATATTACTTAATCTTGGGTTAGAAATCGTATAAGCTATAATTCTTATAATATTAAGGCAACTTACCAACAATTTTAAAGAACTCATGATTTTAGGGGCCTCCCTAGTGGCACAGGAGATTGATTGAAATGTAAATCAAAACCACATTGAAATACTGTCTCAGGGCCTCCCTGGTGTGGCAAGAGGTTAAGATGGAACCTATGAAGATATCCGCCGCCACTGCAGCATGAGTTTGATCCCTAGCAACAGAGCAACCCACATGGCACAGCAGACCTCTCCCGACATGCCCCCAGTTGCCCTCAGCAGTGTCATTCAGTCAATCTGTCTGTTCTATTCCCCACTCTGTCTCTGGTGATCCTCTCACCCTCCACACCTCTGGCCTGTACCCCAGTTCGTGTATGCATAAATAAATAAATAAATAAATAAAATACTGCCTCACCCCTGTAAGAATGGCCCATATAAAAAAGAATGGAATTGACAAATGTTGGTAAATTGTGGCTTAAAATGAATTCTCATCTACTACTGTGTGTGGTGCAGCCCCTGTGGAAAATTGGTACAGAGATTTCTTAAGAAAATAAAAATGGGGCCTCCCCAGTGTCACAGTGGTTGAGCGCTGGTTTGCAAAGCTGGCCACAGCCTCTGCAGCGCCGGTTCGATCCCCGGCTGCTCCCAGACACCGGAGGAGGGTCCCACATGGGGCGCAGACCTCTCCTGCCACCCGCTGCTCCCCTCAGCAGTGTACTTCGGTCCTTCTGCCTGCTCTGCTCCCTGCTCGGCTCTGGTGAATTCTCTCACTCTCCCGCGCTTCTGACTGTACCCAGTGCTTGTATAAATAAATAAATAAATAAATCTTTAAAAAAAAAAAAAAGAGAGAGAGACACAGAATGTTTCCATTAAAAAAAAAAAAGAAAAATGGAAATTCCATATGACTCATCAATACTTTGATTAGGTATTTATTCAAATAATAAGAACATTCTAATACAAAAAGGTTGACCTATGCCAATGTACACAGCAGCACTGTCCATAATTTCCAAGTCATAGAAACAAGCCATGTGCCTTTCAACAGATATGGAAAAAGAAATCCTGGTATATTCAATATGTTTTCAATGCATGGCTGTGGAAAAAAATGAATAGTGGCATTTGGGACAAAATGAATTGACTGAGTTGATTATGTTAAGTGAAATAGGTCAAAAATTGAAAGAAATATAAGGTGATTTTACTAATCTGTTGAGTATGAAAAACAACAAAAAAATACACAAGAACATATATAGGGGTAAATCTTGAACAGAGTGAAAGAATATAATGATTACCAGAGGAAACATGGGGGAGGGGCAGGAAATGGGAGAGACAACCAGATGGAGAGTGGGCATGGGTAATTAGGTGGAGTGTGAGTGGACTATGTGCACATGTGAAAGAGCAAAAGTATAACTGAATATTAAAATAAAAATTAAAAAAAAAGACAAGGTCGAATCACATTATGTACTACTATTCAGCCATAAGGAAAGACATGTTAAAATTTTCAACAAATTGGAGAGAATTTGTGATAATTATGTGTATTAAATCAAGTTGGAATGACACTGAATATTTTCGCAGGCTACTCAATAAAGTAAAATACTTACAAAATCTAACAGGCATTAACAAAGTCTCTGGGGTTAAAAAGTATGGAGCGAATAAAAGGGACAAGGAGATATAAGTACAGTGTGGAGAAATAAGTAAGGCATAGATGAATGGACTTGACTGTGTTCCAATAAAACAAATCCCTGGCCCCAGTTCTTCTGAGTTCAGTGATTTATAGTTATGGGGCATTTCACAACAAAAATTACTTTTATGGGGCCTCCCTGGTGGTGCAGGAGTTTGAGTGCAGTGCTGTGAAGCTGTCTGCAGCCTCTGCAGTGCAGGTTCGATCCCTGCCGGCCTTGTACCAACCCACACAGCGAGCAGACCTCTCCTGTCTCGCCTGCTGCTCCCCTCAGCAGTGTATTTCGTCAGTCTGCCTGTTCTGTTCCCCACTCTGTCTCTGGTGAATCCTCTCACCCTCCTGCGCATCTGGCCTGTACCCTGGCTCTTGTATAAATAAAAAATATATCTTTAAAAAAAAAAAAAACTCATGATTTTAAACAACTAAAGTTATGTTTTTAATAATAAGTCAAATGAGTTAAAATATACTGAGTATGAAATATACTCAATTCAGATTCATTTATTTTTTGTGAAAGTGACTCTTTGGAATAAATATAATGAAGTTACATTTTTAAAAAGAGATAAAAATTAAGAAGTTACCAGACAGCCCCCCATCAGGATTGTGTGTGAGTAACAACATTGTATAAGCCTACTTCTGAAACTGTGTGGCTGGTATCCAAATTCTAGCTTTTTTGATGATATATAAAGTGTGTTTTCAGATTTTCTTGTGATAAACTTGCTTTTTTATAAAGTTCTGGGGTCTCCCTGGTGGCACAGGGATGAAAGACAGCACTATCAAGCTATTGCCAGCCACTGAAACATGAGTTTGATTCCCCAGGACATGACCCACAAGTAGGAGCAGACCTCTCCAGTCTTGCCTGCTGCTCCCATTCGCAGTGTATTTCAGTCAATCTGCCTGCTCTGCTCCCCACACTGTCTCTGGTGAATCCTCTCACCCGTCCCCCCACAGCCCCACATCTGGCCTACACCCTAGCTCATATATGCATAAATAAATAAATCTTTAAAAAAGTAAAAAAAAAAAATCTGTCCATTTATTCATGTGGAAACATAAATACTAGATTTTAACGTTATTATAATGATTTCATATATTTACATACAATATGTAAACATATTTATAAACATGATATATAAACACATTTTCACATAAATACTTAATATATTTTGCTAATCAAAGCTAACAATTAAGTGGATAACCCTCTCTCTGGTTCCCAGGGATATAGCAGTTTTGATTCTGAAGAAATTGTGCCCAGGAAAATGCTTTCTTTGATAAGCAGAGTTTTGAGAAAACTGCCTCCAAGCAAATTGGTAACTTCAAAGAACTTCAATTTCAAAATATGTGACTTTGCA
This sequence comes from Talpa europaea, assembly GCF_964194135.1. Taxonomy (NCBI): domain Eukaryota; kingdom Metazoa; phylum Chordata; class Mammalia; order Eulipotyphla; family Talpidae; genus Talpa; species Talpa europaea. The sequence goes on along the minus strand of NC_140071.1, from coordinate 81,835,541 downwards.
AAAAGTCTCAGTACCCAGAAAATAAATTTCTAAATAGGGTATAAATTTCAACAGTCCACTTTGTATTCCTCAATGCGCAAATTCCAATAGATATATTAACGAAATCCATGCCCAGATTTTCTTTGTAAAAAGTCCTTGAAATGTTCTCTTTGCAAACTAAATGTAATCTTCATTAAGAACATTAGAATTCAGATAATTTTCCGAGAGCAATCTGGAGGCTATTTCATGCTCAAGTCCTCAGTCCCTTTTTTTTTTTTTTTTAAAGATTGATTTATTTATTTATATAAGCACTGGGTACAGTCAGAAGTGCAAGAGGGTGAGAGAATTCACCAGAGCCAGAGCAGGGAACCGAATAGGCAGGCTGATGAAATACACTGCTGAGGGGAGCAGCGGGCATGGCAATCGAGGTCTGCGCGCCATGTGGGACCCTCGCCAGTGGCCAGGGATGGAACCGGTGAAGAATATAGTCAAGTTAATATTGAATAAAAAAATGAAATCTTCGGAAGTAATTTCTACTTCAAAGATAAATTATTTTATTATGATTACAAATAGAGGTAATTCTGTCCTATGCACCAGTCAGGGAAAGCTTCTGGGTAAAATGAGCAAGAGTTAACCCACATAAGGCTTTCCAAATTGAAAAATCTTAAAATCATACATTAGCTTGGTGAAGGATAAACTGACATTTAAGTGGTGAACTTAATGTGGTATATACAGATGTTGATTTATAAGGATGCACACCTGAAACTTATATATGCAATGTTACTTCAATAAGAAAAAGAAAACAATAAATTAATAAGCAATGATTTCCTGTTGTTGATATAGATGTGCAAGAAATCAAGGTGCATATTTAAGTGTATTCTTTGATTATCCAGAGTATGATGATAGTCAAATTGCATACTGTGAAGTCATTACACATAATCAGACACTTAAATGTGAATAAAACACAGTCAGTGAACTGTCAGGGGTCAAGAAGGGGTGAAGGGCTTGAGGCTGCTCTGCTAGTCTTCAAATTTTTGAGGGTGGCAGTGTCTTTGATCTGTCAGTCTTTTAAACTAGGAAACCTGGAAATATTTCTCAGGATCATTTGATCTGTTTCTGGTAAGGTAGCTAGTCTCTGTGGTGTGCTCTCTCCACCAGCTAAATGCTGGGCTTTTATGTTGGAGAAAAAACAGGCTTCAGTGACATAGAGAACTAAAGGGCTGACTAACAAGGTCTGTGATTGGACTTTCAATCAGCCACAGGATCAAATGCAACAACTTCTTGGAACAAGTGGCCACAAGACTATGGAGAGGTTAAATGTGCAGAGGCATAGGTCACATGTGAGAACAGAGACTTCTGGGCTCAGGAAAGAGTCAAGGTAGAGGAGGCCTCTTAGCAAGGCACCATGCTCAACTGACTTGAAGGGCAGGAAGCCCAACTTTGCTATAAGTAGTGAAAATCGCCTCTGGGTAGAAGTAGAGGCTAAAACTTGGACAACAAAATCTGAAGCAGAAGGATGCCCGAACACATTCTAATGGAAAGCAGGAAAATGGAGAGAGGAGTAACCAAAGCTGGGCAGTTTCTGTACTGAAAATCCTCCTAGTGAAACCCAAGCAACCTACATTACTTGCCTGACTTTTGAGACCAAGAAGTGGTGATGGGACTTATAAGAATGTGAGATATTGTAACCAGGTTATTTTAAAGTAGGAGTCCCAGTATATGCCTTATAGAAACATTTATATCCAGTTAACCATCCCTTCATTATTCAACAAGACTCATGATTTTTCAAACCACTGTGTTGGTTACACTATATACAAAGATGAATAGCAAGAAGTCCCCTGCCCTCTGGTGACTGTCTAGAAAATAAAAAAAAAAAGTAACTAGAACAGGTTTTGGTCTTAAATATTTTTGCATACAACAGGGTACAGGCCAGATGTGCAGGGGGTGAGAGGATTCACCAGAGACAGAGTGGGGAGCAGAACAGTCAGACAGACTAAAAACACTGCTGAGGGTAGCAGTGGCCGAGCCAGGAGAGGTCTGCTGCGCCATGTGGGTAGCTCACTGGCCAGGAGATTGAACTCATACTGCAGTGGCTGCGGATATCTTCCTAGTGCTAAGACTCAACCCCTTGAGCCACCAAGGAGGCCCCTTAAATACATTTTTTTTAAAGATTTATTTATTTATTAATATAAGCACTGGGTACAGTCAGAAGTGTGGGAGGGTGAGAGAATTCACCAGAGCCAGAGCGGGGAACACAACAGGCAGACCGATGAAACACACTGCTGAGGGGAGCAGCGGGTGGCAGGAGAGGTCTGTCCTGCCATGTGGGATCCTCGCCGACGGCCAGGGATCGAACCGGCGCTGCAGAGGCTGTGGGTAGCTTTGCAGCCCAGAGCTCAACCACTGCGCCATCAGGGGAGGCCCCTTTAAATATTTTTAAATTCTACACAGTATTACTAAATTATTAATATTCAGTTTAAATAAAGGGGTATTTTAATAAACAATGATTGATCCTTACTATGAATTTTCTTAGGAGGCAGAAGATGCAATGCACCTATATAAGGATTTTTATATAAGCTGAAAATTTGAGCTTTCATGAGGACAATATAATTTATGATTCAAAGGTACCATTCTTGCCACATCCTATGAAAGTGTTGGGTATGTGAAGGAAGAGCAACATCTCATTTTCTTGATCAAAGAAAATTTATTTGGAAACTGTTGATATCTGAACCACAATATAAGGTTCATCTAAAAAGTTCTGGATTGGTTTACTTTTAAGGAAAAATATTTGATGACGGCTAAAACGGCATGCTAGGAGAAGTTGGAACAAGTCAACATTGGCAAGCTGCATAATAATGAATTTGTTCCTACGGAAATGAAATTGTTACTGTTCGTTTTTGTCGTTTACAATTGATTCATGTGCTGCATCTGGCATTTTAATCTTAGCATTTGAGAGCCATTCCATCTTTCTTTATGACACGAGAATTAGTCAAAGACAGTTAAAGACGATAAGTATGGAGCACAGCATCATTAAAAAGAGTATGATTAGAGAAGTTTCTTTCCAAACCTTAGAATTGTAATTTGACAGTATCCCGTGTGGTATTGTGAAAGACTACTCTAAGCTAGGAAAGTAAGATAATCTAATATAGTGCTGTTTAAAATTCTTTCACTTAAGAACATAATCATTTGTGCTCATACATTATCCTCAAGAAAGTATAATTAAATATAAGACAACATTCCACCAACACTACTTTCAAATGTCATCAACATATTTCTTAACATAAATACACATCATTTTGTTATTGAAATGGTTTATGGGAATTGTTTGTTTGAACTTATCTTATAAATGTCTTTTATCATCACCATGAAAAAAATTCTAAATAGTCTTTTGTTTCAGCCTGACTCTATTGAGGGTATCGTCTCACCTCTTCTTCCTGCAAGTTGTAGCATAAATAATAATAATAATGAAATAAAATAATAATTTTCAGAACTAGAACACAGTGTGTTCTGAATGGGGTTGCGTTTTGTTTCAACTTTGGACAAAATAAGTGAAACCTGAGTTCTAATATTTCAAAGAAAGAATATAGTTGAGGATAAAATAATGTAAAGCTTCTTTTGAAGATTTTCACAAAGAATGATCCAGACAGAGCATGTATCTTTAGCAATGGTGGGACCCACACGACTATCTGAAATTCATCCTGTTAGTTGCACAGTTCCGACTGAAAACTATGTGCCATCCCTAGGTCATGTCAAGCCAACAATAAATAAACAAACAAACAAACAAACAAATAAATAAATAAACCTGACACAAACATCTCACAAAGAGTTACCAACATTTGCAAGGATAAGCAGGTAAGATGTTTGAATAGATTCCCTGTATCATCCATCCTTGTTGGGGATAGCTTCTCAAAATTTATTGTTTCTAGAAATTTCCATCTCCAAAACAGGAAGGAAAAGGCTTCCATGTGAAAACCATCATATTAATACATTTTGATAATCAGTCAAATTCTCTGTTGTTATAGAAGGAGATTAGAATATGTAGCTTATAATTCCATTTATTTATTTATTTATTTTTAAGATTTTATTTTATTTATACAGGAGCTGGGGTACAGTCCAGATGTGCAGGAGGGTGAGAAGATTCACCAGAGACAAAGCAGGGAACAGAACAGGCAGACTGACTGAAATACACTGCTGAGGGGAGCAGCGGGTGAGACAGGAGAGGTCTGCTGCACCATTTGGGATTCTTGTGGGCCAGCCAGGATTGAACCCGCGCTGCAGAGGCTGCAGACAGCTTCACAGTGTGCGCTCAACCTCCTGTGCCACCAGGGAGGCCCTATAATTCCTTTTAAACTTTAAAATTACATTAGAATATGTAGCTTATAATTCTTCTTAAACTTTAAACTTTAAAATTGATGTTGCCTTTTTTCCATGTAGGGAGGAAGCCAGTTTCTCTCACCTCCATCTTTTCAGAGCAGACTTGGTGGCTCTTTAACGTGGATCTGTACCATCATTTCCCAAAACATGTGGGATGGGTAAAAAAGAGAGCATGATCAGTACACTCCTAGAACTAGATTATTTCAGGATGACCTACAATAATTGATAGTCTAGAAATCAGAAAACCTAATGGTGACAAATGTTTATGTAGATGAATCCAAAGCACCCAAGTTAAAAGAAAAAGCAAGAGTTGCATTTGCACATTTTATTTCATTTTGAATTTCTGGGTCTCAGCTACTTCTCCTTTGATTCATTCTCTGTCTCCTTCTCTCTCTTGTAAGAGCAATAAATTATGAGTGAACAAAATAAATACTCATAACACAGGCTATTTCCAAATAGGTTTTGAGGTGGGTCAGACATTTATCAAATTTCATGCTTAACAAATATTGATAACTAGAGCAGGAATATAAGCAACATTCTGATTTGATAAATATTTTTGAAAGGTGATAACAAAAACCCATTTCCAGTAAGCCCAAATTACCCTTGTGGCCTATTTGCTCAGCTAAGCAAAAATTACCAATTTGTTTAATTGCAAGGATCTACCTTGTTTAAAAAAAAAGAAGTATGAAATATTTTTAATCTCTCAACATGACAGATTAATGGTGCTGAAAAAGTTCTAGCTAGCCATCTTAAATGTTGGGAAACAATTATTCTTATCAAAGGAAAGATATAAAGATGAAAACAATAATCCATGTAAAACAAAAAAAGTAGGAAATTTAGAAACATCTGATAACAATTTCTTAAGTCTATATATAGGAAGAATGACTGAACTTAAAACTCAGTACTTTTATGAGAATCATGGGTGGGGGGGGTCACAGTTGTGAAGAGACTAGAAAAAATATATTTCTCGAAAATATTGATCTTGACTTGAATTCAATGAATAAAAATACTGTTCTATGTTTTATTACAGATGTTAATGAATAAATATTCAAGTGCCTCTATTATTTTTTTAAATTAGCTTTTCAGAAAACAGGAATCATAGAACATATTTTGCAATTTTACTTCCTTAAGAATAAAGCACAACCCATTTGGAAATCTATTTATAATTTTCAGAACTTTTGGAATTCAAAAGTATGGATTTGCATTAAATATCTGTTTAATATCATGGTGATCATCTTGTAGTATATACAAATGTTGAAACATTTATGTTTCAACACCTAAAATTAATATGATGTTAATTGCAATTATACCTCAATGGAAAAAAATCTGCTGAAAGAATATCAAACAAAAGTTATTAGAAAGAAAAGGAAAATATTTCATAGCTTCCATTTGGTGGTTCTGCTATAATAGTCTGTCATAGATGTGTTATTTACAGAAAAAAATTCCATTCTAATGTATTTTAATTAATCCACAAGTGTAAATTAAATTTCTATAATGAAGGATTGAAAAGCTTTTCATTTCACATTTCCATCATGAGTTCTACTTTTCTGATTAAACTTTCCAAAATATCCTATTATTAAATAAGTTCCAAAGTATTTAATTTATCTGCCTATTTTGATAAAAATTCCCTAGATCAGGAAGGACAGAGGACTATTCCTTTTCCAATATATAACTTTTAAGTCAATGATTCAATACAAAGTTATGTTTTTTAGGTAATAGATTTGCTTCATTATTCTCCATATATTTAAGCACCATATGTCTCTGAAGTGAGCATATGAAGACTAAAGAACTAAAACCCAAAAAGAATGGTTCATTTTATCCTTTGCAGCATCATTTCACTGCCGCCTGTTCTCTGTGCCGCCCCATGGTAGACATTTAAATTCACCTTTCAATCATTTGTGTGGGTTAATGACACTGAGTAATAGCACATTAGCAAAGTGCCATTTCAGACACCAGCCAGGCATGCCAAACAGATAATCTGACAATCGTTCAGATTCATTTTCCACGAACAGAAACACTGTTCAGGCTTATTAACTGGCAAATCTGCATAAGGCAGAATGTAGAGCACAGAGCCTCCATTAAAAGTAGCAATCTATCTCATTAATGTAATTTACAAGGATATTTGGCCCATTCTATTGTTATAAAATCTAAAAAAATAAAATGTTCCTGTTCAACAGAATTGTTTATTTGCAGCAAATCCTTATGATGTCCCTTATGTTTCATTGAAATAAAAGCATCACTAATTGGTTAATATCTCCTATTTTGCTGCCAACAGTACAGAGCATTTGGATTTATTCCTGTAGCCCCTCAAAATACAATCTGATAATAGATTCACCCAACAGTTATTAATGCTGATTCCTCTTTATTTTGTGTTTGGAATTTCTATTCTCAAGTTGCCTTAAAACTTATCCTTGGAACATGAGCTCAGGAACTTGTACTGCAAATATCTGCAAGCCAGTTTAATAAAGATACACTTGATAAAAGGTCCTGTCCTCTCTCCATCCACCATAATCTGGGGTCTTGCTTTATTCTTACTCTGTGAATAGGAAGCTCATCTGTAAATATTGAAGTTCTCACTATAACAGCTTTGCAATTTATTCCCTTTTATTCTCCTGAGGACTGCTTCTTTGTGCTTTAGAACAATGTGTTATGTCCTTTATTCTTTTTGTTAACAAATGTTCCTGTATTTATATTCAGATTTTTTGAAAAGAAAACTCCATTTCATATTCATCTGTCTTAAACAATGACTTATTTTTTGTCCATGTTCTTCTGATACAGGTATAACTTCAAGTTAAATTGAGGTGATCTGTTCTTAAGTATTCATTCAAGAAAGTTATCAAAAGGTAAAGTATTGTTAGAGATAGTCACATACAGGCAATATCAAAGAAGTGACCTAGGCTGAAATTACTTAAGAAACATTAATACCTCCATTCCTCTATGGCATATTCCATGTCTAATATAATTTACATTGAAAACATGTACATGTGGGAGGCAGTAGTCAGAAACAACTAAATTATGAGACAGTGAGTTCAGCACAGACTCTCAGAATGGTGGAGTTCTGGATGGGAGGTATGTGTTAGGATAGCAGTTCCCACCGGCCAATTTGACACAAGTTCAGCTTCCTGACTTAGATCACAGGTTTTTTCCAATCCTAGTATACAACAACCACAAAACACATTTTCCTCAGTCTTCAATTTTTATCCATGTTGAGGACAGTAGTATTTTACATAATCAAATTCCTTGTTAATCTCACCTAAAGGTTCAATGATACAGTCTGCCTTCACTGGTCCTATACTTAATAGTTTCCTTTCATTCAGAAACCATTAGCATTATTTTCCCCACTTTGTTTATATTACACAAAAATATGCTTTAATTCCTGAGAGCTGATGTGCTTCCTATGACTGGACCACTGCTATAAAATTGAGGTGGAATCAAGCTGGGCTTGTAAATACAAGTATTTTACAGTCACGTATATATAGTAAAAAAGATACAAAACAACTGAAGTCTATATCTTAAGGACCAGGAAATGTAAAAACAGAAATATATAATTATATTTTTTTAAGTACAACATTCTAAAAAGGGATAACAACAAACACTTAGAAGTATATGGATGATTATATAGAGCTCAGGAAATTTCACAAACTGAACCACCTGCCCAGCAAGCACCAGAGCAAGAAAGAGGACTAGACTAGAATCCCAGATACCCCTGCTCTGTTTTCTAGGACTGCTTACCATTCCCAGATAACTTTTTCCTAACTTTGAATTCATTGTGTTTGCCTCACAATGTCTTGACTTGATAAGCACGGACATGTCTGTATCATTAAGCACATTCTTAATGAAGGCATTTCTGCCCTCTCATCTGGACAACATTCAGCTCTGTGCTCCAACATGCTCCATGTGGGATCATCTTGGGATTCTCTCCCTTTGTTCTGTTCACCTATCCTTAGGTCAAATGTCCTAACTTTCCCAAAGATGAAGGCAAAATCATCATCTTATTTTAAATGGATTACCTACTGTGAAATTGACTTAAGGATATTGAGAAACTCAGGGACCACAGGAAGTGATCATGATTGAAAGGAATGTGTGAGTCCACAGAATATGAACAGAGACCATTTTGGATTTTGCTTCAGTCATCTCTCATCTCTGCCCCAAGCTCTCAACCTATAAAGGGAGGGGAATAATAATATCCAAGTTAAGGGGTTGCTGAGAGGTCTAAATGATGACATATATCAAAATCATGAGTGGTACTGATGAATCCTTAATTAACAGGCCCTTTCTTTTTCACTCAGTTCTGTGACATTCAAATATTAAAAAGAAAAAGATAAATTACAGCACATTTTGTTCTTAGGAACTTCTATGCTCAGTATTAATTTTATATCATTAAATTATCTTTCTAACTTTCAAAATCTAAAACAAATTTTTTCTGCTTGCCTTTTCATTTTCTTCATTTTTTTGTAAGTTGAAGTAACATTGTATTATAACACTGTATAAGTTTCAGGTGCTCATTGCTGAGAATCAGCATGTGCATATACTATATTATGTTCACCACTAAAAGCCCATATCTAACCACCATATCATCGTCTCCCTCATTTCAATGTATCTGCTCTCCTTCCCACTTCCCTTCTGGTAACCACAAAGTAGTCTTATAGTCCAAAACTTTATTTTGCTTTATTTATTTGATATGCTTGTTAGTTTTCTCTATATGTCACATATGAGTAAAGCCATACAGTTCTGGTGTTTCTCACTCTGGCATATTTCACTGAGCATCATACCCACATGGTCTATCCATGTTGTGGTAAATGGCAGGATGTCATTTTTTTAACAGGTGAGTTGTATTCCACTGTGTGTATATATCACATCTTTTTTATCCATTTACCACTCAATGTGCACTTAGCTTGTTTCCAGTTCTTGGCTACTGATATCAAAATATTTCGGAAAAAAAATGCAAAGTCAGAAGCTACACTGAATAAAAGACATTTTGCACAATAAGGGCAATTAATTTCATTATCCCTTCAAACTTATAAAGAGATTTTTAAAATAAGTTATCCCATACCAAACAGTTGACCATATGGGAGACTTTAAAACTTATTTTAAATGATCCTATATCAGCTTTTCCTATTTCAGCAAAAGAGCTTTTTTTAAACTACACTGGTTCTTGCTACCAAAGGCAGAACTATTATCAGCTTCCTCATTCACTAAATAGGCAACCCAATTGTAACAAAAAGGGTCTCACTACATTTCCAAAGGAAATGAAGTGTTTTAAAAGCTCATTTAAATGTGTCAGGCATATGTGTTTTCATGGGTTGTGATACTATCAAGCACAGGCCAGAGTTCCTAGTCAAATAAGCAAATACCTCTGAATGATGCCTTTAGGATGCAGTGTAAAATAATGACATTCATTTTTTTCACTTTTATTAATATTCAGTAACTTTGTCTGTTGAACTCTCTACTTCAAATATATCATTTGATTTAACTTCATTTGTTCACCTTTCCTTTAAAATACATCCTTTCTAGAATTAGAGGGCTTCCCTTGGGCTCATTGCAGATTATTCCAGTAATGAGCCCTGTTACTCATGTTCTCTTTCTTCAGATCTCTGATACAGGGATTAGCCTCTCAGTAAATATTTCAGCTTGAAAGCAGTTGGTTGCCAGCTTTGTAAAGTCTTAAAAGGCCTGGCATCTACCATCTCCACAGAGTCCACTGCATTTGTAAAAGGAATGGCAGTTTGGGGATGACAGACAGGGAGTTGTTTTCTTTGCTCCAGAAGATAATAGATTACAGATAAAACATTACATAAATGACATAAACCTCACACTATCAAGTGAAATATAACTTTTTTTTTTTTTTTTTTTTTTTTGGTGGGACCCTCGCCGGTGGCCAGGAAACAAACTGGTGCTGCAGAGGCTTCAGGCAGCCTCGCAACCCAGCGCTCAACCGCTGCGCCACCAGGGGAGGCCCTGAAATACAACTTTTTAAAAACTGGAGTGTCCATTGATTTTGTCTCAGAAAATTTTCTTTCTTACCATTTCTATATATGAAATCACAAATATTTTCATAAAGTTTATAAAATGTTATAATTTCTTCCTATGCTGCTAAGAACCACACATCTCACATTTACCAAAATATAAAAAGGCCAAAAATTTCCATATGAAATAAAAATCGAACAGGCTAAATGCAGCTGAGGCAAGATGCATCAAGTATAGAACGAGGCCCAAATTCCAAGTCCATGATCCTTTCTGATTGGGCAAGTTTCTCATATCTTCTGAGAGTTGGTTTTCTCATTCATAAAATAAGAACAGCAACACTTGAGTTGCAATTTATCATGAAGTCCCAGGAAGAGGGCCTTCATACAACTATGCTGCTGGTTCAATCTTTCCATTCCCAGTCTCCAGAGGTATGAGAATAAATTTCTCTCATTGGGCCTCCCCGGTGGCACAGCGGTTGAGCGCTGGGTTTTGAAGCTGCCCGCAGCCTCTGTGGCACTGGTTCGATCCCCGGCTGCTCCCTGGCCACCTGAGGAGGGTCCCGCATGGCGCGCAGACCTCTCCTGCCGCCCGCTGCTCCCCTCAGCAGTGTACTTCGGTCCTTCTGCCTGCTCTGCTCCCCGCTCTGGCTCTGGTGAATTCTCTCACCCTCCCACGCTTCTGACTGTACCCAGTGCTTGCATAAATAAATAATAAATAAATAAATAAACAAATCCTAAATAAATAAATAAATAAATTTCTCTTATTTACAAGCTACCCAAATTTATGCTATTTTATTATAACAGTTATCATGTGTCTCCATTATGCTTAAAAAACTGTGATCATGGTTGATACCTGGCTTATTTGTCATCGGTTTTGGACCACTGGATAGATTCCTGAATGTGTGGTTAAAGAGATTTGTTTTGTACGCTGAGATATGGGAAGAACATCAGTCACCTTGAAGATGAATGACTGCTAAACCCTATAATCAAGGCATAACACATAAAAAGAAGGATTTACAGAGATAGTCCTCAGGCTTGTTTTCCTGATGTTATTCCATGGCATTGGAACTCTGTAAAGAAACTGTTTTCTGCTTTCTGAAATTTTCATGAAACAACAGCTTTAATTACCTTTCAGTAGGAACTGGAATGCAAGCAAAATTTGAACTTAGAGGTGATAAAATTTAGAGATTTCCTGATAATTATCCAACCACTACAGCCAGAAGGTTATTTAGGAAATAGTCAGATACTGACAGATTTTTAGGAGACAGTGATAGAGAAACCAAAAATATTTTCCAACAAGCCCTTGGAATAGCTGAGAGCGAGTCCTAGTTATTGGTCTGTATGTTGTTTTTTGTTTTTGCTTTTGTTTTACTTATATATATTTTACATCATTATTCATTTTTATTTTTTTAAAGATTTATTTATTTATACAAGAACTGGGGTACAGGTCAGAGGTGCGGGAGGGTGATAGAATTCACCAGAGACGGAGTGGGGAGCAGAACAGGCAGACGGACCAAAGACACTGCTGAGGGAAGCAGCAGGCAAGGCAGGAGAGGTCTGCCATGCCATGTGGGTATCTCCCTGGTGGGCCGGGAATTAAGGCACTCAACACACTGAGCCACAGGGAAGTCCCTGCTTATTTTTAAAAAATATTTGCTTTTCCCCCACCCCCTCCAGTGTAGTCCCCATAGAATTTCCTTCACCAATTCACCAGTGCACCATCACCACAGTCCCCTGTGCTCCTCCCTCCCTCCCTCCCTCCCTCTGATTACTCTCCCTCCCCTCCCCTGCAGGATGTCTCTGGTTTATAATTGTCTGTTTTCATTTTGTTTTGTTGTGCTTTGTACTGTTATTATTGTTTTCCCCTAATGTCCTATTTGGTTCCTCATATATTCCTCTTATAAGTGAAACCATTGATATTTTTCTTTTTCCCACCTGTATTTGACAATATGTAGACTTTCAGATCTAAGGAGAAAGACGGGACCTCTGGGCTACCAGACAACACCTGCAGCCCAGGGCGCTCTCTAAGCAGAAGGTACCCTCAGAAAAGGGCTGCAAAACCAATAGCAATTTGTGGACTCAGGGCCACAGGGCCACCCATCAGAATCACCACAGGGGCTTTTACCAAACATAGATGCTAGGCCTAATGAATCTGGATTCCGTTGCTCTGGATGACAGCCCAAGGATGAGTGTTTGTAAAAGGGTCCCCTAGATAATACTAATGTGCAGCCAGACTTGAAGTTTTATACATTATAAACCATAACAGAAGATAGAACTGTGCTATTATTTGAGGGGAGAGCATTTTCTCCTTCATGCATATTGGAAACAATGTGAAAGTTCTGAATTTAACACCTTATAGAGGGCCCCAAATACCAAATGGTTATCTTTAACAGAGATAAAAGTCTTAACAGTGGTAATGGATAGCTAACTTTAAAAAGACCCAAGAATGTGAATGTATTTTTTAATGCCAATTACCGGCCCCCCAAAACAAAGGTAACATATTTTTCAATGTGTGATGGTCAATTTTTATGTGTAAATTTGATTGGGGCAAGGAGAACCCACATATTAGGGTAAATCTGGAGCTGTCTGTTGTTCTGGATGAAATTAACATTTGAACCAGTAGAGTGAATAAAGCAGATTGTCCTCCTACTGTCAGTGGGCTTTATCCAATCCAATGAAGATCTAAGTGGAACAAAAAGGGAGAGGAAGGGAAATCTCTCTCTGCCCATCTTTCAACTAGGATATCTGTTTTCTCTTTCTGGTACCTACAGATTTTGTCAGGATCTCAAACACTTACTCCTTTTTCTCAAGCCTTCAGACTCAAACTAAAACTATTGAGATTTTACAATCAGCATACCTGGGTCTTCAGCTTGCTGACTACAGATTTAAAAAAAAGTGTGTGTGTGCGTGTGTGTGTGTGTGTGTGTGAGAGAGAGAGAGAGAGAGAGAGAGAGAATTTCGTTCTATACAGTGGGTCTTCATTTTATTGCTTCAGGAATACTTATTTACTACTTTGGTAAACAGTTTCCTAAAATAATGATGAGCTGCTATGTCATTAAAAAAAATTATCAATACTGTAATTTGCATTTTTTGTAATGGAAAATGTCTGAGTTTCTCAAAGATCACCCCTTGTCATTTTGCTGCCTTTCACACAGACTGCCTATTATGCTTCAGACAAAGAAAGGAGAGGAGTGGGATGTTAGAAGTCTGCAATGGAATTCAATGGCACAGCAGAAGGGAGTTGTAACAGTTCCCACAAGCCAGCCCGCATAAGCTCCAACCCATCACACCTTGTTTTTAAGACCTCATGTTAAAAGAAAATGCCTGGTTTTGGGTTCTGTTATATTATATTATTCACTGGCAAAGAACTCAAGTTCCAGTCAGACATAATAAATCATCAGTCTCACACTGGCAAATAATTCACCCAGACTCCCTTTTTTACAGTTCATCTCCTGTCATGTGAACTAAAAAAGAGTAATAATTTTCTTTATTTAGCAACTATTAAACTCAAATCAGCTTTTTTCATATTATCTTTAACTCTCTTAATTTCAGAAATAGCTTATTCTTTGCCAATATAAATATACATATATAAGAATGTTAATAAGGCAACTGCCCACTAGAAATCTTAGTGGCAATTAATTTGATAGAATAGGACTTTAGTATAAAAAATGGCAGCCTGGCAAGCTTATCTCACCTCAACAATCAAATACAGTTTCATCTTTTTTTTTTTTTAAAGATTTGTTTATTTATTTATACAAGAAGCAAGGGAGGTTGAGAGAATTCACCAGAGCCAGAGTGGGGACCAGAACAGGCAGACCGATGAAATACACTGCTGAGGGGAGCAGCGGGCATGGCAGGAGAGGTCTATGTGTCATGTGGGACCCTCGCAGGTAGCCGGGGATCGAACTGGTGCTGCCGAGGCTGCAGGCAGCTTTGCAGCCCAGTGCTCAACCACTGCGCCACCAGAGGAGGCCCAAATACAGTTTCATTCTAAGAAAGAATAATATAAAACTAAGAAACAGGGTAATTTATGGTTCTATTTTCTGTTCTCACTAATTCAATTTGCTCAGAAGGTACCCTAAACAATCATCCCAAATCAGGCCTCTGTGGTCCTGCTATTTGATATAATCTCTTAATGAAGTAACTGTATCCCATGTTTGCCTCTGAAATCACTTATTTTTACTGTTTTCAACCTTGATCCCATTTAAGCAAGAGGCAAGTTTTTGTGTGACTAATTTAAGGAAAGAGGAAAAGAAAAATACAAAAACACAGCCTTGGATGAATAGTATATGCCAAGTTAACTACTCAAAATAAATGTAGTTCTCAAAATAGTTCTTAGGACCCTCTCATTAAGTCACCATTCATCCATTCATTCAGCATTTGGTTCATTACATTGGTTACTATTATGAGTCAAACAGGGAGCCGTTCAATGATTTCAAGCACAGAAGAAATATAATCTGACATTAAAATAATCATGTTGGCTGATCTTTTGAGAATGTGTTGCAGCAAGGAAGAGTTTGATTCTCTCAAATAAGTGTGAGAGTCACTATTAGGACTCATTAATTCTGTTTTTTTTGTTTTTGTTTTTGTTTTTTTTTCTGCTTGGACATATAAGAGGGTGGGTTTTCTAAGCCCTATGCAGTTAGGCAGGACCACAAGACTGGGGTTGGACAATGAAATGTCAACAGTAGACAAATGCCATTTCTATACTGTGACTTCAGGACTCTGCAGTCTCTCTTCCCCTACTGCTTCCTTGTGAGGCTGAATTATGTAGTCTCTGTTAGCCTGAATAGCTGAGTGATTGACCATAAGTCTCCCTCCCTCCAATCTCTTTCCCTTGCCAACTTAAAGTAGACACTGATGAAAAAAATATACGATATTTTGGTGTTAAGACACTGAGGCTTGGGGAGCAGTTATTGATTTTAAAAGACTAGTGTATTCTGATGAAGTCAACTAGCTCAGAAGCTATTACCGTAACTCAATTCTGCGTAACTTGGTTCAGCTTTGACCAAGGTCAAAGGAATAGTGAGACTGTGAATATATTTCAAAAGTAAGGTCAAATCATTTGACAATTCCTTTCATCTCATACGAAATCATTTTAAAACCTTAAAATATGTTCAAAAGCTTTGTTCTTAGCTATGAAGTGTTTAACAAACATTATGATTAACCAATGACAAATATAGTCCATGTAGCATATGAAATCTCTGGGCTGCTATAATTACTGCAAGTGGTCTCAGAACAAAGCAAGTAATAAATATCTCACAATTATAATCTGCCTCCCTTTTCTTTATTTTGCTCATATATTTTGAAAAATATATGAAGTTCCATCTAATGGAAATACTTGATAACTTATTAATTACATGTTCTGTCACCAATTTGCAATAAAGACATAATTTAAAAAATCTCACTGCATTAACTTCTGCTGAGAATTACTATCTTCTGTTGAGACAGATTATGAGGATATTTAATATTAGACGTTGTTATGTAGTGAGACTAAAACAAGTTTTACTTAATAATGTACTAAAGTCAAATGCCACAAGCAATGTAGTTGGCAAACAATGATGCGTGAGAACCCATACTCAATACTTGAGTGATGATCAAATTAAGAAATTATTGACTTTTATCAATGCTTACAGGTCTAATTAATCCACTTTGTAATTTTTTTAAAAGCATGATATATAAGAACCTTATGTGGCCCCAAAGTAAATTAAGTGCTATAATATGATATATATTAAAATTGTGAGATATACAGGGTTCCCTGGTGGCACAAAGGGGTAAGTCTCAGCACTATGATGCTACTGGCTGCCACTGTAGCATGAGTTAGAACCCTGGCTAGGGAGCTGACCCATCTGGTGCAGCAGACCTCTCCTGTATCACCCGTTGCTCCCCTCAGTGTTCTGTTCCCCACTCTGATTCTGGTGAATCCTCTCACCAACCCCCCAACTCACATCTTTGGCCTATACCCCAGTTCTTTTATGCATCAATTAATGAATCTTAAAAAATTAAATATGTGATATATATAACATATATATTATAATATCGTCCCCTCCTCACAAATTAGTGAAAGACTTTATATTTCTTAACATGCCTAAAAACAGAATGATTACAACAGTGAGTATAGTGAGATTCTACATTAGTACAATGCAGATATACAACATACCTTGAGCTTTAGTTATCACTTTTAAAGAGGAAAGGTGGAAGAGGAGTGTTGTTTTGATCAAAGTTTGTCATTTTCTACAATAATTTATTTTGCTATTAATCTCAGATACGATTTTAAAAGATCAAGGCTATAAGGTAGCCTCTATAAATACATTTCTGATCTACTCAAGTGTTCACTTTTATAAGTAATGCTAGTAATAGAATAATGACAGACTTAACCATGCATCTAACAATACAATCTTCCAATAATTATTCCAATAAGAGTATCATGATAGGACCTCCCCTGGTGGCGTAGCAGTTGCGTGCTGGGCTGCGAAGCTGCCCGCAGCCTCTGCAGCACCGGTTCAATCCCCGGCCACCGGTGAGGGTCCCATCTGGTGCGCAGACCTCTCCTGCCTTGCCTGCTGCTCCCCTCAGCAGTGTATTTCGTCAGTCTGCCTGTGCTGTTCTCCGCTCTGGCTCTGGTGAATTCTCTCACCCTCCCGTGCTTCTGATTGTACCCAGTGCTTATATAAATAAATAAATCTTAAAAAAAAAAAAAAAGAATATCGTGATAGCTAAGAAAATGTTAGATGACACAAAATGATTTTATAAATTTGAGTTGTAAATAAACTCTAAAACATATTTTTCTGAAAAATATCAGGTACCCAAAGGGCACCATTTTGCTGAAATATGTTTATCTAGTTTCATAAGCTTTGAATTTTATTAAAAATCATTATCAAGCTTACCCTTCCAATTTCTAATTCATTCAAGTTCAAAATATCATATATATACATATATATATGAAAAGAAAACAATGTGTAATTTCAGAATATAACAACTGCAGAAGTTTCTTTTTTTTTTGTAGATTTATTTATTTATGCACACAAGAACTGGGGCACAGGCCAGAGGTGTGAGGGGTAAGAGGATTCACCAGAGACAGAATGGGGAACAGAACAGGCAGATTGACTGAAATACACTGCTGAGAGGGGCTGCAGGTGAGCCAAGAGAGGTCTGCTGCACCATGTGGGTAGTTGCGTGGTGGGGGTTCAAACTCAAGCTTAGGTGGCTGCGGATAGCTTCATAGCAATGTATTTGGTAAACCCCTTGCACCACCAGGGAGGCCCAAAAGTTTATTTTTTAAAAAATATTATAAACTTATCATACAATATATTACTGAAAACATTTCATATTCATCATCGATAACATGAAAGTGTTCATATTTCCTTCAAGTTTTAGATTATATGTTATCATTTGCTAAACTATCACTTCCTCCCCTGTAAAATACAGTCACTATCAACTATAACTTTCCTAACATTCTGTGACTCCAAATCACTGCTCTGTTAATACAATTGGCTTCCCTTCTTGACATGGCTGCTGTGACACCTTGCTTCAGTTTCCCGCTGTGTTGAAATTGCCCAACCCAGTGGTTTCCAAGTACACAGCATTGTTATCTCTAGTCTGAACTTAGTTCCACCAATCTTGAGATCATTGCAAATCAGTGTTATTATCAAATACAGATATGATCGTTTGATTTATTCTTTTTTTTTTAAGATTTATTTATTGGGCCTCCCCTGGTGGCGCAGCAGTTCAGCGCTGGGCTGTGAGGCTGCCCTTATCCTCTGCAGCGCCGGTTCATTCCTGGGTCGCCAGCAGAGGGTCCCACCAAAAAAAAAAAAAAAAAAAAAAAAAAATTATTTATTTATACAAGAAACAGGGTGCAGGCCAGATGTGTGGGAGGGTGAGAGGATTCACCAGAAACAGAGCGGGGAACAGAACAGGCAGACGGACTGAAATACACTGCTGAGGGACCCTCGCCGGCCGGGGATCAAACTGGCTCTGCAGAGGCTGCGGACAGCTTCACAGTGCAGCGCTCAACCGCCTGTGCACCAGGGAAGGGCCATTTGATTTATTCTTTACCTTAAAATTCCTTTCCTGTATTTCTACTTCTAGATTCTGGAAGAATTGACCACAACATCTAACTTGGATAATCCTCCACCATGCCCCTGCCCCCCAGAATATTTCTCTTTTACACCATTTATCACAATGTACTATGACAATCAAATTTGGACCTTCTTTTCCTCTAAGCTCCTTAAAGAAGTAAAGAATTGATTTGGGATCTTTTGTGTTGAGCTCACTGCTTTCTAATAGTAAACAGTGTATGCCTGTTGAATCAACAAAGTGTGAATGGATAGTCATCTCTAATATCTAAATGCAAGATTTTATTAAAGGATTGAGGTTAGCATGATTCTCTAAGACTCTATTCACATTTGAAAAATACCCATAAATCTTTACAACATATCTTGCCACAAAAGATACAAAAGGGAAATGCTATATAAACACTAAACTCTGTGGCATACTTTTTAATACACATATATAAAATCACTCAAAATAAAACATTGCTTTTTGTCTAACTATACTATTTAGACAAAGAAACACAACTAGATAGATTTATGAGATAGTTACACATGCTATGTAGTGATTTACACGATTATACTTACATGTCAGCAAAAAGTTCTTAGTTTTAAGAAAAAAAAAAACTACAAATATTGCATGTATATTAGAGACTCTCCTACCACATCCTATTATTTTAAGTGGAGTCTAAATTTGATCTCTAAATTAAGCGAATTCATGTAAGTTCCACATAGCATAATTTAGAACGGGAAGTTTCCCTGGTAACCATATATAAGTTGGCAAGCCGCAGAGAAACTATAGTCTTAGGTTCTTGTAAAGAAATAGAAAGGATATTTTATAACCTTAAATTCATTATTGGCAAATTATTTCCTGCTACGCTATGGCATTTTAATTTTAGGTTTGTCTTTTCATTTAAGTCTACTGTAAATAAATTGAAGAAAATTTTAGTAAATCAGATAAAATTTTCTTCCGAATTTTTCAGATGGTTTATATTAGGACTAACAATTGGCTACTACACTGGGTCAATCAATAAAGCAATCTGTACCTCCTTCAATAAAACTAACGTGAGGCTAAATGACTTTGAAAAACCACTATACAGGGGATATACTAGAAATAAACATTAAGTCAATAAAAGGAACATTAGTGTCAAATTTATTTCTTTAATATAATTTCTGTAAACATATAAATAAGGGACTTTGAAAAGTAATACTGAATGCAATACACCACTACTATTTATAATATTATTATTCATAGTAACAATTAAGCAGAACTATAGTGTTCCAAAGAGAATTCTGCATTCATTTACTTGATATAAACAAATACTTGAGATAAATAACAATTTATATACTTGCTCACAATAACAATCCAGCTCTTCTAGCTTTTTTATGAGGTATTTTAAAGATATACAGATATAGATATAGATATAGGTTCACACAGTACAATATTTCTATAGCTTCTAAAAGTTAGTTTTTTTGCTAAGAGACTGACTTAGCATGATTTTAAGTACCTTAATGTCAGTTATTTGGAATCTTTATTCTCTGCTGTCGATATTCTAATTATTATATATGATTTAAAAAAGAAAATACATGTACAGGCAAATTCTAGCATTAACAACAGGAACTCATAACGAAAATTAATGGTAGCACGTACCCCTTAGAGGTTAATATAACATTTACAAAAGCTTTTTGTTAGCTGTAGCAATATGCTGAAACTTTGGGTCCATCTGGAAATAATTCTATTCACAGTCTCAGGAAAAGGCTGAAAATAGTTCAACTATTTAGATTACTTAAGATAATGATAATGTTAGATAAAACAGTGGTTCACTTTCACACAGCTATGCACACTGCAGTTTTCAGAGGTATCCGCTGTAAAGAAAAGACCTGTTGGAAGAATGAGAATTGACTGAACCATGAATCTTGGCAGATATTTATTTATTCTCTCTGTGTTTCTCTCTGTACACCCAAAGGAGATAAAGTGATAATGATGTAACAAAGATGAGAGAATTCATGAAGTAAAGGAAGGAAATAAATAGAAAATATACTTTTCATGATCTAAGAAACTATGATAGAGTGATGCAGTAGAGATGTTGCTTAAAAAAACAAATATTCAATTTCAAGCAATAGGACATTGCAAGCAAAAGGCTCTAAGGTGGAAAATATATTGGCATTTTTTTTAAAGATTTATGTATTTATACAAGAGCTGGAGTACAGGCCAGATGAGCGGGAGGGTGAGAGGATTCACCAGAGACAGAGCGGAGAACAGAACAAGCAGACTGACGAAATACACTGCTGAGGGGAGCAGCGTGCGAGACTGGAGAGGTCTGCGCACCATGTGGGTTGCTCCGAGGCCGGCAGGGATCCAACAGACACTGCAGAGGCTGCAGACAGCTTCACAGAGCTGCACTCAACCACCGGCGCCACCAGGGAGGCTCTATATTGGCATTTTTAAGGAACAGAATGAAGGGAAGTAGAGTTCAGTGAAAAAAGGTAAATTTTATGATAAGGAAATGAGGAGTGGATATGGGATGCAAAAGAGAGGTTTTGAGGTAAAGAAGGAAGAAAGAGAAATCAAGAATTTTGTTACAGTTTATTCTAGGGGGTGAAGAAAAATAAGCAGTTGCCTATTTGTTCACAAATATCAGAGGGAAGGTCAGGGCTCATATTTTTAATTTAGAAGTCATAAAAATATAAGTAAAATTTTAACCCAGAGAACTAATTGAGATTACCTAAAATAATAATCATAGGGCCTCCCTGGGGTGCAGGGGGTTAAGATGCAACCTGTGGAGCTGTCTGCAGTTTCTGCAGCAGGAATTCAATCTCCTGGCAGGCCAGGGAGCTACCCACATGGCTCAGCAGACCTCTCCTGACTTGCCCACTGCTCCCCTCAGCAGTGTATTTCAGTCAGTCTGCCTGTTCTGTTCTCCACTCTGTCTTTGGTGAATCCTCTCACCCTCCCACACATCTGGCATGTACCTCAGTTCTTGTATGCATAAATAAATACATAAATATTAAAAAAGAAGGAATGGAAATGCAGGAGAATATGTTTCAATGTAATCCAAAGAAGAATTTGGAAATGGGAAGGGTTGTTTGTGTTAGTCAAATTCAAATACTTTTTCTAGCTGTATGCTATATAAATGTCCAGAATTTGTAACCATTCTGACTTGCTAACCACATCACTAACCACACCATTTTTGCAAACTACCTCCATTTTGCTGTAAATGGCTGCATTTCATCTACCATAAGATTGAACAGTACTCTATTATGTGACTATATCACATTTTGATACAATCATCAATTGATAGACAATTAGGCAGCTTCCATGTCTTAACGGTGTAAATAATGCTGCTCTAAATGTTGTAAAACATACTTTTTTGAGTGTGTCGATGGTGTCATATTATTTGGATAGATATCTACGAATGTGACTGCTAGGTTGCATCAATATATTATTTCAACTTTTAGTATTTTAAGGAACAACCAAAACTGTCTTTAATAATGGTTGAACCAGTTTACATTCCAATCAGCAGTGTAATATGATTCCTCTTTCCCCACATCCTCTCCAACACTTGTTGATCTTTCTTATGTGCTATTCTCAAGGATGTGAAATGATACCTCACCATTTTAACCTGTATTTCTTTTACTGGAACCAATGGCAAATACTTCATATTTCTAAATGCTTCTGGATATCCTCTTCAGTGAACTGTCTTTTCATATCTGATGCCCATTTTTGATTGAGTTATTTATTTTTTTATTGTATTGTGTGAGCTTTTAAAATATAACTTGGATATTAGCCCCTTCTCTGTATATATTGTGTATTTTCTACATTCAAAAGGATGCCTTTTTTTTTTTAATACCAAAGGCTACAATTTATTTATTTATTTATTTTTTAAATAATAAATTTTATTTTTATATTCCCCCATACAACTGCACATGCCCCATTCTGACCCCAATCCCTCCCCTCCCGGCCCCCACCCCCCAAAAAGTGTCTCTGGTTCATAGTTTTTTGTTGATTTTGATTTTCACTTTCTTATAGTTATTCATTTTCCTGGTCCCTTATTTAAGTTTTCTAGATTCCTGCTATGAGTGAGACCATCCGGTATTTTTCTTTTTCTTTTTGGCTTATTTCGCTGAGCATGATCCCTTCCAGCGCCATCCATGTTGCTGCAAATTGCATGTGTTTATCTTTTTTGAATGCTGAGTAATATTCCATGGTATATATGTACCACATCTTCTTGATCCAGTCATCTATTTTTGGGCATTTGGGCTGTTTCCAAAGCTTAGCTATTGTAAATAGTGCTGCTATAAACATAGGGGTGCAGGTGTTCTTTGGAATTGATGTTTCTATGTCCTTTGGGTAAATACCTAGGAGTGGAATTGCTAGATCATATGGAAGCTCTATGTTTAGTAGGTCCAGAAATCTCCACACAGCTCTCCATAGTGGTTGGACCAGTTTGCACTCCCACCAACAGTGCAGGAGAGTTCCAAAAGGATGCCTTTTTAATTTTCTTTTTTTTCTGTGTGAAGGATTTTTAGCTTGAGGTAAATCCAATGGTTTGTTTTTATTTCCCTTGTCATAAGGCTGAGTCATCAAATTATTTTTATCACTGATATCATAACAAATTGCCAGTATATTTTTTTTTATTCATTGTGTTCTATCTCTTCTATCTTCTTATTTGTATAGGTCTTATATGTAAAATATTAATTCATTTGGAGTTTATTTTTGGAGTCAGTATGCTCCATATTCATTTTTTTATATGTGGTTTTCCAATTTTCCCTGTGCCATTTATTAAAGAGATTATCCTTTCCCTTTGTGTGGTCATATCTGCTTTTACATAAATTAGCTAATAATATATATGTCAACTTACTTCTGGGTTTTCAATTCCATTCTACAAATCCATATCTACTTTTGTATTAATAACATTATTTTTAAATACCATTGATTTAGGGCCTCCCTGGTGGTGCAGGCACTTGAACGCCGCACTGTGAAGCTGTCCACAGCCTCTGCAGCCCTGGTTCCATCCTGGCCACCAGGGAGAAACCCACATGGCACGGCAGGCAGGCCCCTCCTGTCTCGCCCGCTGCTCCCCTCAGCAATGTATTTTGTCAGTCTGCCTGTTCTGTTCCACACTCTGTCTCTGGTGAATCCTCTCACCCTCCTGTGCATTTGGCCTGTATCCCGGTTCTTGTATAAATAAATTTTAAAAATCTTTAAAAAATAAATACCATTGCTTTATAGTGAAGTTTGAGGTCAAGTAATTGATACCTCAGTTTACTTCATTTTATACCTCAGGATTGTTTTTGCGAATCAGGTCTTTTGTGAACACATGTACATTTCAATATTTTTGTTTAATATCTTTGAAATATATTACTGGTATTTTGATAGCGGTAGCATTAAATTACTATTAATTAGAAGTAAGTTTGAATATTTTAATACTCCCTGTCCATGGGCATCAAAAATTCTTTTATCTTCTCATGTTTCTAATTCTTTTACAATAGCTTATAGTTCTTGTTTGTGTAAGTCTTTTGACACTATAGTTGGGTTAATTCTGAGGAACCTAATTCTTTTTATTTTTTAAGATTTATTTATTTATACAAGCACTGGTTACAGTCAGAAGCGTGGGATGGTGAGAGAATTCACCAGAGTCAGAATGGGGAACAGAACAGGCAGACCAACAAAATACACTGCTGAGGGGAGCAGCGGGTGGCAGGAGAGGTCGCCCGAGGCCGGGAATCCAACTGGCGCTACAGAGGCTGAGGGCAGCGTCGCAACACAGTGCTCAACCTGCGTCACAGGGGAGGCCCGGAACTTAATTCTTTTTGAAGACATTATAAATGGAGTTATTCACTTAGTTTCCTTTTGTATATGCATCTTGTATATAATTGTATATAAATTATTTATAAGTATCAACTTGTGTGTACTGGTTTTGTGACCTGCCACTTAGCTAAATTTGTCTAATTTTTAAAATCATTTTGGTGGAATTTTCTAAATATATTTTCTGGACATTGTGATATTTTCACTTCTTTTCTGATTTTGGTTTGTTTTCTATTTTTGTTTGATATCTCTGACCAAAACCTCTAAGTTAAGCAGAATTGGTGACAATGGATATCCTTTTATTGTTGCAAATAGTTAGATGAACAATTTGTTTTTCATTAAGTATATTAGGTATTTATCTGTAATGTACAAACACACAGCATACACACATGTATAAATATATATGCACACATACACATATGCATATACACAGTAGAATACTACTCAGCTATAAAAAAGGTGAACTCTTCCAATTTGCAACAACATGGATGGAACTGAGAGGATTATGCTAAGGGACAAAAGCCAAAATGATAAAGGCATACACTGGATGTTTTAACTCATATGTGAAAAATAGATAAACAAAACAAAGGGTGAATTATAACCAAACCAAAATTATATTCTAGAAATCTGATCACAAACCAGAGGCTACTGGGGGTGAGAGATAAAGCGGGAACAAAATAATGGGGCACAATTGGGTATGGTAGATATAGGGTAAATGGTTTTTTAGGCTTTTCTGCCCTCCCACCATTAGGATTGCCCTATCTGATGGGGTACCTGCAATTGTTACATTGTTGCAAACTGTCTTATTTCCTTCTGTGGGGCCAAGGGAGGAGTATTGAGAGAGTCACCAAGAGAAGCAGAAGCAGGAAAGAAGCAGGAGAGAGAATGGAGAAAGAAGGCCTGAGAGGCAGAGTGAAGACTTGAAGACTTGCTGGGGGCCTGGAGGCCACTCGGCCTCCTGGCCCCCTGGCCTCCCTGCCTGGCATGTACCTGTTTGCTGCACTAGATGTAAAGCTCAATAAAAGCCTGAGAAACCCACCAAGGGCTCCTGGACTCTCATTTACCCATCTGTTGGATCAGAAAACCTTCCCTGTGACCATCCTGCCACTACAGTAGAGTATTATCAGTGGCCTGGTAGTGAGTATAGTGGGTTAACATACATCTGAAAAGGTGGAATCCTTTATTCCTGAATAATATACAGTGTTATAAAACACTAGCCCCTTAATAAAATAAATTTTAAAAGGGAAAGTTGAAACTAAATGTATGACATTTTTCAATAAATCTTTTTATCATTGATATTGTGCCAAGGTATTAATTTCCAATTCTACTCTAAGGCAAAGGTTGAGGTATATAAGGAAATCAATAACTTAGTCAAGAGTTTTTAAAATACTGAAAAAGGTTTCCTTCATATTTCTGTACATTCCTGAACTCTGCAAATCATTGATTGTTAACCAAAAGATTAAAGATGTTTGGTTGATCAACAATATTCAGATGCAAGGGTCAATTTATTATTAATAAACAATCTGAAGCCAATCTCTCCCTCCTCCTTGCCCCAGATGCCTCAGTTTTCAAAGGTTGGTTATAATGTTTGTCTTTGTCTGATCCTTTGTTTGGTTTCTCAGTATTCCACATGTAAGTGATACCATGGTATTTACCTTTCTCTGTCGGTTTTACTTCACTTAGAAAATTCCAAGTTAATGTCCCATTTCAATTAGAACGCTATTTTCAATTAAAAAATTATCTGCCTAAATGTTAAATTTATGAAACTTTTATGATTATAGCAAGACTGACATAAAAATTCAATGAGGCTTTATTAAAACTACAGGACTCAACACAAACTACATTATAAAACAATGTTACAATAAAAAAACAGCTACACCTATAGGAGTCTGTTATCTCAGGTCACTCCAGAATTCTTACAAATATTCCCTAGATTGATTGGATAAGAAAGAAAAATCACATCTATGTTTAGTGAATAAAAACATTAAAAATAACTGAATAAAGTTTAAAGCATGCAACAAACTTAAGGAATGGTTTTATTTGGTGAAAGTGAAAAGTACAAAGATAGTTATTATAAATCCTTCTATACTACATAAAGGAACAAATCATTTTATTATTTATTGACAGTGTCAAAGGGGGTCTGAATGATCAGATATTAATAATAGTAGTGTCAACTCATTATTCATTCAATGATTTCAAGAACGTTACAAGAAATACTTCTACTGATGAGAATTTACAGCTATTACATATTAGACTAAAGGTGTCTTAACGGGCCTCTCTGGTGGCGCAAGGGGTTTAGCACCACATTATGAAGCAATCCACAGCCTCTGTAGCACGAGTTCGAGTTCGACAATCCACAGCCTCTGTAGCACGAGTTTGATCCCCCACAGGCCAGGGAGAAACCCACATAGCCAGGCAGCCCTCTCCTGTCTCACCCACTGCTCCCCTCAGCAGTGTATTTCAGTCAGTCTGCCTGTTCTGTTCCCCAGTCTGTCTCTGGTGGAAACTCTCACCCCCGACACCTTTGGCCTGTACCCCAGCTCTTGTATACATAAATAAATAAATCTTTAAAAAATAAAATAAAGGGATATTACCATTTGCTTAGGGCATTGGAGATCTTTTCAGATCAATTTTCTAGTAACACCCTGCAGTTCACATTATAGGATTCAATTATTTTGGGGGCCTCCTTGGTGGCGCAGACATTATATTCTCAGCTCTATCAAATTATTGCTAGCAATTGGGGAATGAGTTCAATCCTGGGCCAGGGAGCTAACCCACACGGCGCAGCAGACCTCTCCTGTCTCTCCTGCTTCTCCCCTCAGCAGTGTATTCCAATAGATCAAGCTGTTCTGCTACCCACTCTGTCTCTGGTGAATCCTCTCACTCCTCTGCACCTTTGGCCTAGACTCCAGTTCTTGGATGCACACATTAATAAAAATAAAACTTTTTGAAATAGAATTAAATTATTTTGTTAAAGAAAGTGCATGCAATGTCCCTCAAATATTTATGTCTGTTTAAACAACTTTCCACATTAAATGTAATTTTCAAAATCAGATATGTTAAGTTTAGAAGAGAAAAAGAAAAACAATGGAGGAAGGAGGGATTTCTTCTGTTTCTAAGAAGCAATGCTAAAATTAAAGCATACTAAGCTAAATCTTAGCTAATCAATAAAATGAAAATGTTTGCATAATGTACTCAGATATCCTTGATTATTTAAAAGTCACCACCTGCTATGAATATTTTCAAGAAGGCTAAAACCTAGACGTAACCACTATCAGCTTTCTTTGGTTTGATTAAAAAATATAGTGGGCTGGGCCTCCCCTGGTGGCGCAGGTGGTTGTGCACCACACTGTGAAGCTGTTCGCAGCCTCTGCAGCGCGGGTTCAATCCCCACCAGCCAGTGAGGGTCCCACATGGCGTGGTGGACCTCTCTTGTCCTGCTCGCTGCTCCCCTCAGTGGTGTATTTCACCAGTCTGCCTGTTCTGTTCCCCACTCTGTCTCTGGTGAATCCTCTCACCCTCCTGCGATTCTGGCCTTTACTCTTGTTCTTGTATAAATAAAATAAATAAATAAATCTTTAAAAAAAAGAAAGAGCTTTGGAAACAACCCAAATGCCCAAAAATAGATGACTGGATCAAGAAGATGTAGTACATATATACCATGGAATATTACTCAGCATTCAAAAAAGATAAACACATGCAATTTGCAGCAACATGGATGGCGCTGGAAGGGATCATGCTCAGCGAAATAAGCCAAAAAGAAAAAGAAAAATACCGGATGGTCTCACTCATAGCAGGAATCTAGAAAACTTAAATAAGGGACCAGGAAAACGAATAACTATAAGAAAGTGAAAATCAAAATCAACAAAAAACTACGAACCAGAGACACTTTTAGGGGGGCGGGGGTGGGAGGGGAGGGATTGGGGTCAGAATGGGGGGGCTGCAATTGTATGGGGAATATAAAAATAAAATTTATTATTAAAAAAAATAAAAAAAGAAAGAAAAAAATATAAAAAATATACTGGGCAAAAGTTGATCTCATTATAAATTAGAAAAATTATATTAGTACACATTTTCACCATACATTCAAAATATTTAGAAAATGGTTCTCTATAGGATAATTATCCAAAAGTAAAGTGATCCAATTAGTACACTGGTGATGTAAGGCATACAGGGATTCCAAATCATTTTTAATGGATCTCATCTAATCATTTAGCTGAAAAGTGTTTTTCAATTTTTACTCCTATATCCATTTTCATTTCTTGTTTTAGAAATGAAATTGTTTTTTATTTTTCTCTTTCAAGACTATCCCTTATTTTCTAAATCTAATTGAAAGGAAGATATTTCCTATTCCCAACTCTCGGGGATGTTCTCAACATTAGGATAGTCCTGCCATCTGTAATTCAGTCAGTTTTAAGACAGACAAATTGCACTAGTACAGAGGTCAGGTTCTCTTGATCTATAGAGGTTGGCTTCAAATTGACAAAACTGTTGTCTCTAATGTGAGAAGGGAGAGTTTGTCAATTTGAAGATCAATTTAACTACTGATCTTTTGGCAGAGGAGGGGGATATTAGATAAATCTATTGAGGAAAACTATGAGTTTACATGGGGTTGAGATCCACATTTTTATAATAAAAAGATGATTGATATAAACATAACATCAAAAGTATCACATTAGCTTCATATTTTTAAAATATTTATTTATTTATGCATACAATAACTGGAGTATAGGCCAGAGGTGTGGGGGTGGTGAGAGGATTCACCAGAGACAGAGTGGGGAACAGAACAGGCAGTTCTACCAAAACACACTGCTGAGGGGAGCAGCGGGCGAGACAGGAGAGGTCTGCTGTGCCATGTGGGTAGCCCCCTGACCCAGGATTGAACTCATGCTGCAGTGGCTGTGGACAGCCTCATGGGTTGCCTCTTAACCCCTTGTGTCACCAGGAAGGCCCTAGCTTCATATTTATTATCTCTGCACCTTTACAATAGTCTCAGTGAGTAAATTAGGGCATGGGTTATAAACCATACTTTATAGACAAGAAATTAAAGTTCCTATAGATTAAATGGCTAACTAATTTCAAGTAGCTAGTGAATGGCACATCTAGGATTTAATATCCAGTGTTCTGGTTGTAAAGTTCAGAGTCTTTGAGTGGCCAACTCAGTCATCCTCAGTTTTAATTTACGAATTTAGTGGAAACCTCTCTCATTTGTTTATATCACAACAGCAACAACAACATACAAGACAATAAAAGGGAAAAAAGTCACTAATAATTTTAATTAACCTTGTTATGTTTTTGACAATATAGGCTTTCTCTCCACAGTTTTAGTCACCAGAGCCCTCCCACCACCTAAGCACCCATAATCCTCTACCATAGTCCATTATACTCTCTCCTGGGCACCAGCCCCATTCTTAGCCTCAGATTGTGATCAGCTTTCAAGGGTTGGTTTAATGTTTGTCTCCACATGTAAGTGACACCATCTGCACCTGATATTTATTTTTCTCCTTCTGGCTTATTTCATTTAGCAAAAAAAGAAATTGTAATCTAAAGGTTTGCCAACATTGAAATGCACAACAAATACTCCAGGTTTCAGGTACATTCTATTTTTGAAGAAATTATAAAGTATTCAAGGAGATATTATTAATATTAATAGCTTGCTTTCCATCCACAGGACAGTACCTTCTAATGTGTTTTACATGTATTACCCATTTATATTGTACACAGTAGCAATTTAATAAACATTATTTAAATAAGTAAAACTTTCTTTTAAAAGCAAATTGCTACAACTGGAAAACTGAAACTACAGAAACTGGGAGATTATACTGTTCTGAACATTGCAACAAGAATGGAATTAGACAGGATTATGCTAAATAAATACTTCAGGAAAAAGAAATATGAATCATTTCATTTGTATATGGACTATAAAGAAACAAAACAAAGGAAATGACAAATCTAGCCAAAAAAAAAAAAAAAAACTAGAAATATGACTGCAGAGTTGAGGCTACTAAAGGGGAGGGATGATGGGGTGGGACAAAGGGGGGAGGGTGCCCAACTGTCTATGCTAGAGGACTATGGGTGCTTTAGTGGTGGGTGTGGTATGGTGATATAAATTTAAATAAGCACAAGCCTATTCCTTTTAATCATATATAGTATGCAAACCAATGTTACCTTAATAAAAAAAAAAAATCACACGTAACTCATCCTGGTTAGTTTAAGATAGGAACATTATTTATATTTAGAAGAAAATTAATTTGATTAAATGACAGTAGTTTTAAATCACAATAGTAGGGCCTCCCTGGTGGCGCAGGGGGTTAAGTCACAACCTATGAAGCCAACCACAGCCACTGCAGCACAAGTTTGATCCCTGGCCAGGGAGATACCCACATGTCACAGCAGACCTCTCCTGATTCACCCGCTGCTCCCGTTAGTAGTGTACTTCAGTCAGTCTGTTCTGTTCCCCACACTGCCTCTGGTGAATCCTCTCACCCCCACACCTCTGGCCTGTACCCCAGTTCTGGTATGCATGAATAAATAAATCTTTGAAAACAAATCACAATAGCAATGAGAAAAAGTATAACAAGAAAATATATGTGTACTTACTTTAAAATATTAATCCATATTGTTATATGTAATATAAAGAATTTCTGAGATTACATTCATTAATTCTAAATTTACAATATTAATGAATATTAGAAAGGAAATTTGCTCACTCAACATTCATTCACCTGGGGTTTATTTAATGAACGCTATGGCCCTGTCAACATATGGGTCCTAGAGCCCATACTTATGTGTAAACTAGTAATAGTTTTATAGGTTTGTAAACAAATTATAAGACAATGTTTTAAGTATAATACACATGGTAAAAAAGCACAAGTTGACAATAATTGATTTTCTCTACACATTCACTTATCATGTAACCATTGATTCCTTATTAAATAAGCATTTATGATCTATATAATAGCCTGAAAAGGACAGCAAAAAAATGATAACACAAAACTATTTTTACCTTATAAATTTTTCCCAACCTTTTAAAATATGTGCATTTTATTGTGACCTGCATTTTTATTTACTTCCAATAAGCATTTTCATATAATCTTATATAATTTATGACAAGTTTTATTTTTTATTTATTTATATTTTAAAGATTCATTTATTTATACATTCAAGAATTGGGGTACAGGCCAGAGGTGTAGGGACTCACCAGAGACATAGTGGGGAACATGACAGGCAGATTGACTTAAATACACTGCTGAGGGGAGCATTGGGGGAGGCAGAAGAGGTCTGCTGCACCATATGGGTATCTCCCTGGCTGGGGATAAAACTTGTGCTGGCAAAGACTGTGGATAGCTTCACAGTGCTGCATTTTTACCCCCTGAGCCACCAGGGAGGCCCTGCAATGTGTATTTTATAACGTTTTTACTTTTTGAGGTAATAGCGGTTTGCAATATTCCATATGATTTTAGGCGTACCAATTCAGAGTTCTTCAACTGTGTTCTGCCATATCAGGCCAACCACCAAGTACCAATAACCCTCCAGCACATTCCAGTGGCTCTGCTGCCCTTTGCCTACCTACCTTCTCTTAACTTCCATTCTAAAGTCAGAATCCAAGGGTTTGTTTCAAATTTGTTTTGTCAGTTCTTTTCTTTGTTTCTACCGCAAATTCCACAAGTAAAATAATTTGATATTTTGTCTTTCTGCTTTTGACTTATTTTACTGGCACAATCTCCCTCCAGTTTCATCCATGTTCAAAATGTCAAGATTTCACCTTCCTTATAGCAGAGTACCCAGTTATTGTATTTATATATCACACCTCTTCTTAATTCACTCTTCCTTTCTTGAGTTCTTAGTTTTTTTCATCACTTGGGTATTATAAATAGTGCTGCAAGAAACAGAGGGGATCCATATATCCTTTCAAGTTAGTGTTGGTTTTTTTTTTTTTTTTGGTAAACACTTAGAAGTGCAATTGCTGAATCATATGGTAAATCAATTTTTATTATGCAGAGAAATCTCCATACTGTTCTCCCTAGATAGTGGGACACTCTGCATTCCCAACAATAGTGTATGAACTAGCCTTTGGTTTCATTGATCTGTTAGATTGTCTTTTTTATTTCTATTTCATTCATTTCTGCTTGAATTTTTATTATCTCTTCTACTGACTTTTGGGTTTTTTATTTGTTTGTTTGTTTCCTAGTTTTTGAGATGAGAGATTAAGCTGTTTCTTTGGGTTCTTTCTTGTTTCTTGATATGGGCCTGTACTGCTGTCGACTTCACTCTTATTGCCACTTTTGTTGTACTCCATACATTCTAGAAATTTGAGTCCTCATTGTCATTTGTCTCGGGATATTTTTTTTAATTCCTTCGATTTCCTCATTAATCCAATGGTCTTCCAGTAGTGTGGGGTTTGATCTTCATGAAATGGGAGGGTTCCTTGCTTTCTTTTCATGGTTGATTTCTGGTTTGATGCTTTTCTTAGTCAGAGAAGATAGTTGGTATGATTTCGATTTTCACATGTCTGTTGAGGTTTACCTTGTGGCCCAGTATATGGTCAATACCAGAGAATTATACATGTGCATTTGAGAAAAATGTGTACTCAGATTTTGAGGGATGCAGTGTCCTATGGATGTCTGTTAGGTCCATGAGGTCCAGGTCTTTATTTAGGGTTATTATGTCCTTACTTATTTTTTGTATCGTTGATCTGTCCATTGGTGAGAGTAGAGTGTTGAAGTCTCCTACTACCTATATATTTTCTCTAATGTCTGTTTTCAGGGATGATAATAAGTATCTAATGTATTTTGGTACTCCTTCATTTGGTGATTATATATTGATGAGTGTTATGTCTTCCTGGTCTATTGTCCCCTTGATTATAATGTAGTGACCATCTGTTTCTTGGCACCTTTTTTGGTTTGAAGTCTATTTCATCTGATAAAAGTTTGGCTGTCCCTCCTTTCTTTTGGGTCCATCTGCCTGTAGAATTGTTCTTAAACCCTTTACTTTCAATCTATGTTTATCTTTTGCTATTAGATGTGTCTCCTGGAGACAGAAGAAGGTTGTGTTCTGTTTTCTAATCCAGCCTGCTAATCTGTGTCTTTTTATTGATGAGTTTAGTCCATCTACATTTAGGGTGATTGCTGATGTACAGGCGTCTGTACTTGATATTATGCTCATCATTTTGTTGTTGTAGTCATTACCTTATTTGTTCTTCCTATTCATTCCTCTGTTGATTTATACTTTAATACTTCTTACAATATTTCCTGGAGTGGAGATTTAGTAGTAATAAATTTCTGAAGTTTTTTTTTTTTTTTTCCCCCCCCACAGGGAGAGCTTTGCAGAGTAAAGTATTTCTGGCTGGCATTTTTTCTCTTGGAGCTTGTTAAAATATGTCACCCCATTCTCTTCTTGCCTACAGTGTTTATTCAGAGAAGCCTGATGTCAACCTAATTGGTTTTCCTTTATAGGTTATCAGTTTCTTCCCCCTCATTAGCTTTGTCTTTCTCCTCACCTTCCGAGATTCCTTTGACTCTTATATTCCCTTTCTTCATGGAGTCAGATAGTTCTCGAAGTGTTTCTTTATTCTTTTCCCTTTGTACCTCTCTTTTCTTTTTTTAATATTTATTTATTTATGCATACAAGAACTGGCATGTAACCTAAAGGGGTGGGGAGTAAGAGGATTCACCAAAGAGAGTGGGGAGCAGAACAGGCAGATCTACTGAAATACACTGCTGAGGGGAATAGTGGGCAACTCAGGAGACCTCTGCTGTGCCATGTGGGTTGCTCCCTGGCCAGCCAGGGATCGAACTCATGCTGCAGTGGCTAGCAATAGCTTGAGAGCACTGCCTTTAACCACTGCACCACTGGTGAGGCCCTCTTTGCTTTTTCTTTTTTGTTCATTTTATATCTGTATCTTCTAGAGTACTAATTCATTTTTCTGTTTCTTCTGTTCTTTTTTGGTAGCCTTTCCAAGAATTCTTTAGTCCCTCTACTAACCTTTGAACATACTGCAGTTCCTTTATTTTTTCTTTAAAGATTCATTCTCAACCCTCAGTTCATTGATTATATTACTCATCTCATATCATTCTTTTTCCTTTCTGCGTTTTCTCTTAACACTTTAAGTTTTTTTCATCTTGGTAATTTTGAATTCTTTATCTGTCAGACAGAGATGTTTTTCTGCATCTATGTTGTGCTCTGGAGGCTGACTTCCTTTCTGTGGTGTATTTTTCTCAGGAAGACTTGCTTGATCACTTGTGCATTTCTTTCTTCCCATTGTTTGCCTTTGGCTTTGTTCTATGTGTAATGCTCCTGAACCACTGATATTGAGGGGTATGACTTTTGGACTCTCTTGCTGGGGAGTGGATGTATCTGCTATCACTTTTCTTAGGAAGAGTAAGTTGGGAGAATTGAAGAGAGTGTCCAATGAGCTTGGCAGATGGTAGCTCGTGGAAGGGTAATGATCCAGCAGGCAAGAGAGCAAAGCCAGAACAGCTGGCAGAGCTTTGCAAAATCTGATACCTGTAAAGGAGGAAGCAAGTGGTTCTGGATGATTCTTTCCTGGAAGGTTCTCTTCCTGGCCCTCCTGGGGCCCAGTCTGCTGTGGAGGTTCACAGAGGACCATAACCTATATGAAGCAGTTCCTGGGGAAGGAGCCCACAGGTACTGTTCCTTGTGGTTTTGATTTGCATGTCCCTGATAATAGGTGATGATCAACATTTTTTTCATGTGCCTGATGGCCATCTGTTTGTCTTCCTTGGAGATGTGTCAATTCATATTTTCCTACCATTAAAAATAAATTTGTTGTCAATTTTTCTGTGTTCTTTATAAACCTTTTGCTCTATAATGAGAGACTAGTGATGTATGAATCACCTATCACAGATGCTAAAACAAAGTAGAGAACTAAGAAATGGCAGTTACTATCAATTATTCCTGAATATTGAAGAATTTGGTTACCATATTTTGATTTCTTTTTTCTTCTTGGATTGTTTGTGTGCATATAACAACTTTTCTTACCAGTTATCATCATTACAATGATCCTTGAGATGCTTAGTTTTTAACCTCAAACCAGAAATTATAGCAATTATTTTGGCTAAAGGAAAGAACTTCAGAAGTCCAAAGACCATAAACAAAAAGTGCAAGAGAAGCTATTTTTCAAGTTAAATATTTCCCTTTAACTAGTTAGCGATTAACAAACATTACATAATAAAAAAGTAACATTTTTAAAAACATGAAATAAGGTATTATTTGTCAAAATGCTATAAAATTTCAAATACACAAGTGGTAGCTAATGATAGCATTTAGTTATAGATTTTTTTTGAACTGATTGTAGCATAAACTTTGTGCCACCTCTATATTTTAGGGAAAAGAAACGCAGAAAAATCATTTGTCTTATATCATTGTATTCCTTTCAAAATATTTCCAGATTGGAAAATATCATTTTTTTTCTGGTGATCATTGTATGATTATAACTGAGTTAAACTTTACCTTCAGGGCCTTCCCAGTGGCACAGTGGGTTGAACACTGCGCTGTGAAGCTGTTTGCAGCCTCTGAAGCACAGGTTCAATTCCTGGCTGGCCAGGGAGATTCCCACATGGCGTGGCAGACCTCTCCTGTCTTGCCCGCTGCTCTCCTCAGCAGTGTCTACTGTCTGTCTGCCTGTTCTGTTTCCTACTCTCTCTGGTGAATGCTCTCACTCTCTTGCACCTCTGACCTGTATCCCAGTTCTTGAATAAATAAATAAATCTTTAAAAAATAAATTTTACCTTCAAATATTTTATTTTGGAGTTGATTTATCTGAAATAACATGTAAAAGGTCATAATAACTCTAAAGGAGTTATTATGGGGCAAGACACAGAAAACTACTCAGCTGTAATTAGCTATAGCAAATCTACCGTCTCATTTAAAAATGCATTTCTCTATGTTTAGATAAAATAATGCAAGGTTTTAGTATTCTCTACTGGTAGTGTATTTTGATAATGAGATGTCATGGAAGTGGATAAAGAGTAAAGTTTATCGGGCCTCCCCGGTGGCGCAGCAGTTGAGCGCTGGGTTGCGAAGCTGCCCGCAGCCTCTGCAGCGCTGGTTCGATGCCCCCTGGCTGCTTCCCGCCACCGGAGGAGGGTCCCATAATGACGCGCAGACTTCTCCTGCCACCCCCTGCTCCCCTCAGCAGTGTACTTCGGTCCTTCTGCCTGCTCTGCTCCCAGCTCTGCTCCCTGCTCTGGCTCTGGTGAATTTTCTCACCCTCCCGCGCGTCTGACTGTACCCAATGCTTGTATAAATAAATAAATAAATTAAAAAAAAAAAAGTAAAGTTTATCAAGTGCCTATAGAAATGCAAACTTGAGTGAGGAAATATGGTTTTAAAATATACTTCTTCTAGTCAGATCACATTCATTAAGTCATTTAAAACTTGGGAAAAAATTGCCATTGAAGACTTGCTCACTGTCCCCTTCAGAATATTTTCAAGGTCAACAAACCACTCAAGCTGTCTTCTCTGTACAAGTAATTTCCATAGACTACCGAGGAAAGCTGGCTGTGACTCTCAGTTTAATCATGATTATCTGAGGGGTGCTCTATGTTCCAGCCTTCCGCATTAGCAGCCTGAGTCTCTGTGGGAACCGTAATGATCTCCAGGAGTGGTGGCAAGGGCAGTTGGATGGTTCTTCTCTCTGAAAACCTCATTCCCACATGCTTTTCATGCGATCAATCATGAAGGAGAGGTCAACAGACAGATTTCAAATAACTGATTCACTTAAGCACCAGCATTGGCCTGGACCAGAGAAGTGAAGTTG
The DNA here is from genome assembly GCF_964194135.1 of Talpa europaea. NCBI lineage: Eukaryota > Metazoa > Chordata > Mammalia > Eulipotyphla > Talpidae > Talpa > Talpa europaea. Next base: position 81,798,581 of record NC_140071.1, on the reverse strand, counting down.
TAGGGACATAAAGGAGTACAGAGGTCAATCAGTGGACTCTCAAGTCTTTGAAGTCTTGTGAAGAGACCAAATAACTCCCCTCAGTCCAGATATTTACAAATCATTAAGATAACTCACTGTTGCATAGTTGGTCGGTGGTATGGGTGGGTACACCTATGGGAAGTGAAGGCAATGGGGAAGAAACATTGAGGGAAAGAACATTCACTCACTGGATAAGCAAGATAGGTTCATGCTGTAGGAGGCTAACTATCTACCTTAGGCCATTAAGTACGTAACTGGATTTCAGAAAACAGAAAGCCATGAGGATGGATCCCTCCAGCCTTTCAATAATACCCCTTTAGTGTCTGACTTATTGGAAGGTGAAGCACTCTAAGGTATCTGTAAAGCCAAATTATATGGCGACTTTATATCGATGACATAAATTTTGGAACTTTATTTTATTTTTGGTAGAGAAAATCCTTTAATACTTAGTTCACAGAAGTGCTACACTGTTTTCTTTTTCCTAGAAAATAAATTTAATTTCCACTTTAGTTTGTTCTTTGCACCTTGCCAGATCACAAATAATGCTAATGAGGGGCTGTCCAGTTTCAAGAGATACAAGTTCCTCCCAGCCCTGTTCTACACATTTTAAGTCCCTCCCAGATATTGAATTCCATGAGGACAGAGACCATATGTATTTTGCTCACCACAACTAGTCTAGTGCTTATAGCATCAGAATGAACCCAATGTAAGTCCTACCTGAATAGGGAATGAATGGATAACTTCCCAAGACATTGTGTTGACCATAGCCACATTTATAAGTTATTTCCTAAACTTTCTATACTTATTATTTATCAGTCATGTTTCTATGGGTTAATTTTGATTTGCCATAGAAATGATAAAATGAGTACCCTTGATGCAATGTTCCTCAGCTGGATAAACAACTTGCTCTTATTTTGATTAAGGAGAGCCATTACATGTTTTTCCTCAAGCCATTAGTCTGCTAGGGACATGCTGTAATTTATAAACCCGATCAAAACTTTCCCTTTAATGAAATGAATAGGAAATTAATGCAGTCTAGCAGAAAGCTATTTTAGTTAATAGTTTTTAGCATTTTATTCTTTGAAATACTAGAAAGCAATTTTTATTTACTGGTTATTCAAAGAGGAAAAATGTAGTGCAATGATATCACCTTGAATGGGTTTATGCATAAGTATGATATATTCTTTGTTTTTGTCAAGCCACATGTTATAATATGGAAAAATAATGTTTCAGCATTCTAACATTAAGAGCTACTGTAAATAGGATTACATTATCATTATGAAATATACTTGTAGACTATTGCTATTACCTGTGTGTTAATAAATATTTGTAGAATTTAGGTAATTGGGGCTAGAGTTAAAACACCATATTTCTGGTCATTAAAAGAGATGTGATTCTAATTCTGCTTTGAAACCAGTAAAAATTAATGTACCTATTTTAGTTCTTAGAAAGTGTTTTGTGTTTGAAATATTGAAACAAATGACAAGATAATTAGACTTTGTGTTTTAAAGATATATATGCAGCTATTTCTCTGTTCTGCATGGGCCTCTGCCCTTTAAAAGAAAGACTAGTTGGAAGCATTTTTCACTGACTCAGAACTCTGACAAGAACACCATTATTTAGGGCTTTGTCAGTAACTATTATTAATCATTCTATAAATATGGTATTTACATGTAATTTCACTTATATACCAATTAAGAAAAGTTGAAAGGAGTCTGCTAAGAAGGCTAACCATGTATATTTGCAATGTATTTTTGTTACTCATTAGATTAACAAATGCTTTCCTATCCTCATAAATATTAGTGTCATTATACACTAAAGAGTAGAAATCTCAGTCATCGTTGTTAAATTAATAAATTCCTTGACTTCTGACAGATAACTAAAATAAAATAATTTTGAAATGTAACTGTTTTAAAAACATAAACTATAACTTGTACAAATATTAAAAAGGCAAATCAGAATCCTAGGAACATGAAAAGGACCAAGGTTCTTTTGTACATTATAGCTCTTTTTACAGGATTCAGCTTTGAGGCAGTTTTGAATGTCACATCTGATACTACCTTTGAAAATATTCTCACAGTGTTGAATGACCTCTTCCATGTAAAACAGTTTTTGGAATACATGTATATTTACCAAAGTTCCTTTCTTTTTATGTTTGGAAGTTTATTTTTTGATTGGAAGCTTACGGTGATTCAGCTACAGAAAAAATGCTTCTATAAAAGAGAAAGGAGATTTATTTTCTTCCAGTTTATAAAAAAGTATAGTAAATATTATAAAAGATCTTATCCTTACATTAACAACTCAAATTCCTAAAAAAGTGACCATTCCTCAATTAAAGAATGTGGTTTATTACTTTGAAGAATACTTCAATTTTCAAATTTTTATCATGCTAGTATATTCATAATTCATCACTAATTCTGATACAAATTAATAAACATTCATACTTGATCTTTTACTAAACATACGTTTAATGAACATATTACTTCTTGTTTGGCTGGATGGTTTTCTCATTACAAAAGGTGTGATTCGGTCCCAAACCTTGTAAAAACTTTTCATCAAAAATTTTGTTAGAGGGCCTCCCTGCTGATGCAAGGGGTTAAGCACAGCTGTGAAGCGATCCACAGCCCCTACAGCAGGAGTTCATTCCTGGCTGGTCAGGGATATACCCACATGGCATAGCAGACCTCTCTTGCCTTGCCTGCTGCTCCCCTCAGAAGTATATTGCAGTCAATTTTCCTGTTCTGCTCCCCACTCTGTCTCTGGTGGATCCTCTCACCCCTGCACACCTCTGGCCCATACTCCAGTTCTTGTATATGTAAATAAATAAATCCTAAAAAAAAAAAACTTTGCTGAAATGGAAAAAGATAACTCTCATACAAACACCATTTGATTTATATATCAAATAAATTTATATATCAATAAATATGTTTATATATCAAATAAATAAATCATTTGATTTATATATCAATCCTAGTTATATGACATGATTACAGAACATTTATGTGATGATGCCTAATGATCAGGACAAAATTGACAACCCCAGATTGTTGGTCTGTCTTTATTATTGTTTGCAGTGGAAGTACACATTCACATTCTATGAAATGCTTACTCAAAGCATGTCCCATAACTTTATTTTAGGGAAAAGCACAGATTTTTGTCCAGGTTAATTTGATGTTGCAGTGATTTGAAATATTACCAAATCCTTCAATAATCTGCCCTTTCAAGACACTCATATATCTCCTATCCCATATTACTCAAATGGTGATATCCTGGATTTTGACTCACTTTACATTCCCTTTTTCTTCATCAAAGATTCTTTTGACATTTATTTATATTCCCAAAATGTATTCCATAACTTCCTACTGAGGAAAAAAGTTTAATTCATATGCATTCTATTATCTCCAAATTTGTAATCATTGGACAATATGCCTATCTTTTCCCTTTCATAACATTAATAGGCTGACATTTATTTTTATTATTATTGTAATTTATAGTCTATTATAGTCATTTGACATAATTCTCCTAATGCAATAGATTCAGTTTCTTTTTTTCTAATATTGTTTGGCTACCATCAGAACACAATCTTTTAAAGGTTATTGAAGAAGAGAAGTCAAATGAAATAAAAACAACAAATGCATTGAGACACTAAAATAATAAAATGGTGGCCATATGAGTTGTGAATGTTTTATTTTATTTTTGTTCTTTTTACTTGTAGAATATGCAGAATAATCTAATCAACTCTTTTTTTATGAAAAGCATAAAATCATATGCCTCCCCCTCTACTGCTCTAAATTATTTTGTTGTCCAACATTTGACACTGCTTCTATTAGTTCCCATTTCATTATGCTATACATGCAATCAAAAACCTTTACTAGTGTCCTTGATATAACAAAGCAACTTTAATGTCACTGACCTATGACATTTTTTTCTCTTTCACCTCAGTTTCTAATTATCATTTCATAGCAACCTAAAAGGACATTCAAATTAATGTCGTTAATCAATCATCACTATCTCATATCACTAAGAATCCTGAAAATGTATTTCCTCTGGTTTTTACAACATATGATTTTATCTTAACGTTGTTCACATTATACAGCAAAGCAAAATTTCTATTTTTGGAGTCTCACTGACATTTTCTATGAAATCATACACTTTCAAAGGATATGTATGTAAGATGGCACTTTCTGGTTCTCAAATCATGGAAAAGCTTTTCCATTTTTTTCAGCTTCTGTACACTAGGGCTTCTTCTCTGTTGTTACTACAGACAGTGTTGCCCTCTGTGCAGATTTACCCACCACTTAACTCTATATATAGCACAAAATAAATGGAACACTTTTAGCATTTTGTTAACCTCCTGTCTTCAATTCCCCAATTGTACATTCTGGGCACCTATCATTTCCTCTTGACCTCAAGTCTGTGCAAATATATATAAAGAACATATACAGATGTTATATGAATCACATCTCTGTGAGCCTTACTTTTTAACTGTACCTTAAAATATCTAGCATGAATTATAATCATGATCATGGTATTGAATAATTTAGGGAGTATTCCATTACTGATTTAGTTTATTATTTTAAAGGAGAGTAGAACATTGTTAAAAAAAAAAAGGGGAGAAAAACACACATACCTTTGAGTCTACAGATATATGTAACAAAATTAAGCTGCAGTTTCAAACAAGATGCTGACACATTAGAATAAGGAATAAAAATTATCCCTTGTGCCAATATCAAATTAACACCTCTTAAAAAAATTGCTTTTTGCAAAGATATTATATTTGCATTTATGTGTGATATATATATAATACTTACACTTATATAAATCACTGACAAATGCCTTTGTTTTATGATGTCATACATTTGAGTTTATATTACCAGCTGGTCTTTTATAATTTTTTGTGATCTTTTCTTATGCTATTTCATTTTCATTATAATTTTGCAATAAATAATTTCCATATATTTTTAAGTATTCAATCAATTTAGGACTCAGGGGCTTTGCTTATTACTCAGATATTCTGATAATCTCTTAAAAATAAAAATGTCAATACTAGTAAGGCAGTGAATCAAAGAGAAAATTCAACAAATAGTACTTCTTAATTTCAAAATTTTGCTTCCTGCCCACTTCAGTTGGTTCATTGTAAAAATTTAATTTTAATTATTTGTTAATATAGAATGATTTATTGGTTAAAAACAGTAGCAAAAAAACAACTTAAGCCCTCCCCCCCCCCAAAAAAAAAGTGTTACCACCCTGTACAGGTCAATAGAACTATGCAAACAAGAGGCCAATTCAAGAGTTCCTGCCCAATTTCCTTCCACAGCCAGGTCTTTATGAGCAAGCAGTCATGGAAAAGATCCTAGAAAAATAAACTGTGGAAACATTTCAGCAACTTAATTGAGATTTTGCAAGGCTCTCAAAGCCTGCATTGTTACAGCCTGCTCTCATCAAAGACCACGATTCAGCTTTAGAAACAGTGCTATTCAAACCCTGCTGTATTAGTCATATATCTTAGGAATTTACTTCCTAATTATGAAGCATGCCTTGTAAACACTTTTTTTTTTGTTCTGTCATAGGGTGACACAATATTTTAAGCAACTAAAGAAAAATTGTTTTAGTCATTGTTATGAAAATGTCTTCCTCAACATGTGTCAGTTTAAGCTATGGGACTACATTGCATTTTTATTTTAGAAACTTGTGTGATCTCCAAATGAATTTATCACTTGTTATGATCTCAGGGAAAAATAAGTGTCAATATAGCCAAAGATCTAATAATGAAATGCTGCCCTTCCATTTGAAATACAAGTGATGTTGAAAAGGCAATACCATACTTTCTGAGAGAAGTAGTCTATTCAAAAGAGGAAGCATGAAGGTCACAAATTTGATTTTACCTGTCTGTGAGGAAGTCTAGGAGTGAATCAAAGAATGCAAAATTGAACTCATTTTAAGAGTGAGGAATAATTCTAAAGTGATTTATTCTAGGGAATCTACCAGAAGATTAGGTAAATGCTGTACATATTCTTATATCTAAAAATGAAAGAATGAAAAAATGTTTTATTCATTTACTTCATTCATCTAATTTTTAATTTTCATTACAAATTTATCTTTTTTTCCCCAAAGATTTATTTATTTATTTATGCAATCACTGGGTACAGTCAGAGGCGTGGGAGGGTGAGAGAATTCACCAGAGCCAGAGCGGGGAGCAGAACAGGCAGAAGGACCGAGGTGCACTGCTGAGGGGAGCAACTGGCTGCAGGAAAGGTCTGCGCGCCATGTGGGACCCTCGCCCTGCGGCCGGGGATTGAACCGGCACTGCAGAGGCTGCGGGCACATTTGCAGCCCAGCCCTCAACCGCTGCGCCACCGGGGAGGCCCCATTATAAATTTATCTTAACCTTAACGAGTGGCTACATTTATTTCTATGACTTTCCAAGGAAATGTAGGAAAAATAGAAAAGATTCTATTATATGAAATTAACCAAAGATAATTTGAAAATAAAATCACTAGGCAGTAGCCAGATAATCAAATCTAGGGCAGTAAGTTCAGCGCAGCAGTACTTTAAGAATATTTGCACTTAGGATGTTGTTTTTATCAGTCTTAGATGAATAATTATCATAAATTACTACATTTCACTGATGCCCAGTAGGACAGCATATTCCAGTCAAAATATGCCACCAAATCACCAATATTGCATGATGGTTTTTGCCCCTAGGTGCTAGTGATGTTAACTCTAATATACAATAGTAAATTACACTGTCACTCATGCACTTTAAAGTAGCTATTTTGAATTGTCTTCAATGTAATAATATACTGTTTTACTCTGCATTATAAAAAACCTAGAGTGTCTCCTAAAGCTAATAGCTACAGGGGGAAAGACAAACTAGTAAAATGACTATGTAGTCAGTTTAGACAGATGGCAAATCTGAGAAAAACTGATCAGTAACTACATCACCAATCTGGACTTTTTAAATAATTGTACTATATTAATAAAAGGAATTAAATAAGATAAAATATTAGCTATTGGATATGAAATGATGTATCTTTTTTTTTTCAAGTGCTCTTGATTTTGAGGGAAATATATTAAGGAATATAGTGTACACAAAGTAAGAGTGACATAAATAAAAAATGGTGCACATATACATGTGTATAAACAGAACACATATAGATGACTAAAAGCTACACTCAACACCAAAAAATTATTATGCTTTAATTGAAGGTACAAAGTAGAAACTCAATAAATATCTGGAGACTTTCTGTGTTGCATGTTTCAGTTTACAAAGTTTTTACTTTCCTGAATTTGAGACATATAATATGTACCAAAATATGAAGAATAATCATTTTCATGTCTTCTATGATAAAGAACTTGGGTAAATTAATTGACAGATACAAAGGAAATTGATTATTATTGTTATCATTTAAACTGACTAAAGAAAATGAGCTAATGATATATTCTTAGATAATGAGGAGAGGTAACTGGCAGCTGGTGAATGAAAAATGAGTTTCTTCTAATGACAGCCAAACAACCAAACCAAAGAAACTACTCAAACTTTTCTTTTACATTTTAGTTCTTATGTTGTTTTCTCCCTTATAATATTAGGTGTTGTCACTTTATTTATTTTTTGTATTTTTTTTAAATTTTATATATGCTTTATATCATTTTTCATTTTAGTACAATGTGTGCATTTTCCTCTTGGTTAATATGCCCGTATAATTCCCACTACCCTTGTTTTGATCCTACTCCCTTCTCCCCACCCTGTAGTGTGTCTCTGGTTTATAGTTGCTTGTTGATTTTGATTTTCACTTTATTATATTTTTTATTTATTTTTAAGATTTAATTTCTTTATGCATATAAGAACTGGGGTGTAGGCCAGTGGTGCAGGGAGAGGGTTATGAGAGGTTTTACCAGAGACAGAATGGGGAGCAGAACAGGCAGGTTTATTGAAATACACTGCTGAGGGGAGCATCAGGTGAAACAGGAGAGGTCTGCTGCGCCATGTGGGTTAGGTGCCTGGTGCCGATCAAATTCAGGCCTCGGTGACTGGTGACAGTTTGATAGCACTGAGACTTTAAACCCTGTGCCACCAGGGAGGCCCAGGTGTTGTCACTTTAAATATCTCTTCCAAGGAGCAGCTTCAACATTACATTTTAGCTTTTCTAAAACTTCTTAGTTTCCTTCTTTAGCTTTTGTAACTCCACAAACTTATAACATTAAGCAGATCTCAAGGACCATTTCTGTAACCTCAGCTCTTCTTATGTCATCCTTAGATTTATAAAATTCACTTCTCCACTGATGTCAACATCACTGTGGTGTTGGTGACTCTAAGCCTCTAAGAACAACCATTACTCCCTCTCAATAAGCTCACATAATTCTAGAATGTTGGCACCATTTCCAACTAAAGAGCTTTAAAATTCAAACTCATCACTTACCTTATGACTGTCCCTTCTGTACCAATTCTTCAGTTTTGTCAGTGGTATATTTTCATTGTCTAGTTCAAAATGCCACAATCAGCTATAGCTGAAACAGGGCCTCCTTCACTTCCTTGGATCAATTAAAGCCATCAATTAAGTCAAAACTGTTAACATTAATATTTTCTTCTCAGAGTCTCTGAAGTGTCTCACCCCTTCCTTTCCACTCTACTGTCATCACATTTGTTAAAGGGATTAGGATCTCACATTTGGTTTTATTGCACAAACCTCTTGACCAACCAATTTATTATTCAGTCTACTTCAACTCGGACCCATCCTTTATATGATTCCAGATTAACCTCCTTATGAAACACTTTATTGGGCCTCCCCCGTGGTGCAGCAGTTGAGCATTGGGTTGCTAGGCTGTCCGCAGGCTCTGCAGTGTCGGTTCCATCCCCTACCGCCAGGTGAGGGTCCCACATGGTGCACAGACCTCTCCTGCCACCTGCTGCTCCCCTCAGCAGTGTACTTCATCAGTCTGCCTGCTCTGCTCTCCCCTCTGGCTCTGGTGAATTCTCTCACCCTCCAGCGCTTCTGACTGTACCTAGTGCTTGTATAAATAAATAAATAAATCTTTAAAAAAAGAAAGAAATACTTTATTATACAATAGAATAGAGTTTAAGGTTAAAGGGTCTAGAATCCACAGTGCTTGGAAATGCATGCATGCCAGCCCCAACTTCCACTAGGTGGCTAATCTCATAAAAGTTATTGGACATTTTGTTGTCCTATTCCCTACCTACAAAATAGGGTTGTTAGAGAAATAAATGAGTTAATACATGGAAGGCATTTTAAAAAGTCCCTAAGGCAAGTGTTGGATAAATGATGGCTATTGTTGATATTGCCATTTCCATCTTCCTCGTTAAAAACTTCTACCAGCTTCCTGTACACTGTGTTATAAAGCCCCAAAATATCACCTTGGCAATTAGGCTCTACACAGTCTGGCCCCAGGATAGTGGCTCAGATTCAATGAAAAGTATTTGCTGATATTACCGTTCAGGCAGTGAGAACTAACAAAACATAAATTTGAAAGTGTGTTTTCATTCTTACTGTGACTCAAGATGCTTCTCTCTTCGTTTAATGCATTCCCCTTTCTCTCTACCTTTACAATGCTTCTCATTTTTCAATGTTCAACTAAAGTCTCATTTATTCCTCAAGTGGATGAAACAGAGCAGCATGTTTTGTGGCCCGAAGTTTCCAGAAAAAAAAGGGTCTTTCAAATTAATTTGGACAAAGCTGAATGATATAACCCATCTTGAAAATTAATCAGGTACATGAATATTTAATAAGCTTTGAGTAGTCCCAGAGTAAACAATTTTTTTTAAACACTGTCCCAAATTTATTTGCCGATGAAATTTTTTTTTTTTACCCTTAAAGAAATGACTATAAATCTGAATACAAATATTCTTGAGTCAGGAACATCACTGAATGTATTTTAATTTTTAAACTGTTATATTCACAATTTCCCACTATAATTCCCTACTATAATTTTAAGTTTCAAAAGTGAATTCAAGTAAATCCTGGAAAATTGATAAGGTGGAAAACTTAATTCCCTATCAAATTATATGTAACTGTAACAATAACAATACAAATATTCAATAACATCTAATTTAATTTACTCTTGTCACTGTCTCAGTTGAACAACAACAACAACAAAATCATGGAAGGTCAGATAAAAGATTTTAAAGCTTTTTAGTAAACATAAAAGTGCTTGCAATAAATATCCATATTTTTCAGGATAGTTATTATGTTGAATCTAATAGCAGTTAGTCAAAGAAGTATAATCCAATGTTGATTAAAGTTTTATCATAAGCTTCCTTATGCATGGATTGTTTTTTACAGACTCTTAGTCTATATTGTGATTTGTTACACACTGTAATTTCCAGCCTAATTTATAGGCCCACCTTGTAGCTAGAAAAATGTCTAATATATGAACCATAAACACAAACAAAGAAAGGAAAAGAAATAGTGAAATTTCAGAAATGAAGAAAAGGACTTAGTAAAAATATGAATATCTACAGCCAGCCTTTAAATAACCACCGCTGCTTACAAAAATATATGTTACTTATTGTTAATTCAATTGAAAAATAATTGAAATCATGTAGCCTAAAAGAAAATTACTAGACAATTAGTGAATTGTTGAGTGAAAAACACATTCCTCAAAATATAAGTTTTTATCAATGTTCATTTAATTTTGTTCTCATTAGACTATTATACTTAATGTTGGAATAGGAGGACATTTATATCCAAATAATTATTTGCATAATAGTAATCAAATATGACAATAGAAATAATACAAAAATCTAAGTAAATATTAATCAGTCTAGTGTCTAAGTTGTGAGTAGTTTTCCAAGTAGCTATAACTATAACATTCTAAAGGAGCAGTATGTTTGCATTGGATATCTATAATTATAATAATCTGTTAGATCTTATTTTTCACCTACAAAATACTTGATTTTTAAAAGCAGGAACACAATTTGAACTGTGTATTTTATATAAGGCACACAATCTTGGAAGTACACCAAAAAATAATAGTATCAGATTCAAACTACCAATATAACACATAAACTATGTACATTGTTCCAAAGGGAAACTGTTGGAGTTGTCCTGTATTCCCAGGCCCAGGCACTTGGGTTCTCAGTTTCTTTTGGGAGCTACTGTGAAGGGCAGCAGACCTCAGCTGCCAGGTGCCCTGGAGATCAGTATTATCTTTGTCACAACCTGAGAAGTCCTTGGAATGGTAAAGTTTTGCCCTAGAGCAGGGGTAGGGACACAGGCAGAAGTCCTTAGGCCTCAGGTCCCAGCTTCATACGTGCGCTGCTGTTTGCCACTTCACCTCACCATCCTTTAGTAACTACACACTCTTCATCTCTCCTATGGTTCTCTTTCTACCTTGTTAAATCATCTTTTCTATTTTGCTGTGCCAAAGCTCTTTATGTTTATAGTTCTGGCAGTGAGTTCACCAGCCCACAGGCAGTGACAGTATTCATGTTCCTTATTCAGTAACAAAATTTCCTTTTACTTTTGTTTTACAATTCTTCCAGACATCTTTCACTGCAAAAGTTCTAGCATAGACAAAAGAAAATTTTATTAAGCATATATTTGTTAAAAGTGAAAATGCCATTACCACCCATTTCTTTTTGTTTTGTTCTTTTTAAATTTTGACTTATCAATTATTCACACATGTGGGAGTACTTTCCCCCTCCATACGTGCACATGATTTACTTGCCTTCCACCAAAGCTCCTGTGCAAATACATTATCATATATCCTCCCCTGTCCTATGGTCTCTTCCACCTATCCTATCTGTTTACCACTGTAGTATACACAGAGTCTAAGCATTATTTTTCTTATGTTTTGCTAGAGTGTTTTCTTTGGCTATTTATATTACTCAAATGAAATAAACCATTCTATAACAGCCATACACTTCCTAGCTTCTTTTACTTAGCACAATCACCTCAAGAGCCATTCATTTTGTCCCAAAAGGCTCTATTTCATCTTTTCAAATATTCATTTCTGAGTTAAATGTTCTTTTAAAAACAGGGTTAAAGTTTTACTTATTTCATTAACATAGACCACTAGAGGGCAAGCATACTGTGACACAATTGTAAATAAGTGAATGAATAAAGCTACTTAAAACAACTAGTTAAACCCAATATTTATTCTTTCTTTTCTTCCATTCTGTATCATTTCATTCAACAACTACATTTTCAGTGCCCAATGTGTACCAGTCACTAACAATACAGAATGAAAGCCAGTCAAATGTAGCTCTCACTATCATATGTCTCTATCTTCTGTCCACATATATATATATGCATATATATATTAAATGGTTTTAGAACATCCCTTCAGTTTTTTTAATTCCTCTATAATGTCTTATCTTTAAAATTTTCATCATAAATACAGACTTGTATAGCAAAATAATATGCTGGATAAATTGTTGTAGAATAACTTGGACATCTCCTACACTAAAAGTCAAAGAACAGTTTTTTTTTGTTTTGTTTTGAATATATATATTTAAAGATTTATGTATTTTTATACAAGAACCAGGGTACAGGCTAGATGCGCAGGAGCATGAAACGATTCACCAGAGACAGAGTGGGGAACAGAACAGGCAGACTGACGAAATACACTGCTGAGGGGAGCAGCGGGCAATACAGGAGAGGTCTGCAGCTCCATGTGGGATTCTCACCGGCTGGCTGGGATCAAAGCCATGCTGCAGAGGCTGCAGAGAGCTTCACAGTGCTGCGTTCAACCGCCTGCACCACCAGGGAGGCCAAAGAACAGTTTTTGATATCAAGTATATTAATAAATAAAATCTATAGCCCATGAAGTGTTCTACAACACCTTTCCAAAATTTGCCTCAACATTTTCCTAACTGAGTTTAACCTTTTTCTTTAATTAAACAATCCAGCTTCAATACTCAGAAGAATGGCTAAAATGCTATCAGAGACTGTCTTCAGAGCTGCATTAGCCAGTACCCCAAGAAACAGATGGATGGCTTTACAAATTATGTTGAAAATAAAAGGACTTTAATACTCTGAAGATAATAATTCCAAAAGACAGAAAGAAAAATTGGGAAGCACTTTCAGAGATAGAGAAGCTAATGATTTTGAGATTCACCCAAGAGAAAACCCTTATAACCTTTGATAACTGTAAGGCAGATAATATCATTGCTGACTTTGTCAAATTACAGAGTTAGAAGTTCAATGGCAGAAGCCAATCTGATATACCACAAAAGAGAGTTTAACAATACCAAGATATTTTTAACTATGTTTGTATGTGAATGTTTTCTCTAACAAGAGATTGCTTGTTATCTTCCTTAATCTCAGATTCAAAGTGTTTTCTAACCTCAAATTTGTATGGCAAGCAAGATATACCAGACAAACTCTTCCAGATGAAAAAGGAAAATGAAAGATCATCTCTTGCACATGTCAAAAGTAAGGTCACAGAACTAGTGTTATAAGAGTTAACTTCATTATCAGACTATTAGTTATAATAGTCAATTTAGTTAAATTTCATAGGGGAAAATAAAGGCAGTCTAAGAAATAAACTGATAGAGAAATTTTTAACAACCAGACTATTTTGTTGTTCCATAATTTGTAAAGCCATCCATCTGTTTCTTGGGTTACTGGCTAATGCAGAGCTGAAGACAGTCTCTGATAGAAACATGGTCATATATTTGTTAGCACTACTTAAAAGCAGTTTTATTTTTGGTTTTAAAACTAGGTTAAATGGACATGTAAAAGAGGTGGCAAAACCAAGATGGTGCTTTGATCCCCCTAAAGATCATCTAGGTTAACTAATAGAATTCTGCATTCAGAGAATCTTGTGGTTTGGGGTAAAACTAAACCAACTCCTGGACATTAGAGATCAGGTAGACTGTAACTGAAGATTCATAGAAGAGATTAATGTTTCATTGAACAAATGGTTGGTGGTTAGAGACTCCTGGAGGGTGTGATCAAGTTGTCAAGCTGCAATACAAATTGTGTTGTTACTTTGTCAGCTGTCCAAATAGTGGCATGGTCAAGGGAGGGCCAAAGTACACACCCTTGACTGATAGGAAATATGTGTGGAAGAGTTGGGGTGCTCCAAGTGTACCAGGTCCCCAGGGAAATGAACCCTAAAGAATTGTATTGAACTTGTGAACTTACTAACAGTACAAAAACCAGCTGTCTCAGATACGAAACTCCAGAGAATAGGGCCATCAAAATCACAATCCTGTCCCCTAACACAGAAAATTCACAGCAGTATTTGTGCCCTTCAGGCCCTTTCACCACCCTTTCACAGCATCCTATAAGGTTTCTGACTTACAGAAGCCTGGGGAGATCAAACATCTAATATCATATTAAAACCACAGTGTCACTTGATGGAAAGGTAGAAGTAATTCAAATCTCTAAGTTAGTGTTACAGATAAATAAATAAGGAAATCTAAAGGAGAAAAATAATTAAATAAAACACAATGTATGGCATATTTAAAACTCAAGTCAATATGTTATCACAAGGAGAGAAAAACCCTCCAGACTCCAACCAAAAAGATATAGAAGGTTTTGTCTTCTTATCAGAAAGAGTGTTTAAAATTACCAAGGTAAAGGGCCTCCCTGGTGGCACAGTGGTTGAGAGCTGGGCTGCGAAGCTGCCTGCAGCCTCTGCAGCGCCTTTTCCAACCCCTGCCGCTGAGCAAGGGTCCCACATGGTGAACAGACTTCTCCTGCCGCCCACTGCTCCCCTCAGCAGTGTACTTCATTAGTCTGCCTGCTCTGCTCTCCCCTCTGGCTCTGGTGAATTCTCTCACCCTCCCACACTTCTGACTGTACCCAGTGCTTATATAAATAAATAAATAAATCTTAAAAAAAAATTACCAAGGTAAAGAATTCAAGGAAATTTATTCCTTGAAATTGTAGAAAATCAAGTCAAAGTGACATAAGAGAACTCTTGTAAGTTAAGGAGATGCAGCAAAATTCTAAGAACAGGTGAGTGTCATGAGAAATAAAATTAATAAACAGAAGATATAAATTAAAGATTTAAATGAGAAAATAATGGAGATGCAGTATGCAAAATTGTTATAGAGCAGCCCCGATATCGAACGTGTTGCCTGTCTGTGTTGCCTGTCCTCACCCGCACAGTTAAAAGGAACTTGTTAATACTCCACTACAGGCATACACAAAAGGTTTATAAAAGATTTATTTACAAGGGAAAGGAAATAAGGACAATGTACAATGCAGGGAGAAAATAGGGAAATAAAGTCTTTAATGCGTCCTACTTGATCCGATGACCTAACAACCCAAAAAGCACTCTCAGAGCTGGCCCGATGCTGCGAGCTGGCGGAGAGCCAAAATGGGGGCACCCCTCCAAAGCCCACGTGTCTGGCTTTATACTAACCTGGCTGCTTAACCCCACCCTCAAATCCCAGCCACCTTCCCTTTGCTGGTGATGGGATTTGGAGTTCCCAGTGTCTTTAGCTTTGGCCTGGGGTGGGGGTGGAGTCCACAAAGCCTGTATGGAATTAGCTTTAGGACATCCTTTTCCCCCTAACAAAATGACCATAGAGATTAAAACAAAATCTGCAGAAAGCTATGGATGCAGAACAAACAAAATGGAGGATCAAATCAGTGGCATTGAAGATAACAATGCAAAAATGTCCCAGGTGGGATAAAAACGAGAAATATAAGTAGAAAAATTAAGAAACAGTTTGATAATTATCCAACACTATCAGGAAAGGTAACATAAGGAAAACAGATATTTCATAAGGGGAACAGAAGAGCTGTGAACAGAACACTCATTCAGAGAAATGATAGAGTGAATCTTTACAAAGAAACTAAATATACAAATCCATGAAACTAAAAGAACATCTGATATCAAAATGTAATGAGATCTATACCAAGACACAGATTCTAGGCACTATCAAGAGTTCAACACAAACAAAAGAAAGAATACTGAAAATGACGAGAAATAAAAAATGTTAGCACCCTATAAAGATACTCCCATCAGTTTTACATCAGATTTCCCTGAGTCAAGTAGACAAAAAAAAGAGGCAATGTAATAACATATTCAAAATAATTAAAGAAAAATTTGCCAGGCTAGAATACTATACTCTGCATTACTTTCTTTCAAATATAATGAGGAAATAAAGGCCTTCCCAGAAAAACAGAAACTATAGGTGTTTATAAACATTAGACCTCCCCCTAAAGAAATGTTGAAATGAACTCTCATATCTAAATCAAGTGAAGAGGGTGGATCAACATGGCGGCAAGGAAACGCTGTGAGTAAGATCTCCCATTAAAAAAAAGTTAATAAGGAGGAAAAGCGGCAGGTCCCAGTGAGAACTGGGACACGGAAGATAAATAGATGACTCCAGCAAACTACCCGAAGAAGAAAATTTCCATAAAGAGGACTAGAAGGGAGGAAAGCTCAGAACCCTGTTACCCTCCCACACCCACAAAGTCGGCACTCTCCGACCAACAGAAAGAAGGAAAAAACAAAAAAAAAATAAAACAACCAACAAGAACAAACTACACATCAAGTGGGACCGTGAGTGGAAATGAACTATTTCAGTCACCACACCCCGTGAACTAGAGCTGTGGAGAACCCTGCAGGATTCGCCTTGGAGGTGAGCGAAAGGCTCCAGGTGCCATTAGAGAAAAACAAAGACTCCTAAGACCTACAAACAGCCCCAGGCCAGCCGGTAAGCTTGTGAGGAAAAGCAGCGCTCTTGAAAAGGATTCTCAGATTGCAGCTGCCCAGGTCCCCGCGCCTGCGACCTAGGCTTGTGGGGAGACATGCGGGGACCCTCCCTGAGGTGAATGTCCTTCACTGAGCAATCAGAAACTAGGCACCTGGACACCGGAGCAGGGTGCAAAAGGCGCCATTTCTGTGGACACTGAACTAGGCTACAGCCTGTGTCCTGGACCTCAGGGCTTGGAACTGAGACCCGGGGCATGGAATTCGGGGCGTGGGATCTCCATGATGGTGGGGCACAAGGCAGACACAGCACCCCAAAGCCATTGAGGCTTTCCCCACCACTCCCACTCTGCTCCCCTGTCCCATGGGGTAAAAAAAACAGCTCCCCAAGGACACTAGGAGAGATCTCTTGCGCCACCTAGTGACCAGAAAAAAAATCACCAACACCCCATAGAATAAGGACCTTTCTTCAGTAAAGACTGCTTGAAACCAGCAGAAGGCTCACATAGGAGTCAGAGGTGAGCTGGGAAGTTCGCCCAAGCCAGGCCCCTTCTGACCAGCAGTCTGAGCCCAGATGGGGAGCAGGCACCCATGGCCTGGGCAGACCTGGAGCACGGAAGAGTGTGCATGTCTCTGAATCGCCATTTTAGAATAGGGACTGTTCTTCAATAAAGACTGCTTGAAACCGGCAGAGGAGCCAGAAGAGAGCTGGGAAGTTCGCCCATGCCAGGCCTCTTCTGGCCAGCAGTCCAGGCCAGAGGGGGAGCGGCACCCAAGGCTGGGGCAGAACAGGCACGCAGGGAGTGCGTACCTGCATCGCCTTTTTAGAACAGGGACCTTTCTTCAATAAAGACTGCTTGAAACCGGCAGAAGGCTCCCTAAGGAACCAGAGGTGAGCTGGGAAGTTTGCCCACTCCAGGCCCCTTCAGGCCAACAGTCCGAACCCAGAGGGTGAGCGGGCACCCACGGCAGGGGCAGAACGGGCGCGCGGTAGAGTGTGCCTGTCTCCAAAGTGCCATTTTAGAACAGGGACCTTTCTTCAATAAAGACTGCTTGAATCTGGCAGAAGGGTCCCCGTGGAGGCAGAGGGAGAAGGTTCCCTGCGCAGTCAGAGGAGAGCTGAAGGCCCCCACAAGCCCTGTCACACCTGGCAGGAAGTCGGAGCCCAGAGGAGGATCCAGAGATTTGGAACCCAGAGTGCAATCCAGCTGCCCCACCTCCAGGGAAGTCTGTGGGACTTCAAGATGCACATTTGTAATTAAACACAGAAGGAGGAGAGATTCTGTGACAATAACCATTAACATACTCAAAGTACCACTGCCCCACTAGACTTCTGGCATAACAGTTTTTGACTCATTTTGATTGCCAGTTTTTGAAACTCCCGAAGATCACACCAAAAAAGATGCCAGCCAGTATCAGCGGCACAGTGTCACAACGCATAAGGCAAAGTAGAAGACAGGCAGCAGGGAAAAAAAAAAACTACAAGCAAAGTAGCAACGCCTAAGTAAAAAGACACACCACAAAAAAAAAAAAACAACCCACCCACTAGCTTGCAACTACGGTGACTTGGAAGAACTTTTGAGCCTTCCAGAAAAAGAATTTAAAATTGCCATGATGAAAAAACTGATGGAAGTCATTAAGGAAAACAATGCTCAAAAGAATGAAATTGAGTCCCTAAAGAGGGAAGTAAAAGACATACAGGATATCAAAGAATTAATGAAGGCGATTAAGAACTCTGGGAAAAGCAATGAAAGCCGAATAGATGAAATGGAAGAACGAATAAGTACTCTTGAAGACACAGACATAAAAAGAACCAAAACAGAAAAGGAAAGAGAAGTACGAAGGAGAAAGACCGAAGACAGACTTCGGGAATTATCTGACTCCATGAGGAAAGGAAATATAAGAGTTATAGGAAGAGGAGGAGAGGAGAGAGATGCAGGAATGGAGAAATCATTCAAGGAAATAACTGAAGAGAACTTCCCAAACATGAAGAAGGAGCACAAAATTGATATACAAGAAGCAAGAAGAACACCAAACTTCCATGACGAAAGGAAAAATACAGCAAGACACATAATAGTAAAGCTCCCAAGAATCCAAGACAAGGAAAAAATAATGATGATGACAAGAGGGAAGAAACAGATAACATTCAAAGGAAAACCAATCAGGCTGACATCAGACTTCTCCGAAGAAATACTATGGGCAAGGAGAAAGTGGAGGGACATAGTCAACGGACTCCAAGAAAACAGATGCCAACCAAGAATACTCTATCCCGCAAAGCTCTCCTTCCTCTATGAAGAAAGAATAAGGACCTTCCCAGACAAACAGAAACTCTGGAATTTCATTACGAGTAAACCCCCCACTCCAAAAAATACTACAAGGAGTCCTAAAGCCAGAACCTCAGAGGGACGAATAACAATGAAAGAAGGCCAAAAAAAAAGTTATTAATAGAATAAATAAAATCAAAGGAAAGGCAAACACAATGGCAAATACAGATGCTAACATATCAATATTAACTCTAAATGTAAATGGATTAAAATCTTCAATAAAAAGACACAGAGTCACAGGCTGGATTAAGAAACAAAACCCAACCTTTTGATATCTCCAGGAAACAAATTTAGCTACAAAAGATAAAAATAGACTCAAAGTTAAAGGATGGAAAACAATCCTACAAGCAAATGGACCAAAAAGGAAAGCAGGAACAGCTATACTTATATCAGATAAAACAGATTTCAAATTCAAAAAGGTAAAAAGAGACCCCAACGGTCACTACATTATGATCAAGGGGACAATACTTCAAGAAGAAATAACACTCATTAACATATATTCACCTAACAAAGGAGCACCAAAATATATCAGACAACTATTCTCATCTCTGAAAACAGACATCAGAGAAAACACATACATAGTGGGAGACTGCAACACACCACTATCAACAATGGATAGATCAATGAGACAAAAAATAAGTAAAGACACTAAAGCTCTAAATAAGGATCTAGAGCGCTTGGGTTTAACAGACATCTATAGAACACTAAACCCAAAAAAATCTGAGTACACATTTTTCTCAAGTGCACATGGATCATTCTCCAGGATCAATCACATACTGAGACACAAGACAAACATCAACAGATACACCAAGATTGAAATCATACCAACCATCTTTTCTGACCATGAAGGCATCAAACTAGAAATAAACCATAAAAGGAAGGCAAGGAACCCTCCTACCTCATGGAGATTGAAACCCACACTACTAGCAGACCACTAAACTAATGAGGAGATCAAAGAAGAAATTAAAAATACTTTGGGTTGAATGACAATGAGGACACCAATTTCCTAAACATATAGGATGCAGCAAGACAGGAATAAGAGGAAAATATATAGCAATACAGGCTCACATCAAGAAACAAGAAAGAACTCAAACAACCTAATCTCACATCTCAAAGAACTAGAAAAAGAACAACAAAAAAAACCTAAAACCAGTAGAAGAAAGGAAATAATAAAATTCAAAGCAGAAATAAGACATCCCCTCCTCATGGATTGGAAGAATTATCATTATCAAAATGGCCATCCTACCAAAAACAATTTACAGATTCAATGCTATTCCAATAAAAACTTCAATGACATTCTTCAAAGAAATAAAACAAATATTGATGAAATTCATGTGGAGCCACCAAAAACCCCAAATAGCCAAAGCTCTCCTGAAAAAAAAAAAAAAAAAAAAAAAAAGGAACGGAGGCATCACACTCCCAGACTTCAAATTTTACTACAGAGCCATAATAATCAAAACTGCATTGTATTGGAACAAGAACAGACACAAGGACCAATGGAACCAAATACAAAACCCAGAAATAAACCCACAGATTTACAATCAACTAATCTTTGACAAAGGAGCAAAGAATACGCAATGGAACAAAGAACGTTTGTTCAATAAATGGTGCTGGGAAAACTGGGTCGCTACATCCAAAGGAATGAAGCTTGACTACTTCCTCACACCACGCACAAAAACCAACTCAAAATGGATTAAATAAGTAGACATAAGACCTGAAACCATAAAATATATAGAAGGAAATACACTGGGTACAGTCAGAAACGCGGGAGAGTGAGAGAATTCCCCAGAGCCAGAGCGGAGAGCAGAACAGGCAGACAGATGAAGTACACTGCTGAGGGGAGCAGCGGGTTGCAGGAGAGGTCTGCACGCCATGTGGGACCCTTGCCTGGCAGCCGGGATTGAAATGGCGCTGCAGAGGCTGCAGGCAGCTTCACAACCCAGCGCTCCACTGCTGTGCCACCGGGGAGGCCCCTCAAAAACATCTTTACAGATACATCACCCAAATCAGCGTTAGTGAAGGAAAAGATAAACAGCTGGTAATACATCAAATTGGCGCAGCCGACCTCTCCTGCCATACCCGCTGCTCCCCTCAGCAGTGTATTTCATCAGTCTGCCTGCTCTGTTCCCCGCTCTGGATTTGGTGAATTCTCTCACCCTCCTGCGCTTCTGACTATACCCAGTGCTTGTATAAATAAATACATACATACATACATAATAAATAAAATAATAAAAAAAAATAAAGAGCTTCTGTACAGCAAAAGATACAGTAACCAGAACAAAGAGACTGGGAGAAAAATTTTGCACACAACACTAATGATAAAGGACTGATCACAAAAATAAACAAAGAGCTGAAGAGCCTCAACAAAAAACAAAGTAAATAATCAAGTCAAAAAATGGGCAGAAGAGCTAAAAAGGAAAATAGATCTACAATACAATGCAGCAAATCCACTCCTAGCTTTCTACCAACAGAATGTAAAAATACTAATTCAAAGAGATATATGCACTCCTATGCCGCACTATTCACAATAATCAAGTTAGGGAAGCAACCTAAGTGCCCAAGGATGGATGAGTGAACTAACAAGATGTGAAGCCATTTGATATTTGTCTTTCACTGCTAAGGCACAGCAAAAACAATTCTTAGACTTCATGAAAATTATACTGATTACCAGTGGGAACAGGGGAGAGAGGATGTGATAGAGGAAGGAAGCGACAGAACATTGGCCTGGTCAAGTGAAGCATGTAGACGTATGGAGGAATAAAAGTGTAACCCTAAAGTTAAATAGATATGCGTGAACTATTGAAAAATTAACAAACTTTATATATAAGTATATACACTCACGTAAACAATGGAATGCTATTCAGCTGCAAGAAATGATGAACTCTTGCCATTTGTGACAAGGATGGAACTGGAAGAGATCATACTGAATAAACTAAGTTAGTAGGGGAAAGACAAATATCAGGTGATGTTGCTCACAGGTAGAATATGAAAAACAAAGCAAAAAGTTAGAGAAAACAAATTAATCACATCCGGGCCTCCCCGGTGGCGCAGCAGTTGAGCTCTGGGTTGTGAAGCTGCCCGCAGCCTCTGCAGCGCCGGTTAGATCCCTGGCCACCAGGTGAGGGTCCCACATGGCGCCCAGACCTCTCCTGCCGCCCACTGCTCCCCTCAGCAGTGTATTTCGTCAGTCTGCCTGTTCTGTTCCCCTCTCTGGCTCTGGTGAATTCTCTCGCCCTCCTGCATTCTAACTGTACCCAGTGCTTGTTTAAATAAATAAATAAATAAATAAATAAATAAATAAATAAATAAATAAATAAATCTTTAAAAAAAAAAATCACATCCTAAAAATCTGACTGTAGTGTTGAGTATACAAAAGATGGTAAGCTAAGTGAGGAGAGGGCCCAGTGGATTATAGTGGAGGACAGTGGGAACTCTGGTGGTGTGTGTGGCGTGGTAACATACCTCTGATGAGATCTGATCCTACATTTCTGAATCATAAGCGATGTTGTAAATTAATGTTAACTAATGTAATAAATTTTCCATCTGGGAAAAAAAATAAATTCTTTTCTTTTAATTTAAAATTTTATTTATTTTTATATAAGAACTGGGGTACAGGTCAGAGGTGTGGGAGGGTGAGAGGATTCACCAGAGACAGAGTGGGGAACAGAACAGGCAGACAGGCCAAAATACACTGCTGATGGGAGCAGCAGGCAAGACAAGAGAGATCTGCCAAGACATATGGGTTTCTCCCTGGCTGGCCAAGAATCAAACCTGCGCTGCAGAGGCTGTGGACAGCTTCACAGCACTGCACTCAACCCGCTGCGCCACCATGGAGGCCCGATTCTTTCTTTTCTTTTCTTTTCTTTTTTTTTAAAGATTCATTTATATATACAAGCACTGGGTACAGTCAGAAGTGCGGGAGAGTGAGAGAATTCACCAGAGCCAGAGCGGGAAACAGAATAAGCCGACTGATGATACACTGCTAAGGGGAGCAGCGGGCGGCAGGAGAGGTCTGCGCGCCATGTGGGACCCTCACCCGGTGGCCAGGGATCGAGCCAGTGCTGTAGAGGCTGTGGGCAGCTTTGCAATCCAGTGCTCAACCGCTGTGCCACAGGGGAAGTCCCCGATAGTCTTTTCTTGATAGAGTTTAGCATCATGTCTAAGCAAGTGGTTTGAAGAGCCTAGTTCTTGTCTTGGTGTTAAATATGCAAATACTGCTGAATAATGGAACTAAAAGCAACGTGGCAGTTGACCATCAGTGCCATTAACGATGGTTCATAGCCCTGCCTGTAATGCAATTATATGACAGGAAACAGCTAATGTGTTGCTCTAGTGGGAGAAGGGTGAAAATATTGAATTTTTCTAAGTAATCTATTTACATCTTGCATTGGAGCTGTAGTCAGTTAAAGGTTTAGTATGTCAGAAACACAGGCCAGTGTGCTAAGTGGTGCCTCCACTTAGCATGGATAGGAAGTTAATGGATAGCAAACCAAATAAGTTATGATCCCACTAAGTCAGGAGGGCTATTTTCTATCATAAACATCACTTTCTGTTACATTTCTGTGCATATAGACTGAAATCTTTTACAAATTTGAAGATCTAGCAGTATTATTAAGTATCAGTACTAACTTTCCTTTTTCTCATGAGTAGACCAATTGCACTAAATTTTAATAATAACTCAGGTTCATTTCCTCATGAAGTTCAAGCTTAATGTATATCATTAAAACGTGAACCAAATCATATTAAAATATCCATTTCCTCAATTACTTTATTTCTATATTAATATATTAGCTAGATCACACCCAATTTAAGAGAGAAACAGGCAATGTGGTATTGTGTGAAGGGGAGTGGGAAGGCAGGGTGTATAATGCAAAAGCTTTAGAACAGGTTGACAAATCTGTTTGGAATATTCTGAGAGTTTGAAAATTCAAACTTAAGTATGCTTTTCTTGGATGCTCATGTTGTTGTCGATCATCATGACAAAACTTTTAACATGTTTCTTCCTTTTGTCAAAGCAGCTTTCTGAGAATAACCAGTTCTGCCAGTCCCAGCTTCACTTTCATTATTTTTCCCATGGTCATGTTTACAAGATAATTGTTCAGAAATTATCCACAGTGTATACTCAAGACCAAATCTATTGCAAATACCCTTGATTAGTTAAGGAGCAACTCAACCAACATATTTATGTTTATATGCTATTGTGATTCCAAATTAAGAACAGAAAAACTGTACCCTTAATTAAATACAAATATAAAATAAATTGGGACATAAAGAAAATATCTCTGTGATCTCAGTCAGCGCTGACTGATTTTCAAAGCTTCACTATTCCATTGGCTGATTCAGTAGATTGCAATTCTCTTTATCCTCACTGAATTCTTAGGAGTCTCTCGGAGGTCAAATCACTTTTCTAGGAAGCCTTTCTTGACAATGTCCACAAGTTTTCATTTGTTTTTACAATTTACTGTTCCTTCATTTTAGGAACTTATCACAATTGCAATTAAATAATTCTCCACATTACTCTTCACTGTTTATCTCTTACACTAGCCATATGTTCCATGAAGGTAGGAACCACACATCTAAAAATATTTCAGTTTGCCCTTAAAATGAGGAATCTTGGGTTTTCCTCTAGGTCCTAATGTTTTTGTTAGCTGAATAAAATGGGTAATTGAAAGCAAGTAAAATTTTTCTTTATGATAGAGAAAGAATTAGTAAGCATGAAATTCTCTCTCATAATTTACTTTGCATAACAATAAACTGCAAGTGTCAAACACAAATTTAAGAAAAAATCATGTAGCATGTCTTGTAGGAATTTATTCCCAATAATTTGCCTTAAAACACAGTTCAATTTTCATAAAAATATCAGTTCTTTTATAGATAACATTTTCATGTCTAGGGTTTAGATAAGTGAAATTTGCAAATTTTTTAAGCATTAACTAAAAAAAAAAATCTCAATGATATATTTTGCAAGGATACATGTATTCAAACATTAATTCTAAATGTGAACATGTTACAAATTGTAAACTATGGTGAACCATATTGTCATAAATAGCAGTTTTCACAGCTGAGTATTATTCCACTGTGACTATATTCCACATCTTCTTAATACATTAATCCATCATTAGGTATTTAAGTTGTTTCCATAACTTGGGTATTGTAAATAGTGCTTCAGAGAAATAAGAATGAACGTATTTCTTCAAATTAGTGTTTATGCATTCCTCAGGAAGAGATCTAGGAGATGAATTGCTGGATATATGGTAGGTCTATACTTATTGTTTTGAGTAACCTCCATATTGTTTTCCAAGAGGCTGGACCAGACTACATTCCAAGCAACCACGGATTAAGGTTTATTTTCCTCCACAGCAGCCCCAATATTTGTTTCTGATGTTATTGGTTTTGGCCATTATCACAGGTGTGGGGTGGTATCTCATGTAATTTAGATTTTCATTTTCCTGATGATAACTGATGATTAGCATTATTTCATATACTTTTTGTCCTTTTGTATGTCTTTCTTGGAGAAATATCTAATATTTCTGTCCATTTTTTTTTGTTTTTTTTTTGTTTGTTTTCTTATTGTATGAGATTTTTGTAGATTTTGGATATTAACTCCTTGTCAAATATATTATGTGCAAAACTTTTTCTCATTCACTAAGATGTCTTTTCATTTTAATGATAGCTTCTTTTGCTCTATAGCTTTTTCGATTGATGGTGTTCAAATTGTTTAATTTTGCTTTGGTTTCACCTACTGTTATAGTGAAATCCCCCAAAATATCTCTGAAGTCAATTTTGTGGATTTTGTCAATTTTGTGCCCCTGTTTTCTTCTATGAATTTTATGGCGTCTAGTCTTACATCTGAGTCTGTGATCCATTTTGAGTTTGTTTTTGTATAAGATGTGAGATAAGGGTCTAGTTTCATTCATTGATGAAATCCTGTCATTGTGACAACATGCATTTAACTGGAGAGTATTATACTAAGCAAAGTAAGTCAGAAAGAGAAAAACAAATACAGGATACTCAAACTCATATGTGGACTACAAAAAACAAAGAAGCAGAGGGAACCAGCCATCCCCCAAAAAACAAAACAAAACAACAAAACCTAGAAATCTGACTGTAGAATGGAGGCTGCCTGAAAGAATTGCTAGTAGCAAAATAGGGTGGAGACTCAGTAGACTATCGAGGAAGATTATTGCTGCTTTGCTGGTATGTGCGTTGTGATAGTTTACATTTGCAAGGTGCAAGCCTATATATCCCTAAAACATTTACAGTGTTGTGAATTAACATTACCTCAATAAACAATAATACATAAACTATGCTTGAATAGAACAATTATAGTTAAAAATGAAGTAACTATATGTAGTGTGCTTTCAACCTGACCACCCATGCAGAAAATTTTTTCAATATTAAAGCAGTAATGTTTACCTGTATTTTCCAACCTAGCCCTTAAAAATAATTCAGTTATAGTCAATCATTTTACTTACTTAAAATATAATTAAAATTAGACAAATTTGATACTTGACTAAAATACTGTATCTTCAATTAACCCCAAAATATAGATCCTTACCGAAAAGTCATCAATTCAAATTTGGGACTGGCAGTTCCAAACATAAAGCAAATTAAAACAGTATTGACTGGGATAGAAAAGGGTATGGTTTATAATATTCTTCATTCATTCAACCAAAATATAAGAGCATGAGTACTCCATGAAAAGTGAAAACACACATGATGCCAGTTTTAGTGAAACTGCTGGAAATTGGAACACTTTTTGAGATGAGGAAGATCAACAGTCTTCTGACACTGAGGCTGGTGAGGAGTAAAAGTTTGGAGATGAGTGGTCAGTGGCCTTACTTAGAGGATTCACATAACTCTTTGGAGTGGGGGAGTAATGAATTTGCAAAATCTCCCACTGTTCCCAAAGCCCTCCCAAGTGCCGCCTGTAAGTCCACTGGCCTTATAATCAAAGCAACATGCTCATCAGTCAGGATATCTTTGTCACATCAATGTCTGCATCTGGTGTTTATCATCTTGGAGAGCCAAGCAACAGAAGGATCCATTTCAACCACACATTTTAAGTTCTTTTCTTGGAATGACACTTCCTGTGTGCCTAAACGACCCACAATGAGTGCCAAGTTACTGTATTTCCCATGGCCTATCCACATGCTGGGCAATAAGAAAAAGGAAAAAAGAACTGAGGCCCCAGACAGCAGTTTCCAGGCAGTATGAAGTTGAAAAAGAACTTAAGAAGAGGAAGGATGTGTTTGTTTGTGGTTCAGTTGCTTGCTGATAAGTTTTCTGTTCTCTAAATAGGGGGTTAATACCTATTTCTCCTTACTCAATGAATAATTGAATAGATGAAAGGTAATAATATAGACATCACTTTATAAAATTTTAAGTTGGATTAAAACAACTACAAATGCTGATAAAAACTGAATATTCAAATGCAAGAAAATATTATCTAATTCCTTAATATAAATCAGAAAATACTTGCTTCCTCCAAATATAATTATTGCTTCTTGAACATTATTCACTTAGGTTTTAATCTGTGAGTTAAGGGTTTTTGAAGCTCCAGAGACCTTATGTTGGCATCAAGCCTACTATGTAAATATTTCACTACCTGAGGAAAGGTAACTTATACACACAATAAAAGAGAAGTATTCCAGTTATATAATAAACACATACACTCCTCACAACTGAAACAGGTAGAACATGATGCAAAACAAACAAAAAAAAAAGAATAACTGTATTGAAGTGTTCCTAAAGAATTAAACTACTAACTCAATACCAAAAAGATACACACTTCCAGGCCTGGGTTATGTGACTTCTGTTCCTGTACTGGAAAATGTAAATATTTTATGGTCATTAAATGTTGCAACTGAGGTACAGTATTTAAAAAAAGAAAAGGATACTATTAAGAAACAGCTGCTCATTCTGGCTTGATCACATTTCTGTACAATCTTTGTGAAAATGTGTCATTGCCTATATATTCTGAATTTAGCACTGTTTCTAAACATACTATAAAATATATTAAGTAACTCATGAGTATCTGATTTAGCTTTTTTCCCCCTCAAGCAGAAAGTTGTTTGCTCCAAAAAATAATAAACCAGTAGACAAATCACATTTATAAACTCTGCAAGTTGACATGAGTGACGTGTAAACATCTGGGAGATGTTAAAGTAGCTGCGTTAACTCTAATCATGGATCACATTCTGGTAGAATTTTTTTCTTAAAAAAGAGAAAACATGAAGATAGTGAATATGTTACTCAACATAACTCTGAAATTCTTGTCCCAGAACGGGTAGAACACTGGAAAGAAAGCCTTGCTCATCCAGATTTCCAGGCCTTAGGCTTTACAACCTTCTTTAGTTTGTCCCATGTGTCACTGGTGATAGTGTTTGGGAGGGAAGGTCCATTTTCTCGCACCAAATAAATCACCAGTTTCAGCAAGCAATATTTACATTGAACAAGATGATCCTGGTCCCTTTCTTCTAAAAACACTCAATTTATCTGTTAATTGAGTAATCAAAAGCAGTTACCAGAGATAAGACTCCACATTCAATGATAAAATTTAAGCTCTGTAAACTATAACATAGACAGGAAAACCTGATTTAATAATTATGCTACAAAAATCTATTAAAATGTTTTAAATATTGACTTAAATATGCGTATTTATAGAAAAATATATGAAGACATAACGCTCTATGAAATTCACCACACCTACAATGATTCATCTTGGAAGAGCTTGTTGTTTTCAATATGCACAAGACAATAATCTCATTTTAAAAAGTGCTTTTCATCCATTTAAGAACTTTATTTTATGAAAGCAACTGAATAATATCCACTTTGGTGGGGTTTACTTGATGAATGAACTCAAAGAATAATAAGTAAAACATGAATGAAAGGTTGCTTTCCTTAAATATGTTCTCAGGAGTAAATTTATGTAATTTTTTTAAAAGATTTATTTATTTATTTGTTTGTTTAGACAAGAACTGGGGTACAGGCCAGATTCACTGGAGGGTGAGAGGATTCACCAGAGACAGAGTGGGGAACAGAGCAGGCAGACTGACGAAATACACTGATAAAAAAGCAGCGGGAGTGACAGGAGAGGTCTGCCACACCATGTGGGACCCTCGCTTGCTGGCTGGGATCGACCAGCACTGCAGAGGCTGCGGACAGCTTCACAGCGCAATGCTCGACCAGGAGAGGCCCAAATTTATGTAATTTTTAAAAAGTGATCATAGATGGGGCTCCAGTGAGAAACAAAATTTAGTATTTTAAAATGTATTTACAACACACAAAATATATTCACTTGGGTATCTTGGAACTAGAAAATTAAAGAAATTGGCTTACATTATTATCTCTAACAGCATCTTATATGTAGTTCATTTTGAAGCTTGAAGCTGAGACAGAGAGAGAAAGAAGGGGGAGGGAATGAGGGAATGAATCAAATTAATATTGACTGAAGAAGCCAGTCCTGTTTTCTATGGATCACACTATTTACTGCTGCAGGAGGTCTTGTTGCCCCAGCCAGATAGAATACTGACAAGCAGCTAAGAGAAAGGGCCTCACACCGTGGGGCTGAAGATCTGACATCCCTTTGCTTTTTGTTCATGGACATAGAGAAAAATTTATCAGAAAGTATATTAGGCAATAAATTATATGTATCAGCATACTGTAAGTAAATAGCATGAAAAATTGTCTGTTTAGAAATTAGTTGTTGGGCAGTTTGGCCCACTTGACAATGGAAGATGGTTTGTTGTGCATGCCTGACAAGCAATTCAGCACAATTGTAGTAGGTCCTTCTATTTTGTTTTCTCTTGAAGTTTCTTGGGAAAGTTTTTAATATGAAGCTATTTGAGTTAAGGAATTTCTAGGTAGAAAAAGTTCTGATAGCTGAACTGCAGCTGGTCTCCGGCTGAAGGTCATATGAATAGAATAGTCCTTTGATGCTTAGGCTTTAGCTGATAGGGATGCACTGGCGGTTATTCACAGTTTTAAATAATTGTCTAAATGAAAAAATAAGCAGCTTTAATGTTAGGTCTGGTTTATTATCTATTAACCTTGAAAGCTGCCGTCTAGCTGAGACCTGTAGGGGCCAGTAGTCTATGGGAAACAATATACTAATTGTTTTTGCTTTACACATGATAATGTATTTTCTTATTATTATTACTAATAATGAATAAATAAAGACCTGCTGAGTCTCTAGGCAGAAGATACTAGCACCTCACCAAGTGTCAGTGTCTCCTCATTCTACCTCATTCCCCTTCCCCTCAGCCCCAAAGTTTCAGCCCTTTCGTTTTCGCCTAGGCCGTCTCATCCTTTCAGGAACCCCTGGCAAGACGTTTTGCTGGAGGCTGGTCCCCGGCAATTTAC
Source organism: Talpa europaea (assembly GCF_964194135.1). Lineage (NCBI taxonomy): Eukaryota > Metazoa > Chordata > Mammalia > Eulipotyphla > Talpidae > Talpa > Talpa europaea. The sequence goes on along the minus strand of NC_140071.1, from coordinate 81,768,237 downwards.
TTTTGGAAATGGTACTTCAAGGTGAATCAACATTTAGGAACTACTCTTTCAGAGTACAGAGAAAAGGGAGTTAAGAATAATTTTAGGAAGATAAAGAATAGTTAAGGATGATGATGCTTAGGTGGATTGTTAAACGACAAGCAACTGTATGAGAAAAAAAAAATATTCTAAGTAAGTGTAACTAACACCTAAATTCATTTTGAAGTGGGCATGGGTACCTGGTGGTTAGAGCCAGGATTGTATGTGTTTAATCCCTCAGATAAGTAAGAATCTATTTTGAGAGAGAAACGAGAAATCTCTCTTTCAGCCATCACACCACTCTACCATTCGAGTGATCAAATATTTGCATCCCTCATAGGCCAAAAATAATTAAATGCAAGATTATTTAATCATAGTTTTCATCATAATATGTATACTCAATGATGCAAAACATTGCCACACTTTTAATTTTGAAAACTTAAACAGGATAAGGCTCCTCACCCTTCTTCCTATCTTCCTTCACCATCTTCAAGTGCTGGTTTTAACAACATTTGACTGGAACTCACTAGACTAGAGCACAATCAATCTACCTGATTAACTGTATCATACCAAACACTTTCTTATGTCAATACAAATGATGAATTAATTGGGAGAACATTCATTAAGTATTTTAATTGTTCAGAAAGCATTAGGGGACAGAAAGAGGAAACTTTTTATGACTTTCACATTTCTTCCATCTGTCTGCCCTACTTACCATCAAAACTAAATTGCAAACATAGCTGAACATATTTTTGCCTTGCATAGTTGTGATTGTGTGTCTTTTTAATATATATGATTTATAAAAATGGTTTTGGAACTTGCTGACTTTATATTGAAGAAACTGTATGCCCAGAGGAACCATTAACCCAGATATCATCAATACTTGAACAACTGAAAAGCACAAAAAACATTTCAATGATCAATGTCAAGATGAATCCTTAGCTTTAAAGATAAGCTGAAGTATACAAAGACTTCAATTTCCCAAGTGTACACTGATGGAAAAAAATGGAGGGCCCCCCATATGGAAAATAGCTTCTTACAAAGTCACAGAGCTTCTCTGGATGCCCAACTTTGAAAAAGAGCTCCGTAAAATATGTTTGTAGGTGCTTTGCTGTGTCATTGTTCTAAGATGCTACAGTTAATTCCAGACAAAAAGGTGGGGGTTATCTTAAGAAAGATTTAAATCTAAATCAGGATTAAAATTAAGACATTTTTCCCATAATTTTTTTTATGATTTATTGACTCATTTATTCACATTACATTAGCTACTATGACAAAAATCTAAAACCCAGATTGGTGAAAAAGTAATACAAATTTGCAGCTGTACTCCAATATAAATACATTGGTGTAAAGATATATTTATATCCCTTTGGATAATTGTCAAAAAATGGAACATGAAAATGAGATTTCTTGAGTTATCAATGAAGCACTGACTTTTTTTCAGGAAAAAATTAAAATATATATTCCTTTTTATTTTTTAAAGATTTATTTATTTATGCATACAAGAACTGGGGTGCAGGCCAGAGGTGTGGAGGGGTGAGAGGATTCACCAGTGACAGAGTGGGGAACAGAACAGGCAGATTGACTGAAATACACTGCTGAGGGGAGCAACTGACGATTCAGGAGAGGTCTGCTGCAACATGTGGGTAGCTCCCTGGCTGGGGATCGAACTTGTGCTGCATTGGCTGCGGTCTGCTTCATAGGTTATGTCTTAACTCCTTGCACCACCAGGTAGGCCCTATACTCCTTTTTTTTTTTTTTTTAAAACATTTATTTATTTATTTATTTATTTATTTATTTATTTATTTATTTATTTATACAAGCACTGGGTACAGTCAGAAGCGCCGGAGGGTAAGAGAATTCACCAGAGCCAGAGCGGGGAACAGAACAGGCAGATGGACCGAAATACACTGCTGAGGGGAGCAGTGGGTGCGGCACGAGAGGTCTGTGCGCCATGTGGGACCCTCACCGGTGGCTGGGGATCGAACCGGCGCTGCAGAGGCTGCAGGCAGCCCCACAGCCCAGCGCCCAACCACTGTGCCACCGGGGGGGGCCCACCTATACTCCTTTTTAATAATTTGCTTATTTTCTGTTATCAAGTAGCTTTATAAAGCAGTGTTTTTCTTCTCTGTCTTGGCCTAGTAGAAATAGCTATGGGGAAAATGTGAGAAAAGTATTGAGATCTCAATAAATTTTTCAAAAATGCTTGATAAAAGAAACACATTTAAAAAAATGTAATAATTTTTATATATGCAAGGGAAAATAAAATGAGCAAAATCATGAAAAAGTAAACATAATTTTGCATTTAATTTTATCACTCAACTTGGTCTTGGCATGGTATATGAGAAAGCTGGCAGTTACAAATTGTGTAATTCAGCTAATGAATATCAAACTGAAAATAAATGTCAAAAATGTGCATTTTTTCCAAGGGAAAAATGGTCAAATTTCTTCGAGCAATTTATTTCTGGATTGATTTAATATTATGTACAAAATCATATGCAATTTTCCTAGGTCATCTATAACTGTGTTCTTGACTGAAAAACTGTATGTGAAAAAAACATTATTTGAGCATTAACAAGGATATATTTTATATATTTAATTTCTAGCCATTTAATTATAAGTAAAACAAATCTTGGAAAATGCCCTTTCTATAAAAGAATTCAAAACAACAACCATTCCATTTGTTCAATCCTTCCAAATAGCCAGGGGCTTTAAGTAATCATTTTAAAAGTACAATGCATGTATTCCTTTTTTTTTAATGATTTATTTATTATGCATACAAGAGCTGGAGTACAGACTAGAGGTGTGGGGGTGGTGAGAGGATTCACTAGAGACAGAGTGGGGAACAGAACAGGCAGACTGTCTGAAGTACACTGCTGAGGGGCGCAGTGGGCAAGCCAGGAGAGGTCTGCTGTGCCATATGGGTAGCTCCCTGGCCGGGGATCAAACTCATGTTGCAGAGGCTGTGGACAGCTTCATAGGTTGCATGTTAACCCACTGAGCCACCAGGGAGGCCCCAATGCATGTATTTCTTTCAATAAAAAAAGACAATACTGGATCAGTGTTATTCTGAAAGGAGTTAAGAGAGTGTCTATCTGAGAGGTGAGATGGGGAGAAAGGTATGTGGGAGGGAACAGAGAGAGAGACAAAGAGGGAGAGGGAGTGCAAAGGAAGGGCAAAGTGAGAAGGTAGAGAAAGAAGTATTTTATTTAAATTTTAACAATTTAATCTTTATGAAAAAAACCTATAAATTACTATAAGAAAAAAACAATAAGTTTTGTATTTTTTGTTTTTAGCATAAGGAGAAAAGAAAATGTTCTGCATTTGTAATTAGTCTTTAAAGTTCACAGTTGAGCATCAACCTCTCTTCTGTTGTCACCATTAACCTTAAAAACAAAAGACTGTTGCAGCCTTGAGCAGAATAATTCAAATCACTACAATACTTTGTTCTTAATTCTTTCTTTTTTCTCCAAAGACAGAATCTGTATATACATTAAAGACTCCTAGGCAAAATAGCCTGTATTCCAAATAGTAAGTTCTCCCAATTATTCTACTCAGACTCCAAAGTCTTCTAGAATTCCTGGTTTGAGCAGCACTAAGGATGAGAGCAAAAAACAAAGATTAAGGGATCCCTCACCTGTAGACCCATTTTTTCTGCACATTATAGTGTATTCCAACAGCACTGATAGACATCCTGATATCTCTTCCTGGGTTTCCTCAAAGAAGAACCCTGCACAGGGCGTGAAGGAGGGAGTGAAGGAGCAGGGTGGAGCAGAGGAAATGCTAACTAAACATCATATCCTCTCAGAGACTGGGCTTGAGCCTCCTGGGCAGGTAACAAGATCTGCCCCCACAATTCTGTACCCGTCTTAGGAAACCTAGGCAAGGCAGCTGCTGGGACAGCTTTTGAGAAACAGGAAGTTTTAGAAGCCAGCATCACAGCAACTAGGAGATGAGGACTGGGATAGGAAAGGAGATCAGGACAAGAAACAAATAGCATTTACTGGAATGTTTTTCCTTAGTAATCTACAAATACCATTCTTGTGACAAAACCAATCATATGTGCATACAGCAGAAATAGACATTAGGACAAACAAAAGTTGAAACAATAACTATAACATGTGGGGGTACAACTGACTAGGAGTATAAATTGTGAAAGCATGGCTGGGGCCTCCCTGGTGGCCCAACGGGTTAAGACTCAGCACTATGGAGCTAGCCGCAGCCACTGCAGCACAATTCGAGCCCCAGCCAGGGAGGTGACCCACATAGAGCAGCAAACCTCTCCTGTCTTGCCCATGGCTCCCCTCAGCAGTATATTTCAGTAGATCTGCCTGTTCTGCTCCCCACTCTGTCTCTGGTGAATCCTCTCACCCTCCGAATCTCTGCCATGCACCCCAGCTCTTTTATGCATAAATAAATCTTTTTTTTAAAAAAGAATGCATGCCTCTCCTGGAGTGTGCAGGCAAGAGATGTTGGAAAGTTTGAGAGAAAATAATGCTAAAAATTTTACATAAATTTTTCAAGAAAATGACTGTATTAGTTTCACTAAAGTGAATAATGGTGGGCCTCCCCGGTGGCACAGTGGTTGAGCGCTGGGTTGCGAAGCTGCCTGCAGCCTCTGCAGCCCCGGTTCGATCCCAGGCTGCTCCCAGGCCACCAGAGGAGGGTCCCACAGGGCACGCAGACCTCTCCAGCCGCCCGCTGCTCCCCTCAGCAGTGTACTTCGGTCCTTCTGCCTGCTCTGCTGCCCGCTCTGGCTCTGGTGAATTCTCTCACCCTCCCGCGCTTCTGACTGTACCCAGTGCTTGTATAAATAAATAAAAATAAATCTTTTAAAAAAATAAAGTGAATAATGGTGTCATTTGATTAGAGTTGCAAGGAACACAACACTTAATAACAAAATAATTTTAACAATTGCAATTGAAGTTATGCTAGTTGATTTTGATTTTTACTTTATTAGAATTAGTCTTTTTCCTGCTCCCTTATTTAGATTTTCTAAATTCCTGCTATGAGTGAGACCATCCGGTATTTTTCTTTTTCTTTCTGACTTATTTTGCTGAGCATGATCCCTTCCAGCTCCATCCATTGCATAAACCAGAGACACACTACGGGGTGAGGGAGGGAGGAGGGGGAGGATAAAAACAACGGTGGTGGGAATTGTATGGGGACTATAATCAAGATGAAAATGCATACATTGTACAAAAATGAAAAATTATGTAAAAAATGTATAAAAGGAAAAAAAAAAGATATGCTATAAAAATTCAAACATCTTGTCTGTTGTGAATAGTGTCCCAACAATGTAGGAGTTTTCTTTCAAATTAGTGTTTATGTATTTTGGGGGGTAGACACCTAGAAACTGGAATTGCTGGGTCACATGGCAGGTTCATTTTTAGTCACAAGAAACCTCCACACTTCTTTCCATAGGGCCTGGATGAGTCCACATTTCCACCAGCAATGAAGGAGGGTTCCCTTTACTCCACACGCCCGTTAGCATTTGTTTCTGTTATTTTTGGCTTTTTTTTTCATGGATAATTCTCACTAGTGTGAGGTGGTATCTCATTGTGGAAACAACCAAAGGGCCAAGAAACAGATGAGTAGATCAAGAAGTTGTGGTATATATACATAATGGGATGCTACTCAACAATCAAAAATGATACTCATACCATTTGCAGCAATATGGATGGTGCTGGAAGGAATAATGCTAAACTAATAAGCTGGAAGGAAAAAGATAAATACCAGATGGTGCCACTTATATGTGGAATATAGAGAGACCAAATAAAGGATCAGACAAACACAAACTTTAAGACCAAACCCTGAAAGCTGACCTGAGGCATCCAGAGGGAGAATAGGGAGGGGCGAAAGCCCATTGGGTAGAGAGCACAATAGACTATGGTGAAGGTCTATAGGTACTTTGGTGGTGGGAGTTCTATAGTTACTACATCTGAGGGAAGAAATATCATAGTATCAAAACACTAGCAAGAATGCAAACAATGATACTTCAATTAAAAAGAAAAAAAAATCAAACACAGATTTTGAGTCAACTGGATTTCTGATCCCACATATATAATAAATCAAACTGAAACACTATTATATTACCTAAGCAATACATGTCAGTTGTATCAATCCCATAATAAGCTTTCTAAAAACCTTAATTTTTCATCTCCATTAGATGAATACAAATAATTTATTGATATTTCTTTTTTTGCCAGAAGAAAAATGAGAGGAAATATGTCAACTCAGCTAGAAACCAACTAAATAGGCAGTTAGAAATTTCTTACACCAGAGATGTCATTTAAATTCTATAAATTATCATGCACTGGGCTTAAAATAATTATTGGTTTACATTCTTAGTTTGTTTACCAGGCCAAATGTCATTCTTCATGCAATGTTACCCTTCATCTTCAGAGCACACAGTGCTTTTTTAAAAGTAGTAACTCAATACATATTTGAAAAGATGAAGTAGAATGAACTTAGAAAACTACAGATTCATCATTTGCTTTCATACAACAGCAATGGCTGAACAGTCAGTGAGGTTGAAGGTTGTGAGGGTTAAATTAAAACTGGGAGATCAGACAGATTGAGCCTTCAATCCTAGCCCTGCATTTAACTGTTGGACTTTTGTAATTACTTCAAACTGCAAACCATACAATTTCCTCATCTTCAATACTTCCCAGGATTCTTGAAAGTATTAAATGAGATAACTCATAAATAGCCCCTTCTAAGTGTCAAACGACAGAGTCTACTATTATTGCTGCTGTAAGGGAGATGAGAAATATATTACGTGGAGGTTGCCTTCTCAGAGACCACTGGGAAGTGTCCACCTATATGGAAGCTCCTTTGTCTTGCCCTACCTAGGAAGTTTCAAGTAAAAATTGATATTTTTGACTTTATTTGACAAATTGAATGCTGGCCCCATAATGTCCCATGCTCTTGTAGTGAGAACCTGGAGTCTTCTAAGTCAGGAAGGACATATGCTCTCTGGCTTTTAGGGTACCCTATGTCCTCCACCCAGCCCACTCACTCATGTAACATTAGGGTCCCAGTCTACACTGGCTAGTGATGTTGGGTTTGCTGAGGAAGAATAAGACTCAAAGACATGAAATGCAAATCACACAAAGCAGCAAAAAAATGTGCTGCTACGTGGTAGAAAGCAACTGGAATCGGTAACCAGGGGACATGAGTTGTAGTCCTGATTCTACTTAAACACCTGTGTGAACTCTAGGCTATATGGGGGTCTGTTTCCTCATCTGTAAAATATATGTTCTGGGTAGGTCAAGTTTCTGAACACAAGGCAAGTCAGTTTCCCATCTGGGTTTCAGCTACTCATGTTCTTCTTTTTTTTTTTTCAATGATGTCAAATCAGTGGGTCACTGAAGCCTGACTGAATTACAGAAAGCCCTCCCCTAAACATGCCCTGTCAAAAATAGAAACTGCATATGAAATTGATGGAATACATTTGGAAGCTCAAATGCCAAAAGGAAGTATAACATACATAATAGTAGCAATTTGCAGAATGCTCTCCTCTGTGTTGCCTCTTTATGCATTAGTTCTAACTGAGTAAATATAACTAATTGTTTCCCCAAGTTTATTCTTCCTAAACCAATGAATGCTCAAGAACTAAAGTAAATTAGATCTGCTTTATAATTTTTCTTGGCTAAATTCCAACCCTATCCTCATAACTTTGCAGAACTGTGTTTTGAAACTTGATGAATATGGATATTCAATTATACTTTTTGGAGGGGGTTTCCTTTTTGCAATTTTTAATAAAATTACTTTTGTGAGTTCCACAAGATAAAAAAAGTGACTATATCAGCAACATGTATCATCAAAACTGTCACCCAAGAGAAATAGTTTAAAAAAATAATACTACAGAAGTCTCATATCAATGAGCCAAGACTATTTCTGAAAAGAAAGACATATAGGAAATACTTATTGCCCATGTCTACTTGTTTGGAAATATTACTTATTTTCAGCCCAAAACTCACGTCAGTCATTCCAAAGGAATTATAATAAGCACTGAAGTAGAAATCAACTAAGGTAAATCAACTTATATAAAAGATTTGTTCTATCTGTGTTGTATTGTGGAGCAGCTATGGAGCTACACAAAATGAGTGTGTTGATCAAGTCATGATTGGCCACCCCCCTTGACAATTCCCAGTATCAATAAAAACAGCTAACAAAATGGGAGAAAAGGGGGCAAGATCAACACTAGCAATATATAATCCAGGTTTTTAAAAAAATGAATCTTGACTTATATTCCTTTAAAAGTATAACTATTGTTTTACTGGAAGTAAATTGTTTTACTTCCTACAACACATTTAATAAAATAAAAACTCAGGCTTCATGAAAAGTGAATGTGCACAGACAGATCACGTTCTGCTATTTTGGCAAGAAAATCGCTATCTGCTTACACAATTACTCTCTTCAATTTCACAAGAGACAATAACTTTTCAGATACAGAATCAGTATATTTAATTCTAAAACCACTATGACTATAAACTAACTTTTCTTCCTACTGATTTTTTTTTAAACTGAGGTAATGCTGTTTATGTTTTGGGAGTATTGGATATTAGTACCCCCTTTCAAATATTAGTACCATGGAGTACACCGACCACCATGCCTTGCATCCTGGCACAATGATTAGTCATACCATTTACCCAGGACAAATCCAGTTTACACTTTTTGTCCAATAATAATTTCTAGTAGCTTTCCTGTTCACTCACAAAATTGACCTGATGAGGCAATAATTTTGTAGTCTCCCTTCCTCTGGGACACTATAATAAATCAGATCTACTTAACACACTGCAGAGAGACAAACATGCAGATTCAATGATATGACTTAACCTGATTTAGAACAATGCCTTTTTTTAATTTTATATATTTTTACATCATTTTCATTTTTGCACAATGTATGCATTTTCATCCTGGTTATAGTCCCCGTACAATTCCCACCACCTTTGTTTTGATCCTACTCCCTTCTCCCTCCCCGCCCCACCCCCCACCCCAGTGTGTCTATGGTTTAGAGTTGCTTGTTGATTTTGATTTTTACTTTATTATAATTTGTCTTATTCTTGGTCCCTTATTTAGGTTTTCTAAATTCCTGCTATCAGTGAGACCATCCGGTATTTTTCTTTTTCTTTCTGGCTTATCAGCCATGCCTTTTTAAAAAGTCTAAGATACAAGATAAATATACATCTATGCAAATTTAGTCAATATATATTTTAAGTACTGAAAAAAATCTTTTAATGAAGAAAGGGCAGAAATATATTGAAATAAGTAGAATACTACAACAATTGCATTACTTACAATATTTATGAAGTTTTGTTTCTCTAATGAGGCACTTACAACAGTGCATATGATCCATAAATACAGGATCACACCTCTTCAAAGGTATATTACCACACCACACCCACCACCAAGGCACCCAAAATGTATGAAGTCTTACATTTATATCTTACTATCAAAATTAAGTGCAAAATATTTAAATAATAAGAAATAATAATATTGCAAACATTGTATGATTATTTCAAGTTAAAATAAATAGTTGAATATGTATCTAAACGATGCTCTCGTTTTCCAAAGTCAAAATAATATTCTCATTTATGTTGATCTTTTTTGTGTTGTGGTATCTGAAATTACTCATGTGATTTGATAAGCTATCCCAAGATAATTACATTACTATTATAAATTAACAGTAAAAATTGTAAAAGAATAGTTATTTTCATGAATTCCCTCATGAATTTAAGCAGCTGAGGGGTCAATTTTAGTTTTTCTTATAATTAATATTGCACTAAGAAACTAAAATATGTCTTTAATACAGACACAGGGCTGTAGTTTTTAAGATAAAGTTTTCTTTAAGTGACAATACTTAAAGTCAATATAAAAGCCCTACAAATTCAAATAAATAACAACAAAAATACACATCTCAAATCAAGCAATGAGGTCAATTTCAATTCCAAACATTTTAATAACTGATGATAAACACTCCTCACAACACACATTAATATATACAGTACATCAGTAATACACAAATTTTACACCAGTTAGGACTTTAAACACTTCTTCCTGCATTGACATTATTTTGTCCTAACCACTCAATAAATTGTATTGATTGAGAAATAAATTAACTAGCTTTCAACCCATATGATATATAGCTGCACTAAGTAGGGCTTCTGATCAGTTTTACTAAGTTGAGTCAATAAAAGTTAAATTAAAGAAAGAAGAGGTATGAACTTATTCCTCTGAATCATAAAGTGTTCTTAACCAATATTACCTCAAAATAAGTAAATTAAATTTTGAAAAAGAAACACAACTCATGATTCTTATTTGATAAGCTGTACAACCTTAGTATTTTTTAATTAGTGGAGTAATTCTTAGGTTCCACATCTTTCTTTGTGGTCTTCAACTTGGTATTCTATAGAAATATCAACAAATATATATCTATTTCTGTATATATATATATATAGTCAACAGACTAAAACATTCATAATTGTTTCTTTGACTATTATTTTCATATATTTTAGCTAAAGTGAATTGTCTATTTCATAGACATTATTAATGGGTCAAATGAGAAGAATAACATTTAAGAATTATAAAGAATTCACTTGAAAAAATATTGGGTGATTTTTTTAAATATTTATATGCATTTTTGTATGTTTTTAAATTGTCTTTATTAAAGTAACATTGGTTTACAATGCTGTATCTTAGTTAAAGGTAGAGGATCAATCCCTTTAGGTGTCTGTCACCACACCACAATCCACTACGAAAGCACCCACAGTCCTGCAACACAGCCCACTGTGCCCTTCCCCATTTGCTCTGCTCTCTTCCCCTCCCCCTCTCATACCGTAAATTCTGTAGTTAGATTTCCAAGGTGGTTACTGGTTTGATTTTATCTGACATTTTGTTTTGTTTCTCTATATTCCACATATAAGAGACACCATATCCTGCTTAACATTTTGGAAGTATAGGATCTCCTCCTTCAGAGGTAGTCACTGTTGCATACCCACCCCCAAACCACCCACAGACCTCCTCCATGGTATATATGTATTTTTTTCTTTTTTTTTTTTTATTTATACAAGAACTAGGGTACAGGTCAGAGGCACAGGAGGGTGAGAGAATTCACCAGAGACAGAGGGGGGAGCAGAACAGACAGATGGACTGAAAACACTGCTGAAGGGAGTAGCGGGTGAGACAGGAGATATCTGCCACACCATGTGGGTATCTCCCTGGCCGGCCAGGAATCGAACCTGCAGTACAGAGGTTGTGGACAGCTTCACAGCGCTGTGCTCAACCTGCTGTGCCACCGGGGAGATATGCATTTTTTAATATGTATTTTTTAATTCAACTATTTAGAAACTTTTAATCAGATCCTGCCACATGATTGGCTGTAAGACTATATTACAAAATTGTTTTACACTCTTTTCCCACATTTTTCTCATATCTTTGTTTTCACATTTCTAAAAGTTGAAAATACCAGAAATATTTATTGGCATCTCGTATGCTGTTTATCCTAGCAATATTATTATTTTTTTCCAAATGACAAAAGCTGTAAGACAAAGCTAAGAAGTCTTTGCAAAAGGAAAACTAAGGAATTAAGAACAGTACAAAAATTATTGCATGAACAAGTTTAAAACTAACATCTATCATTATTTATCTATAGTTTCAAATTTATTGTGAAAGTTGTTGGGCCAAATATTCTTATTTTTTATATTTAATATCAAAGATTTGTTGATATAAATCCTGCTGTTCATATATATCCCCTTTAATTGTAAGGGGCCAGAGGGATTTATATGAACAATATTTTAGTAAATTATAGAAGTTCCTACAATAGACCTTGAAATAGTTCTACAGGGTTCTTAACTTATCCATTTCCCACCCATGGAGATTCCTGCAAGAGGTTCCCCTCCCACTCACATATCCTTGATAGAGAGGAAGAAGTATCTAACACAGCAAACCTCTACCTTCAAGTACTGACATCATTTTATAAACAGCAGAGTGCCAAGGAGACCATTACTCAAAATCCAAACAAGTTTTAAAATGTAAAAACTGTGTTTCAAAGGACACAACAAACCTGCACAACTTGACAAGCTCAAACTCTGTTGCTGAGATGCGGTAATGTCTGGCCTACACTAGCTTAGTTACAGAGTATGTAATAAAACTGCTAAATTTGGATTGGAGACTCATTTTTGCACTGCAGAAATGTAAAGCAGTCTTGGGGCAGCAAAGACAGAAAAATCTGAAGCTGTTCCTGAATTTCAGAAAGGTTAAAACTATTCTTTCTGGACATTCAAAAATGCACCATTGTCTGCAGGACTATAGTTTGAATCATGTTAAACATCAGTATTTGGCCCACAGGCACAATTCTCAATAATTAAAAACGATCAAGTAGCCAATAAGCCCATTATTCAAACTATGAAGAATTTAAATAAAATGATGTAAAACATGCTTAGTTGTAATTGAGCAAGAAATCTATATTTAAAGAAAATTAAAACCTATAATAGAAAATAAAAATCAGAGAGTAGGGCTCAGTAACTCTGTACTCCAAAGAAAAGATAAGAGCTGTTAGCAGGAGAAATGAGAAGGAAGAATTGTTCTCAAAAGTATAAGGAAAAGAAATGTTAAGAGACAAAGAAGAGAGAACAGAATTTAGACAATTTTAACAAACCATTTCCAGATGCCTATTAATTGAGAGCACCACTTATGAAAGGGAATAAAAGATGTTGCTTTATTCTTTCTTCAAAATTAGCTGGAAGTTTATCCCAGCACAGTGTTCTAGTACCAAATCACATGTATCTCTCCTTTCAACTCTTACAGATTATTTTTATTTTCTTGCATCAATCTTGTAGCTTTATATTTTATCTGAATATTTTATCTTACTAATGATATTTCAAGCTTCTAATGGCAGGTACCAAATGTTACACTATTCTACCTCATTTATCTCAATGGGATACAACAATTAGTATTTCCCACATGGAACAAAGGCTCAGTTGTGCTGGAATTTTTTTTCTCTATTTTCAAAAAAAAGTTAAACAGAACCATGGTCTGGGAGAATATACAGCATGTTGAAATAGTTAGAAATATATTCTAACTTCTATATCTACTAGTTCCAATCATTTCTCTTTCCCTCCATCTAAATTTTAAATGTTTCTGGTGAAAATGTAGGAAACTACTTACTTTGTTACACCTATAATACAAACTATGGGTCCTCTGTCAGGCTAATTTATTTGACAAAGTTTTTCATTTGAATTTCAAATAAGTCAGTATATGCGGATAATTATAAATCATAAAAATACTACCCCCCCCTCCATTTTTGTACATCTGTTTTTAGGTAATTTAAAAATCTTTCCTCCATAGTTGGTGTCCATTTTGAAAGAGGACTGAGACCCTCTATAACTTACATATTTTTAGATGGAGTTCTCTTAAGCACAATGGGTCAAGTGTGACTTAAGTTTATTTTAATTTAGCTACATTTTTGAGAGCTGGTCTGTCCTGGTAAATTTCCAGAATAAATCTATATCTTCCTTTTAAGAAGGGCAAGATCTTGACATATAACTACTGTGGGAGCTGAAGGCATTCCTGGCAAGCTCAGTGAATGACTGACTTCCCCCAACTTGTTTTCATAGTGATAAATATATGGTCAGTATTAGGCAGGAAAACAAATATTCTTCAAAATACAAGCTAAGCACATCTGAGACTGAATGGAGTCATACAGATACATCATCACTTCTCTCTCCATTAGAAGGTGTTCAGTTCCATGAGGTTAATTCACTTCCACACCATAAAAACATCCAAAGAATATGCCCACTTAGAAAAGAAAGAAAAAAGAAAAATTTCCATTAAAATATAAAAAATGACCCCGGCAATTACGTTTTGCTGAATTTCTTTAGTCTATCTACATCTCATATCATAGAATTTCCTGTAAGTTAATATAAACCATAATCCTTGGTATACAGTTTAAGATAAAAAAAAAAAAACATTGTAGTAATGATGCCCTATCAAAACAACTTAGCTAAGTGTATTTCTTAAAGGGGAGTATAGAATAAGGTGAAAAGTATCAGGCTTTTCTGACAGAACCCTGTGGTCCTGAATGCATGCCTGATGGCGGGCACCTGGAATAGGGTGTGGGCATATGTAGATGGGATTCACCTGGGCTAAGACTGGGCTTTTAAGGGTGGCGTCACGGGGACGCTGGATGAAGCCAAGAAGCAGAAAAGCAGGAAAGCCCAGAAAGAGTGAAGACTTGCTGGGGGCTGGGAGGACTGCCAGCCTCCTGGCCCCCCAGTACCCCTGCTTGCCATGTGCCTGGTAAATCTAAATAAAAAACCTGCAAAAGCCACTGAGGGTTCCAGGACTCCTTTACCCAATCTGCTGGATCAGAAAACCTGCCCTGTGTCATTCCTGCCCCTACAGGGAGTTAGCATTATAATTGGACATTTGACATTTTTTCCATTCCTTAATTAATTTTTGAGTTGTTTACATAACAATATAAATTGGGTAGTACAACTTCAAACCTATAGGGTAAATGATTGTGAGGCTTTTCTGCCCTCCCTCACACCATTAGGATTGATGATAGATCCCTGCGGTCCTGAATGCATGCCTAATGGCGGGCACCTGGAGTAGGGTGTGGGCATAGTAGGTGGGTACACATGGGCTGAGACTGGGCTTATAAGGGTGGCGTCATGAGGATGCCAGCAGACCAGAGGAGAATAAGCGACAGTGGAATGTAAAGAGGAGTAAAGGAGAAGCAGAGACCATGACAGAACGCCAGAGAGCCCAGAAAGAGTGAAGATTCGCTGGGAGCGAGGAGGCCTAGCAGCTTCGGCCCCCAGCACCCCTGCCTGCCAAGTACTTGGTAAAATGACAATAGAACCCTGAAAAAGCTACCGAGGGGGCCAGGACTCTCTCTTTCACCCATCTGCTCAGATCATAGAGATCCTGCTCTGGGCCATCCTGCAGCTACAATACCTCCACAGATGCACATCCTTTACCCACCCCCCACCAAAACTTCACTGTCTTTAGTGGTCCCATCCCTTCCCTCCTGTAGAGGGAGTATGGGCACAGGGCAGGATTTCTTCACTCCTGGGCTCTCTAGCATTCTCTCTCGTTGCCTCTGCTTCTCTGCTGGTGCTGCTCTCATTCTCTCTCACTTGTTCTGATCTCTCTTTCGCTCTGCTGGTGTCCCCATGTCACCGCCCTTATATGCCCAGTCTTAGCCCAGGTGTACCCACCTACGTATGCCAGTGCCCGGCACCAGGCCTGCATTCAGGACCGCAGGGATCCATCATCAGTTCTAATGGTGGGAGGGCAGAAAAGCTAGACAATTATTTACCCTACACCTCCCCTATCCTCTCCTGGCTCTCCCCATTCTCTCTGTAACCAATATTATTTTTAGAGTTTAAGAAGTATTTTTGCTGTGCGCTGCAGTTTCTTTTCTTTGATTATTTATATTCTACAAATGAGTGAAACCTATCCTAAATTTCATTTTCTGACTTACTTGACTTAGCAAAAATTACCACAAGATCCTTCCGTTTTCCCTGTAACGCATTATTACATTGTTTTTAACAGCTGAGTGTATTGTATTGAGTATACATTCCATAGTTTCTTTATCCAGTCACATGTCTATGAGAATACAGGGTGGCTTCATGACTTAGCTATTGTGAATAATGCTGTTATGAACACAGGACTGCATAGATCCTTTAGTATTAGTATTGTCATATTCTTTGGGTAAATAAGTAACACAGATATTGCCGGATCATATAGTATTTCCATAAATTTTAAGGAATCTGCATGTTATTTTTCAAAGATTACATTCCTACCAACAGTAGATGAGTATTCCTTTTTCTCTGCTTCCCTGCCAACATTTGTTACTTCCAATCTTTTTTAGGCTATTCTCACAGGGGAAGGTGATATCTCATTGTGGTTGCTTATATAATGACTTGATTACAGGTGTTTATTATATGCACTTTATTTTATGGACCATATTTTTAATTAGTACTCACTAAGTAGAAATTAGAACGACTGAAAAAGATATTTTCTTTCTTTTAGTAAAATGTGAAAAGTGAAATAAATGTTATTACTGAAATGTGAAATCTTATGCAATAATTGATATGTCTAATAAATTAATATATAGTAAACTAGTGAAACTTAATGTGTATTTGAAAGTGTGGGATTCCATTATTAGTCTCTTGTTTTTATTCTTCAGCTTGTTATAATAGAGATTATTAACTATATAATTGAAATTTAAAATTTTTGGGCATATATAATTATGAAATCACTGATTTTGTGTTTTTCTGAAACCATAAAAACCAATTTTAAAAAAGCATTTTCAGTCAATTTACTCATTGATACTCAAATAAAGAACAATCTTTTTGTTTATACCATAATAAGCTATCTAATAACCAAAAATATCTAATGTTCCTAAACCACCCCTTTTCTGAAAATGAAGTCGAGTTTTGTTTAGGTCTTCATATTTTGACATTAAAGAATATGAAAAAAAGTTAATTTGTAATTGGATTTATTAACATTTTATGTTTCAAAAAAAGACTGTTTCAACACTACTTTCAACAGAGTTTTTATTAAGATGCTTTTTGGTCTAAACTGACCATCTTGAAGTCTTTCCTAAAGTAATATTTGCCTCTTTAAAACATTTCCCTGGCATTCCATTATGGGCACCTGCTGCTGATAATTACAGGTCTGTCTCTTAACCACTTCCTCTGCTTTATGTCAAGGCAAGATTCAGACTGCTTGATTACAAACAACTACCAGTTAAAGACCACTGCATAGCTCTCTGCAGTAATTATTCAGGGCAAGTTGGGTCTGTGTTTACTGAAGTTTTAACAAAAAGTATCAGTTACTTGTTATAATTTCCTCTTTGCTGGCAGCCTAGCATAATCCATAACATATTTTGGTTACTTTAGCAGTGCCTAAGAGAATATTTGATTCAATAATGTTTTATAATGGTATATTTCACTGTATCATTTCCTAGTCTAAAAAACAACAACCAAATGCACAGAATATTTTCTTGCCTATCAGAAGAACATTGTAGATAACAGTCTATTTCGGCGGGGGGGGGGGGGGCTGGGTTTAATATATACTCCAAAATGTATTTATTTTTCTTGACTCTGGGCCACTCTGCAACCAACCCTCCCATAACAATCTCTTTCCACCAACCTCATGTTCATACTATTATACTGCTACAGTCTAATATTTGTGTTCCCTCAAATTCATGATTAGGAGATAGGGTCTTTGGGAGATATTTACATCATGAAAATGGAACCTTTATGAATGTTTAGTGTTCTTATAAAAGAATACCTCCCCCTTCTACTGTGTGAGGACAAAGGTAGTCACCTGAGGTCCATGCTCCTGAGGTCCATGCTGCTGCCTTGATCTGATGCCAGCCTCCCGAACTCCAGAAATAATTGTTGTTTATAAGCTACTTAGTCTGTGGTATTTTGTTATAGCAGCCTGGATAAACTAATATATACCCTGCAGAGATTTATTTATTCTATAGTGAAAAGAAATAGAAAGAAATGCTCTATCTGGCAATTTTTGACATAATAATCCTAATAGGAAATAATTTCATTATCTAGTAGAAATTCAATTCATTTTAACAATATTCCATATGATAGAATTCTAGAACGGCATAACAGGAGAAATTCTTCTAGGGTGTGGAATGCTACTTTACTTGTAGACCTTTTGTAACTCCCTACCCTTGGTTTGGTTGACTTGACCAAACCAATTAAGACCCAGTTGTGCTCACACTGCTCACCTATCAATAGTCTGAGATTTATTATATTTCTTTCAACTACAAGAGAGACTAAGGTCTTCATTACTGAGTATCCCCATGTTACAGGATAGATAATTTGAAGAATGGATTTCTGAAGGAAGGATAAGGTATTCACCTTTTAGGGAGAATCTAAAAGATAGTAAACTGTCACTCCTGAAATTGCCCTGGATTTCTACTTACAACTTCATAATCAGCTCACTCTGTCCAGACTCTCTCAAAGAGAGAGATGAAAAGAATCTGGAAAGTTCCCACTGATTCCAGCACCATGAAATCTAACCAAAACTCCTCTTAAGATAAATGTATTAATTTTTTAAAGATTATTTATGCATACAAGAACTGGGAGGGAGGGAGAAGAGGATTCATCAGAGACAGAGTGGGGAGCAGAACAGGCGGATCTACTGAAATACACTGCTGAGGGGAGCAGGGGCCTGGTGAGGAGACAGGTGAGGTCTGCTGCGCCATGTGGGTCACCTCCCTGGCAGGAATCAAACTCGTGCTGCAGTGGCTGCAAATTGCTTAATAGTGCTGAGACTTAACCCTTGCCCTACCAGGGAGGCCCAATAGATGTGTTATTCATGACTAGACAAAATATGCACAATCCAGTATTATTCAAAAGATCTACATTGCATGTCACAGTATGCCAAGCTGAAAGTACCAATATGAACACAGCTCCTGCCCTGCTCTTACTTATCTGCGATCTAGTCACAGAGAGAAAACAAAAGATGCTATCTAAAATAATGAAGATCTAGGGCCTCCCCGGTGGTGCAGCGGTTGAGCGCTGGGTTGCGAAGCTGCCCGCTGCCTATGCAGCGCCGGTTGGATCCCTGGCTGCTCCCCCGGCCACCAGAGGAGGGTCCCACATGGCGCGCAGACCTCTCCTGCTGCCCGCTGCTCCCTTCAGCAGTGTACTTTGGTCCTTCTGCCTTTTCTGCTCCCTCCTCTGGCTCTGGTGAATTCTCTCACCCTCCCGCGCTTCTGACTGTACCCAGTGCATGTATAAACAAACAAACAAGCAAACAAATAAATAAACATGCCTCTACAAAAAAAATTTGTTTAAAAAAATAAATAAAATAATGAAGATCTAAACTAAGATATAAAGGTGGAACCTAAGTAAGCCAGCAGGGGGAGACTGGAGACTGGGGAGAATGACCACTTATTCATAGCAAAGTAGAGTGGAGCCACCATGCTCACTCACTACCCATTTGCAAAAAAATCCAGAAGGTTGTCTCCTGCGAGGGGTGCACTGGAACAGCCAGAACCAGATACTGGGGAGGTGCGTGGTCTGAAGAGATGAAACTGCAGAGTAGTTCCACAAATGGTGTCAGAGGTTTAAGAACAGATATCTCAGTCAGTCATGGTAAGAAGTTTCTATTAGATTATAGAGGCAATGGACAGCCATCAGAGGTGTGAAGAAGAGATTTGCAGGTGAGGCTTATCAGGGTGTGCCTGGATGCAGTGTGGAGGGCAGAGGAGAGAAGGGCAGGAGAGGAAAGAGGAAAAACCTTCCCCAGTGATCCATGTGGGAGATATGGACTTTGTGAAACATATTTAGGTCATACATATCATTTTTCTAAAATAACCTTATGACAGGGCTTAATGTATTTAAATGTTTGCAAACATAAATATCTGAGACTATGAACTAGATTTTTATTTGTTTGACATAACAACTTGGGTTTCTGAATTTTCCCCTCCCAAATAATGATTATACATTTTGACAAATAGATATTGTTCATATTGATTAAAAAAACACTAAAACCTCAGTAATCACACAACAGAACTTCCTAAGACAATCCAATGCTTGATAAATCAACATTTTTTAAAGTTTTTCTTTATTAAAAACAACAACAAAGAAAGAAACAGAAATATCATAGAAGGAGCTATAGATACAGTTTCAGCTATTTAGTTTTTGGGTTTCTTTTGTCTACCCAGAAATTCTCAAATAAAACTACTACAAATTAAATGTTATGCAGATTATAAAACCCAAAATAAGCAGTGTAGTAAATTATTAAAAGCATCCTGAGATGCTTCTGTTGGGTTCTTTAAATGGGATATGATTCTTTAAAGAGAAGACGTTTTTATAATTATGTAGGAGGAGAAACCATACTGTTGATTCCAGAACTCTTATTAAGTTTCTCTTTTAAAAAAGATGTTGCTTCCTTCAATGTTGCACTTGAGGATGTTGAGGAAGGAAGGCTGAAATTAAAAAGTAAAAGAGTGTTAAACTTTGCTTTCTGAACAAAGAAAATCACAAAGGAATCAGTGTTCAATGGGCCTATTCAAAGTTCTTCCTGTAGGGTACCATTTTGGTGTGGTCAGAGAGTCATTCTGATTCATTTACTTAGACAATGTTTCTATGACATTATGTTTGTTGAAAGTCCACAATTGGTTTATATATTATTTTGGATTCTAAATGTTTTTGTTTGACATACTGACATATTTTGAGGAAAGAGATACCTATTTTTTGTCTTAAATTTACAATGAAACCTTTTTTTAAAGATTTATTTTTATTTATTTATACATACATACATACATACATACATACACACACATACATACAAGAGCTGGGTGTGGGCCAGAGGTGCTGCAATGAGAGGTTTCACCAGAGACAGAGTGGGGAGCAGAACAGGCAGATCTACTGAAATAGAATGCTGAGGGGAGCTGCAGGAGAAAGAGGAGAGGTCTGCTGAGCTATGTTTGTTAGCTTCCTGGCCAGGGATTGAACTCAAGCCTCAGTAGCTGGAGATAGCTTGATAGTGCTGAGAGTTTAACCCCTGCATAGCCAGGGAAGCCCAATTTTACAAGGAAATATTTTAAAGAATAAAAAACAAAAGAATGAAGGGATTATCTGATGTCACAGTGAACTAAGAAATATAATACAGAACATGATAGCTCAGAGCATTTTCTATTTCTACATATATATATATATATATATTTAAAGATTTATTTATTCATGCATACAAGAACCAGGGCACTGGCCAGATGCGCGGGAGGGTGAGAGGATTCACCAGAGACAGGGCCGGGAACAGAACTGGCAGACTGACTGAAACACACTGCTGAGGGGAGCAGCAGGAGAGACAGGAGAGGTCTGTCGGGTCATGTGGGATTCTCGCCAGGCATGATCGAACCACGCCCCACAGCACTGCACTCAACTGCCTGCGTCACCAGGGGAGGCCCTATTTCTATATTTTTTTAAATAAGTTTGTTATGTTAGCAATGACACAATTTCATTTTATAAATTCACACTGACAACTTTTTCAAACAAAAGTATGATCTGTAAGAAGTATGATCTTCTTTATTTTATATCACACACAACACTTGAACAACTATAAAACCAGGTAGATTGTTCACAAACTAATCCATTTAAAAATGTGTTGCAAAATACAGTGTATGTCAGTCACTATATATATATATATATATATATATATTTAACAATTTGGTATCTAAATAATTTCTCATTTGGCTATATAACAATATGGCTTTTACACGTATTAAGAACTTTAGCCTTTCTTGGAAATTTCAGTTTAATAAATAATGCTTTTAGCCTAAGTTCAGTAAATGCTTTGGTGTTTTGAAGTTTCTGATATAAATGTAGAAGGTTAATTATTTCTATTCATCTAGTAAGAATATAAATATTAACAAAAAGTAAAGAATCAACTGTTTTTTCCAGCTCTTACATTTTTCTTTCAAATATAGCCAATGTACAGTCATAAAAATTATAAACTAATTTTTTTCATTTATATGTATTACATACTAGTTTTAGTAGAATATATTATATTTTGGAAACTCACACAGGGGAAAATCATCTAACCTTAATTATTTGTAAAACTGAAATAAACATGTTGACTTCCTAGGGAGTTGTAATGTATAATTGAAATCTCAAAACTTAAATGGGTACAAAATATGTGATTTTAACATCTACAAATTTAAGAACTTTACTTTTCATGTATGCTTTTGTTAGTTTATATGATACCTTGTACCTTATGCTAGCTTTCCCTCCACTAAGTCTAAACCTCTATTCTTGTCAAAAATGTATTATTTTCATGATAATGCCAAATTGTTAGACTTATTTAATTAAAGTACAATGGTAACAGCAGTTGCAATTGCTAATTTGCAGTAGATGCTTATACGGTGCCAAGTGCTATTTGTGATTCCTTCATGTTTGATAACCCTGTTAATTCTCACAATTCTTTTATGCAAATATTATTATGATTCTCACAGTCTACTTATAAATGTGAAACTTAAAGATTTTTAACTTCTATTTACAATTTGCAATCTTAGCACAGTTTAGATGCCTTTACCAAGGATTTATATTGACTGGGGTTATACAGACTGAGATTAATATTTTTCCAGTACAAGTTTCACAGGAATACTAATGATTATAAATGTTCATATTTTTCAATGAATTTTGATTAATTTCCTATACCAGGAAATCATCAGCTTGAACACACTTATGCATATATCAATACGTTTTTAATTCAAAGAAAGGAAATGTCAAAATGTAATAAAGAAAAGAAATTTAAAAAGTTACTATTCACAATACAGTAATTGTAATATCTAATCTAAAGAATAGATATTATTAAAGGTTATTTAAGGAAAAGTTTTCCAAGAATAAATAAATTCAATTTAGAACCAGCCATACTAAGTAGTGTGCATACTCAACTTTTAAAAAATAATTCTTCATAAAAATGAGATACACTCACAAAGCTATCCAAGAAAGTAACAGTAAGTTTTCTAAAAAATAATTCCAAGAAAGTAACAGAGTAATTCTTCTAAAATACAATTTCAAAATCTAATGTAACAGTTGTCCTGTTTCAATCACCTAACATGATCTTGTTATTTTCAACATAATTTAATTTCATAACTCCAGTTCGTAGAGGTATATAAATTTACTGTGCGGCCAATTACAATAACATTCCTTTTTCATTTTGCAATAGAATCAAGTTTTATGCAATAGAAAAGAAAAACATATGGAAATTAGTCACTTTTAACAGTGTTTTAGTCTGAAAAAAGTAAAGTAAGTTTAGAATTAAAAATCAAAGCCCACTGGTTGAACGGAGGCATATTTCCATCTGTAATTAATGTTTGAGTTCCTCACTAAAGATGAGATTATTCATCAAGTCCCTCATGCAATATGTTAGTAAATGGGATTTTGGTTAGGAATTTAATTGCATAAACCCTGTCCATGTAAGCTTACAATTCATTCAAGTGGCCTGAGCAGAATTAAAACAGTTAACAATACCAAAGAGTACTTCTTGAATTTATTAAGAAATATTACATGAAAATCTGTAAACATAAAAGGGACATCTCTGCCACCCTATTATGATTAAACAGAAGCCTTTTTCTTCTTTATTTTTCTCTCCCTTTCTTTCCTTTTCCCCCCTTTTCAAGCAAGGAAGTGTTATATGAGATTTATTTCTTTTTTCAAATAAAGAAAATTTGACTTAATTTTTAGGTAAAAATAAATAAATAAAAGATATGATATCTCAGGTTAGAGTGATAAATAATCCTGGTACTAGAAAATGTAATGAGAATTCAAGTGACCATTGTGAAAATATGCACAAAGCTAATGTCCCTGTGATTGGGGTCATAAGCTGAAGTAGGGCTCCCTATTGTTGCATGTACATGGTTTCACTAATGGTCTGAAAATGGAAGGGTTGTAGGCATGGAGGTTCTCATAACCCTTTATAGTGGAGAGAGCATGACAGCCACTGATTAATTACTGCCTTCTTCTCAACTCACACATTAGATTACTGAGCAACTCTCACTTTGTCTCCACAATGGTCTCATAGTTAGAAAATATTCTTACAGAGGATTCTTCAGGATGACTTACAATGATTCTTGGATTCTCATATAATTTTCAGTAAAACTTCTTGTCTTTCACATGGTGAAAATGGAGATTGGAAAATATTCAAAAGATGGAAAAGCAAGTGTGGGGGATACTATGAATATTTCAACCTATGATTTCATTGCAGGCAACATCACATTGCTTTCAAAATATTATCATAATATTCCCTTTAAGAACATAAACACTTTTTAAGCCATACTTATTTTCATTTTCTCACTCATTCTTATTTTCTCATCTTGTACTTCCCATCCCCCAACCTTCATTTATACACAAAAAGTGCTAAGGATGAGCTTCCTGCTGTTTCAAGAAACTGAAAAATAAACACTGAGGCTAATAGCAAAAAAAAATCATTTCACTTTAAATAAATGTCTCAAAGTTGTGCATGTTAATATGTGCTTCTAAGGAAACTACTCTTCCGGATGACAGGTTAAACTTCTCCAGATGATTTTTCTTAAAGGCTCCTTTTTAAAACAATCACTACCATTTATTATCTTCTTGTTATATGGACTGTTACTCTTGTTTCATCACAAATTTCTGCCTGTTCTTTAACAGCCTGCCACTACTATCAGATGACTTTTGTTTTACTTAATGTATGTAGTTTTAGAAAATTATAGAACTGCTATTACTGCATTATATTAAAAAATTCCAATATACATTTAGCTGACACTGCATCAGCTGCTATTTAAACTGGGCTTAGCTAATGGACTTTTAATGTCATTGGGGTTATGTGCAGTTACTGGCTATTAGCAGAAATGGCTCCTTTCTATAAAAATCACTTTTCCTCAAGTGTGTTGTTTGAACATTCCTTTCCCTAATTTAGTGACTGTCACTAAATGCAAAACAAACTCAAGGACTCTGGAATCCACTGTTATCTTTAAGACCCTCTTTTTAACCCTGTAATTCAGCATTAATCAGGCAACCAACCTCTCTTATTAGCATTTAGACTTGTAATCACAAAATTTTGTGAGACATTATCATTTACTTTAGTATTCCGAGTGATGTGGAAACATGTTACAATAATTAATATATATTTACATTGCAGACGTAGCATATAAATATTTATATATTGGCCTGCATTTTATACAATATTGAATGTAAGCAAGAAAGCACTTTATTCCTCTATCCTAAATAAAATTCTTTATAGTCTTTCACTGCTAACAAGCTCTTTTTCTCCTCAATTAACTTTATATTTGTTCTGTTATATAATGTTTTCAATTAATGCAATGTAGAAAACTGAAAATAAAGTCCAAGAAAGTCAGGTATTCCCTAGCCTATTCAAACTGCATTTGATTAATAAATTGAAATTAACTACCATTGAATAAGACAAGAACAACACAACTGACTTCTATCAGTCCACATAAGAGGTCACCTTAAGCAGTGCATATACTGGGAAATAATGTTTCCGATGGAGAGCACTGGAAAGGGATTCCACATGTAGATGAAGGCTTCTACTGATGCATACATGAAAGCCAACATTCTCCTTTGAACAACAAACTATAATCCATAGGCAAAAGAAAATTTTGAAAGTTAAATTAACCAGTCAAAGTGAAGATCATTTCTGTCACTTGGTGACAGAAGAAAACTTACACTCTGATAAGCCTCTGCAGAATGAGACAAAAGCAGGTCTGTGGTAGACTATGCAAATGACTAGCAACTGGTAGAGAGGAAGGCACTTTTTGCAGAAAAGTGAATATAATCTTCAGTCAGGAGAAGTTACATATGCACACAACACACACTCACCATTTGTGCAAGCACAGATACTCACAGAAATTATTGAACTATATTTGTCAATTCCTTTTAACTCTGAACTGATCCTTAATAGGAACATATTCCTATTATTAAACTTTTTTCTAGCCATCCTATTTTTTTCCATCATGTTACAGTAAATAAATGAAAATTTACCTGTGATCCTTTTTATTCTATATAATTATATGAATGTGCGTGAATAGAAACACTTGATCTTAACCAAAAGGCCAAGAAGCGATGTGAATAGAAACAAAAATGCATATATATTAATCAACATATGAGATTCTTTAAAATATAATTACATGAAAGATAAAATTACACTTAAATTCTGGTCTTGGGCAACTGACAACTGTCCCTAAGAATTCCTACATAATTCTAAGAATGCTATTTGATTTTTGTTGTACATCTGAGATTTAATATACAACATTGGCACTGTTATTTATTTCAAGTTTTATTGACTTGCCACTGGTTTACATAACTATATAATTTGGGGGGCACAAGTTCACACTGCCATATGTGTACATGTTTCACTAACTGTTCATCAACTTTCCAGGGCCACAACTCTATCACCTTTACTCCCCATCCCTACCTCTTTTACCCCCCATATTCTCTAATAACCAGCATATTTATTGTAGAGTCCAAGAATTATTTTTGTTGTTTTATTATTAATGGTAATGTTTAGCAGAGTAGCATGGGGAATGGCAAACATTGTATAATAAAGATCACTGAGGATTAATTACACATTCCACAGTGAAATATACTATCAGATACTATATATCAGTGTATGGCTGATTTAAGTCTAGATTTCCCAAACAAGCACAACCTGCTCAAATAGGTCCAAGTAAAGTCCAAACTTAACTTCTTTCAAATATGCACCTTTTCAAATACTTTTTGAATTATTTTGCTATGTTAATTAGATGAGGTACAAATCAATACTCTATTCAGATAAAAGTTTCAAGTCAAAGGTCCTGCTGCATCATCTTATAATCAAATACTGTTCTTAGCTCTCTATCCAGATAGCACCAGTAGTAAATCCTTTTACCATGTCAGTTTTTTCCTCTGCTTCTGAGAGCAGTTACAGAAATGGGCTTCTGTTTCCACTAGGCCGCATGCTCTGTTGGTGATGGCTGTGTTGGCTGGGAAGGAAATATCGTAGGTACTTTCAGTCCTTGAATTTGATCCCTAACACATTTTAAAAGCTTATACCCTTTTACAATCTTATGGAGATCCAGAAGGAACAAGGCAAGTTGCTAAAGTAAATGACAGGCAATGTAATTACTGTTTTATTTAGAATGACTTCAAGATTGCTGCTTGCTAAACTTCAGCACTTCCACTGGGAAGCTATACAATGTATGTATTTGGCAACTTCTTTATTCAGTGGAAGAGAAAACATATCATTTTCCCCTTATCAAAAGCTAAATTCAAATGTCAACACATTTCACAAAGACATAATACTCAAAATGAAACTACCGTTATTTAGTATGTCTTCCCAATCATAAAGGTTTTTTTTTTTTTGTGTGTGGCAGTAATTTGGCTCTTTGTTTGTTTGGATTAGAGATAGCACAGGTCTCTGAAAATCATATATGGTAGAACAGCAATGCTTCTGTTGTTATAATTTTCAGTTCCTGTGAATGTTAGAAAATACTATTTGTTAAGAAGTATACTTTGATTCAGTTTTGAAAGGAATTTTTCAGGTTCTTGAAATTTCAAAGAGATTCTAGAATGATTTAAAATATTAATCTTGAATATAATTAATAAACTTGAAAATTCATGGAAAATAGAATTGTCCAAAATTGTTAGTTACCTTTAAGTTTGGTCTAATAAATGAATAACTCACTATGCCTGTAACTAGAGTGGAAATCATTACACAACACACCCTATCATATTGCACTTAAAGTCCATTATCTAAGAGAATGTGCATTATGAATTAATTTGGAATGATCGCTTTTCTAAATAAATGGTGCACTTCTATACAGCTCTTTTATATATCATATTATTAAACACACTAATTTTCTTAAAGGTTGGAAAACATCTGCACTTTAATTCTTGAACATATCTACCCTTACAACTGGGCTATAGACCCATTTTAATATGAAAGCACTAATCTGGTTTTATTGGAAAGGGGAGTTCATATACAAGATTTTTCTTCTGAACAAGAATAAAAGAGAATACAATAAATTGTAGCTAAATTCAGACAGTTCATGATTAAAAAATCAATTAAAATATTGACTAGAGCTAAGAAATGTTAACATTCATCAATAAACTTGTTTAATGTTCCGAGGGGGTTTCTGTTGTTTAACACCCTTAGTCTGAAGGAGAGATAAGAGAAATCCATCTACATTTTTATATCTCACATAATTGCCAAGAAATGAAACTAACTACAGAATCCAAATGACAATGATTAATGAAAGGGAAAATACCCTATACTCACAACTTTTTTTAAAAATAAATAAGGCTGGTAACTTTGGAGTTAAATTTGATTAATCAGTATCAGGTGTTAGCATGGTTACTTTAAGCTCTCACATTTAAAATAAAAATTCTTATACACACAACAATTCAATGAAGACTTAAGCTGGTTCCCCTCACTGTCAGATGTTAGACTTCTGAAACACCACAAACTTTTTTCTAAAGATTTATTTATGTATGCATGCAAGAACTGGGGTACAGGCCAGAGATGTGGGTGGTGAGAGGATTCACCGGAGACAGAGTGGGGAACAGAACAGACAAACTGACTGAAACACACTGCTGAGGGGAGCAGCAGGCAAGGCAGGAGAGGTCTGCTCTGCCATGTGGGTAGCTCCCTGGCCTGGCCAGGGTTTGAACTTTGTGCTGCAGGGTCTGCAGACAGCTTTACAGGTTGCATCTTAATCCCTTGTGCCACCAAGGAGGCCCACAAAATACTTTTGAACCACTGCTCATTGCAAACAAAAGATATACAGATATAAGGAGAAATATCTGTATATTTGGCACTTTCAATGTTATAGCTTACTTTCTAAATTATAACTTCAATTTAATAAATGTCACAGTAACTTTAACACTAGACACTTTTTTGTGGGAAATAAATATGATTTAAGTACCTATGAAATCTGGAGGCATCCTTCCATGTATTTCAAAAATTAATTATCTAACCATAAGTGAACAATTGGGGGAGAGGGACAGAAATGTTCAAAATGAGAATCCACATACAACTTCAACCCAAAACATTTTTTTTTAATTCTGAAATTATAGCCCAATATTTTCCAACATTTTGCTTACAGAGTCTAATATTTGCAATATAATATATGTGTTGAGTTTTCACACACACACACACACACATAAAATAAAGAGAAATTATTCTGAGCTCTTTAATCCACTAGAAAGGGTACAAAAAACTTTTCCCAGTATTGTTAGCGTATAAATTATTACTAAAAATTTTTCTTTTGAGATACTCATAAAGTTAGATATGAAAAATATTAAAATAAAATATAAATTATTAAAGTATTAGAGTTCTTTTTAAGAACTAAAAAAAGGAGACAGCAGTATTTTATTGCTCAAGAAAAATTCAACCTGCCGCAAAAAAGGTACTTGAAAAGTAACACTAAGTTCCTCAGAGTTTCTATTCTAGCTCAAATATACTTTAAATAATACTGTGACAATACCCAAGGTCTCAGACTCATGTAGAGCTCCTCCACAAATACATAAGCTATAACAAATCCAAATGAAATATGAAATCAAAAAAGTGTCTGTACAGAGCTTGAAGAACTTAGATTTTAAAAAGCTATAGAATAGTCATCTATTTTTGGGCATTTGGGTTGTTTCCAAATTATTATAAATTGTAAATGCTATTATAAATACTGCTGCAATAAACACTGGGGTTACAGGTATTCTTTTGAATCAATGTTTTTGTGTCCTTTGGGTAGATCCCTGGGAATAGAATTGCTGAGTCATATGGTACCTCCATTTTTATTAGACTGAGTAACCTCCAAACAGCTTTCCATAGTGGTTGGACCAGTTTGTACTCTAACCAACATGTAGGAGAGTTCCTTTTTCACCACATCCTCACCAACATTTGCTGTCACTAGATTTTTTTTTTTTTTTTTTGATATGTGCCATTCGTACTGGGTCAAGAAGATGTGGTATATATACACAATTGAATACTGTTCAGCAATCAAAAAAGATAAACAAATGTCATTTGTAGCAACATGGATGGAGCTAGAAGGAATTATGCTCAGTGAAATAAGTCAGAAGGAAAAAGAAAAATATCAGATGGTTTCACTTATTGGAGGAATACAGGGGAACTAAATAAGATATCAGGGGAAAAATAATAACAATGCAAAACACAACACAACAAACAAAAACAAACAGACAATTAGAAACCAGAGACATCCTACAGAAAGCAGAGACATCCTACATGACTCCTACAGAGACATCCTACAGAGGAGAGAGAGGGATCAGATGGAGGGAAGGGGGGGCACTTGGTCTGTGGTGATGGTGCAAGGGTGAATTGGTGAAGGAAATTCTATGGGGACTACATGATGCCAATGCGGGAAAACAAAAAAAGCAAACATTGTTTTAATATGAATAGTAATGTAAAATATATATAAATTTAAAAAAAAAAGATATAGAATAAAAATGTGGGCCTCTGTAAGTGCAGACAAGGCACTCAAAATTTAAAATCACACTGAAAAAACTATAGGAGAAATATCTCCCTTAATTCTAAGTAACATGAAAATCCCCACACATCTCTAGTTTTATCACAAAAACCTGCCAGAAAACATTTGCATTTAACATGAAAAAATAACAATGATCATTGATTACCAGAAGTAATTAAATGGGAAATATTTAAAGTATGTGCCATGTATATTACCCATGTTGTTCCAAATTATGGTACTAAAACTTTCTGTTACAAATACAATTTGAATATATGAAAGTTTTGTTGAACTTGCTTTTCTTCAAGTGAAACTATTTTTCTCTTTATTTTTCTCTATATTCAATTATGTGTTCATTTCTTTTTTTAAGAAGACTATTGACATTTGCATAAAGGCTAATTTCCTTCAAACTCTTATTTATAATCCTGGGACTTGACATAATTTTCCGTATTTATGGATTTATGAAATTATCTTTCAATATTTATGCTAACGACAGGAAGTCAAACAAAGAGCTTGTAGGCAGGATTTAATTTGCAGTAACTTAACATGGCATTTTTGGAACTGCTATTAGTTACTTGTCTGAAACAGCAGAAAGGAAGAAATAAGGCTATGAAAGGGGATAGCTTTTTCCCATGGGCTTTTCCAAGAATTTAGTGTCCAGGAGTTTGCAGTGATAAACTTGGAGCATCCCCTTAGATAGTTCTATTTGTTGCCTTTAGGGTAACCATGTTTATACCACTCCACACTCTAAGTTCAAAATTCTTGACCTTTAATTTAACTTCTAGATTTTTCTAGGAGGTTTACTTAGGTTTATTTTTCTCAGAGGAGTTGAAAGCCAAAAAATACTGCCCTAAACACTTTATGTATATCCACAGGTATTAATACATTCAATTCTAATATAATATTATCCTCATTTTACATATGAGAAAACTATAACACACAAAAGAAAGCTAAATGACTCACCAATGGCCAATTAGCTAGAAGGTGATGGAGGCAGGATTATGAGACATTAATAACCACTAAGCTAACTGGCAGATGGTCAAACACCACTAACAGCCTTTAGCTTGTGCCTCCCCAAAGTCATGCCAAAATTAAATCTGAATAAGAATCAATGCAAGTAAGACATTTGCAAAACTTAGCTGTGAGAACATCCCATTTCTAACCAAACTGTCAAACCAAAGTTTCTCCGCACAGAAATTTAGAAACCAAACTCACCCCACCACTAACACTAAACCTAAGTTCACTTTCTTTTCTTTTCTTTTTTTTTTTTTAAGATTTATTTAGTTATTTATACAAGCACTGGGTATAGTCAGAAGCAAGGAAGGGTAAGATAATTCACCAGAGCTACAGCGGGGAGCTGAACAGGCAGACTGACAAAGAAGTACACTGCTGAGGGGAGCAGCGGGTGCTGCAGGAGAGGTCTGTGCGCCAAGTGGGACCCTTGCCCAGCAGCCAGGGATGGAACTTGCACTGCAGAGGCTGCGGGCAGCTTTGCAGCCCAGCGCTCAACTGCTGTGCCACTGGGGAGGCCCTAAGTTTACTTTCTTTGTAAGTCTGAATCCAGACTTAGGCCCACTGTTATATTTCAGAAGGTGAATGATAATCATTTGATTTTGATTTATCTTCTTGAGTGATGCAAGTGTTTCCTTCAATTCTGTATGCCTAACAAATAGCACCCATGTCTGGGACACACTTGCAGAAAATTGTGAAAAACTTTGCCTCTAATATTATATGCTATCCAAATGAAAAAGTACCTTTCAAATTTGTGGGGGAAATGGGAATACTTTTTTTTTAACTCCACCAATACAAAAGTCAAACTAAGAAATTAAAATGCAGAGTAAAACTGTAAGAAAAGAGGTTGACCCAATCCCCACCTCACACTTTTTCCATTATCTTTTTTAAAGTGATTGCAGTCATTAATTTTAATATTTCTTCTGAGAGTGACTCCCTCTGCTGCTCCAGCAAACCTATGACCTAAATCAGAAACTGCTAAATGCAGTTAAGGTTTAATAGAGCACACTCTTTCTATTTGCACTAATTGGAAAACCTAGTGTACATTAGAGAACAGTTATTTTTAAGTCTCAACAATAATTCTAAATAAGCTAAGAGGATTTTGCCTAATATAACTTATGCCTCTTTCATGCCTTTAAGCAGTTTGCTTTAAAAAGACCAGTATGAATTCTGATTAGGACAACCAGCTAGCTCCCAGACTACAATGGGAGATGCTCCAGGATCTGATATTTTAAACTCTGAATCACCCAGTAATCAGAACACAGAAGACCAGGGAGTCAATAAATGTTAACAACCTAATGGTTCCTTATTCATTACAAGTACTTGAAAAGTTCATTTTCTGAAGCCTTGTATGCATTCCCTAAACTAGACAATATGAAATTACTTTTCTATACAAAGGTAAGCTAGCATACTTTACCTTACTGAAAATTTCAAATGTGAACTCATGGAGTTACTCTGCTCCTAAAATGGAGAAATATATGGCACATTTGTATGGAAATTCAACTATCTTTTTTTCTTGCCAGTTGACTATTTCTACCACAACAACATGCATAAATGCATGGAAGTAAATTTTACCCTTTAGTAGAAAGAAGTATTTTATTTATATTAAAAAGTCATTATAAATTAAATTGTCATAAAAGAAATTATCCCAATATGACTGGAGTCTAGTAATTTTCTGAGTTTGGTGACATAACACTAGTTGGTGCTAGAAAAATAGCATATCAGTGCGGTGTAGCCCAGAATTAAAAATGCATTCATAAAACAAGATGCCACTGATACTGAGGCACAGTAATCAAATGAACACATACAAACATAGCACACACACATACACACACACACATACACAAATATCCACACATAGGCTCCCTTCTCCTAGTAAAATCTTTCATTCTTGGAAGTCAGAAATACCACAAATTCCCTGGAGTTAGGAGTTCCCAGCATCCTGAATGAAACAATTAGAGCATAACCAGGAAAGAGAAAGTTGTCTAAAGCCTAGAGAAATTCCCAAGGACCTGTTTAGTAACTGCTCTCTTTAGGCCAGTTACAAAAGGCAGTGTACTCACAAATAATAGCCATTATGTTATTTTATTTAAACATCTATTGTGTTCTTGTCTATTTCTGAAGAGATACAATTTTTGTAACTTCTTAATTTTGTTTAGTACTTTTCTAACAATGAAATAAAACCTTACCCACATGGCAAAGTGCTTAAATCACTTTCTCATCTAATTGTATATGAGTTCCTTTCATAAAATAGTTTGTTCCCTTCCTTAAGTCCTCTGTAAATGGAAATCATACCATGAGGGAGCAGTAGCATCTTTTATTACTCTAGACCACGAGAGAAGAGAAAGGAAAAGAAATTATAAGGGAAAAGAGGTGTGTCAGCACTTTATACAAGTGATTGAGAAGACAGTGTAATAGAGGTTCCACAGTAAACAGGCTGGGAGAGTAGATTAGAGTGATGGTGACAGTAGTTGATAGTAAGTAGACTTCAGTGTTTTCTAGGTTTTTGATACCTAATAGACAACACAGGAAAAGCTAGTATGTAGACAACACATGGAGAATAACAAAGGTGAAAGCAGAGAACTAGTGTCTCTCAAGGACCTTAAGACTCAAACATAAACTGGAACTCTGTTATTCAGCAGGAACAAAAATAACTAAATAAGTTAAACGGGGGATAGCGCTTAAAAGCACACACCCGGCCGAAGACATTTCTCCACTTAAGACCAGAAGAACAAGTTCAATCCTCAATCTTTGTCTGATCTATGAGAAGAAAAAAGTACAATTGCAAAATGTTCAGTCTATCTGGAGTGTTCTTTCTTTTAATTCCCCTTTCCTTTTCCTCTCAATATTAATTCATTTACAATCTCCTGTTTGATTATCTTTATTGATCCTTTTTCCTACGGAGAGTTTTTAATGGGCCGTCATAAGCTCTAGGTGGAGTCCTCTATCTCCTGTTTGGAATCTTTGAGGACTTTAAGTTTTCCTTTTTTCAAACACTTCACCTGGTGTTCCCCCACACCAGACCCACCCAGGGGTCCAGTCTTTTGTGTGCCCAATAACAGCAGGCGAATTCCACGGAGTCACACGACTGATAACACCACTATTCATCAGGTTGCACAGTTCTACTTCTAAGAACCCTCCTCTAAACACTATGAGTGAGCAACTACCCTGGGAAGTTGTACCGATTTCAAGAAATCTAAAAGACCCCGGGATTCTGAATGGCTATCCTTTTGTAAATGGATAGAGGAGCTCTGAGCTCTGGAAGTAGGCATAAGAACACCAAGGCAAAAGCTTGCGGACGGGCGGCATCTAGCAAGAGAGGAAGGCAGGATTTATGAGCAAGGCTTCTCAGCCTGGCAGCAGGAAAATTCACTCCCTAAGTAGCTATCCCTAATTCACAAAGCCTAGCTAACCACTTACCTCCGCACCCAGACTACACTCGCCCACGCTTAGCCCCCGCTTTCACCTCCACGGACCTACACCCCCCGCCCACCCCCAACCTCAGTGCCTTCGCGCCTCACTAGAGGTAACCTCCACAGTCTGAGCGTCACCCCGGGAGTCGAGGCTCTCGCCACACCTACTTTGCTCTCCAAATTGGAAAGAAATGTAACCAAGACGATGGAATCCCTCAATCATCTCTGAATACTGCGAAAGCTTCCTCCACCCCCACCCCAGGGAAAAGCTGAGCTGCCGCCCCTGAGTCTGGGACCACCACACCTGGGCGAAAAGACCCAGGTGGGCGCTTCTTTAGGCCAAAAGGTTGGGGCTCAGGTGACCCGAAAAAGACCGAGGAGGAGACGACCGCGTAGGCTGTCTCGGCTCCTTCACACTCCTCTGCCCGCCCTGCAAAGGCTGCGAGCTGCCGGTACCGCTTCAAACTCCGGGACTGGGAGGCGCCTCGGAGGTCAGCCCCACGTCTCCCCTCCTTCATCACCTATCCTCAACTCCTGGCTGATCTCCCCCCAGTGCCAATTTGGTCCAGCTGTTTACAGCTCAAATGCATTAAATTAAAAAGTCAAAGTTATACAATGATGGGCTACTCAAGGGAGTTTCGGGTTTGGTTTGAACGACCGGTCCGTTTCCCCAGAGCGCTGGGATTTTAAGTTTCTCTGTCGCCGGCGGGACTAGGCAGAGGGTGTGCGTGCGGCACACCCAAGAGTCTGCAGAAGGCTGGGTCGCGGGCTGCGCGAGCTCTGCGTGTCCACAGAGCCCAGAGCGGCAGCCGTGGAGCACACGCACGAGTGGATCCTTGGCCATAATGGACACATTTCTTCAACTGGGCGCCCTTTAGCGACTGGCAAGCTCAGTCGCTGAAGATCCCGCAACCCCAGACGTGGCGCAAGGCTGGCAGTCTCCGCACCTCGGGAGACATCCATGACAAGCCACACAGCTACCCGCACGGAGAGTTTCTTCAAACCTCTGTGTGTACAATATGCAACAATGTGTGCGTGTGGAGCAGAAAGTGCAAAAGGCACTCAAGGCGCCCACACGCCCAGAGACAGATGCGTGTCCACACCCCGAGAGTCCCTCTGTGCTCATCTTAAAAGATAAATTAAAAATGTTAACCAAAGATGTTTGAATAGTTGGGAAAGTGGAATTTAAAGTGATTTCCGATGGAGAGCCACGGGCGAGATTAAGGCAGCCAGAAGCGGAGAGGAAGCCAACAGCTAGGAGGAAAGGTAGAAGCGGAGGTGGCCGCCAGGCTCGGCGGACCCCTTACCTTGAGCAGCTGAGCCGGTGCCGCTGGCGCTGAGCAAGGCCAGGGCAGGTAGCACGAACATTTGCAGCGCGTATCCCAGCCCCAATCCGCAGCGGGCCGCTGTCGACCGCAAACCTTTCCCCATCGTCGACGGCGGTGTGCCGGGATGGGGGGTCACACACCGAGACGCGCAGACCGCGGAAAGCCCCGCTGGGCAGCAGCTGAATCCGTGCAGTTCGAAGAAATAATGACACCCGAGTAGCAGTTCGAAGAAATAATGACACCCGAGCGCCACACTTCAATTTCTCCCAGGGCAAGGGACAAAATGGGGTGGAGAGGAAACGGCTGAAGAGTTCGGAAGTCCCTCTTCCCCTGCTCCTCCTAACCCGCGGCTGCAGAAACGGCCGCTCTGCCCCTACTTGGGAAGTGGAGAAGGCGCCGGGCGGCCACCTCGCCGCTCCCCTCCAGCAGCAGGAGCGAGCGCAGCTCCGCCGCGCGCCGAGCCCGGGCTAGTCTACGGGTCCCCTACCCGGTGCCGCACACTCACTGGCACCAGGGGGCGGAGGGGGAACTGGCGGGGGGCTGGGGGGTGGAGTAGCGGGAGCGGGAGGGAGCAAGGGAGGGAGCTGGGCACTGCGAGGCGCTCTCGTCTCCAATCTGAGTGTTCTCTCACCGGTGGAGAGACGTCCTGGCTACCGTTGCAGTATGGCCGAGGAGGGTCACCTCCTAATGTGGGGCACACGGGTGCGTGGAGACGCTCGCAGAGGAGGCGTGGAGAGCGCAGCCCGACTCCCCTGGGTGGTAAGCAGTGGCGGGAGCGCGCCCGCCCTAGTTATGTAAGCTAGGATTGGAGGGAAATGCGCGCCGAGCACGGGAGGTGGAGACCGACAGTTGGTTATGCGCGGAAAGCCGGGAGAGACAGACCTGAGGGTAGGAGGCGGCTGCAGAGAGTGGGAGCTCGCTGGCCTCCCGCGGTGCGCCAGACCCGGGCTCAGAGAGCTTAACGGGAGCGCGCAGAGCCTTTTGGCTGCGCCCAGTGGAGCTCAGCCTGCCGCCTGCCAGATTCTCCACGGCGCTGGCAAAGCCTGAGCCAGACTCCCCTGGACTGGACTCACTCTACGACTTCGGGTCTTGTGATTGATGAAGCGGGGAGTGTGAGCTGGAGCTCAAGTTTTGCGTGTGGGGAAGAAGGCATGAAGCTTTCGCAGAGACCCAACCCGCTGCAACCTTGGCTTGTCAGCGCTACTGAGGCTACTTTAGGCTCTGGGCACCTGGAACCTTTCTGTAGTGGAGCAGGAAGCCAAGCTCAAGGAAGACCCATTCTGCAGCAGCTCTTTATTTGAGTGCATCTTGGTGACTGGCAAGGTTGAGAATGTAAAAGGTCTCCGAGAAAAAAATGTACAACTGATTTGTATATTCTCACTTAAGTGATGGTGAAAGCTATGGCATGTATTCCACATTCCTAATGGTGTGTGTAAGGATTCAAACTGTTGGATTTTTTATCTTTCTTCTGGGAAGAATAGCTTGGTTGTGGATCCGTTTTGTACTGATAAAGGAATGTAAGAATAGAAGAATAAAATAAGGAAAACCTAGACAAAAGGAAAGTGGATAAATTCACGGTTCAGTACACACAGATACAGCCAACATTCTGGGAAGAAGAAAACCGCTTCCGAAGATTAGTACATTTCAGAACTAATAAATTATATATCAGGGAAATGTTAAATTATTGGTACCAAGGGGCAATGTGTAAACACACACATAGGCATGAGGCCTGAGGTCCAATATTGGTGATGGTCATAACTCACTGTTCACCTGGACAGGTCAGGTAAACTGCATGTCTCAGTTTATTTGTGAAATATTTTATTGGATCGTTTCAAAGTTCTTTTCAATTCTAGCATTCCATGATTCTGCCTGACAAGCTCCATCTAAACCTCTAGGCAGTGAGAGATGTCTTGATATGTCTGATAGTTCTGATAAGGTCATACTTAGCAAAGACATTGACAAATCTGGCCATTTCTCATTTCTACGGAGCCTCTGCCTGTCATGCTAAAAATCTCTTCTTCACCATCTTCAGCTTTCCCATACCAAAGCATCTTGATATTTTGTTAAAAGGGAGTTTTTGGTACCAGGCTATCTGCATTCAATTCTTAGTATTTTTTCATAGTATTAGGTGACAAAACACTGAAAAATAAAAGCCAGGTGTTTTAGTTTTCTAATCTATAAGACAGGTCTAGTAGCAAAGGCTACCTTATAGGGTCTTATGAGGAATATATTAGTCAAAAATATGTGAAATGCCTGACAGAAAAAAAATCACAACTGTTATTTTTGCCATTGATGAGAGACTGAATGCTGAATGCTGTGTAGACCAGAACAGAACTTTTTGTAATGAGGAACATGTTCATTTCATATCTATGCTCTCCAGACTGGTGGTTATTAGACACATATGGCTACTGAGCATTTGCAATGTGGCCAATGGGAAATGGGAATTTTTATTTTTATTTAATTAATTTTAAATTTAAAAGCCACAAATCTAGTGTTCACCATATTAGATAGTGCATTTAGGCTACTTGTAACCTGTCATTTGAGAATGACATCTCAAGGGGTTATGACTATATTTATAATTGTTTTTATATTTTTTCCAAAATAGACAGTAGTTTAAATTCTAAGAAACTCTCACATATACTCATTATCTTAACAACAGCAAAAAATCATTTGCTTATTCATTGACAATTTATTTACCTAGGCTTCAAAACAGAATGTAGCACTTTTAAGGCAGATACTTGGCCTTGTAAATTCTCAGATCCTAAAACAGAGGCTGGTATATAGTGAGTGTTCTATCAATATGTCTGATTGCCAAAAAGATTCAGTCCTCTAAGTCTAGTTAGTGAAGTAGAATTAAATAGTCACATAATCCTGTTTGGGGCATTGGGGTATTCAAAGGATAGAGACTGCATGAATTTTTTTCTTTGAAAGAAAAAAAGAAAGGACCAGAAAAGGAAAAGTATGTCAGCACTGAAATTCTGCCTAAAAGAGGGCAGGATTATGGTTTGAGAAATGATTTTTTGCGATGAG
This sequence comes from Talpa europaea, assembly GCF_964194135.1. Lineage (NCBI taxonomy): Eukaryota > Metazoa > Chordata > Mammalia > Eulipotyphla > Talpidae > Talpa > Talpa europaea. The sequence continues at coordinate 81,729,433 of NC_140071.1, read as the reverse complement.
ATGGAAAAGGGAGGGGTGCTTGAGCACACAACAAGGACAGGAAAAGTACTAGCCAACAGATCAGTTGTACTAAGTAGGTGAATTTTGTATAATCTTTGGCCGCAGATGGAACTTGCTTTGTATATCAACATCTTGCCTAGGTTTTTTCTTCATGAAAAAGGTAGTGCAGTGCTGCATAGATTTCTGTACGTAAGATTGTGACTGAGTTCACTTAGATCTGAACACATGTCACAGCTTAGAGTATATTCTCTGGCCAACTGAACTAACATAGCATTTACCCCTTCACACTATATTACATTCACCTGCTTTAATCTTACATATAGTACTTATTATTATATAAACACATACATGCACATATATACATGTACACATACACATATAGTTAGTTATATAAGGCTGTATATATACATGTAAATGTATGTATAGACACATACATGTATGTGTGTATATTCTCCCATAGAATGTGTATTTCTCAAGAGGAGGAAATTTTTTCCTAGTGTTTTCACTGTTTTATGCCAGAACATAGAAAATGCTGTGGTACATAGTAGGTTATCATTAATTTTTTTTATTAATATTGACTAGAAAAATGAGAGCCAATGGATTTTAAAACTGAGCTAAGTCCTTGATTAAAACTTATTTTTTCCCCTCCCAATTGATGGAGAAATTGGGAAAAAAGATTTTCTAGTTGTTGCATAAAATTAAGTTTAGGCAATTATTCACCAAAAATTAATATAAATATGGTTTTTCAGGGTTGGAATACTGCAAGTGTTGAAGGAATGCACATGAAATTTATCTCACTTTGAAAATAAAAGCTTCATTTAAATCCATGTACAAGGGTTTCCTTTTTCTTGGCTGCAGTGAGTGGAGAATTAACTCTAGGGTAATAAATCCCAGTGACAGGTGCTAATGGGAATTAAACATGCAAATCCCCTGTATGTCCCTCCAGAAACATACACTAAGAAAAGTGTGCTATTTAGCATGTAGTCTGCTTAGTTATAATATTATTTACTCTAATCTAAGGTGGAAAAACTTTCCAGATTTAGGCTTAAAAAATGAGACCACACACACACAAAAAGAACATGTATTTAAAAAATTGAAATATTTTCTTCCATTTTATTTTTCTCATGTTTGATTCCCTATTTTTTGCATTTTTATTTGTTTTTATAATATCACAATATCAAAGCTATTAAGTGACAACATAATAGGAGAATTTTAGTGAATATAAATAAGATGGCAATGAGGAAATTCCTTTCCTATTTAGAAACTGAGGTTTCATAGACCTGAGGTAAAATTACTGATAGATATCAACTAAGGAGAGGCAGATGGTCCAGATTCAGTTCATTCAATTCCCCTTCTCGGCCTCAACCCACGGAAGAGAATTTGGTCTGCCATAAACCTATACACTCTGAGGCTTTATGCTTTATGTTAATTGTATTAGACAACACCTTTTGGTTGCAAGCAATAGAAAATTAAACCAGCTTAAACAAAAATAAATAAATAAATAAAAGGGAGAGAGAAAAGAAAAGAAAAATGGATCTTGTATGTAACTTAAAATTCATGAATAAAAATTTCTCTATTAAAATGGTAACATATTTTTGGTCACCCAGTGTGTGGCAGGCAGTGTTGTAAGCTATTTATAGGTGTTATTCTCATTTAATACTCAATATGAAGATTAAATGAAAGTACTATCATTTCTTATGCACAAGGAAACACAGTGGTTAAATAACTTTGATGGTCATACACCATTAACATTTACCAGCACCACTCTGATATTGGTATCATTTTCTATATGTAAAAACTTAAATACCATCACTCATGGGACACGGGACCTCCCCCAACTCCAATCTCTTGGTTCTGCTCTCCTCAGTTTTGACTTTACAGATCCATGATATCCACACAGGGAGAGCCTCACAGCTTCAGATTGATTTTTTTTTTTTTATCATTGTCATTCTCAGTAAAAAGCACAATCATTTGCAAATAGCTAAAACAAATCCCAGAACTAGTCAATATGTCCCTGGTCTACTTTGGGTTACATAGCCATAAGAATCACCACAACCTAATGGTTGAAATATACTGAATGGCAAGGTCTAGACCATATACTTATTTCTGGAAACTTAGATTAAAAATGGGGGGAAGGAATTTCCTAAAAGGAAATATACCAGAAAAGAAGATCAATGCAAAAAATATAGATTTTTGATCTAGAGTGAACAAAATAACAGATGTCTCTTCTGTGGAGTGGGAGTAGAATGAATTCTTTTCTAGGCTTGAGTTTTAGGCCACAGCACATCACTGTACCAATGAAAAACATTGGTTAAGAAGGACTGAAGAACAGTCCCTAGTAGATTTATCATTAATTGATTGGGAAGGAGAGTTGTATAATTCAAATCAATTCTATGCAGTTCAATACAATTCAATTTGATTCAGTTCAATTCAATTCAGTTCCATTCATAAAACTTTCACTCAGCCCTCATTATATTGGAGATCCGTTCCAAAATCCCTGGAGAAAAAAAAAAATACTCATGAGAAAGAATCATTTGCATTTAGAGCTTGAAGTCTAAGTGACAATAACAGAGGGGTAAATAAAAGAATTCCACATAAATATAAAAATGTGAAAAAATAAAGATATGAGAAAAGTTGGGAGAATCTAAGCAGAAAGTCAGCTATATAGAATAATACTTGCACACTAAGGTCAGTATCAGTAATTCTAAGCTGCACATAAAGGATATGTTTACCTATGCCAATAAGAAATCTAGTAGACAGCCCAAGGTCAATATGGACTAAGAGAGAACAGCTCAGGTGGACACTTTGTATTATTTGGTTCTGTGTTTGGTAAGACACGGCTTTTGTTCTCACAGTTGTTTGATGGTTTTCTCTACCTTCAGGCATCATGCTCCATTTTCAAGTCAGGAAGAAGGAACAACAGACCCATGGGGAGGCAGTCAGCTTTGGCACCTTCCAAACATTTCTGAAAGCTCTCAGTTCAAGCAGTTTCCAATTTCTTAACAACCTGCCAAATAATTCTCTTAGACCAGTCACATATGATAGATAAGGAAAAAGATATTTCAAATACCGACTTGATCCATGGTAGATATAATTTTATAGGAGAGGAGGGACAAAAGGAAAGCACAAAGAGAAAAAACATACAGACAGAAAAATCTCAGGGTATATTTGGAGAATTGTAAGTCAATGGAAAGTAATTAACTGTCTTTGGTTGTGTTAGAGGGTACAGTGTCCTTGGCCTTTGCAGTCCCATCCACCATAGTTGGGGTGGACTACTTTATTGATGGTGAGTTTGCCAAGAGACTGGATTTTGTCACTGAATATGGGTAGATACACAGTGTGCTAGTTCCTCTTATTGCATGCTTCTGTTTATTTCCATTTGTTCCTGCTGGTTGTCATGAGAAGACTATATCCCAGGTAACTACCAGTTGGAAGTACGTGGGAGACACATGGATCAATTAGATGTGCATCCCAGAGCCGGCGCCTGGTGTCTGTGGACCACAACCTGAGACCAGCCCCACTTACCTGAAGTGCTGTAGAACCAGTGACCCATCAACAACAACAACAAAAGTACTTGTTGCTTTCAGCTATCAAGTTTTAGGGTAATTTTTATGCAGTGTTATCACTGCAGGTATTATCTGATATTCATGTGAGAACTCATTTACTCACAATTAAGTTCAAGATAAATCAGATAATGTCTACTTTAGTGCTAATAAACTTGCAGAAAATAAGAAACTATAGAATTAAATAGGGTGACTGAGAAGTACAGTGGAAGAGTTGTAAATACATGGCTGCCTTGGGAGTTGAGAGAAAAAGGCACTAACTTCTAATTGAAATGATTAGCAGTCTTAAGTGAGAGCACATGAGTCCTGACCTTGAAGGATACGTAGATGTTGTGCTTGCTGAGATAGAGAGGATGGTATTCCAGGCAGAAGGAACAACTGGAATGAAAACAGGAATTAAGAGTAGAACAAGAATGGCAAATACTGAGTGACTCAGTCTGTGCCCAGAAAGCATTATATTTAAAACTATTACAAAGCAAATATACATATATATATATACACATGTAATTCTCAGAGTTAATATTTTTCAACACATAGTCAAAAACCCTATATATAATATATATTTTTATATTTGGTATATATAGTCATCTAATATATTCAATAACTATGTATGAATTAGGTAAAATATCCCTCACTTTAAACATAGGTGAGGAAATCAAGGCTCAAAAGAATTATAAACTTGTTTAGTTAAAATAATGTCAAATTGGGATAACTTAGTGTGTCTGGACACAGGCAAACATGTGAGGTTAATCTGAGAAGGATGAGAGGACTAAGATCATGGTGCTAATTGATCTTGTCTACAATATGAATATATTAGAAAGTTATCTAAGAACTTTGGGAAATGAGATGATGTCGGGACTTTGTTTTGCAACAGTGTGTAAAATAGATTAAAGTGTAAAGAGAAATCAAGAAATCTATTCTAATAATCAAGATGAAAAGCAGTGATAGCCTGAAGTAACAAGTAGAAGATAGAAAACAAATGAGTGAAGGGAGGTGTATATGTGACATTCAATTGTTATGGTGATTACAAATTCCAGAATATAGGATGAATAATTTATATTATTAAATGTTTTTAATATAATTTAAGAACAAACTATTTAACCCTGAAAAGTTAGCTATAACAGTAAACTACCCTTAAATTAATTAAAGGCATTAAAAACTAGAAATAAGATTTAAAAGGTAAAAGTCACACATTTTGTTTTAAAGACTACTTGTGTTCATCAGAACTTTAAACATTTTTTATTTTTAAAAATGTTTATATTTGGGGCCTCCCCTGGTGGCACAGCAGTTGAGCGCTGGGCTGCGAGGTTGCCTGCAGCCTCTGCAGCGAGTTCGATCCCCAGCCACCAGCGAGGGTCCCACATGGCACACAGACCTCTCCTGCCTTGCCCACTGCTCCACTTAGCAGTGTACTTCGTCAGTCTGCCTGTTCTGTTCCCTGCTCTGGTGCTGGTAAATTCTGTCACCCTCCTGCGCTTCTGACTGTACACAGTGCTTATATAAATAAATAAATAAATAAATAAATAAATAAATAAATAAATAAATCTTTTAAAAAATTATTTTTATTTATTTATTCATATAAGAACTTGGGCATAGGCCAGGTGTGTGAAGAGTGAGAGGATTCACCACAGACAGTTGGGGAGTAGAACAGCTGGATCTACTGAAATACACTGCTAAGGGGAGCAGCAGGCAAGACAGGAGAGGTCCTGACATGTGGGTCAGCTCCCTGGCTTGGATGGAACTCAGGCCACAGTGGGTGGCAATAGCTTGATAACACTGAGACTTTAACCCCTGTGCCACCAGAGAGGCCCAGTTCATTATAACTTTAAATGGTTTATTCAAGCAATATTGTAAGGATTCACCAACATTTTGGTTATATAGCCAGCTGAGAGGAAAGGAGAACAATAAACATTTTAAAAATATACACTTCAATTTATAAGAAACTTTTATAATACAGAACCAAAAGAATTATACATATTGTAAATCATTTTATTTTCAATTTTTCCTGAATTTACAAGTTTATTGTCAGAAATGTGTTTTGCTTTACTTTTTCACATACATAACCAAAACTCATGGTCTGAAATTCAACCCACAAATCCTGTCAATCATGTATAATTATCTGGAAGACAATATTGCAGCATATGTAATTCAATTAAAAAAAACATCATTTATAATGTAATCTAACTGAAAGCAATTGTTTTGATCTCTTATATTATCAATAAAAAAGAATAAGGAAGACAATATGAAACATTATTGAGATTTCTCAGGTTCATTTTATCATATTACCAATAACTTTCAACAATGAAGCTATTCTTTATACTTCATGTCTAACTTCAATTGGAAATAGGAGGATTTTATTTTCTTTAACATCTCCATGTTGCAGTAATACTAGCTAACCTTATGCTAATAATGATTTTTTTTTTGGTTAACAGAGTGAATTAAAAGGGAAAAGGAAAGTAAAAAACATAAATAGTAAGGAAGTAACATTGGTTTAATGATCACCCATAAGGGCTACCATATGGTCCAACTTACCATAAGCAGCCTGACGTTGTAGAGTAGGATTCAGTGGGCACCATGCATTAAGATTTATGAGAATATTACATTAGGTGCTCTTAAGGATGAAGACTTAACAATTATTTGTCTGCTTATTTACATGTGTGATTCATTAAACCTTCAATTTTTCAAGAAGGATTTCATAATACCATAATAATATTTGAATAAAAGTCATCACTTACCACAATGCATAAGGTAGAAAACCCTAAGAGTGGTTGCAAAGCTCTGGTAACATAAACGAACAAGTATATCATAGAAAAAATTTAATGTGCATTTATTTTAATCAATGCTATTTTATTGTTGTCAATGCTGTTTTATTTCTTTTTAGGATCAGAAACATCTCCTGATCATTATTCTCAAAGGCAAATTTCACTTTATATTTCTGATACCAATGAGGTCAAAGAGAGGACTTCATCCTCAATCCATATTTTATGGTCTGCTGGTATGTTACTTTTGAAAATACAAGATGATAATTTACAGGCAATGGTTGATTTTTCATTTTATTGACCTCTGCCAACCAGTGGCTGCAAATTGCTCTGATAATAGATTAGGGATGCTATTGAACAAATTTGTGATTGCAAGAGACAGGACCAAATAACTTAAATTTTATTTGAATATCTGACAAGGTCATCTTACCTTCCAAGAATATTTTAATGAGGTTATTTGAGGAGGGACATTGACTCTGGAGACTGGAATTAGAACCTCACCTGTGCTTCCATGTCCTTGGCATGGTCAACTTATTTCATTTCTTCTGGGAAGTAAGTCATTTGTTTGGACAAAGTCTATTATATGGGAAATGCAAAGTCCCTTTGCATTTGCTCATTACCTTTATTTTACTTTAAATTTATTCCTTACAAGTAAAGCAACCATTTTTCAAAATCAAGCTTAAATGCTAACTCAGGGACAAATCTGTCCCTGAGCCTTCGAGCTAGAAATGCTCTGTCCTTCTCTGATATCCATCTGTTTTTACACAATCTCCTGTTGCTTTCACTTCAAAAGTACAGTTTACTTCTACTAATTTATAAGGCATGATTCTTTAATAACACTGATCAAGTCAGCAAAAAGTAAGTGGATGATATTTTTAAAATGTGTTAATGGTTTCCATGCTTTTGTCTCTCATTAACAGAGAAGCCCACCCAATCATCTAAGGGCATTTATCTACCAGGAAGAGAGAAGAAAAACTCAAGAAATATCTATGGGCATAGCTACGCCCATTAGAGTAGATATGCTTAGAGAAAGAATTCGTATTTGGTTTCTGAACTCCAAGGTAGAATTTCTATGCCTGTGGTCAAACAATGAGTTTAAAAATTAGCTTCTATACCATCAAGAAGATACCACTTCTAATTAAAATCAAGGCATCTGAGTGTAATAAGGGAAAAAAGAAAAATCCAGAAGCCCAGATAACACCATGTCCACCTTCCAGGTATTGTGTCAAAAGGCAGAAAGAGAAAGGAAGAGCAGAGAATTTAGATTTTTATTCTAATGTGCCCTATGGGGTTTACTTATGGAAGAGGGAACTATAGAGACCCTATGGACAAAGAGGAGATAGAAAGGATTATCTTTTTTTTTTAAAGATTTATTCATGTATGCATATAAGAACTGGGGTACAGGCCAGAGGTGTGGAGGGATGAGAGGGTTCACCAAAGACAGAGTTGGGAACAGAACAGGGAGATTGACTGAAATACACTGCTGAGGGAAGCAGTGTGCTGTACAATGTGGGTAGCTCCCTGGCTGGGGATCAAACTCGTGCTGCAGAGGCTGCCGATAGCTTCATAGGTTGCGTCTTAACCCCTTGTACCACCAGGGAGGCCCAGAGAGGATTACCTTATATCAACATAATGTGCCTCAGTGGAAAAACGTTTTTAATGGAAACTTATCTACTTTCTGAAGGTAATGCTGGTCAGGGAAGTATCAGGAATACTCTTAAAAAAAACGGACACATAGGATAACATGATTTGAACACCCTGGTAACTTCCATAAAACCCACTTTTGGTGGCCATCAGCATGGGTAGGAACCACTGTGTTCCACAGGGTTGACAAAACTCTATAGAAGGAGACCAAAGAACACCAATGATCCTGGACAGTGGCCAACTGCTATACTAAAAGCGCCTAGATTCTAATTCCCACTCTACCCCTTACTTATATTGTGACCCTAAAATAATATATTTTTACACAGCTTACTTGTTTGTCAACTGATAATAATAGTACCTACATTAAAGTGCTATTGTAATTGTTGAACGCATTTTCACATAAAGCACTAATAACCATGTTGGGTTTGAGGAAACATCAATAAATAACTGCTGTTTGAAAAACCATTATTATATTTCATTAAATTAGAATCTTTATGTCTGAGGTTTCAGAAATATTTTCACTGATATAAATGCTTATATCAAATATATTTGTGGCATTTTTAAACACTTTACATTCATAACTTATTAAATGTTTTACCTATGTTCACATATATTTTTATTTCAAAAATGAAATATTTTATGAATATTTAGCTTAAAGGCTCAGTATGATTCATATTCCAAGAATTTGGCATTAGCATGCCAGAGTAAAATTATTCAATTATATGACTGTAACACAAAAATGCAAGCAATGTATGTGTTTATATTTGTACCTTATATTCACAAAATCAAGGTAACATTTGTAGCAAAGAGGCATAAAAGGTCAGTTCTGTGGAGAATAGAACAATATCTACAAATACTCATGATATTTTTTAAAGTAAAAAATACACTTCAGGGAATATGGCAATCATTATAGGAATTTAAGCAATGGGAAATGCGTATATAATAAAAAAAATGGCTTTTAATATTCCTCATGATATAAAGTTGATGTTACTCATCCACCATACTTCTTTGGTAGTAGCTGATTTGCACTGAGTCTGCCACACCCCGCTACTTATCTGCACAAATGCTTGCATTTATGAAAATCTCACAAAGTGAAGTCTGAATTTTTAGAAAAACTCAGTATGAAGCTTACTGACCTATATGAGTATTTAAAGTAGTAATTTTCATCTCATTAGTAAAAATACAACCAACTGAATATATCACACAGAAAATATAGACATATCCATTTTTTAAACATGTCAGTATTCAGTTGATGTATGTTTCATGGTTTCCCCCTCTTTCTGAACATATAAGAGGTTCATGTGCACAAACCTGCCCTTTTGGAGATAGAAATGCCTATTTGTAAGTGAACAGATGGTATTCCTCAAGTTCAGAGACACATCTTAGACAGAATCTCAGGAGGAGGAGGGAGTGTTGGAGGAGGTGGGCTGATGTAGTTGTAAAAGGCTTTCTGGGTGATTCTGATAGCCTCCCACCTCACACCCTGCTGCGCAGTGCTGATTTAAAGCTTAAAGATATATAAACATCATGCAGATGCTGAATTGAGTTGCAGAATAAAAAATGAACTCTTTTCTTGGTGGAAATTTGAAACTTGTCTGATAGTATTTCCTGGCAAATTATACCATAATTTTCAATGTCTGAATCTCCCAGAAATATCTTAAAATTGACTCATTTTCAAACTTCTGATTACTTCAAATATGACATTATTTCCATCTGTATACTAGCACAAAATCATTTCAATTAATCATGAAGTATAATATGCATTTGTCTAATACAAACTTATCCAGTGATTCTTACCCACACTAAAATTTAAGATTTTTTTGTTACACTAAAGGAAAGGATGAAATAGTACATAACTAGATTCTTTAGCATTTTAACTATTGCAACTTTCAGGTCACAATGTTTCCAAAAATGTGAGAGATGCCTGCCAGGAGAAAAGTCAAAGAGTTACCCAGGGGATGGATAACCTTTGCTCCACCCAAACAAGTTGCCTGTGATTCCTGGAGGTGACAAAGATCCAATCCTTGGGAGGTGGGAAGAGAAGTCCATTTCCTTGGTTTACCAAATGCTGAAATCAGATGAATGTGGAATACCTAGAGGGAAGAGATTAGCAGAATTGGATGAGTGATCAAGTAAAAAATTTGTGTTGGAAGCACTGATTTGATAAGGTGGGAGTGCCAGAGCCCTTCTAGCCCATTTCTCAGCTTGTCTACTTCCTTGAGATGTCTGTATATGTAAAGAAGAAAATCCTTGAAGCAAATAAGAGCTATGCCAGAATCCATTAAAGTCCTAAAATTCTATTTTTATAACTGAGGCCATACCTGTCCACCAGGTCAAGTGCCACTGGGTTAATGATGGTCTTTGTACTTTGTGCTTGCTTTGGAAGGCATTGTGCACACATTTTCAAGGTTAGTAAAGGGTGTGTGGTGGTGGTAGTAGTGAGTCCTGTGTGTGCACGTGTGTGTATGTAAAGTATGTCAATCAGTTTTCTTCTGGGATTCAGGCCAAATACTCCTCTGTCACTAGTTTCCTAGCATTTAGAGGGAATGCTTCAGTAAATCATATGGGTGCACGTGTGTATACATGCTCCCGAATTTTATCCTCCTTGCAATCTGGGACTCCCAATTTCCTTCAAACATTTTAAATTTCCTATACTTTGTATTTCTACCATCCATTTTTCCTCCTACTTCACTCTTTCTCTTTTCACATTTCTCTTTTTCTGTCTGCCTATCTTCTATAAATAACCAAAACATTGTTAATGTCTATCATGATTAAGTTTAGGCCATAAGGATATAACTTACAGATAAGGGAACTGAACCCCATAATATCAAAATTATTTGTCTGAAGCAAGCTATTGTAATATTAGAATCAATATCAGTTACTAGGTATTTTGATTTCTGGTTTAGTGGAGAGCTTTTAGAAGAAGATATATCTGATATATATTCTGTTTCTGATATTATTTACTCAACACAAGTAAATATTGGTTTACTTATCTTTAAATAGGAAAGTAGCAAATATGAATAAATACAGCTATAATAAGACATGATTGTGTCACTGAATATAAAAGGACATAATATGGATGCATAGAATGTAGAAGGTGCACAGCTAATAGAATTTTACTTTGAAGTTCAATGCTACTTCTTTTACAAGTTCAAACCAACTTGTAATCTGACCTTTTGGTCACTCTTTTATGTTCTGTAGAATTACTTACATTTTCTTATTTCTGTCTTTTTTCTTAATCAAGTGTCCCTGCTCAGGCCACAGAGATGGCAGGAATCTCCCAAATCTGTTAGTGACATGTTAAATGATAGAGCAGTTTCCTGTCTGCCCTGGTTTATCTGAAGTTCAGCAGAGAGAAGGTCACCCAATGGCAGGCCTTGCCAGGGTACTTTTGCATATCTGACTGTTGAAGTAGCCCAGAGCTGCAGTCAATCCTCCTCCTGCAAATGTTGGAGGTCTCTGCACTTTCAATACATGACCCTTGCCTGTAACACCATCACAGCAGTTCTGCCTTTCTCTGACCACTGGCACAAAGAACAGAGCTTGAAAGATAGTCAATGAATATTTATGAAACACATAGAGCAATACATGATTTAATGAATATATAATTCCTTACTTCCCTCCCTAAACAGGAGAGAGGGGAAGTGTTTCTGTGCAGGAAGCTGTGTGTAACATTGCTGATGCTCTTGTGGGCCTATTTCCACAGGACATCGGATTAGTAGCCTCTCTTAATATTTTAAAACCAGTTGCCATTCCACCCCTTCCTGATTCTGTGTCCCTCGAAGAAGAACCATGAAACTGAGTTTTAATCAGTCCTCTATAAGATCACTGTCAATGTCAAAGGCAGATAGCAGTGTGACATTTTGGGAGCATATCTGAATCCTTACTCTTGAATCTTCTACTTTCCAATTTAGCACTACAAAAAACTAAAGTTTATTTCATCTTGAAGTTGTTTTTGTTTTTGTTTTTTTTTCATTACTCTCATTCTGCAATCTACACCCTCTCAGGCTTAACAATTTTGACCTAAGCATGGACAGAGACTATTTGCCTCAAAACTGTTAATAGAATATGACATTTCAAAATTATAGCACAACTAGCCCACGAATAGTTGTTTCAAAATTGCAGGTTTGTATGCCTTCTGGATGATGCTGCTTAAATTCAGCAAGCATCTCACTTAATTTCTTGCCCTCTTGGGTCTTTGATGGATTCATTGCATGACATTTTCTCATAATGCTAATGGAGAGCCTGAATATCTCTTTCCTTTCTTTTTTTTTTTTTTGGTAAAGATTTATTTATTTATGCATACAAGAGCTGGGGTACAGGCCAGAGGTGGGGGGATGAGAGGATTTACCAGAGACAGAGTGGGGAGCAGAACAGGCAGATTGACAGAAGTACACTGCTGAGGGGAGCAGTGTGCGAGACAGGAGAGGTCTGCTGTGCCATGTGGGTTGCTCCCTGGCCAGCCTGGGATGGAACTCGTGCTGTAGAGGCTGTGGATAGCTTCATAGGTTGCTTCTTAACCCCTTGTGCCACCAGGGAGGCCCCTCACATCTCTTTCCTTCCAAGGTCAAATATAGAAGACTTCACTCCTGACTTCTTTAAACCCTGGGCTTCGAGGTTTGAAGCAAAACATTTCTTTCTTCTTTAAATTATCTGTTCAGCTCAGCCCTGCATCAACTCCTGATTTACTTCTTTATACACTATTTGAACTCACATGAATAGAAAAGAAATCCTGAATGTTCACTTGTTAGGGAGTTTCCTGATAAGTTATTATTCATCCACCAAATTCGCTTAGTTTTTGTCTCTGAAATAATCACAGACCCCTCACTGGGAGAGAATCATTCCCTTTCCTGTGCATATTATTTATTTATTAACCTGCTACTATTTTTGTGTGAAGACATTGTTGTTGCTTCCATGGATTTGAGCTTTGTTTTCCCATGTGTTAACAATTCTTTCCAGAGTGGAATCTCCTCAAACTATCACAGCACTTAATTTGCATAATAATTTAGAAATATACCAAATCCCAGCAGTCATCCATTTAAAACCTACACACATATAAGAAGGACTGTGTGCTCCAAATTGTCGCATTTGTGTAGCTCTGTTTTTGCAGATCACCTGAATCTGATGTTAACTCTGAACTTTCATCTGTCATACACCTTCCCTATAAAAACTGCAATCCTTTTAAGGGAACTTTTCGTAGAAATTTTCTACATCACCCATACTAGTTAATGCTTGCTAGATTATTGCTTTTGAATTTGTCTTCTCGTTTCCATAGTTTACCAAAACAATCTCAAGCTATAAGGCTTTTATATTTCTTCATATAAATTAAGGATAAAAATGAGGATTGGGTTGAAGAAAGAGGTCAGATAACACAGAAGAACATGGAAAAGAAAAGGTTTGCCTCCTTTAAAAATGGAAAGTTTCCTCTCACCCCTCAAACCTCTGGCTTGTACCCCAGCTCTTACATACATGAATAAATAAATCTTTAAAAAAATAAAAATGGAAAGGCAGGAAAATTTATAAAACCAATCCACGTCAATTAAAGGACAACAATCCTGTTGATCAAAGATGTTTTAACTTTGGGTGGCCTCTCTGGTGGCCTATCAGTTAAGTCTCCACACTATCACCACTACAGCCTGAGTTTGATCCCTGGCCAGGGAGCTACCCCACATATGGTGCAACAGACATCTCCTGTATCTCCTACTATAGTGTATTTCAGTCAATCCCCCTTTTCTTCTCCCCACTCTGTCTCTGTGAATCCCCTCACCCCTGCACCTCTTGCCTTCGTCCCAGTTCTTCCATGCAAAAATAATAAAAAATTAAAAATACATTTTAACTTTGGGAAGTATCATTCACATCACTACAAATTCTTGTTTACAAGATTCTCAAAGATGTATTCCATAATCTACTACATATGTACATATATATATATTATATATATATGTCATCCACTTCCATCTTCACCTTTTATCATATTTTGCTGTTTGTTTCTTCTATCACATTTATTACCATATTATTACTCTTTTTTTTTTCCTCCAACTAAATGAAAATACCTGAAATCAGAGATATTGCTATCTTATTCTCCAGGGAATCCACAATGCTTTTCCTGGTGCCTGAGCCATGATAGACACCCAGTAACTGTTCAATTGACCAAATGAAAATGTGTCCTTTTATAAGAAAGTTGGAATTTAAATTCCCAAATCACCTTATAAAGTGTTTCTTAAATTATTGAATATCTACATTATTGAATACATTGACAATAATTTATTATTTCTATTCAATACAAAAATTATTAGAGTTAAGTAACAACTTCACTTTGTGAATACTATTTAAAGAACTCTTTCAAAGAGGAATGTATTAGAATGTGATTGAGTTTTTTTTTTTTTTATAGAGGCATGTTTTATTTATTTATTTATTTATTTATTTATTTATTTGTTTGTTTGTTTGTTTGTTTGTTCTGTTTACACATGCACTGGGTACAGTCAGAAGCGCGGGAGGGTGAGAGAATTCACCAGAGCCAGAGCAGGGAGCAGAGCAGGCAGAAGGACCGAAGTACACTGCTGAGGGGAGCAGCGGGCGGCAGGAGAGGTCTGCGCACCATGTGGGACCCTCCTCTGGTGGCCGGGGAGCAGCCGGGGATCGAACCGGCGCCGCAGAGGCCGCGGGCAGCTTCGCAACCCAGCGCTCAACCGCTACGCCACCGGGGAGGCCCAGAATGTGATTGAGTTTTGATACCACTTATCAAACAGAAAATAAGGAAAAAGTCCTCCTATAATTTTTATTATAAGAACCATCCTAGAATGTTAGAACATAATAATGTGAGAACAGAGACATCACATAGTTGGATAATAACAGCCTCAGTGGAAAGGAAGCATTTAGCAGAATACACCCCAGTGGCTTAAATTCTCATATAAATACATTGTTGCAGTCCACAAATAAATCATTATGATTTTGTGTCTACTTAAGTGGAAGATGCATGATTATTAAAAAGCCATATTCAAATATACTGTTGCTCAAATTGATAAAAAGAAAAGTTTAACATTGCAATTAGTAAAGAGATGCAACACATTCTGTTTTTTAATAAAATAAAATTAATGTTTTTCTCATTTTCCATCAAAAAGATATTTGTTTTCAAAGTAATGAGAATGGAAAACACTTTTTTAAATAAACTAAAATCAAGGCAGATGACGACTCATCTGGAAGTCTTATATTACATGTAAAGACAAATTAAATCCAAATGCATAAATATATGATAGATATATGAGCTCTTTTGATAGCTGATGAATTAATATAAGAGGTAGAGGGGACACAAGGCTGGGACAATGGAAAATATTACAGTCGTTTCCAAAAAAGGAAATGGGCAAACTCCACATATTTCACTGTGGTAAGCCTAAATCAATCCTTAAAAAAATTCTTGGTCAGATGTGAGATCTTATGTATGTTAAAATTTAATAGAAGCTAACATGAGTCACTAAGGTTTTTATTTAAGTAACACTGACTTTGAGCAGGACTGTTGCCTAGATTATCTCAAGGGAATGTCATAAATATAGGGTTTGTTTTCCTCTGTGATATATTTAGACAAGAAGTGAAATATGTGGTAAATATGCTTAAATATATTTATAAATATGTATACATGTTTAAGGAAATATATAGACATAATAGCCAAATTGACACATTATGGTAAGTTTTACTGTTAAAGTCTATCCAATGAATGTTGTTGATCTCTAGTGATTGAAGAAATGAATCCTTTTGACATTGAATTGTAAGTGTCCATATTTTGGAATGAAAGAGATGGAGTTTTGCTTTAATACAGACTTACACCAGAATGTCATTTCCAGTTAAAATCATATGACTCAGGGAATCCTCACAATGTTGTGGCACATGTTACCAGTGTGCTGAGTTTCGCTATGGTCCAGAATAACTCATATGAGTTGTAAATTCAGAAAAGAAAATCAATGTTATGTAAAACACAATCATGAATGAATAGAAGATCAAGAATGAAATTTAAATGAGAAAATTAAGGAACTGCATGATGAAAAAAGATCAATGGAGGAGGTAAAAAATTCTGGAAAAAGCCATGGAAATAAGAGACAAAATGAAAGTATAAAAACCCAATTGAAAATGAAAGAGAGATACAAAGGAAAAATAATGAGGGACACGTCAAGAATTATCTGGCACCCTGAGGAAAGAAAATAAAAGAGTGAGAGGAAATACATAAGGAGAACAGAGAGAGAAAGAGAGAGAGAAAGAGAGAGAGGAGCTGAAAAGTTAGTCAAGAAAATAATTGAGAGCCTCCCTGGTGGCACAAGGGGTTAAGCACTGCACTATGAAGCAATCCGCAGCCTCTGCAGCCTGAGTTTGATCCCTGGCCGGCCAAGGAGCAACCCACATAGTGAGGCAGACCTCTCCTGTCTCTCCGGCAGCTCCCCTCGCCAGTGTATTTTGGTCAGTCTCCATGTTCTGTTCCCCACTCTTTCTGGTGAATCATATCACCCCCCGCATCTCTGGCCTGTACTCCAGCTCTTGTATGCATAAATAAATAAATCTTAAAAAAAAAATAATTGAAGAAAATGTCCCAAACTTGAAAAAGAAAGTGAAACTTGACTTACAGGAAACTAAAAGGATGCCAAGTTACTTTAACAAAATGTAATCTAGGGCCTCCCCGGTGGCACAGCGGGTTGAGCACAGAACTGTGAAACTGTCTGCAGCCTCTGCAGTGCAGGTTCGATTCTCGCCTGCCAGAGAGATACCCACATGGTGCAGCAGACCTCTCCTGTATCACCCACTGTTCCCCTCAGCAGTGTACTTCCGTCAATCTGCCTGTTCTTCTCCCCACTCTGTCTCTGCTGAATCCTCTTACCCTCTGGTGCCTCTGGCATGTACCCCAGCTATTGTATAAATAACATAAACCTTAAAAAAATAAAATAAAACATGAACATGTTTAAAAAAAAACAAATTTAATCTACAGTAGGACACATAGTAGTAAAACTACCAACTGTCCAACAAAGAAAAAATAATTAAGTTTGGAAGGAGGAAGAAACAGATATTCTATAAAGGCACTCTAAATAGGCTAATACCAACTTCACTGAAGAAAAGGTATGGGCACAAAGACCATGCAGTGATGTATTCCAAAAACTCCAAGACAAAAAATTCTGGCCAAGAATACTTCATTCTGCAAAGCTCTCCTTCCTATATGAGGAAAAGATAAGAAGGACCTTATTGGACAAACAAAATCTGTGGGAATTTGCTACTACTAAAACCCTACTCCAAGATATATTACAAGGAGTCTTAGAATCCAAACTAAGAGATAAATGAACAGAAGGAACTGAAAAAAGAATTAAATAGAACAAATAAACAATGAACATTATGGCAATATCAACCTTCAACATACCAATAATCATTCTAAATGTTAACGTACTAAACTCACCAATAAAAAGACAGAGTTGGATTAGGAAATAGAATATAGCCTTCTACTGCTTCCATGAAACACATCTAAGTTCCAAAAATAAACATAGACTGAAAGTAAAGAGTTCGAAAAAAAATTCTATAAGCAAATGGCACCCCTTTCCCCCCCCAAAAAAAAAACCAGGGCAACCATACTTTTATCAGATAAAATATACTTCCAGCTAAAAAAGGTGACATGAGACATGGATGAATGCTGTATGATGATCAAGGGGACAATAGACCAAGAAGACATAACACTCATCAATATATACTCACCAGATGAGGGTGTACCAAAATACACTAGACAACCACTATTGTCTCTGAATACAGACATTGGATAAAAAATACATATGTGGTAGGATAATTCAATATATCAGTCTCACCTATGGACCAATCAAGAAGACAGAAAATAGAAAAGGACAAAATTGCTCTAAACAAAGATTTAGACCAAGTGGGACTAATAAACAGTTATAGGACATTGCACCACCCCAAACCTGAATACACAAAATTTCAAAGTACACACAGATCATTCTACACAATCGATGACATACTGGCTTGACAAGTATCGATGCCAAGACAAACATCAGCAGTGTGCAGACCTCTCCTGCTGTGCCCACTGCTCCCCTCAGCAGTGTACTTCATCAGTCTGACTGTTCTACTCCCCGCTCTGGCTCTGGTGAATTCTCTCACCCTCCTGCACTTCTGAGTACCCAGTGCTTGTATAAATAATAAATAAATAAATCTTTAAAAAAAAAAAAAGACAAACATCAGCAAGTACATGAAGACTGAAATCATACCAAGTATCTTCTCTGGCCATAAAAATTTCACACTAGGGATCAACTACAAAAAAAGCAAGCAGATCCCACATTATGTGGAAGCTGAACAACATGCTACTCAAAGACCACTGGGTTAATGAGGAAATCAAAGAAAATATCAAAAAAAAAAAAAACCTTGAGACAAATGCTAACGAAGACACAACTTCCCGATTTTATGGGACACAGCAAAGGAAGTATTAAAAGGGAAGTATAGAGCAGTACAGGCCCACACCAAGAAAGAACCCAAAGAAATAACCTAATCACCTATCTTGAAGAACTAGAAAAAGAAGAACAATGAAAAAAATATCCCAAAAGCCAATAGATAAAAGGAAGTAATAAAATTAAAGCAGAGATATGAAATGAAATGGAAAAAAAAAAAAGCAGTCCAAATAATCAGTGAGGACAAAAGCTGGTTCTTTGAGGAAAAAAACAAAAACAAAAACAGAATAGAATGCTAGTGATGCTCACAAAGAAAAAGAGGAGAAAACTCCAATACATAGGATCATGTATGAAAGAGAAAAAATTACAACAGATACAGCAGCAATCCAGATGGTAACTAGAGATTACTACGAATATTTCCATGCAAACAAGTTCAACAATCTAGATGAGGTGGACAAATTCTAGAATTACACAATCTCAATCACACAAAGCTGAATAAAAAGAAAATAGAATACTTGGACAATCCAATTTACAAGTAAGGGAATGGAAATAGTAATCAAAACACTTCCAAAAAAACAAAAGCCTGGGACCAGATGACTTCAAAGCAAGTTCTACCAAACATTTAAAGAACTAATCCCAATCCTGCTAAAATGCTTTAAAAATTGAGAAAGAAGGTATACTAACAAATATATTTTGTGAAGAAAGCATCACACTAATACCAAAAGCAAACAAAGACAACACACAAAAAAGAAAATCATAGGCCAATCTTCCTAATGAAAACAAATCCTCAACAAAATCTTAGCAAACCAAATCCATCAATGCATCAAAAGGATTATACATCATGACAAGTGGAAGTTATTCCAGGGACACAAGGGTGGTTTAACATCCAAAAAATAAATAAATAAATAAATAAATGGTATGCACCACATCACATCAAGAAAAAGAAAAAGGAAAAAAAAAAAAGGGCCTCCCTTGGTGGTACAGGGGGTTGAGTGCCCCGCTGTGTTACTGTCCAAGCCTCTGCAGTACCTGTTCCATCCCGACCCACTGGGGAGAATCCCACATGACGCTGCAGACCTCTCCTGTCTTCGCTCACTGCTCCCCTCAGCAGTGTCTTCTGTCTGTTCTGTTCCCTACTCTGTCTGGTGAATCTTCTTACCCTCCCGCGGATCTGGCCTGTACCCCGTTCTTGTATAAATAAATAAATAAATCTTAAAAAAAAAAGAAAAGAAAAAGCATGATCATTTGAATAGATGGCAAGAGAACACTTGATAAACCTTAAGATCCATTTATGGCAAAGGCCTTTGAAAAACTTGGGATAAAAAGAACATATTTTAATATAATAAAAACTGCATTAGACAAACACACAGTTAATATCATTTTCAATGCTGAAAACTGGAAAAACTTTCCACTAAGAGCTGGGTCTAGACAAACATAAGTTTCACCACTACTATTCAATATTATACTGGAAGTCCTAGCTAGAGAAATTAGACAAGATAAAGACATAAAAGGAATCCAAATTGGAAAAGAGGAAGCAATGATGTAAGTATTTGGAGATATGATTATATATATATATGTATATTTTTAAACTTAATATATATGTGTGTGTGTGTGTACTGAAAAAAACACACAGAAAATCTAATTAAAACAATAAACCACTTCAGAAAAGCAATAGGCTATAAAATCAATACAAAAAAATTCAGCCTTTCTATATGCAATCAACTTAAAGAGGAAGTTAAAAAAACAGCTCATTTGCATTTATACCCCCAAAAATTGCATACCTGTAATACACCTAACAAAGGAGGTTAAAGACCTTTACAAGGAAATTTATAAAACATTCTTTAAAAAAATAGAAAACACAAAGTAATGGGAAGAGATTCCCTGCTCAATGATAAGAGAAATCATCATTATCAAAATGGCTGTCCTACCAAAACAATTTACAGATTCAATGCATTTCCAATAATATTGTCAATGGAATTCTTCAAAGAAATAAAACAAATATTGCTGAAATTCATGCTGAATACCGAAAAACACAAATAGCCAATAATCTGACTAGAAAAAGGAAGATTGGGGTATTATACCCCCAGACTTCAAACTATGCTACAAAGACATAATAATAAAAGCAGAACAGTACTGGAACAAAAGAGACACACACCAATGGAATTGAATTCAAAGCTCAGAAATAAAACCATACACGTATGGTCCACTGAAAAAGAATGAAACTAGACTATTATTTCACACGATGCACAAAAAATCAACACAAAATGGATAAAAGACTTGAATGTAAGACCTAAAACCATAAAATATATGGATGAAAACAGACAAACACTCTATGACAAAAATTTCAGAAACAACTTTGAGAACTTGTCTCCAGAAACAAGAAAAACAAAGGAGACTATAAACAGCGGGGACTACATCAGATTGAAAAGCTTCTGCACAACAAAAGAGACAGCAACCAAAACAAGGAGACAACCTATCAAATGGGAGAAAATGTTTGCATTCCATAAAAAGAGGATGATAAGGGGATGATATCCAGTACCACAGAGATGATTCACAAGAAAAATAAAGCAAAAAAAAAAAAAAAAAGTAAAAAAAAATGGGAAGAAGTTAACAAGATGCTTCTCCAAAGACATGCAAGTGGCCAACAGACATGAAAATTGTTCAACATAACTGATTATCAGGGAAATGCAAATCAAAATCACAAAGAGAGCTTTGGTTATTCATGGTTTTTTTATGGGTCCATATGAATTTCATCAGTATTTGTTCTATTTCTTTGAAGAATGTCATTGGGATTTTTATTGGAATAGCATTGAATCTGTATATTGCTTTTGGTAGGATGGCCATTTTAATAATGTTAATTTTTCCAATCCATGAGCAGGGGATGTCTTTCCATTTCTTTGTGTCTTCTTCAATTTTTTAACAGTGTATTATAATTTTCTTTGTATATGTTTTTCACCTCTTTTGTTAGGTTTATTTCTAAGTATTTGATTTTCTTGGTTTCAATAATAAAAGGGATGGTTTTCTTGATTTCTTCTTCAGTTTTATTGTTTGTGTATAGGAAGGCTACTGATTTTTGTGTGTTGGTTTTGTACCCTGCTACTTTACTGAATTGGTTGATTATTTTGAGTAGTTTTTCTGTGGAGTTTTACCCAAAGGACACAAAAACAGTGATTCAAAAGAACACCTATACACCTATGTTTATTAAAGCACTATTTACAATAGGTAAAACCTGGAAACAACCCAAATGTCCAAAAATAGATGACTGGATCAAGAAGATGTGGTACACAATGGAATATTATTCAGCAATCAAAAAAAGATAAACTCATGTCATTTGCAGCAACATGGATGGAGCTAGAAGGAATTATGCTCATTGAAATAAGCCAGAAGGAAAAAGAAAAATATTGGATGGTTTCACTTATAGCAGGAATATAGGGGAACCAAAGAAGACATCAGTGTAAAAAAATAACAACAGTACAAAACACAACAAAGCAAAAACAGACAATTATAAACCAGAGACATCCTGCAGGGGAAGAGAAGGGAGAGGGTTCAGAGAGAGGGAGGGAGAGCACAGGGGACTGTGGTGATGGTGCATGGGTGCCTTGGGAAGGAAATTCTATGGGGACTCAATCTGACGTGGTGGGGGGAAGCAAATATTGTTTAAAAAATTAAAAAAATGATAAATGTTAAAATAAAAAAAAGACAAAGAGAAACCACCTGATTCCTTTAAGAGTGGCCCATATTAAAAATAATCAGGGGGCCTCCCTGGTGACACAAGGGGTTAAGCACAGAACTCTGAAGCTATCTGCAACTGCTGCAGCTCGAGTTTGATCCCAGGCCAGGCAAATGGCCCACATGGTGCAGTAGACCTCTTCTGTCTTGTCCCCTGCTCCCCTCAGCAGTGTATTTCAGTCAATCTGCCTGTTCTGTTCCCCACTCTGTCTCTGGTGAATCCTCTCACCCCCCATACCTCTGGCCTATACCCCGGCTCTTGTATGCATAAATAAATAAATATTTTAAAAAATTAAAAAAATAGAAATAATCAGAAGCAACAAGTGCTGGAAAGGTGTAGTGTAAAATCAACCCTGTCATACTGTTGGTGGGAATGTAAACTGGTACAGCCACTATGGAAAGTTTTGTGGAGATTTCTCAAAACATTAACAATGGATCATATGACCCAGTGATTCCATTCCTAGGAATCTGTAAAAGGACACAAAAACATTAATTGAAAATGAAACCTTTATTCTTGTGCTTATTACAGCAATATTTACAATGACCAAGCTATGGAAAAAACACAAATGCCCCAAACAGATGAATGGATCCAGACATGTGGTACATATACACAATAGAATACTACTTAACAATCAAAAAGATAAATCCATGTTATTTGCAGCAACATGGATGGAGCTGGAAGAGATTATGCTAAGCAAAATAGGCCAGAAGGAAAAAGATAAGTATCAAATGGTCTCACTTATGTGGAATATAAAGAAACCAAACAAAGGATCAGGAAAGAGATAAAACTTGCAAACTGACCATAGATCTGAAGCATAGAGGAGAGGAGAGGTCAAGGGTAGGGAAAAGCCAAGGGACTATGGTGGATGGATCATGGCTATTGTTGTGGTGGGAGAACTATAGGGACTACACATGAGGGAGAAATCAAATAATGTCCAAAATTAACAATGGTACAAGTTAAAAAAAAATGTACTTCAAATATTTATTTTTTTAAAGGAAATTCAGTACAGCTGAGTGGGCATTTTGGGTATTAGTGAGTCCATAAGAATCTCATCTCCCACAATCCTGCCTCTTCTCCAACTTGAGAATATCTCTTATGGTTGTACTTTTTCAATTATTTATTTTATAGAATTAATACTAGTTTACAACAATGTGTGGTTTCATTTATTTTATTTTTTAAAGGTTTATTTATTTATACATACAAGAACTGGGGTACAGGCCAGAGGTGTGTGGTGGGGGTGAGAGGATTCACCAGAGACTGAGCAGGAACAGAACAAGCAGACTCACTGAAATACACTGCTGAGGGTGTTAGGGGGAAGTGATGTCCTGAGTTAATCCCATACAGGCTTTGTGGACTCCACCCCCACTCCAGACTAAAGCCATCAAGACTCTGGGAAAGACAAATCCCATCACCACCAAGAGAGGGTGGCTGGGACCTGAGGGTGGAGTTGGGCAGCCAGGTTGGATATAAAAAACCAAACACGTGGGCCTTGGGCTCACTCTCTGGCTTCACCGCTCCTGGCTGGCGGCCAGCTCTCAGAGCGCCATTTTGGGATTCCTGATCGGCGGATCGGGTAGGACTCATTTAAAACTTTGTCTCCCACTTTTCTCCCAGAGCTGTACATTTCCTCATTTCCCCTTCCCTTTGTAAATAAACCTTTTATTAACCTTTCACGTGTGCCTGCAGTAGAGCATTGATAAGTCCTTTTAAGCGTGCGGGTGAGGACCCAAGTCAGGCACCCCGTTTTGTATCGGGGTTGCTCTACAACAAGGGTAGCAGCAGTTGAAGCAAGAGAGGTCTGCTGCACCATGTGGGTAACTCCCTGGCAGGGATAGAACACATGCTGCATTGGCTGTAGCAAGCTTCATAGGTTGCATCTTAACCCCTTGTGTCACCAGGGAGGCCCCAATGTGTGGTTTTAAAGATATAGAATAACATCTCATGAGATGTCAGTTTCCAAACCACACCTACCACCAAAACACCAATTACTTTCCATCAAATTCCATTAAACTCCCTCATCCCTTTGCCCTTCCGCCCTTCCCTCTCTCATCACCCCCAGTGGTAACCTCAGTTGTGCAGTCAGATTTCCAAGTTTTGTTTTGGTTTAATTTTGTCTGTTCCTTTTTGTGTGTCTTTATAAGCAATATATGACTGAAATAATCCTGTATTTGTCTTACTTATGACTTATTTTGCTAAGAAAAATCAAAATCAACAAGAACTATATACCACAGACACACTAACAGGGTCGGGGGTGGAATAAGAGAGGGATCAGGGCCAAAATAAGGGGGGTGAGAATTGTATGAGGAATATAACCAAAATGAAAATGCATACGCTGTGCAGAAATGAAAAATGATGTAAGAATTATATAAAATAATATAAAATATTAAAAAAAAATCCCATCCAATTCCATCCATGTTATTGCAAATAGTAAGTTTTTATCTTTTTATTATAATTGGACGGTTTTCCATTGTGCATATATAACACATCTTCTTAATCCACTCATCTATCCTTGGGCACTTAAATTTTTTAATATAATTTGGCCATTGTAAATATTCCTGTAATGAACATAAGAGTTCATGTGTTTCTTCAATTGTTACTAGTATTTTTACATAGTTCAGCTAGATACCTAGGAGTAGAATTGCTCATTCATGTGGTAGATCTATTGTTACTATTGAAAAATGTCCATACTCTTTTTCATAGGGGATAGATTAGCCTAAATCCCCACCAAGAGTCCAAGAACATTCACTTTCTCCATTCCATCACCAACACTTATTTCTGGACTTTCTGATATGGGCCGTTCTCACAAGTACGAAGTGATGGCTCATTGCAGTTTTGATTTTATTTCTCCGTTTATTAGTGGCAATAAGCATTTTCTCATGTGCCTGTGGCCATCTGTTTGTCTTCTTTGAGAAGGGGTGTATTCAGGATTTCTGCCCTATATTTTTTTGAAGATTTATTTATTTATTTATACAAGCACTGAGTACAGTCAGAAGCGCGGGAGGGTGAGAAATTCACCAGAGCCAGAGCCGGGAACAGAACAGGCAGACTGATGAAATGCACTGCTGAGGGGAGCAGCGGGCAGGGCAGGAGAGGTCTGCGTGCCATGTGGGACCCTCACTGGCTGCCAGGGATGTAACCTGCGCGGCAGAGGCTGCGGGCAGCTTTACAGACCAGCGAGCAACCGCTGCGCCACCAAGGGAGGTCCTCTACCCTATTTTTGATTGGTTATGTGTTTGATTATCACTGACTTTATGAGTTCTTGTAGATTTTGAATATTGACCCCTTGAGGATATATGATGAGTAAATATTTTCTGAGTAAATATTTTCTGCCATTCAGTAGGGTGTCATTTTGATTTAAAGATAGTCTTTTTGTGCAGAAGTTTTCTATATTCCCATTTGTTTATTTTTGTTTTTGTTTCCATTGCTGTTAGCATCTAATCCTCAAAGATAGCCCCAAGCCAAAAGCAAGGAGTATTTTACCTATGTTTTCTTCATTGTGTTTGTGGTTTAAAGTCTTACATCCAAGTTTGAATCCATTTTGAATTAATTTTTATGGATGGTGTAATATAATGATTCAATTTCATTCTTTTTTTCAAGTAGTTGTCTAGTTTCCCAGCAACATTTATTAGAGAAACTTTCTTTCTCTGTTTTATACTCATGGTTCCATTTTCCTACACTAGTGTCCTTATTCCAATGATCTGTGTATCTATTTTTTTAATTGCTCATTTTTTTTTAAGATTTATTTATTTATACAAGCACTGGGTACAGTCAGAAGCGCGGGAGGGTGAGAGGATTCACCAGAGCCAGAGGGGGGAACAGAACAGGCAGACCGACGAAATACACTGCTGAGGGGAGCAGCGGGTGCAGCAGGAGAGGTCTCTGCACCATGTGGGACCCTCACTGGTGGCCGGGGATCCAATCGGTGCTACAGAGGCTGGGGGCAGCTTCGCAGCCCAGCGCTCAACCACTGCGCCACCAGGGAAGGCCCTGTGTATCTATTTTTATTACAATAATGTGTGTGTGTGCAGTTTACTAAACTAGTGCAGCATAATTTAAAGTCTGGCAGTGTGATGCCACCATTCCTCCTCTTTTTTTTTTTTTTTTTTTTGGTCAGGATGGCTTTGACTATTCTGGGTCTTTTGTGGTTCCACATAAGTTTCAATAATGTTTCATTCATTTTCTTGAAGATGACATTGAAACATCCATAGGGATTGCACTGTATCTGTTTATCGCTTTCCGTTTATAGTAGCCATTTTAACAATGGTAATTGTTCTAAATCTTGACCAAGGGGGGGCCTCCCTAGTAGCACAGAGGTTAAAGCGCTCTCAAGCAATGGCCAGCCATTGCAGCATGAGATCTGAGCCTGGGAAGTAACCCACAGGGCACAGCCTGTCACCTGTCTTGCCTGCTGCTCCCCTCAGCAGTGCGCTTCGGTAGATATGCCTGTTCTGCTTCCCACTCCGTCTTTGGTAAATCCTCTTACCCCTGCACCTCAGGTCTACACCCAGTTTTTGTATTCATAAATAAATAAAATAAATCTTAAAAAAATAAATCTGGGGCCTCCCTGTTGGCGCAGGCAGTTAAGCACCGCACTGTTAAGCTGTCTGCAGCCTCTGCAAAGCGGAGTTGGATCCCTTCTGGCCGGGGAGAATTCCACATGGCGCAGCAGACCTCATCTGTCTCTCCTGCTGCTCCCCTCAGCAGTGTATTTCTTCAGTCTGCCTGTTCTTTCCCTTCTCTGTCTCAGGTGAATCCTCTCACCCTGCCGCGCATCTGGCCTATACCATGGTTCTTGTAGAAAAATAAATAAATCTTTAAAAAAAAATAAATCTGGAGCAAGGAATACCATCACATTTCTTTATGTCTTTTTTTATTTTTTTTAAAGATTATTTATTTAGGGCCGCCCTGGTGGTGCAGGCGGTTGAGCGCCGCACTGTGAGTCTGTCCGCAAACCCCTGTAGTGAGGGTTCGATCCCCGCCGGCCGGCAAGAATCCCACATGGCGAAGCAGACCTCTCCTGTCTTGCACGCTACTCCCCTCAGCAGTGTACTTCTTCGTCAGTCTGCCTGTTCTGTTCCCCACTCTGTCTCTGGTGAATCCTCTCACCTCCCCTGTGCATCTGGCCTGTACACCGGTTATTGTATAAATAAATCTTAAAAAAAAAAAAGTGTCTCAAAAAATATTATTTATTTATACAAGAACCAGGGTACAGGCCAGATGCACGGGAAGGTGAGAGGATTGACCAGAGACAGAGTGGAGAACAGAACAGGCAGACTGATGAAATACACTGCTGAGGGGAGCAGCGGCTGGGGTAGGAGAGGTCTGCGGTGCCATGTGGTTTCCTTGCCACTGGTGGGACAGCTTCACAGTGCCGTGCTTAACCACCTGCACCACCAGGGGAGGCCCTGTGTCTTCTTTTTAAGAGTAATTATAGACACACACACACACACCCTCCTTTTTGCACAGTTCCTTAACATCATTTGTTTAGTTTCTTTCTAGGTACTTAATTTTTTCTGGATGTGATTATAAATGAGATCATTTTCTTCTAGTTTGTTGTTTGTATATAGGAACACAGTGGAATTTTGTTATTGATTTGTAATCTGCCACTGCATTATACTATTTATTATCACTAATAGTTCTTAGTAACACCTTTAAAGTCATATGCAAATAGTGAGATTTTTGCTTCTTCCTCCCTAATTGGGATTCTTTTTGGGACTAAATTTTCTAGCTAGGACTGACAATTCTATGTTGAATAGTATTTGTAGACATGAAAACCCTCACCTTACACCTGGTGGTATAGGACAGCTGTCAGGTTTTAACCATTGAATGTAAAGTTTGCTGTGGTTTTACCAGACATGGCAAGAAAAGGATGTACATTTTCACAAGTATTTAACATAGTAGTGCAGTTATAGCTAGAGCAATTAAGCAAAAGAGATATAAAAGTAACCCAACTTCAGAAACAAGAAGTAAAAGCATCACTCTTTGCAGATAACATCATGATATATCCTAAAGAAACAACTAAAATACATTAGAACAATAAATCATTATAGCAAAGTATGAGATTAGAAAATTGCTACATAAAAATCTGTTGCATTCCTATCCACAAACATCAAACTAGAAGATAAATAAATAAATAATCCTATTCACAATCTCTTAACAAATAATTAAATAGCTATGCTTTGACTGAACAAAGGAGGTGAAGGACCTATAAAATGAAAACTAAAAGAGACTGTTGAGAGAAATAGAGGACACAAAGTAATTGAAAGATATTCCTTGCTCATAGATTGGAAGAATGAATGTTGCTGAAACTACCATCTTACCCAAAGCAATATATATATTTTATGTAATCCCTATAAAAATTTCTATGGTTTTCTTGAAGGATATAAAGCAAACATTGCTAAAATTTGTGTGGAATCATAATAGGTGCTGAAGTCAAAATGATTGGAAAAAAAAAAGAATAGTGGTATCACACTCTTTCAATTATGCTAAAAAAGTTATAATAGTAATTAAAAAAGTATTGTATTGAATAACAATAAGTCTATATGATTGAATAAAATCGAGAGTCCAGAAACAAATTCACAAGTTATAAGGGAGTTAACCTATGATAAAGCATCCTAGAGTATATACTGAAGAAAGGAAAGACTCTTCAACAAATGGTTTTAGGAAAGTGAGGCAGCAATTTACAGAAGACTGAAATTAGGACATTATCACACACCGTAAACAAAAATTAAATAAAAATGGACTAAATTCTTGAAATTAAGACCACAAAGCATAAAATTCATAGAAAAAACATAGTGAAAATACTCTACAACATTGACTTTTGGGATGTCTTTTGGGACTAGACTCCAGTGGTAAGGGGGAAAAAGGCAAGAGTAAACATATGGGAGACATCAGACTAAAAAGCTTCTACATCAAGAAATTAACTATAATTAATACAGGAATGCACACTAATGAATGGGAGAAAATATTTGTATTTGTATACCAAATATCCACATATCCATACAGGCTCTAATAATCAAGATCACAAAGAACTCATATAAAATCAACAAAAGGAAAATAACCCAATCAAAAAATGGGCAGAATAACTAAATATACATTTCTGCAAAGGAGACATTCAGATGCCCAAAAGTGATGTGAAAAAATGTTCATCATCACTTATTGTCAAGAAAATATATATCAAAACAACAGTACCATATAAACTCACACTTGTGACAATGGGCCATATCAAAAAGTCCATAAAAAATATTGGTGAGGATGTGGAAAAATGAAACCCTCATACACTGTGGAAATGTTGATGGGTTAATCCCCTGTGAAAAGCAGTATGAAAGATTCAGTTATCAAAATAGTAAAAACAGATTTACCACATCATCCATCAATTCAACTGCTAGGTATCTACCCAAAGGGACTAATGTGAAGTGATATTTGCACTCCTATATTCTTTGCAGTACCATTTATAATAATCAAATTATATAAATAACATGAGAGATGTAGATTAAATATACATATAATGTAATACTACTTACTTATAAGCAAATATGAAAATTTGCAATTTATAATAACATGGATGGAAGTAGAAGGTGTTATGCTAAACACAATAAATAAGGACAAAGACAAATACAGGATGTGAAATATGGGGGAATAAAAGAAAAGAAATAGACAAAATAAAACCAAAACAAACCCTAGAAATTTGACTGTAGAACTGAGATTACAGGAGAGGGAAGGTAGGGATGGGGAGAAAAGTGTAGAGGAGACCTACTAACAATAGTGAAGGGTTGTGGGAGCTTTGGGGGATGTATGATGTGGTAACACATCTGAAAATGTGTGAACTTACAACTCTGAATGATCTACAGTGTGGCAAACTAACTTTACCACAATAAAAAATAATAAAATAAAAACATAAAATTAGATCTACCATATAATTCTACTCTTAAGTATCTATTGAAGAACACAAGAACACTAACTTGAAGCAATATATACACTCCTATGTACATTGCAGCACTATTTATAATAGCCAATGTATAGACACAACCTAGGTGTCCAAGGACAGATGGATAGATTAAGAAGTAGTATATATACATAATGGGAAAATATATAAATCAGTATGTTAAAAACAATTACTGTGAAACACATAACATATTCATGTTCTATTGTGGAAGTTTGCCCTATAAACTATTATAATTGTAGCATGATACAAAAGAAATAATTTATACTTAAGAGACATGTATTTATGGGAAATTTTTTTAAATAAAATTTCAACTTATAGATCTATTTTATTGCAGAGAAATATGGTTTGGGGTATTTGGGTAAATGGATATATGTTTCAGGACAAGTCATAATGAAAAAATTTAACTGTTGTAACATTTTAAAATTATTTTTAAAACTCGATGAAGAACAAAATATAAAATTGCTCAGATATTTATATTCTACTTGTTAAACTTTTTTTATCTGACAATCAGTCTGTCTGCCAATATGGGTCTCCCTGGTGGCACAGTGGGTTGAGCGCAGTGCTGTGAATCTGTCCTCAGCCTCTGTAGCGCCAGTTCGATTCCTGACCTGCCAGGGAGAGTCCCACATGGCGCGGCAGGCCTCTCCTGTCATGCCAGCTGCTCCCTTTAGCAGTTTATTTTGGTCCTTGACTGTTCTGCTCCCTGCTCTGTCTTGGGTGAATTCTCTCACCCTCCCGCGCCTCTGGACTATACCTCAGTGCTTGTATAAATAAATAAATCTTGAAAAAAAATTTTAAAATGCACACTGTTCTGTTTGCAGTATTCAATAAATGCAAAATTCAATATAATAAATTGCAATCATTTAGGTTTTTATGAAAACATTAATTCATAATATATAATATTGAAACAAAACCTTTTTTTTTTTTTAGATTTATTTATTTATACAAGCACTGGGTACAGTCAGAAGTGCGGGAGGGTGAGAGAATTCACCAGAGCCAGAGTGGGAAGCAGAAAAGGCAGACTGATGAAGTACACTGCTGAGGGGAGCAGCGGGCGGCAGGAGAGGTCTGCGCACCATGTGGGACCCTTGCCAGTGGCCAGGGATGGAACCAGTGCTGTAGAGGCTGCGGGCAGCTTCGCAGCCCAGCGCTCAACCACTGCACCACCGGGGAGACACAAAACAAAACCTTTAAGACAAATTGGTTAGTTCTAATGGGTTTATATGATGCTTCACATTCACAACAAAAAGAAAATTTATTCGGCTAATAAAAATTACAACCCAGAAGTGAAGATAAATATAATAGTTGAAGCCTTAACTAATTATCTCATCCACTTTTTATGTAACTATCCAGATGGTATTTTTTTCCTTCAATTTTATGAGCTGAGACTTACTATACAGACTAATAATTGCTCTACTACTGTACTAATTGTACTACTACAGTACTGAGGAAAGAACTTGCTGTGAATATGAGCCTGAATTTAATTACATTCAATATTTATTGAAAAACATAACTATTCAGCCTATAGAAAATGAATAAATGTAATTATCTAAATGAATTTTAGTGCAAAAAATATATGTACTTATAAAACTACAGATATTTTATAATTATATGTAGCGTGTATATATATCTAGTATTAAATGATGGTATATGTATACTGTTATACATTTAGTTATTAAATCATATATTATATACAATATATGTTAATTTTTATTCATATATAATTTATTAGATATAATGGATTGTCTATATTTTTGATTGTATAATAAATATTAATTTTATGATATATTTTGACATATAATTTCCCAATGAAGGTTCAGCTTTTCTGTGCCTATCCATGTCAGTTCTTTCATAAAATACATACATGTACTATTTTATCTATCATTAGAAGACCCAAACAAGATACAAAGTAATTTATTCTAAAATTAGAAATTTCTTAAAATTTTCTCTAATTATATTTATTTTGTTATACATGTTAATAGTATAGCAATAATTATTATTTAATAATATATAGCTTATAATGATTTCTAATTCAGTTAGATTCCACAATTAACTACTCAATTATTCTACAGTAATTAGACCTTAGTATATTAGGTATAATGACTAAAACAAATTATTTATAACTGGGTTGAAAAACTACAAGCAATATGAAAATAGCAGCTGCCCCTAATAATTGGATGTGATTTTGTTTTATGTGCTTTAAATGGATTTTTAGGTTTTTAACTGAAGAGTTTATTAGATAAGAGAAAATGACCATACTAGTGTGGCTTGTATTATTATCCTAATTAAAATGGACAAGGTTCTCAGTTGACGTTTTTTCATAAACAGATGTGCTTTCCTCGGATGGGCCATGTTTTATATAAAGAGAGTTTAACTTACATTATGATGTTATGCTTCTATAAGAAAAGCAGTATGATTTATTATAAAGTATTCACAATTAAGTTAAATGCAGTAAGATACTGCATAAAATTATAAACATTGATTATTATTGGTTTTTATAAATGCAGGTATATTATACTAAGGATCATTGCTCTTTTTGATCATCATATTTTTACTGTGAATATGTTGTGGTTCACATGCAGTGGAAAATAAGCATACAGGTAGAAGCATGAGCTGTGAATAAAGAAAAGCCAAGTCGAGAAAGCATGTCTTACATAGAAGAAACTGATATTGTTTTAGCCTTGAAAGAGTAAACTCGAGAAAACCATCTTCAAGTGCCTCCCCGGTGGTGCAGCAGGTTGAGTGCAGTGCTGTGAAGCTGTCCGCAGCCTCCACAGTGCGGGTTAGATTCCCAGCTGGCCAGGAAGAAACCCACATTGTGCGGCAGACCTCTCTTGTCTTGCCTGCTGTTCTCTTCAGCAGTATGTTTCAGTCAGTCTGCCTGTTCTGCTCCCTGCTCTGTCTCTGGTGAATCCTCTCACCCTCCTTCGCCTTTGGCCTATACCCCAGTTCTTGTATAAAAATAAATAAAAATCTTTAAAAAAAAAAAAACATTTTTTTCAAATATTTCATTAACATTAATGCCATACGAGGGGTAGAATTTTCCTAATCTGCTCTAGAACTCAGAACTTGGATTACTAGTACAAATGAATAGAATATAGAATTATTTTACCTTATTATAAGAATTATTTTTATTTTATGATTTTTTCCCTTAATTTTGTTATGGTATTTTTTTATTGAGGAAATGTTACTTTAAAATATAACATATGATTCAGAGGTGTAGATTCACCCTCTTCAGATGTGTGCCACCAACCCACACCCACCACCAAGTCACATGGTCTTCTGCCATAGTCCATTGAACGCCCTCTCCCATTCGCTTCCAATGCACCCACCTCCTCTGGTAGACTGAATTCTGCAGTCAGATTTCTAGGGTTTGTTTTAGTTCATTTTTGTCTGTTCCTTTTTTTTGTTTCTCTGCATTCCACATATGAGTGAAGTAATCCTGTATTTGTCTTTTTCTTCCTTACTTGCTTATCATAATACCCTGCAGTTCCATCTATGCTGTTGAAAATAGCAAGGTTTCACATGTTTTTTATAGCAGAGCAGTATTCCATTGTTTATATGTACCACATCTTTTGTTTTTAGGATTTATTTTAATTAATCATACAAGAACTGAGGTATAGGCCAGAGGTGCAGGGGGTGAGAGATTCACCAAAGTAGGGAGCAGAACTACTGAAATACACTGCTGAGGGGAACAATGGGTGAGACAGGAGAGGTCTGCTGCACCATGTGGGTCAGCTTGCTGGCCAGGGATAGAACTCAGGCCACAGTGGGTGTCAATAGCTTGATAGTGCTGAGACTATAACCCTTGCGCTACCAGGGAGGCCCCTATATGTACCACATCTTAATTGACTCATCTGTCTTTGAGCACTTTAGTTGTGTTACCATAATCTGGGTATGCAAATAGTGCTGCAGTGAACTTAGGGGTGCACATACCTTTGTAATTAGTGTTTATTTATTTTTTCAGTAGGGACCTATGGTTGGATTTGCTGGATCACATGATAGTCTAGTTTTAATATATAATTTTTCCATCCCTTCTATCCCCTTGTTCCATTACTTCCTTCCTCCTCCTTAAATTTAGAGTCCCCACAGAGTGTAGCAATGTCTACTAGTTTTTAAAAATTGTTATGTAAATAGCTGTATTTAATCTTCCCTTATGATTGAGTAGTATTCCATAGTCTAGCTATACTACATCTTGATCTAATCATCTATTGATGGACATTTAGGTTGCCTACATAATCTGGCTATTGTAAATAATGCTGTTATGAACATTGTGGACCATGTTTTTATTAGCACCGCGCTCTAACCAACTGAGCTAACAGGCCGGCTAAGGACCGTGTTTTTAGACATTGATGGTTTTTTTTTTTTTTGGATAGATGCCTGGTCTGGGATAACTGGATCATATAGTATTTCCATTTTCAGTTTTTTAAGGTAAATACAGATTGCTTTTATTAAGAGTTGTGCCAGGTTAAAGTCCCACCAACAATGTAATAGGGTTTCTCTTTCTCCACATCCTCTCCAACACTTGTTTTACGTTTTGTTAACATGCCATTCTTGGAGGAGTAAGATTGTATCTAACTGTGGTTTTAACCTTCCTCTTTCTTATTGGGATTTATAAACTTTTTTTTAAATGTCTGTTGGCATTGGATATACTCTTTAGTGAATTATCTGTTTATATCCGCTACCCATTTATTAGTTGTATTGTTTTTATTTAATTGCATGATTTTTTTATGTATGTTGGATATTAACCCTTTATTAGTTATGTATTATGTGATTATTTCCTCCTATTCAGTAAGGTATCTTTTTAATTTTCTTGTATTTTCATTCAGTTCATTTCTTTTTAAAAAAAGATTTATTTTACTTATTTATGCATATAAGAGCTGGGCACAGGCCAGAGGTGCGGGGGTGAGAGGATTCATCAGAGAGAGAGGGGGGAGCAGGTAAGGCAGAGTTAATGAAATTCACTGCTGAGGGGAGCAGTGGACAAGGGACAAGAGAGGAGAGGTCTGCTGTGCCATGTGGGTTGCTCCCTGGCTGGCTGGAATCGAACTCATGCTGCAGTGGCTGTGGACAGTGTCATAGTGCTGTGCATAACCCTGTGTGCCACCAGGGACACCCCTTATTCATTTCATTTCTTTCTTTCATTTTACACTTGAGGTAATCTCAATTGTTTGTATTTGGTTTTAACTCCCCTTGCCCTAGGAATTGAGTCACCACAAACATCTTTATCATTAATGTCATAGAACATCCTGCCAATGTTTTCTTCTACGTATTTTCTACTTGCTCTATTTTTTCAATATTTTGAGTAACTTCCATACTGGTTTTCATTAGGGGCTGGGCCAGTCTACATTCCCACATTGTGTGAGGTTTCCTTTTTCTCCACAGACTCACAAACACCTGCTCATGAACATTTTAATGTGGGTGATTATCACACATTTGAGGTGATAGCTCACAGTGATTTTGCTTTGCATATCCCTGATGATTAAGGATGATGAACATTTTTTCATGTGACTGTTGTCCATCTAAAAGTGTTCTTTGGGGATGTGTGTATTTAGCTCTTCTATTTTGTGATTGTGTTATCTGTATTTTTTTTTATTTGTATATGTTCTTTGTAGCTATTAGCCCATTATTGGATATATGTTATGCACATATAGTCTTCCATTCATTAGTGTGTCTCTTCATTTTATTATAGTTTCTTTGTCTAAACAGAAGCTCTTTTATTTGATGTAGTCCATTTTGTTTATTTTTACTTTTGTTTCTCTAGCCATAGTAATCATGTCCCCAAAGATATAACAGAAATCAATGTTGGGTCATGCTTTGCCTATGACTTTTCTATTTTTAAAATGGTTTCAACTCTTACATATAAGGACAATTTTTAATACTTGTTTCTTTCACAATGTAATACATTTCCTATAAGATAATATGCTACTCCTGGTGGAGTTGCCCAAGCTGATCATTTTTCAAAAAGATTGTGATTTCTGTGCATTTTAAGGTTTTTAATAATGATTTGTATTTTTAATGTTAAAATTTAGCATTACATATGGGTTATTTAGCAAATCTCTCTTTTCTTTTATGTATGGTAACAAGACAGTTTTCATTTCAAATACACTTTCATTTATTCAATCAACAAAAAAACATGGAGCAGTAAGTATGTGTCAGATGTGGTGTCAAGATTGAGGTGTATGGGCCTCCCTGGTGGCACAAGGGGTTGAGTCAGCACTCTGAAGCAATCCCCAGCTACTGCAGCACGAGTTCAATCCCCGGCCACATGACAAAGCAGACCTCTCTTGTCTTGCCCACTGCTCTCCTCAATAGTATATCTCAGTACATCTGCCTGTTCTGCTCCCCACTGTGTCTCTGGTGAATTCTTTCATCCCCCGCACCTATGGCCTACACCTCAGCTCTTGTATGCATAAATAAATAAATTTTTCAAAATATTTATTTATTTATTTATACAAGCACTGGGTACAGTCAGAAGCGCGGGAGGGTGAGAGAATTCACCAGAGCCAGAGGGAAGAGCAGAGCAGGCAGACTGACAAAGCACACTGCTGAGGGGAGCAGCAGGCGGCAGGAGAGGTCTGGGCGCCATGTGGGACTCTCACCCGGTGGCCGGGGATCAAACTGGTGCTGCAGAGGCTGTGGGCAGCTTCGTAACCCAGCGCTCAACCACTGTGCCACCAGGGAGGCCCATATATAAATAAATTTTTACAAAAAGTTTGCAGTATAGTGGAGAGTTAAACTAGACATAGTGTCAGCCTTATGGAGGTATGAAGTTAGTGGCAACAATTTTTACTCAATCATTGTATAAACAAATATGCAATTAAAACATTTGATGTTATTGCAATGTATGTCTTGTAGTGTTTTCCCTATATTTTCTTCTATATATTTTATGGTTTCAGGTCTTATGTCCAGTTCTTTTATCCATTTTGAGTTGATTTTTGTGCATGGTGAAATGTAGTGGTCTAGTTTCACTTTTTTGCGTGTGGTGGTGGAGTTTTCCCAGCACCATTTATTGAACAAACTGTCCGTGTTTCATTGCATATTCTTTGCTCCTTTGTCAAAGATCAGTTGTCCATATAAGTGTGGATATTTCTGGGCTCTCTATTTGGTTCCATTGGTCTGTGTGTCTGTATTTGTTCCAATAACAAACTGTTTTAATAATTATGGCTTTGTAGTATAACTTGAAGTTTGGAAGTGTGATACCTCCTTTCTCCTTTGTTTTCATCAGTAGGGCTTTGGCTATTCATGGTTTTTTGTGGTTCCATATGAATTTCATCAGTATTTGTTCTATTTCTTTGAAGAATGTCAGTGAGATTTTTATTGGAATAGCGTTGAATCTGTATATTGCTTTTGGTCGAATGGACATTTTAATAATGTTAATTCTTCCAATCCATGAGCAGGGGATGTCTTTCCATTTCTTTGTGTCTTCTATTTCTTTTAACAGTGTTTTATAATTTCCTTTGTATATGTCTTTCACCTCCTTTGTTAGGTTTACTCCCAAGTATTTGATTTTTTTTTTGTTTCAATTATAAAAGGGATGGTTTTCTTAATTTCTTCTTCAGATTGTTTGTGTATAGGAAAGCGACTGATTTTTGTGTGTTGGTTTTGTATCCTGCTACCTTTTTGAACTGGTTGATTATTTTCAGTAGTTTTTCTGTGGAGTTTTTAGGTTCTCTGTGTATATTATCATATCATCTGCAAATAGTTATAGTTTTACTTCTTCTTTCCCTATCTGGATTCCTCGTATGTCTTTCTCTTGTCTTACTGCCCTGGCCAGGACATCCAGTACTATATTGAAGAGCAGTGGTGAGAGAGGACATCCTTGTCTTGTTCCTGATCTTAAAGGAAAAGCCTTCAGCTTTTCACCATTGAGAATAATATTGGCAGTGGGTTTGCTGTATATGGCTTTTATCATGTTAAGGGATGTTCCTTCTATCCTGAGAATTTCAAGGTCCTTCATCATAAATGGATGTTGGACTTTGTCAAATGCTTTCTCAGCATCTGTTTATATGATTATATGGTTTTTATTTTTCTTTTTGTTGATGTGTTGGATTACACTGCTTGATTTTTGTATGCTGAACCATCCTTGTGCCCCTGGGATGAATCCCACTTGATCATGGTGTATTATCCCCTTTGATGAATTGTTGAATTCTGTTGGCAAGGATTTTGTTGAGGATTTCTGCATCAGTGCTCATTAGGGAGATTGGCCTGTAATTTTATTTTTTTTTGAGCTGTCTTTGTTTGGTTTTGGTATTAGTGAAATGTTGTCTTTGTAGAACATAGTTGGTAGTATTCCTTCTACAAGACATTTATTGCAAAAACATCTTTAAAGACTCATCACCCGAAGCAAAGAAAGTCAAGGAAAAGATAAACACCTGGGATTACATCAAACTGAGAAGCTTCTGCACAGCAAAAGAGACATTAACCAAAACAGAGAGACACCCCACTGATTGGGAAAAAATCTTTGCACTCCAGTCAACTAATAAGGGACTGATCACAAAGATATACAAAGAACTCACAGAACTCAACAAAAACAAAATAAACAATCCAGTCAAGAAATAGGCAGAAGAACTTAAAAGACGTTTCTCCAAAGAGGAAATGCAAATGGCCAACAGGCACATGAAAAAATGTTCAACATCCCTTAAAATCGGGGAAATGCAAATCAATGTGGTTTTACATTGAGTTATCACATTACATCAGTAAGAATGGCACATATCAAAAAAAAAAAAGCAACAACAAATGTTGGCAAGGATGTGGTGTGGTGAAAAAGGAACTCTCCTACATTGCTGGTGGGAATGCAAACTGGTCCAACCACTATGGAAAGCTGTCTGGAGTTTCCTCAGTCTACTAAAAATAGAGCTACCATATGACACGGCAATTCCACTACTAGGGAGCTGCCTAAAGGATTCAAAAGAACACCTGTACTCCCATGTTTATTCCAGCACTATTTACAATAGGTAAAACCTGGAAACAACCCAAATGCCCAAAAATAGATGACTGGATGAAGATGATATGGCATATATACACAATGGAATATTATTCAGCAATCAAATAAGATAAACCCATGCCATTCACAGCAATGTGGATGGAACTAGAAGAAATTATGCTCAGTGAAATAAGCCAGAAGGAATAAGAAAAATATCGGATGGTTTCACTTATAACAGGAATATAGGGGAACCAAATAAGACATCAGTGTAAAAAAAAAATACAGTACAAAACACAACAAAGCAAAAACAGACAATTATAAATCAGAGACATCCTGCAGGGGAGAAGGAGAGAGAGGGATCAAAAGGAGGGAGGGAGGAGCACAGGGGACTGAGGTGATGGTGCATGGGTGCATTGGTGAAGGAAACTCTATGGGGACTACACCTGAGGGGGTGTGAGAAAGCAAATATTGTTTAAAAATGAACAATGATATAAAAATTTTAAAAATCCACATACACACAGAAATAAAAAAAATGTGATAAGTGGTATAGATATTATATATATATATATATATATATATATATATATATATATATATATAGTACTATATGATCCTGTGTCAAAGATATAAGTTTCGGGCCTGCCTGATGGCGCATTGGGTTGAGTGCAGCACTGTGAAGCTATCCGCAGCCTCTGCAGGCAGGTTCGATTCCTGGCCGGCCAGGGAGATAACCACATGGCATGGCAGACTTCTCCCATCTCACCCACTGCTCCCCTCCGCAGTGTTTTTGGTCCATCTGCCTATTCTGCTCCCTACTCTGTCTCTGGTGAATTCTCTCACCTCCTGCACCTCTGGTCTATAACCCAGTTCTTGTATAAAAAAAAATAAATCTTAAAGAAAACAAAACAAAAGGTAAAAAGGTATAAGATTCTTTCCATCTTCACCATAACTATCCAGGGCTGCCACATAGTTTCTTACTACATAGTCTACCAACAGGGCTCCCTTTTTCCAGCATGCTGCCTTCTAAACTCTTCTCTGTTGCACAAACATGACTTCTTTAAAATTCAAATTCAATCTCACTGTCACCTTGTATTAATTCCTACAATGCCTTTTATTGGTATAAGCATAAA
Source organism: Talpa europaea (assembly GCF_964194135.1). Classification (NCBI taxonomy): domain Eukaryota; kingdom Metazoa; phylum Chordata; class Mammalia; order Eulipotyphla; family Talpidae; genus Talpa; species Talpa europaea. The sequence continues at coordinate 81,689,318 of NC_140071.1, read as the reverse complement.
GACAACCATTCTTAACAAGACCCCAAAGACTTCTATACTAGAGTTTATTTTTATCTCTAAAACCGTCTCAAATTACTGTCCATTTTCTATATTCCAGTTCCCCTAAGATTTTCAACACTGGGTCATTACTGGTAATCTTCAACATGCCTTTGTGTATGTTGTTTTCTCCCTGTTAAGTTCTTTACCCATTCTGCTTTCACCAACATAACTCCATCAAATAAAAAAATTTGTTTTCATCTTGTATGCAATTATGTTTTTCATTTATTTACTCAACAAATATTTATTGAGTTCCTATTAGATACAAAGCATTATTTCAGGTGTTCGGATTACATAAACTAACAAAACAGTCAGAATGACTGGCCCTTGAGGGAGATTAAACAAAGATTCCTACTAATTAATACTCTATGTAGAAATTTAGGCTATAATTTAGAAGCTTAGAAAGCTCATCAATTTCATTGGACATACAACTGCATTCTCACAGATTTTCAATGCTAAGATTTTTTTTAAAAAAGATTTATTTATGCATACAAGAACCAGGGTGCAGTCCAGAGGTGCGGAGGGTGAGCGGATTCACCAGAGACAGAGTGGGGAGCAGAACAGACAGACTGACAGACTGCTGAGGGGACCAGCGGGTGAGACAGGAGAGGTCTGCTGTGCCATGGGTCACCTCCCTGCCAGGGGATTGAATTTTCATGCTGTAGTGGCTGTGCATAGCTTCATAGTGCTGTGTCTTAACCCCTTGCACCACCAGGGAGGCACCCAATGTTAAGATTTTTAATAATCCTTAGAAATGCATGTTTTGATAGAAGACTATATAAGGGCCTCCCCGGTGGCGCAGCGGTTGAGCGCTGGGTTGCGAAGCTGCCCGAGGCCTCTGCGGCGCCGGTTCGATCCCCGGCTGCTCCCCTACCCCTGGAGGAGGGTCCCACATGGTGCGCAGACCTCTCCTGCCGCCCGCTGCTCCCCTCAGCAGTGTACTTCGGTCCTTCTGCCTGCTCTGCTCCCCGCTCTGGCTCTGGTGAATTCTCTCACCCTCCCGCGCTTCTGACTGTACCCAGTGCATGTATAAACAAAACAAACAAACAAATAAATAAATAAAACATGCCTCTATTTAAAAAAAAAAAAAAAAAAGAAGACTATATAAAAAACAGTTGCTTGGCAAAAAAAACCACTACTTTTATTGCTTAGAAAATTTGACTTATTTAATGTCATATAATTTTAAAACATAGTTGATAGCATAATAGTGTGTGCATTTTTACCTCTACATGATATATATATATATATATTTATTACATATGTGCAGTGCATATGTATGTTGTGTATAATGGTCAATGTAGATTATATACTATCCTTCAGAGAAATAGAAATTGATATCTTACCTTGAAAGTTTTAAAGTATTTTTTCAAATTAGTAGTAATAATTTAGAAGCAAAATGTAAGATTTTAAATATAATGATTATAAAATGTAGTTATCTTTAAATAAGTGCTTATTAATTCATTATTTTTAAAGACTTGATTCATCATTGTTTATCAGTATGTAACATCAAAGAAAACTTAAAAATTAGGATAGGTCTTCACTGGTGTGAGGTATTTATTGTCTACCTAGAGAGAAAACAAAATGAACAACAGAATCTTCACAAAGCATAGTTAAAAGGGAACATAAAGAAAGACAATTTTCCTCACCCAAATATTTTCAAAATACTTCCTTACCTAGCAAGAAAAATGTAGAACAGTCACGAATTTATACTGCATAATATAAAATGCAATAACTAGGTTGTGATTTCTGATACAAAAAAGCACCTGCTAACTAGTGTTTTGTGCCACTTACAGAAAAATAACATATTGTCAGTAGACTGGTATCTCTAGGAATCTTCTTGGGGCACTAGACCGGTGTTACTCTCTCTTTTGATCAGGATATCTGAGTCTGAAGACTTTACAATTTATGAATCTTAGGAGAAAAATAACAGTTTAGTGAATGTTTCTCCTTTGTAGCTCACTGAGATGAGGAAAAAGGTCAAAAACAGTCTAACACATTATAGCAACTTGAAAAGTAGCTGTGCCCATTGAGGCAACTGCCAGATAGGATCTTGGTGGTAATTGTAGCTCAGCTTCCTTCTGTCATCCTGATTGTGGAAGAGCTAAGGACTAAGAGTAATGAATTGTGAAAATGCCATGAAATGAAAGGTTCATTGGTCTTGGATAAAACTACAGTCAGTAAAAATGGAAAATAAACTTCCATGTGTTTGGCCTTTAGCAGCCTCAGAGACTTCAAATAACATTTTACCAAATTGCTTTTGAGTTCTTTATAGTTATAATGCTTTTTCTTCGGTTCACTTGGTATTTTAAAATCTGAGAGAAGGTGTGAAGCAGTATAAAAAAGATATAGAATAAATACACATATTTCCTCTATAAATACCAAGTAATCCTATAAAATTATGCTAATTAAAAAAGCTATTATCAATTTCGACTGCTAATGATATGGATAATGTTGTAGTCTAAAAACCATCTTAATTTGACTCAGTATTGGACAAAACAAACTTGTTTTCATAGGTCTCAATTCTGTCAGTTGAAAAACTTAATGTTTCTCTAGGTTTCAGATATTATTTATGCTAGATGTTTTGGTGTGTAGGGCACACAGTTTAAAAGGGTGCACTCTGTAATATTAAATGATGTGAAAAATGAATGCTGAGAACAGAATTTTAGAAAACTAACATGCTGACCTTTGAAAAAAATAGGTGCAATTAGCATTTTACTAAGTTAAAAAATGAAAAGCAAACAAAAATTTATTTGTATTAGAAGTTACAAAATACTTATTTTTCTCCCAGGAAAATGACATTTTTGGGATTACTTATTTTTAGTGTTTTAGTATGAGTGTAGGGTAGTTGATGAACTGACTAATGATTTTGGTGAGGTAAAGATTTCATAGAAATTAAATATATATATATATATATATATATGTTTTAAATAACTGTCTGCCAATAGATTAGTTTCTTAATTTCTTGTGTGGCTCTTTGTTGCAGCCCCAGGTGCTGAAAGAGTTTGGGTACCCAGCAGACCCAGAGAACTTTAACACAATTTTGTTGAATAATGGACAAAAATCCTCACAAGAAAATGGATACAGTAAAGCAAAATATGACTCTGTGTGGGATATCAGTGAAATTAGGTTTAGGATGAAGAACACAGAATTTTGCCAACTTGAACATGTAACATGAATAAAAGAAGCTATTATTGAAATATTTTCTGCCATTAGCTCATAGGTAAATACAAGTAATAAAGAAAGTGTTCTGAAGATGAACTTTAAATCATTTATGTATCTTCATTTGTAATAACAGATAAAAGAAAATAGTTAAAATAGAAAGAGCACACTATTGCTTTTTGATTTGGAAAACTGCTCCTTATTAGGACAAGTTACCAGGAGAAGACAGATAAAAGGATGGTGAATCCACAGTAAAACAAGAAAACATAGTTGTTTTAATTCTTCCATTGAAATTTATCACTTACAGACTTTTTAGTTTGTGTCTGCTTTCCTTCCCTTTCTTCCTTCTTTTCTTCTTTCCTTCCTCTCTTCATCCCTCCCTCCTTCTCTCTCCCTCCCTCCCTTCCTCTCCTATCCTCTTCCTTTTCTTAAGCCTTAGGCAAGAAGAAGCTATTTAAAACATTTTAAATATCTGCTCTGAGATTTGGACAAGTCTAAGGGACTTCTGTGGTAGCTAGTCACATTAAGAGATGTAAGGATATGGTCCAGGGCAGCGTAGACATGTGGACATAAAGAATACCTTGAATGATACCATTTGACTATCTGTTTTCACTTGCTCATTACCTTCATACTCTCTCCTGTTAAATTTTTTGTACAATAATCCTGCAACATTCACCCTGCATGATAAAAATCTCCTTGATTTTTCCCAATATTTTTGGTCCTTCAGTTACCTTCACTGAACAGAGAATTATTTCATTGTTTTATTAGATGACATCCAAATCTCTACAGAATATCAAAATATCATTTTAATAAGTATGATGCTAAAGTAAGAAATAAGGCTTCCCATTTAGTACATTTCAGGGCCACTGCCTCAGTAATTTCTTAATTCTTGAGGAATGCCTTCCTCCTGAAAATGATGCCAGATCTTGTAGAAAATATGACATTGTGTATCAAATTGTTGGCACTGCCTAGCTTTCCTGGAAATATGGCCCATGAGAGACTGATTCCTTGAAATGACCTTATAGTGTGAGTGGATGAGGATCAATTCTTCTCCTGTCACTAAGAGTCTGCTGGGGATTATAACTGATTATGGAGATGCCACACTCTTTTAAAAATAAAATGTTACCATTGTTAAATGATATTGGGCTTTTTGATGTCAGATTTTACAAAGCAGATTCATCTACAAAATCAATATGAATGTAGACATATATTGCATTATTTCACTTTACATCTACACCTCAAGCATTTAATATGTCAGGAGTGATAGTTGGAGCTCTTAAACCCTAACCAAATGTAAAAGCGGAGAATCACAGAAAATTAAATGTCTAATGAACCATTATATCAAATTGTATTCGTTCCTTGTTATTCCAATAATTCCATGAAAGAAGAGTCAAAGAAAGTGTTATTTAAAATGCAAAAGGAATTCCAAAAAATGTGCCAAACAATAGAAATGTTTTTATAGGATCATGCAAAAGCTTCAATCAAGCATAATATCCTGGTAAGTTTAATAAGAAAAAAGTGTGTGTAGGGGGGATTGTTAAAGACTTGGAAATATATTGATTTGAAGTAGTTCATTCCTGACAATCTGGCCTTTTGTGAGATAGGTCATTGGGTAGGGATGTGGTTTGAGAAAAGGTAATGAAGTGGCAGTAGTAAAATAGGTTTGAGAATCAACAAGATAGTGAATGTTAGAAATCTGAATAATAGTAATATTGTTTAATAGAGTACAACTAAATAAATAAAGAACATTACTCTGTGAGAGGAAACATGTGATATATAATTTAATATTTTGTTTGCCTTAACCATTAAGTTCATGTTTAAATAACAGCAACATGCTTACAATAAAACATCTGAATGTAGGTTTTTTTTTTTTAAGATTTATTTATTTATTTATTTATTTATTTATTTATTTATTTATACAAGCACTGGGTGCAGTCAGAAGTGCGGGAGGGTGAGAGAATTCACCAGAGCCAGAGCGGGGAGCAGAGCAGGCAGACTGCTGAAAGACACTGCTGAGGGGAGCAGCGGGTGGCAGGAGAGGCCTGCGCTCCATGTGGGACCCTCCTCTGGTGGCCGGGAAGCAGCTAGGGGTCGAACCAGCACTGCAGAGGCTGCAGGCAGCTTCGCAACCCAGCGCTCAACAGCTGCGCCACCGGGGAGGCCCTGAATGTAGGTTTTATAAAGACTATTAACAACAACTTTTATCTATTATTGGCACGATCTACATTAACATGCCAAAAAAAAAGCCAAAATATTATACTGGGGTTAAAAATACATATTGCACTGAGATTTATATATTCACTTGACTATATTTAATTATTTAGGTTTTATTCTATGGGTTTGTTTAATTTCCCTAATTTTTCTACCACAAATTATGTTGAAAAATAGGTCCTGTCAACCAGTTTAGAATTTTTAGGACTCTTTTAATGATCCATTTTAGCTGTATATACAAAAAAAAATACTAAATGCCAATATTCACAACTTAAAACACAACTTAAAATTCCAAATTCAATCATTCAAAATCATTATGCTGCTCTTCTATGGCAGACACTATATTAATTTATATATATATATGCCATTTGTCAAATATATATTTATACATACACACACCTATGTATGCACATATATATATACATGCTCATGTGTATATGCATAAATATTTATATTTTTTCATTAATATGTAGAGATACATATTCAACCATACATACATTTACACATTTCATTATACACATATATGTATATACATTTTAATTTAATGAAAATATACTCAATTTGTCAGACTTTTATCCACACTAAATTTTTAAGAAGAAAGTCATAAGAAAATAGAAAATCATATAGCATTTTTATTTTGATTTATAATTGTTTTAATATAAGATGTGAGAGGTCAATATATATTCAGTTTAGTTTTCTACAACTTTAATTTATATATTTTTATTTTAATTAAATTTAATGCCTGTGCTAAACTTTTATAAGTTTGAAAACTATCAAAATGCTCTTTTCCTGAATATTAAAACAAAGAGGAAGATGTTGTATTCCTCTAAGTCTTATCCACATAAAAGGATATATTTCATTATGATGAAAGCAGATAAGAATATTATATTACAACTTTAAGCACAATCTTTAAGAATAACAGTGTTGCTACTGTGAGGTGTAGAAAAAGAAATTTCCTTCCATGAGTAATAAGTCCATGTTTGGTGAAGCAGTCTTAATACTTTGATAAGAGCAAGATTTAATATGTAATTTTAAATGACCAACAACTTATATCTAACAATATGCTCTTTTGAGCAGCATATTACACTTGCCAAAGTAATTTCTTTTTTTATCCGGAGATGCTCAGGACTCCTGCAAAAGTGAGGATGCATAGAACTGATGTAAAGTCTGAGCCTGAACCTCCATAATATGAACATTATATAAGCAATAATCTTGCTATTGATTGAAATAAAACCTGCTAAAAATAATCTATCACCTGTCAATTTGCTGTGATCTTCAAACACATATAGTTTAACTAACACAAATTTACGTTGCTCGGGTCTACTTATAGGTAGATTTTGTTGTAAACAGAGGAGGTAAATTTATGGCATTGATACATGCAGTGGAGAACTATAAATGTATTTTCTCTGCCATATAATTTTTTTTACATTTTTCCTCTCTAGCTTATTTTGTTGTGAAAACAGAGTATATATCACATATGATACACAAAATATGCATTAATTGACTTTTTTTGGTAAGGCTTCTGGTCAATAATAGGCTATTAATAGTCAGATTTATGTGAAATCAAAAGTTATATGCCAATTTTAAACTATGTTGAGGGAGAGGAAATTGTTGGCATTCATAAACCCTGAATTGTTCAAGGATAAGCTGTATAAAAGCACTTTTCATGGCAAAAATGTGAACGTTTACTTAATTGTGCTGGGGAGAGATGTAGGCTTTTGATTACCTGATCATGCCATCTCTTTTCCAGTGTACATTGTATATAGAAACATTTTACAAAATGAAATGCGAGTCTGACAGAAAAGACTATGAGATTAGTGATTACGAAATCTATTTTCTAGTACTTTACACATTCATTACGACCTCTCATATTGAAATCAAAGCTCAATAATCTGTACTTTCATAAAGTGGGACATCTAATGGTATGAGATGTGAAAATGGATCAGTTCTCTCTGTATACTGAGAGGAAGAATATATAAATACGATGGATAAACCAAATAGAGCATTATTATGAAAACTCTATAGTACCAAAATTATATAATAAAACATTAAGGGTTTTTTTAAAGATTTATTTATTTATGCATACAAGAATTGGGGTATAGGCCAGAGATGCAGCGGTGGGGGGTGTGTGTGAGAGGATTCACCAGAGACAGAGTAGGGAACAGTACAGGCAGACTGACCAAAGTACACTGATGAGAGGAGCAGTGGGTGAGACAGGAGAGGTCTGCCTCGCCATGTGGGTAGCTTCCGGGCTGTCCGGGGATAGAACTAGTGCTGTAGAGGCTGCGGATTGCTTCACAGTGCAGTGCTTAACCCCTTGCGCTACCGGGGAAGCCCCTGAATCATTAAATTTTGCTGAGAATACCTGAACAATTCTCAGTTATACTAATTTATTATTTATTTAAGATTTATTTTTATTTATTTGTGCATACAAGAACTGGGTTGTACACCAGTGGTGTGGGGGGGCGGGTGAGATGATTCACCAGAGACAGAGTGGGGAGCAGAACAGGTGGATTTATTGAAATACACTGCTAAGGGGAGCATCAGGAGAGGCATGTGAGGTCTGCTGCACCATGTGGGCTAACTCCTTGGCTGAAAATCAAACTCAGACCATGGCAGTAATAGTGTTGAGACTTAAACCCTAGGCCACCAGGGAGGTCCTATACTAATATTTTTTTAAATAAAGAAGTAGAGTTTTTGAGATAGAAACTCAATTTTATAAATTCTCACACATATTCTGTTGTCCCCTTTTCACTTATCTCACCCCTATCCTTCTGCCCCATTCAAGGGGCTTATTTTTGTTTTATTATTCATTCACCAATCTACCTTTAAGTTTCCCATATAATATTTTTTCAAATTTTTTTTCATGCATGTCTACAGCATACTTAAAAAGCCAAACACCATGCTATGAACTTTATAACATTAATCCATTCTCTAAAAAATCATTCTGAGTTTGATAGCATTGTACTTTACAAATGAGGAAACTGATATTTAGTGAGATTAAATTATTTGTCCAAATTTATGAATCAGAAATTGTTGGAGCCAGGAATTGACCTCGTCAGTCAAACTCTAAAATGTACACTGAGAGGAAGAATATATACACAAGCTTTAAAAGAAAAGCTGTACACAAGCTTTAAAAAAAATTATTCTTTAAACTTTGTTCAAGAGAAGTCACATTACTTCATGTCAGTGAGACAGCCTAGGTAAAATAAATTGTGACCAATAGGATAAGCTGCCTCATGTCCTATTTGAACAGGGATACTGAGTCAAGGACTGGCCCCTGACACATGCCCTGACCCTAGGCCCAGCCACCAGTGACTTGAGAGCAGACACATGGCCCAGACTGACCACTCAGGACCTCACCCAACATCAGTAACTTTCAATCACCTCCCATGAAGCACCACTGACCCTGACCCTGCAGTTCAAGCACCACAGTAACCTGACATTGACCAGTAGTCTTCAGTCAACCTCTGGGAAATTCCTCTGACCATGGGAAAATCACCAATGGCTTGGGAGCTGAAAAATGGTCCAGGCCAGGAAATTCAGGGTATTGGCCAATGTCAATCACTCTTAGCCATCTGACAGCAATGATCTTCAGCCACAGTCCAGTGAGTGTTCAGTCCCAGGGTGGGAAGTGTGAAGAAACACCTAGTAGAGGTGAAAACCACAGTTGTGAAGTCCTGTGAAAAACAATGAGGAGCCAGAATAACACCATGAATGGTGGAGAAGTTTAAGAGGAATATAACACCACAGAGGTGTTATATCTCCAGAACCAAATCACAAGACTGAATAAGGAAGAAATAGAAAACTGGATCAAACCAAGCACAATCAAGTAATCAAAACTCCCCCAAAAATAATTGTCTGGGAAGGGATGACTTCTACCAAACAGATGAGTCCAACCAAACATTCAAAGATGAAATACTATCTATACTGCTCAAAATCTTTCAAAAAATTGAAAAAGAAAGAACACTTCCAAACACATTTAATGAGATCATCATTACATTAATAACAAAAACAACACAGAAAAGAAAACTATTGATACAAACCAATTTCCCTAATGAACACAGATGCAAAATTCCTTAATAAAAACTTAGCAAACTGAATGTCATAACCAAGTGGGATTTTTTTTTTTTTGCAGGAACACGGGAATGATTCAACATCCTAAAATCAATCACTATAATTCACCACATCAACTAAAAGGAAAATAAAAAGCATATGATCTTATTTATAGATGCCAAAATGCATTTGATAAGATTTGGCATCTGTTTATGATGAAAACCATTGAAAAACATGGGATAAATTGGAGCATACCTTAACATATTAAATGCCATATATGACAAAACCACAGTAGTATTATTCTCTATGGTGAAAGTCTCTCCACTAGTATGTGATAAAATACCAGGTTGTCCACTTTCACGACTATTATTCAACATAGCATTAGCAATACTAGCTAGATCAGTTAGACAAGAGAAAGCTAAAAAATGAACACAAATTGGAAGGGAAGAAATAAACTTATCGTTATTGGCTGATGATGTGATGACTACATAAAGAACCCTAAAGATTCCATGGAAAAACTAATTATAATTATAAACCATTTCAGCAATCTGGCAGGATACAAAATCAACACACAAAAATCAGTTGCTGTCTTATATAAACAACAAGCTAAAAGATGAAATTAATAAAAGCATCTCACTTACAATTATACCAAAAATTATTTAATACCTGGGAATAAATCCAACAAAGGATTTGAAAGTCCTATACAAGGAAAAATTATAAAAAATGTTAAAAAAAATAGAAGACACAAATAAATCTAAAGATATTCGCTATTCATTGGTTGGAAGAATCAACATTCTCAAAATGGCAATCAGACACAAGGCGATTACCAGACTCAGTGCAATCCCAATAAAAATCTCACTGGCAGTCTTCAAAGAAATGGAATGAATGTTACTGAAATTCATGTGGAAACACAAAACCCCATGAACACCCATAAATTTTCAAACTAAAAAGGGAAAAAATGGAAAGGGAAAAGTCTGGAAGTCATATTTATACTTATAAAACCATAAGTATTAAAACAGCAAAATACTGGAACATGAACAGACACATAGTCCAATGGAATAAAATTGAGAGCCCAGAAATAAAATCACAAATATATGAACATCTAATATATGACAAAACATGAAGAATATATGATGCCACAAGGAAACCTCTTCAATAAATAGTTTTGGGAACATTGAACTACCACATACAAAAGAATGAAAGTAGACAACTATCTCATACCATACATGAAAATGAACTCAAAATGGATAAAATGTTTGGATGTAGAACCTGAAACCATAAAATATATAGAAGGAAACATAGTCAATACACTCTGTGACATAAACTTCAGAAATACCTTTGCAGACTCATCCCTTTATCAAGGTAAACAAAATTGAACATAAACAGTTGTGACTACATCAAATAAAAGTGCTCCTGTGCAAAAGAGAAAGTAACCAAACGAAGAGACACCCTACTGAAATGAAGAAAATATTTGAGCCTTATACATCTGAAAAGGGGCTGAAATCCAGGATCTATAAACAACTTAAGCAACTCAAAAAAAGAAAACAAAGAACCCAAACAAAAATGGTCAGAAGTGGGGCCTCCCTGGTGGCGCAAGGGGTTAAGCACCACACTGTGAAGCAATCCTCAGCCTCTGCAGCACAAGTTCCATCCCTGGCCGGCTGTACTTCGGTCAATCTGCCTGTTCTGTTCCCCACTCTGTCTCTGGTGAATCCTCTCATCCCTCACATCTCTTTTAAAAAATGGTCAGAAGAGTTAAATAGGCATTTTAAAAGAAGACATACAGATAAACAACAGAAACATGGAAAGATGTTCATCATCACTGTCATCAGGGAAATGTAAATCAAAAACACAGTGAGACACCACCTCAGACGAATGTGAATGGCCCATGTTAAAAAAAGAAAAAGAAGCAATTGTTCATGAGGGTGTGGAGAAGATGGAACACTCTTACACAGTTGATGAGCATGTAGACTTGTTCAGTCTTTGGAAATCACATGGAGGTTCCTCAGAAGATTAAAATATATTGACCATATCTCCCCCAGCAATTCAACTCCTAGGTTTCTCCTCAAAGAACACCAAAACAGAAATTTGAAAGCATACTTGTTCTTCTACATTTATTACAGCACTATATACAGTAGCCAGGATGTATACACAACCTAAATATCCAAAAACACATGAGTGTTTCAAGAAGATGTGTGTGTGTATAAATATATACACACACACATACACACACAATGGAGTATTATATATAATATATGCAATATACAATATATAATATTATATGATATATTATATATCATATTATATAATATATTATATTATATAATATATTATATTATATTTATATATAATATTATTAATCAGTGATCAAAAAGATAAATCCATGCCCTTTGCAGCAATATGGATTGAGCTGAAAGGGATTTACACTAAGTAAAATAGGCCAGAAGAAGACAGATAAATACGTATGGTGTCACTTACATATAGATTATAGAGAAACCAAAAACAACTTTAAAAAGAACATTTAAAAGAAAGCAGGGTTGGAGCTGGGCAGGAAGGTGAAGTTAGAAAAGACTGGGAAGAGAAAGAAGAAGCAGAGAGAAAGGAGGAAACATGAATTCAAGAAGACTTGGAGGGGGCACATGGAGCAAAGACATGTGAAAAAAAAAGCTATACTTGCTTCTCAGCTTTGGGCTTTTACCAGGAACATGTGGGGCATGAAAAGAGAGAGTCATGGGCAAGTGACTCGTGGGAAGCTTGACAGTGGCAGCCTTTATCTTTACTTGTGTTTTGATTTTGCTCCTTTCAAGATTGCCTGGCCTCTTCTCTCCCTTTCCAATGGTTCCCAACTAGAAGATGCCCTAGACTTCGACTTGCTTTGGACCAACCCTGTTTGGCTGGACATGTACCCATGAGGGGAAGGGTAACTTTGGGTGTTTAACTGGAAACTATTTTACATATTCTTTCTCTTCTCTTTTCTCTAATTAATTGTTTTAAAGTTCCTTTCCATCAAAGGTCTTATGTATAAGAAGATGAAGGCGGATGACAGAACCTATCTAGAACAGGCAGATTTGGGGGTTATAGAGTGCCCCTGACTCTGTCCTGTAACACTCCTTGTGCAAATTTCTTAAAGTTTCAGTATTTTATATATTTTACTCCTCATTATATGGGTAATAAATTCAGCTTATGGGTCATTGTGAGGATTAAGTGTGATATTACATGTTAGTATGTAGGGAAACAAAATCTACCACTCCAAAATATTACTTTTGGCTAAAGGTTGATTTCCTGGAAGCGGCTATGAAGTCTGGGTAGAAATTGAATTAGAAAAAGATATTAATATGTAAACTTCTGAAAGGGTATGTATTTTTAAGACCTAAGTTCCTTATCTATTTTCAATGGAGAAAGCAGAACTTAAATTTGCATATCCTTCCCAGATCACCTCCCTAAATTACCTTCCCTCTCCTCCTAGCCCTTCTGTCTAGCTAAGCTATTTAAGATAGCATCTGAAGCCACAGAACAAGTTGCTTGGTCATGCTGGGCCTTTCCCATATATACAGAAGATATACGTGTTATTATTAAATGACTTATTGACATTTTTTGTTATCAGTATGATGCTTGTTTGATTATTTGCCAGCAAATTGGCATGGGATTATTTCCCTTGTGCCCAGACAACAGTATTTGGCACAAAACAAGGTTTTTTTCTTTTTTTTTTTAAGATTTATTTATTTATTTATACAAGCACTGGGTACAGTCAGAAGCGCAGGAGGGTGAGAGAATTCACCAGAGCCAGAGCGGGCAGCAGAGCAGGCAGAAGGACCAAAGTACACTGCTGAGGCGAGCAGCGGGTGGCAGGAGTGGTCTGCGCGCCATGTGAGACCCTCCTCCGGTGGCTGGGGAGCAGCCGGGGATGGAACCGGCGCTGCAGAGGCTGCGGGTAGCTTCGCAACCCAGCGCTCAACCACTGCGCCACCGGGGAGGCCCCAAAACAAGGGTTTTAAAATTGAATTATTATATTAATAATAGGGACAGAGTCCTGCTCTTAGTAGGAAATACGAGTAAGTTTGTCTAATTGATTAAGTTTGTCTAACTGATTAGACAAAAGACAAAATAGAGTAGACAAAAGGCCAATATTTTAAATGATTTAAAGTCCATTTTAATGAATATTAAAAACAGTGCAATGAAACAAATGCATATATAATCCACAAATAAATATATACACACTTATCTCCTCTTTTTATAGACACAGAGAGAGAAAGACAGAGCACTATATATAACTAAATAAAGACTAGGGTTAATAAAGCAATGGGTAACATAGAGCATAAACAGATGTCTGGGAGCAGATATTTTGCAATATGCTAAATTGATAATTAATACTTGAGATTAAGGTTATAAGAATTAAAGGAAAGACATAAAGAGGGCACTGAAGAAAAATTGGAAGGGCAAACTGAGTATCTTGAAATACTTCTAAGTCTTTTATCCTTAAATACAACAAAAACTAGGGCCTCTCTGCCTCTCTGGTAGCACAAGGGGTTAAGATGTGACCTATGAAGATGTCCGCAACCTCTGCAACCTGAGTTCGGTTCCCGGCCACCCACAGAGCAACCCACATGGTGCAGCCCACTGCTCCCCTCAGCAGTGTACTTCAGTCAATCTGCCTGTTCTGTTCCCCACTCTCTTTGGTGAATCCTCTAACCGCCCACACCTCTGTCCTGGAACCCAGATCTTGTATGCAAATAAATAAATATTTAAAAACAAACAACAAAAACTAGTATTTGTTTAGTGCTTTCTATATGCCAGATAGTATTAAAAACTTTGTGTTAAGTGATTCCTCAAAGCAACTTTATGAGAAAGATGCTATTCTTTTTCCTTTTTATGGATTAGGGATATTGAGTTGGAGATGTTGATTGCCTTGACTGGAGTAACAAATCTAAGTGAGAAGCAGAGCCAAGATTCTAAATCCAGAATTTCAATCCAGGAAGACTGGTTTCATGACATAAGGAGATTCCAGAGAGGTATTTAGCACATTCTGGGGCATATGGATACAACCAATGGAGGGGTGCATTATGAGCAACCTTAACATTAAGGAGCAGAGACTGGTGCTAATTGTTGTGTCAATTGAGGTTCAAGCACAAATATTTCTTGATTAATTAAGAATCAGAGGATCTGAAACTTCAAATTGGGGTGTAAACCTTGTGGGAATTGAGTAGGAATTTTTGCTGCAGAAGGATAAGCAGTTTAAATTAAAGCACTAAATCACATCTTAGGAACAAGCAATTTATAGAATTGTGTAAAAGCAGGGAGAGGAAGAAGAGATGTAAATCATATGACAGAAATACAAATTACTGGGTCAGGATGAAGCTCAGGAAGGACTTTAGAGAGGAAGAAGAATTGAGTTATGATCCAGCAATGATCCACAGTGGAAGTTTGGGATACATTGAAAGGAAAGAAGAGAAGATAAACAAGCACAGCACCATCTTGAGAACTCTGAAGTTTTATGTAGTCTTAATTTGTATTGTAGGCAGAATGGAAGTGCTATCAATCAATATTATGCAAAATTTAAAAGGAAGAAAATTAAGTTGAGGTAGAAGAAACTCAGTTTTTGTAACACTGAGAGGAAAGTTTAACTTATTAATGAAACACATTTCTTGCAGAGCAATTTTTATATCAGAAATAAGTTATTTTTCCAGGCTTTTTTTTTTTAGAGATTTATTTATTTATTTGTTTGTTTATTTATTTATTTATACAAGCACTGGGCACATTCAGAGGCACCGGAGGGTGAGAGAATTCACCAGAGCCAGAGCTGAGAGTAGAACAGGCAGAGTAACGAAGTACACTGCTGAGGGGAGCAGCGGGTGGCAGGAGAGGTCTGTGCGCCATGTGGGACCCTTGCCTGGCGGCAGGGGATCAAACTGGCACTGCAGGGCCAGCGCGCAACTGCTGCGCCACCACCGGGGAGGCCCTTTTCAGGCAACTTTTAATAAATTACTCGTTGGCAAAATATGAGCAATAAAAATGCTTAGATGAGTACGTGAGAGACATTGAGTTTAATTGATATAAGAAAATATGTTTCAAGAGGACAACAATGTTGTGTGTGTATGTGTGTTTGTGTCTGTGTGTATGAGAAAGAGAGAGGAGTGGGGGGGGAGGGGAAGGAGAAGAGAGAATATGAATCAGGTCAACAACCAAAATTGGTTGATGAATTCCATTTAGTTCTCTAAGGGAGTTCCAGGTTTATTTTGGTTGTAGAATTGGATTTCTTCCTTTGATGATCACCTTTTCATGTACCTAGTATTAAGTGCTCTCATCTTGACAATTGTGGTTACATTAGTAGAGAATCACTTAAGGAAATTACTGGTCATCTTATAAGTAGAGCCAAAGTTGCTTTCTGATCAGCTTCCTAGGGACTGTTCTCCTAAAAATCCTTCACTTTGTTAGGGGGAAGTGATGTCCTGAGTTAATCCCATACAGGCTTTGTGGACTCCACCCCCACTCCAGACTAAAACCATCAGGACATTGGGGAAGACAAATCCCATCACCACCAAGGGGAGGGTGGCTGGGACCTGAGGGTGGAGTTGGGCAGCCAGGTTGGATATAAAAAACCAAACACGTGGGCCTAGGGCTCTCTCTGGCTCGCGATCGCTCGCCTCCCGGCTTCACCGCTCCTGGCTGGCGGCCAGCTCTCAGAGCGCCATTTTGGGGTTCCAGATCGGCGGATCGGGTAGGACTCATTAAAAACTTTGTCTCCCGCTTTTCTCCCAGAGCTGTATATTTCCTCATTTCCCCTTCCCTTGTAAATAAACCTTTTATTAACCTTTCACGTGTGCCTGCAGTAGAGCATTGATAAGTCCTTTTAAGCGCGCGGGTGAGGACCCACAGTCAGGCACCCCGTTTTGTATCGGGGTTGCTCTACAACAACTTAAGAGACTTGTATATTGCCAATATTTGCAACTTATGACTACTTGGAATCATGCTGAATTTTATCACATACTGATATTAAGTGGTTTCTGGTGGTGGGGAATGTGCCAGCATGCTCCCAGGGACATGCTTGAAGGATGAGTCATGGAGCAGGTTTGCAAGGCAAGACTTGGCTGCTCAGTGAGCAGCCCTCTTGCTACTTATTAGCAGTAATGAACAAGCATGATTGATTATGTGATAATGGCAAAAAGAGCAGGGTCCAGGGGAGACAAAGAGTAATCAACTTTACGGTGAACATGGGGGGACACGTTGACCACATATACAGGGAGGACTTTTTGCACAGATAGTTGGTGTAATCTCTGAGCTACTCCCAGACCACCTCAGACCGGGACCACACAATCAGTCTAATGGCTACCTAGGCATCCCCGGCTGCCTGGTAATGTGGGCCATTATCTTAAGGCCCTCATGCAGAAGTGCCTTATCCAAATCCTTCACACACAAACACAGGTGCATAGAGAGGGCAAGCACACAGGTGCAGAGGCCCTAAGTGGTAGAGATGCCATAGTGGTTTACCCTTGTATGTTCTAATATTTATGCACTTATGCTCCCCAGCTTAAAATGAATAGACTATCCTACAATTACATTATTTTTAAAGGCACTCCTATTTTCTTTAGAGTAATAATTTGGAGGATGGATGCGGATCAAAATGAGACAATAAAGTCTATAAGGGGATGTTGGCTTGATAAGGACAGGGCTTTCATGTTTGTTTGAATAATGCCATATACTGTCTGGTATGTAACAAAATAAATAAAATTTGTTGAAAAAATTAATAGTTTGTCTTGATTAAAATGTAAAATTTGAGGGCCTCCCTCCTGGCAGGCCAGTAGGGTCCCACATGGTGCTGCAGACCTCTCCTGTTGCACCCGCTGCTCCCCTCAGCAGTGTATTTCGTCAGTCTGCCTGTTCTGTTCCCGGCTCTGTATCTGGTGAATCCTTTCACCCTCCCGCGCATCTGGCCTGAACCCCAATTCTTGTATAAATAAATAAATAGGGCCTCCACGGTGGCGCAGCAGTTGAGCGCTGCGTTGCAAAGCTGCCCGCAGCCTCTGCAGCACCGGTTTGATCCCCGACAGCTGGGTGAGGGCCCCACATGATGTGCAGACCTCTCCTGCCGCCTGCTGCTCCTCTCAGCAGTGTATCGTCAGTCTGCCTGTTCTGTTCCCCACTCTGGCTCTGGTGAATTCTCTCACCCTCCCGCGCTTTGACTGTACCCAGTGCTTGTATAAATAAATAAATAAATCTTTTAAAATAAATAAATAAATAAATCATTTAAAAAAGGTAAAATTTGAATTTAAAAAAATTGGATATTCTGTACATAAAGGAATGTACACATATCTTTTTTGGTAGAGTCAACATATTCCAAATGACTGCAGTGATTTTGTAATAAATTCTATTTACTATAGAATTATAATTACTGTTATTGTTATCCCCAATATAGCACAGTCTTCTCATAGAAATTACTCTAAAACCTGGAATTTTGGTGTTTTTATATATATATATATATATATATATATATATATATATATATATGGAGAAGGAGAGTCCTGGCACCCTCGGTGGCTTTCTCAGACTTTTATTGAGCTTTTACATGTAGTGCAGCAACCAGATACATGACAGGCCTCCAAGCCCCCAGCAAGTCTTCACTCTGGGCTTCTCTTTCCCTCTTCTGGCTTTCTTCCTCACCTTCTCTCTCCTGTCTCTCTGCCTTCTCTCTCCTGCTTCTGCTTCTCTGGGTGACTCTCTCAATACTCCTCCCATGGCCCACGGAAGTAAACAAGACAACAATGTAACAACTGCAGGTGCCCCATCAGGCAGGGCAATCCTATTGGTGGGAGGGCAGAAAAGCCTGAAAACCATTTACCCTACAAATACACTGCTGAGGGGAACACCTGGGGAGTCAGGAGAAGTCTGTTGTGCCATGTGGGCAGCTCCCTGGTGGGGGATCTAATTCCTGCTGCAGTGGCTGGAGATAACTTCACAGGTTGCATTTTTACCCCTGCACCACCAGGGAGGCCTGAGATGCTTATTTCTTTATTCTGGAAACTGTATATTTTAACACATCACTATGGAAGTACTTCCTTCCCATTCTTTCTCTTTTGGTGAAATACTTCTCAATTTTCTCTTATGACATTGTTTATACCCTTTTCCCCTAAATAATATAAACTCCTATAGTTTGATCATAGAGAAATAGAAAACATCTACTGCCCATGCCTAAAGCATCGAATCTTACTAAGCAAAGCAGGTTTCAGGCAAACTTCATTTTATACAAAATAAACTAATTTTACCAAGTGAGTGACAAAGATATCTGAGTTATTGAAATTTTCCCCATTAAAACTGGTTTCTAATCTCAGTTACTTAGACACACTGTGAGGACAAAAATTGAAGTCATATTCAGAATTTCTGAAAGAAAAGAATAATTTCTGGAGAAAAATGTCTGGCTTTCATAATATAAAATCTCTTACTCAAAAAATTTTCATGAAACTACTTTCACAAATACTTCTAAATGTCACCTAGCTCTGCCAACAATAAAATTGTCAAAGTTTTAATGACACTGCACATTTACACTACAGGTAATCCCATTGCAGGTAATTCCAACTCAAATTTCTTTCCTTCATTCCTTCTCCCTATTCTCCCTCCCTCCTTCCTTTCTTTCTACATGCTTAGAATAAATTGTTGAAAAATATTGAATGTTTCATTGTAAGCATTCAATTTTGTCTTTTTCAAGGAATATGAAAGGAACATTTCTATGTGGGATTCTTTATTCTGTATTAGTTACATGTTAGTACAGAGTGAATCATATCCTAATTTCAGGTAATTTTACCAGGTCAGACAAAAAACTGTGAACTAATGAATGATGAGTTTCTCAGTACCCTATGCCATATACTTTAGCAACCTCTAAGAATATAATAAGTCTAAAATTACTTTATATATTTGGCATTGTCTGAAAAAAATTATATTCTATTTCCCTTTTATTTCAGAGTAAGAGACAATGTCTTCAGGGAAGTAATCCAAAGGCACACATTTTTTTACCTAATAAGTCATCAAAAGATGCGTGCTTTTAAATGTATTTTTCCCCCTGTGGCTGACATCTACCCCATTGTGTCATCTAAGCCTGGTTTTGATGCTAACTTCCTTCTTCAATGAAACAGAGATGGAAATTACTTCTAAAAAGCAAGAGAAGGCCCCATTCCCTAAGTAACACAAGGACATTTTTATTGACATGTTAAAGGGAATATCTTTCCCCAGTCCTCACAGAAGGAACACATGAATACATGCAATATAAAGAATATTCTCCAAGAGTGGGGTAAATATGCAAATATGGCAGGAAGATTTTACTGTGTTTGGCTCATATGTAAAGAAAGTAACTGAGAAAGTGCCTGGTCGAGCACTCAAAAGATCATGAGATCACATAAGTGTTATAAATCACAGGCCCATAGAAAAAGTGATTTCAGTAATTCAGCACTAAAGCTATTTCCAAATATAAGCTTCTATTTTTTTAAGTCTATTTTTTAGACAATATATAATTTCTCTCTTTAAGTGTGGTCACTGTATTTCTCCCACCACCAAAGCACACAGTCCATCACCATATTCCCTTGTGCCTTTGCCCTCTGACCTGTTTTCACTGCTCCCCATCCCTTCCTCTGTGCCTCCCCTCATGGATGCCTTATATCTATGGTCATCTTTCAAGATTTGTTCTGTGTGGCCCTTTGGTTTTCCTATAGCCCACATAAAAGTGAAATCATCCAATATTTCTCTTTCTCCTTCTAAATTTATTTTGCATCAACCCTTCCAGCTCTGTCCATGGTGCTGCGAAAGGCATGAGTTTATCCTTTCTGATTACTCCATTGTGTATACATACCACAAATTGATCCATTCATCAGTTTTTGGGCATTTTTTCTTGTTTCAATATATTGACTATTATAAATAGTGCTTCTGTAAATGTAGGCATGCAAGTTTCCTTTTATATTACTGATTTGTGTTTTTTTGGGTTGATTCTTAGGAGTGGAATACATGGGTTGCATGGAAGAACCATTTCTAGTGTTTTGAGGAACCATCACACAGCTTTCCATTGAGGCTGGACTTCTTTACAGTACCACTAGTAGTATAATAAGATTCATATTCCACCACTTTCTCACCCAAACTTGTTTTTGGTTTTTATTAATATTGGCTACTCTCACAGGAGTGAAGTAGTATCAACTCATTGTGGTTTTGATTTGCATTTCCCTGATAACAAGTAATGTTGAGCTTTTTTTCATATGTCTGTTGGATTTGTCTATTTAGCTCTTATTCCCATTGTTTTAAAATGGATTGTTTTAAAAAAAATAAATAAAATGGATTGTTTGCCAAAAACAGACAATTATTAACGAGAGACATCCTGCAGGGAAGGAGAAGGGAGAGGGATCAGAGGGAGGGAGGGAGGAGCACAGGGGACTGTGGTGATGGTGCACAGGTGCATTGGGGAAGGAAATTCTATGGGGACTACACCTGAGGGGAGGGGGAAGCAAATATTGTTTAAAAAATGAACGATGATGAAAGAATATACAAATAAAAAGGAAAGAAAAAAAGAAAAAATGAAAATGAGTTGTTTGCTTTGTTTTTGTTGAATTTTGTGAGCTATTTCCAGATCTTTTTTTAAAAGATTTATTTATTTATACATACAAGAGCTGGGGTATAGGCCAGAGGTGCGGGGGATGAAAGGATTCACCAGAAACAGAGTGGGGAACAGAACAGGCAGATTGACTGAAATACACTGTTGAGGGGAGCAGTGGGCAAGGCAGGAGAGGTCTGCTGTGCCATGTGGGTATCTCCCTGGCCAGGGATCAAACTCATGCTGCAATGGCTGCTGACAGCTTCATAGGTTGTGTCTTAACCCCTTGCGCCACCAAGGAAACCCTCTTATTGATTTAAATGTTTAATTTTACTTATCTCCATGTATTTGTTAGAGAATTATTCTACAGACTTGTTCTGAGTGCTCCCTAAGATGGGTCTTGGGGCTTTCCTGGGCTACGATGATGTTGCATTTTAGTAGAGTTCCAGAAAATAAAAAGCATCTGTTACTTCATTTGCATTTTCTGGCTTCAGTGCTTGCAATAATCACAAAGCCAAGGTAATGTCCCTGCCCCTAAATGAGACTCAGTAGCCTATAGGCTTTGTTTTTTATCTACTTGCTTTGGTCTTCTACTCACCCATTGATACAACATGAGAGAATGGGTAGATGATTGTAAGAAGTCTATTTCTAGATTTCTATTAAAACCTTTGTAATTACTTCCCAAAGCTATCTGAATCCTCTTGTATTGCTTTTCAAGTTCACCAACATTGGCAACTATATCTTCATAATGACAAAATTGACGAACAAATGTAGAACTATTTTTTTAAATCAATGAAACTCTGTAAAATTACTAATTGATTTTAATTATTGTTCTTCATTATTGGGTAGACTTATATACTTACCTATTTTTTCCAAATAATTTTACTTTCTTATCTCTATCAATAAAATTACTAGTTCAGTTATTTTAATTAATGTTCATATTTTATGCTAAATTAAACAGCATTTGTTGATACATTTAATTCTCACAGAGGTTCCTTTTTTTTTTTCTTAAAATATTTATTTATTTATTTATTTATTTATTTATTTATTTATTTATTTATACAAGCACTGGGTACAGTCAGAAGGATGGGAGGGTGAGAGAATTCACCAGAGCCAGAGTGGGGAGCAGAGCAGGCAGAAGGACCGAAGTACACTGCTGAGGGGAGCAGTGGGCAGCTGGAGAGTTCTGCGCACCATGTGGGACTCTCACCAGTGGCTGGGGATCAAACTGGTGCTGCAGAGGCTGTGGGCAGCTTCACAGTGCTGTGCTCAACTGCCTGCGCCCCCAGGGGAGGCCCTATTTTACCATAATTAAAAAAAAAATCCTATTTCAACTGTTTGTGTCTTCATTTGACATAATTTTGGCATAAAGTTAAATATAAGTATTCTGCCAGATAATAGAAAGGAAAATTATGATGACAAAATTCAATAGGATTATATTTTGCTAGAATTATGCTGGTGCTCTCAGAATATGACACTATTTTTCTAGAATTATCATCCAATAAACAAAGTAAATGATGAAAAAGTTGCTTTTTCTTGTGTAATTACCAACTTCATGAATATAAATTTCTTCACCTAGCAGGAAATCCAGAGCTGCATTTGTTGGTTCTGAATTGTGGATTTGTTGTGAGTCATTCTCTATTTTATTAATCAGTTCAAACATTAATTGTATCAATTAGGAAAAGTATATGTCCATTTCACTTGACCTATTCAATCTGAGAATTAGATCATAACTTTTTATAATTTTATAATGATTATTTTAGTTTTCTTAATTAACAACTAAGTATCATTAAATATTTTGCAATGCCCTGTGTGAAAAAAGTCAACTCACCTTTACTGTTAATATCAAAAAAAATAGCAGACTAAGCATTAAAAATCTTTGAAAAATCTATTAATTCCTTTTTTTCACTACTTTCTTTTGAGCTCCATTTATATACCTTCTGCTTTTATCATGTTCTGGGCTTATGAGCAATCACAATGATCTGAAGTTTTAAAAAATAAAGTGTAATGACATCTAAATGGTCAAAATTGAATTATTTTAACCAATAATGTATATTAAATATATATATGCCAAAATTAAAGTGTTTTTCATATATGTATTTCTTAAATTACTTGCTGCATAATACTTACAATAGTTGGGAGGTAGTACTTTGAAACTGCGGAAGTTTATCCAAGAGGGTATAATTTATATTTGAATCGATGACCAATTCATTATGCTATTTATCCCTTTAACCAGAACAATTGGCCTTGGAATCAAGGGTTAATATGTTTTTTTCATTACTTGATCTTACATTCTACTCACAGAATATTTTTTTTGCTTCCACTCCTTGCAACTAGGAGTTATATTGTTCTGGAGCTCTTAGTTTCCAAAAGAACCAGGGAACATGATAAGAGGTACATTCAATTGGACTGCTATGTATGTGACCATTTTGGACTTTATGACTTTGAACTGATGGGTCAAGAAGATTGGGTGAGTATTGCTGCAAGATATGGTAATCATCAAGAAGAAAATGGGATCCTCTTTTATAATGTGAGTGTGGTGCATTATGCCTGGAATTCAGTGCAAAGGATTTGAGTCAGGAGAAGTCTGCTACACCATGTGGGTAGCTCCCTGGTGGGGATAGAACTAGTGCTGCAGTGGCTGTGGCTAGCTTCATAGGTTGTGCCTTACTCCCTTGTGCCACCAGGGAGGCTGGACAAGAAAATTAATTAGTCCTTTTTTTTTTTTTTTTATGTAACTATGTCACTAGTCAGGAACTGTGTTCTCTTGCATTTGTAGCAGCACAACTTATAAGATTTTGTGGTATTTTTGGAGTGACCGGTTTTGAAGTTTCTGAGTAAGGACACAGAGAAATGTTTTCTCTGGTATATCACTGGATATATTCAGCCAGTGTTGAGTTTAAAATCTAAGTGCACAATTGCCTATGTATGGCTTAAAAAGAAGTGGTTGTGTGTATGTGTGTATATGTTAACAGGGGTCCTTGTAAAGTTTGGGTACTGAAACAGGAGTTCTTCACTTGCAGTCTGAGGACATACAAATCACCTTCTGTGTCATGAAATATCACAATGTTTTCTAGACTTTATTTTCAAGTCTCAATAATTGCTTTTATTTTTATATTCCTAGCCTTTGTTTGATTTATTTTCTTTATTTCCCAAGGATCAATATTTTTCCCCAACTCTTTTTTTTTTTTTTAAGTTTCATGCTCCCTTGTCCAGAGGTTTTATTTCTTTATTTTTCCAAATATTGTATGCTAGATACTTTTTTAGGTCACCTGCATTCCAAACTTCCAGTTCTCTTTCCCTGGCTCATTCTTCAAAACAGCATACGACTCTTTACAGTTTTCACAGTTCTAATGCTTTTTTTGGCAATACTCTCAGAATACAATAACCTAGATCCATGTAGCCCTAAGGTCTTCCACTATAATTGATTAATTTTCTTTAAGAGTCACAGTCTCTGAAAACCTCTAGTACATTTCTATTTCCATTGGTCTTGGCCTTAATTGGAGTAGATAATTTTAAGGATTCACTAGAGGACTTTTTCATTATGCAAAAGGATTAAAATTTTTACTCCAAAAACTTAAAAAACCTGGGCTTACGACTATTGACAATCACAGCTTCTCACTTCTGCCAGTCAATGAATCGACCCTCCTTAGCTTAAGCTTAGTGTGCCTGTAGCCTCTGCAGATAACAAAAATCAATATAGAGTCTTCTAGTTATTTCAACTTCATGGTAGCTGTAACAAGAAAGCAAACATGATTCCCTGATCCTCAAACATCCAATTCAAGAAAGTGAAGAAAGTAGCAAAAATATAGTATTTGAAATTTTCTGTATAACAGAGTCACTTCTCCATGTCTCAGGCAAAAATAGTTTTGCCAGGCAGCAAAATTTTGATTCCAAAATTAATGCTTATTTGTCATTTATTATTTGATATATTTATGCTTCATATTCTAAATAATAAAATTAAAGTATATTAATTGATAGATCACAATAGATTAAATATGGTAGGAATAATACAAAAATAAGTGCATATATAGATACTTTCTAGACATTTTATGTGTAATACAGAAATAATGAAATACAATCCAAATAAAAAATTAATATCTTATTGTTATTATAGGGTTACTAAGATAGAATATACCAATATCCTAATAAGAGATTGTAAGCAAAGCATGATTCTTTGAGAAATAAAACTACAGACCAATATCTTTGAGGAACACCAGGGCAAAATTCCTCAGCAAAATAAAAGTAAACTAAATTAATAGTATTAAAAGAATTGTTAAAAGAATCCAACATCATGAGCAAGAGGGGTTTATTCCAGGAATACAAGGATGATTCAAGTTATACAAATGCAATCAATATAATTCACCATATAAACAAAAGACAAAAAAATCATATGATCATTTCAATAGATGCAGAGAAGTCATTTGTCGAGATTCAGCAACCATTTGTGATAAATCTTTTAGTAAAATGGGGATAAAAGGAACATACCTCAACATCCATACATAACAGACACACAGCTTGCATCATACTGAATGCTGAAGAACTGAAAGCTTTCACTCTTAACACCAGGCACATGAGGATGTCTACCCACAAGATAGTATTGGAAGTTCCAGTTTAACATTTAGCCAAGAGAAAGATATTGAAGTATCCAAATTGTAAAAGAAGTAAAACTATCACTATTTGCAGATGGCATGAAAATATGCATGGAATACTGAAGAATCCACTAAAATTTTTAGAAACAATAAATCAGTATAGTATATTGGCAGTATACAAAATCAATATATAAAATATTGCATTCTTACATGCAAACAATGAACTGGAAGTGAAAGAAATCAAGAACACAATCCCAAGAGACATAGGGCAAGATGGAATCAAAGGAGGTTACATGTGTCCCTCCCAGAGGGACAATTAAATGTGGTCTCAAGTGGCACTAAACTCAGGAGATCCTGTGACTTCAGGTGAAACTGGAACATCCCCTATATATCAGAGACTAATGCTAACCACGACAAAAGGGAAACTGAGAAAATTCAACTAATCACCTTTTGGCGCAGCAGACCTCTCTTGTCTCCCCTGCTGCTCCCCTCAGCAGTATATTTCAGTAGATCTGCCTGTTCTGTTCCCCACTCTGTCTCTGATGAATCCTCTCACTTTCCCTCCCCCCACGTCTCTAGCCTGCACCCCAGCTCTACACAAAAATAAAAAAATAAATCTTTTTTAAAAAGGCATAAAATGGAGAAATTCTCTTCAACAAATGGTGGTTGGAAAGTTTTATAACTGCATGCAGAAAAGTGAAGTTAAACCACTCTCACACAATACATAAAAATGAAAGTAGGGAAGAGAGTTGATGTAATACTGGAAACCATAAAATAAATAAAAGATAACAGGCAAAGCACTTCATGACATTATTTCAGAGGGTGTTTTTGGTGACTCATACTCAAAAGTGAGGTAGACAAAAGCAAAAATAAATACATGGAGCTATATAACAAGCTAAAAATCTTCTACACTGCAAAACAAGCTATAATCAGAACACAAAAACATCATGGGAGAAAATATGCATCATATATTGGACAAGGTGCTAAGATCTATGATCTACAAAGAACTGATAAAGTCAACAAAAAGAAAACAAAGCACACAATCAAAAAATAGGGAGAAGAGGGCCGGTTGAGCACCATGCCATGAAGCTGTCCACAGCCTCTGCAGTGCAGGTTCAATTCCCGGCCAGCCAGGGAGATTCCCACATGGCGTGGCAGACCTCTCCTGTCTTGCCCGATGCTCCCCTCAGCAGTGCTTTTGGTCCATCTACCTGTTGTGCTCCCCGCTCTGTCTCTGGTGAATCCTCTCACCCTCCCACACCTCTGGCCTGTACCCCAGCTCTTGCATGAAAATAAATAAACCTTTAAAAATCTTTTAAAAAAAAGAACAGGGAGAAGAGCTAAATAGACATTTTTCAAAGGAGGTTATGTAGATGGCCAAGAGGCACATGGAAAAAAATGTTCAAGATGACTTATCAGGCAAGTGTAAATCAAATCTATAATGAGATACCACTCATGCTAGGGAGGAAGATCGATAAACAAAAACTGGAAACAACAAATCCTGGTGATGGTGTGGAGATAGTCAGCACTATTTACAAAAGTCAACTTATGGAAGCTATCTAAACAATCAAAGATAGAGGACTGGATTAAGAAGGTGTGGCCTATACAAACAGTGGAGTCCTACTAGGTATGCAAAAAATGATGAATTCTTGCCATTTGCATTAACATGAATAGAGATTGAAGGGATTATGTGAGGTTGAAACAAATCTAAAAGAGAAAGACAAACACCACTGGTTTCACTTAAATGTAGATATATACAAAATATAGAGAGAAACAAAACAAAGAAACTGACCAAGTAAACCAAAACAAACCCTAGAAATAGGACAGCAGAATTGCGACTACTAGATGGAGAGGAAGAGTGGGAGTATTAATCAAGAAGGAGGGTGGCAAATGGTCTATGCTAAAGGACTAAGGGATATTGACAGTGGGGATTGTGTGGCAACACATCTCTGAGGGAGTTTGAACCTGTTTCCCTAAATCATATACAGTGTTGTAAACTGATTTTAACTCAACAAAGAAAACAATTAAAATAATGAACGTAGGTACAGTCAATTATTGTCTTTAGCATTTGAGTCTTTCAAAAATGATTAAATAAGCCTGATAATTCAGATGATGTCTTCTTAAAATGCTTTTTTAAAAGATTTATTTATTTATGCATACAAGAATTGGGGTGTAGACTAGAGGTGTCAGAGAAGAGGATTCACGGGAGCAGAACATGCAGACTGACTGAAATACACTGCTGAGGGGAGCAGCGGGCGAGACAGGAGAGGTCTATTGTGCCATGTGGGTCATCTACCTGGCAGCGCATTGAACTTGTAACTGCAGTGGCTGCCAATAGCTTGATAGTGCTGTGTCTTTAACCCCTGCACCACCAGGGAGGCCCCAGCTTAAAATTTTTACAGAATATTTGCAAAATATTATTCTCAAACATCTTGTTGACAAAACACTACTCACATGTGCAATAGACCACTATAAATTGTTTTTATTATCAGTGTTGATAAAATTGACAAGTTCATTGTAGTGGTGTTAGGGGGAAAGGATGTCCTGAGATAATCCCATACAGGCTTTGTGGACCCCACCCCCACTCCCGACTAAAGGCATCAAGACATTGGGAAAGACAAATCCCATCACCACCAAAGAGAAGGTGGCTGGGACCTGAGGGTGGAGTTGGGCAGCCAGGTTGGATATAAAAACCAAACACGTGGGCCTTGGGGCTCTCGCTATCGCTTGCCTCCTGGCTTCACCGCTCCTGGCTGGCGGCCAGCTCTCAGAGCGCCATTTTGGGATTCCTGATCGGCGGATCGGGTAGGACTCCTTTAAAACTTTGTCTCCCACTTTTCTCCCAGAGCTGTACATTTCCTCATTTCCCCTTCCCTTGTAAATAAACCTTTTATTAACCTTTTGCGTGTGCCTGCAGTAGAGCATTGATAAGTCCTTTTAAGCACGCGGGTGAGGACCCATAGTCAGGCACCCCGTTTTGTATTGGGGTTGCTCTACAACAGTTGGACTAGAGAACTTAAGGTAGTATAGAGTGTATCATTTGAAAACACAATTTTCCCCTTCACAAATATCCCCCAATACACTCTAAAATAAATGATATTGCAATTTTACTGATGTGCTTTACATATGCTTTTAAAAAACAATGGGGCCTCCCTGGTGGTGCAGTGGGTTGAGCGCAGCCCTATGAAGCTGTCTGCAGTCTCTGCAGCATGGGTTTGATTCCCAGCCAGTCAGGGAGATACCCACATGGCGCAGCAGAGCCCTCCTGTCTCGCTCGCTGCTCCCCTCAGCAGGGACAGAGTGGGGAACAAAACAGGCATTGTATTTCAGTCAATCTGCCTGTTGTGCTCCCCACTCTGTTTCTGGTGAATCCTCTCACCCTCCTGCACCTCTGACCTGTACCCCAGCTCTTGTATAAATAAATAAATCTTAAAAAAATGGTTGGAAATGCTATTAAAATTCCTGATATTTAAATAAAGTTGACCCAAGTTTGAATTTGGTACCTAGAACAGTGACGTATACGTAGAAGTATCAGGTAATGAAATCTTATTATAGTGATAAAACCAGGGGAGAATCCAAATGTTGTAATAAATGACTTATCAGAAACTATGCTTGCCTCATACAAAGTCAAATGTGGCTTTAAAAATAGTTGCTTTACAGGGCCTCCCGGGTGGCGCAGCGGTTGAGTGCTGGGTTGCGAAGCTGCCTGCAGCCTCTGCAGCGCCAATTCTATCCCCGGCTGCTCCTCGGCCACCGGAGGAGGGTCCCGCATGGCACGCAGACCTCTCCTGCTGCCCGCTGCTCCCCTCAGCAGTGTACTTGGGTCCTTCTGCCTGCTCTGCTCCCCGCTCTGGCTCTGGTGAATTCTCTCACCCTCCCACGCTTCTGACTATACCCAGTGCTTGTATTAAAAAAAAAAAAAAAAAAGACTAGAGCAGAAAGCAAGAAAGTAGAAATTAAAAAAAACAGTAAATCAATGAATCAAAAAAAATAAAAAAAAGTAGTTGCTTTACAATTTCTGTAGTTTAACAGAATCTTGATTTACATTGGTAATCTGAATTCAATGACTTTGCCTCATCTTGAAAGAAATTCATTTATTCCAGGCATTAGAGATCACATTGACATAAAGGAAATTTAGAACTCCAACCTGTTAACCAAGACATGTGAAATTAAATATTTAAGAACTATCCTTATTATTGGGCCTCCCCGGTGGTGCAGCAGTTGAGCGCTGGGCTGCGAAGCTGCCCCGCAGCCTCTGCAGTGCTGGTTCAATCCCTGGCCTGTGGCAAGGGTCCCACATGACACAACAGACCTCCCCTGCCGCGCCCAGTGCTCCCCTCAGCAGTGTATTTTGTCGGTTTGCCTGTTCTGCTCCCCGCTCTGGCTCTGGTGAATTCTCTCACCCTCCTGTGCTTCTGACTGTACCCAGTGCTTGTATAAATAAATCGAAAGAAAGAAAGAAAGAAAGAGAGAGAGAGAGAGAGAGAGAGAGAGAGAGAGAGAGAGAGAGAGAAAGAAAGAAAGAAAGAAAGAAAGAAAGAAAGAAAGAAAGAAAGAAAGAAAGAAAGAAAGAAAGAAAGAAAGAAAGAAAGAAAGACTTAAAAAAATTTTTTTATCCTTATTTCTATCAAGGAATGGAGGTGGGCATTGTTCTCTTCAGAGCCTTAGTTACTCACTTAAAGGAAGATAAACATAAGATAGAACTTTTAGATCCTGAATACCAGTTCTTGTATTATTGCTATGTACTGTCAATTGCATGCATATAATATATTCTCAAAGAAATCTTATAACTTATCTTGCATCCTCCTATGTTACAGTGGGAATTGGGTATTGCATTTTAGGTAGATGATATATTGCAGTGATAAGAAAAAATGTTGGTTTTAACACAATGCAAGCTTGGATTTTACAGTAGTACTTTTCACCAATTATTAGTTTCACAGCTTTTGGTAATAAAAACTATATTTTTCCATTTCTAAATTGAGATTGTCAACACCAGCATTACTATATTGTTTAGGATTAAGAAAGACTCAAAGAATGGTAGTTATTTTGCTGTACTTTCCATTATTATTAAAAGTATCATTATTATAGAGAGGAAATTGAAGAAAACAAATATCAAACAACCAAAACAGTATGTCTGTTTACTGGAAAATGCACTGAAACAGAAGTAGAAAAAATGGCTGCTAGCTTTGGCTCGAAGTAGAATTTTCAAGTTCATTCAATGACTGTAGAATCAATTAAATTGCAATTTCATTTTGGATTTTCATTTGTAAGATGGTATGATGCTATTTTGAATCCTCAACTCATTAAGTTGTGATGGTAGTCAGATAACATATGTGAAGTTATGCTGGCAGGTATCTATGTTGATGATACATCATCTCAAAAATTTGAAAAGGTATACAAAGAGAGGAGAGCATAATATAGCATATATAAAGCACTAAGTTGTAATAATAAATTGACAAGAACACTCATCCCGAAATATAAACTTTTACTGTAGTAACTCTCTGCTTGCTGGGTCTCCATCATGCCTTCTATATCTACTTGTGACCAGATATAAAAAATAGCACAAATTTGATTCTGTGCTTATTCTTATCTTGTGCATATTCTTATCTTGTGCAGCACTATTAATAATATATTTCTTAAAATATATAGAAATGAGGGTCCTCCCTGGTGGCGCAGAGGTTAAACACAGTGCTATCGAGCTATCACCAGCCACTGGTTTGATCCCCAGCCGGCCAGGGAGCAACCCACATGGTGCAGCAGACCTCTCCTGCCTCGCCCACTGCTCCCCTCAGCAGTGTATTTCAGTACATCTGCCTGTTCTACTCCCCACTCTCTCTGGTGAATCCTCTCACCCCCCACTCCTCTGACTTACACCCCAGTTTTTGTCTGCATAAATAAATAAATCTTTAAAAAAATAATTAAATAAAATATATAGAAATAATATCACACTCGGGATATTCTTCTGCGACAAACAAAATATAGTTAAATTCCTATAATTTGCATATCATAAAATTCACCCTTTTAAATTGTACCATTCAATAGTTTTTACTATATTCACAAACATGTGCAACCATCAACTCAATCTAGTTTTATAACAATTTAAGCACACCCCAAAGACCATGCTGTACTCATTAGCAGCTACTCTCTAGTCGTGCTTGAAACCACTAACCTTTCGCAATCACCAATTGACTTCTGTGACTTGCTTTTTACTAATCATTGACTCTGAAGTTTACTTGATGTCAGTTTATGTTGATGTAACTAATATCAATTTATTCTCGGTGATTTTTTTTTTCCTGCCTAATCTGTCAGCTACTGGGAGAGATATATTACACTTTCCACCTATAATGGTTAATGTTTCAGTTTTGAATGGATGTTATTAAGGACATACACATTTATTATAATTAGATTCCTGGTGATTTGAAATTTTCATTTTCACATGATAAACAATATCTCTTAAAGTATTTTGTGCCTCAAAGCCTGATTTATTCATTTGCTATACTAACATTTTTTTTTGGCTGGTGTTTTTATGTACAATAAGTTCTTGAATAACATTATTTCATTCAGTGTCATACTGTTATAATACTGCTTAGGAAAATAAGGCAATCCATTTCTGGCTAGAACACTGTTCTTGTGGCATTTATGTTTTACCCATGTCTGCATAAACTTTCCCCAGGCACTCAGGTTTTCTCCCAAATCCCAAACATATGCACATCAGTTTCATTGGTGTGTTTTGATTACTTAGGTTTGAGTGAGTGTGAGCTCCCACAATAGAAGGGTGTCCTATCCAGGGTTGGTTCTGGCCTTCTTCAATGAGCTGCTGTGGATAAGCTCTGGACACCCTTGACCTTGAATTTGAATAAGTACGTTGGAAAATGAATGAATTTGTGCACATAATTGCTTAACATTGAATTCAAGTTTTGGGAGTAGGCCCAGAGTCCGAGGACCAAGGGGCGGCGGGGGGGAGGGTGTCTTTCTGAGTTCTTCAGCTATGAAATAATTTAACGTCATGACCAAGTTACAAAAAAGCAAGATTTTGTTGATAGGTAAGAAGGGCAGGGAAGCTCTCTGAGCATAGAGGGCTCTTGAGTGGGTAGCTGCTGAGGGGGCAAGAGACAAGGTATTTATATGGGTATAATGGGCAAAGAGTGGGGGTTTGGTCATTGGGTGTCTCACATCCATGTTGTGTCTCTTGCTGATTGGCTCAGCCTGTAGGTCCTCCTACTCTACTGAGGTCCATTGAGTTTGCAGAGTTCTAAGCTATGGAGGCCCACTGACTTTGCCCACATTGCTTTCCCAAAGCTAGCTTTGATCTGTTGCTTTAGCATTGTGTTATTATGTTAGTGTTCTGACCTTCCACTTTTCACTGGGTTGGGGAGCATGTACCCTCCTGGCCCACAAATGTTCTGCAGTCAAACTGATAAAAGGAACTACGGCACCTGGGCTTGGGGGTTTACCCTTCTGGTTCTAACCAATTGTTTCTCAGTCAGGCTGATAAACAGAGTTGGAGGCTTGGAGAACCCTATTCCTAACATCATCTGTCAATATTACATGTGTTTTGTGTCTTTATTTAGAAGTAATGCTTTTGTTTTAGGAATTTAATGCTTGCTGCTATCAATTAGTCTATGACAAATTGGTTTTATTATATGGAATACAGAGAAATATGACAGAGGCTTACACAGAACCAAACCTATAGCAAACCCTAGAATTCTCTCTGCAGACCTGAGGGGAGGGTACAAAGCAGGGTGGGTAAGGTACAGAGCAGGGTGTGCAGGGGGGTCCAAAGGACTATAATGAAGGAGTATAGGTATCTTCTTGGTGGGTGGGATATGGTAACATACATCCGCAGAGGTGTGAACCTATACTTCTGAATCATATACAGATCTATTGGTTTACATTGCTGTAAACCAATGTCACCTCAATAAAATGTAAAATACAAAATTGGCTCTTAATAGCACTTTCACTTAAAAATCACAGTTTCAAGAACTTATCAATATTTTTTTAAGATTTATTTTATTTATGTATGCATACAAGAACTGGGGTGTAGGCCAGAGTTGCGAGGGTTGAGAGGATTCATCAGAGACAGAGTGAGGAGCAGAACAGGTGGATCTACTGAAATACATTGCTGGGGGAGCAGTGGGCAAGACAGGTGAGGTCTGCTGTGCCGTGTGGGTTAGGTCCCTGGCTAGGGATTGAACTCATGTCACAGTGGCTGGCAAAGACTGATAGCCCTGAGACTTTAACCCCTGTGCCACCAGGGAGGCAAAAACCTATCAAACATTTCATGAAGATTTACTACATACTTTTCTATAACTTTACTGCTAAAGCTATAGCTCCATGAAAGGGAGAGGAACATTGCAATATTGTGGCTTGAACTAGAAATCCCAGCATACCATGCTGAACGGGGTACAAGTGGGAAGGAGTGTGAGGAGGACATACAAAATGGGGTGGAACAGAGGACAGGAGGGGGAACATAGAAAAAAGATATGCAGAGGAGAGATACTTGGGGAAGAGACACGACATCTGGAGAGTCTGCATTTGCCCCATGGCAGAGACAGTGGCAACCATTATCTTGACCTCATGGTGGATTATGTGATGCATTTTGAATTTCAGTTCTCAATTTCTATCCCAGCTTTCTATGACCTGCTTAACCCCTTTCTTGAATTTCCTCACCAGAAAGTCTTAGACTTGTAGCAGCAAGTTTTCAGATATCAGCTGCTTTGTGTTGGATCAAGCTCACCTGACCAGAAAAGGCAATTTCTGGAATTTTTCAGAAGTTTGTTATTTGAAATTCTTTTCATTAAGAGTCTGTTTCTTTGCCTATATGCATGTGGATGTTTGGATCCTTTTAGAATATGCAGCCTAACCAGTTTCAGATACTTGGGTGCCCCTTGGTCACATGGTTGCGCTTCTTGTGACTTAGCTGTGCCTTTTATAATGACCAGATTTGCCTGGTATTATCAGATACTGAAAAACCTTTTTTTTTTTAAGTACTTTCTAAAAAAGATTTATATATTTGTGCTTACAAGAGCTGGGGAGCAGGCCAGAGATACAGGGGGGTGGGGGAAGGATTTACCAGAGACAGAGTGGGGAGCAGAACAGCTGGATATACTGAAATGCACTGCTGAGGGGAGAAGCAGGAGCGACTGGAGAGGTCTGCTGTGCCATGTGGGTCACCTCTGTGGCCAGGGATCGAACTCGTGCTGCAGTGGCTGTGGATAGCTCCAGAGTGCTGCGTCTTAATCCCTTACGCCACCAGGGAGGCACCTTGAAAAATACTTTTCGTAGAGAATTTAAAAATAGAAATTTAATCAATTTGTACTTGAATACATATGGGTGTGTGGATTCACATATATTTATGTTTAATTTTATGACTGTTTATTGGCTAAAGCGGTCAATAGGCCACTATTTTATTCTTTTGGGTGTTTGATGTGCTAACCCTTGTTGTGAATGTTTTTATATCTCAGCAAAGCAGATATTTAATCAAGGGAGAGGCAATGGTATTAGTTTAGTTCATTTATTTCACAATTTAATCTGAAAATGGAAATCCTGAATATAAATTTTTCACAAACTAGAAGCAACATAATTTCTACTGCTTCCCTATAAACCATGAGCCAGTAAAAAGAAACACATTTAAGTTCTCTGGACAACTTTCTAGAGGCAAAATGTGTAAGTGCTGGAGGCCAAGTGTGTGTTTTATTAATATGTATATTTGACTATATGCTATTTTAAGCTACTGTTTTCAGACATCTGAGCAAAATCCAATCTGTGTAAAGAAAAACAAAATCTTCAGAAAGCATGCAGGAGTAGACAGTAGTCAAGAGATTTAATTAAGAATCATTTTCTAAGGAATTTGAGTCTGCATTTCTTCACTAATGAAATATCAGGGAAGAAAGTATAATAGAGATAAATAGAAATGAGTTAGAGTATGAAGTCATCTTTTTAGCTCTTTGGGTATTTAGAGCTTGCTTTTTACTTCTGTAAAATGGGGATCTTTTGTGTTCCAAGATCAATTTCCAACGAGGTATGTAGGGTAAATGATTTTTAGGCTTTTCTGCCCTGCCTGATGTGGGTACCTGCATTTGTTACATTGTTATAAATTGTGTTGTTTATTTCTGTGGGCCATGATTGCAGTATTGAGATACTCGCCCAAGAGAAGCAGAGGCAGGAGAGAGAAGGGGAGAAAACTCCAGAGAAGCCTAGAGTGAAGACTGGCCAGGGGGTGTCTTGGAGGCCTGTTGGCATCCTGGCCTCCTGGGGGCTCCTGCCTGCTGTATACCTGGTTGCTGCACTACATGTAAAAGCCTGAGAAAGCCACCGAGGACTCCAGGACTCCTCCTTTACCCGTCTGCTCTGCCGGGATCATAGAAAACCTGCTCAGTGGCCATCCTGCCGCTACAGGGTAGTAGTTTCCTTTTATCAACAAACTTTGCTCCTGTTACCAGCTGGACATCCTATAATTTAACTCAATTCTGATACTAGCTACCTGGAGGAAGTGAGAGATCCCACAGGTTAAGGGCTCAATCTCCCAAAACTGCTGCTCCCCCACTTCAAATGCCAATTGTAATCCCAGGTTGTTACCTGTGCTTTTAAGCAAAAGGCTGTAAATCAAAGGTTCCCACTACCTCATCCTTGGGTTCAATTAATTTGGTAGAGTGCCTCGCAGAACTCAGAGAACCATTTTAGATTGCTGATTTATATAAAAGAATTTAATTGAGGAACAGCCAAATGGGAAGAAGCAGAAAGGTTTATAGAAAGGGGCATAGAGCTTTCAGGTGTACCACCATTCTCCAGATATCTATGTATTCATCAACCTGGAAACTTTCCAAACCCTGTCCATTTGGGTTTTAATGGAGGTTTTATTACACAGGCTAGGGTTAGTTAATCATTGGTTAATTTACAAAAGATACCCCATTAACATAATGGTCTTATCCCTACCATCATGTAGGAAATTCTAAAAGTTTTAGAAAGTCCGTGCTAAAAATTGTGTTGAAAGCCAAGTTTATTTTTCTTATACTAAATAATATCACAGGAAACTATAGCAATACTTATGAGTTACACACTTTTTTTTTTAAGGATTGTGCTTCTATTTTATTACTAAAATAGTGAATATTAATTCCATATAAACATACTAAGAAATTATTGTCTTGGAGTTGTTAAAGAAGACAATTCTCAACTTAGAGATTTAATTCCTCTTTTAAAACAATTCATGAATTAGGCAGGTACTGTCTCGATACTGTAAATGTTTATACAAAACGAAATATATTTTCAGACAGAAAGAGGGTGGGACAAATTTATTAGGTAAAGATTTTTTCAAGCAAAACCTTTTTGCCCTAGGGACAGGAATGCATTTTATTATGCAGGATACCTCACTGGGTGGTGATTTGAAAACTCCAGATTGATTGGTTTCTGATTATACTTTGGAAGAAGATGAAACTACATTGAAATTAGTTAACAAGTCTAGGTGAGGGCCCAACAAGAACAACTCATTTTTGAGTTTACCTACTTATTTTTTTTTAAAAGATTGATTTATTCATACAAGAACTGGGGTATAGGCCAGATTCACAGGAGGGTGAGAGGATTCACCAGAGACAGAGTGGGGAACAGAACAGGCAGACTGATGAAATACACTGCTGAGGGGAGCAGTGGGTGCGACAGGAGAGGTCTGCCGCGCCATGTGGGACCCTTGTCAACCGGCTGGAATCGAACTGGTGCTACAAAGGCTGCACGTTGCTCCACTGCCTGCGCCACCAGGGGATGCCCTCTTCTTACTTATTTTTAACAGATTTAATCTCACACAAATTTGTGGATAGGTACTATTATTTCCACTATTCAAATGAGGAGACATCCAGAAGCAGAGCCCTAATCTCTTAAATGTCTTCAATGTAGTACAATGCCATCTGTAGGGTAAGTGATTTTCAGGCTTTTCTGCCCGCCTGCCATTAGGATTGCATACCAGCATTTTGTTACATTGTAATTTTCAGTTGTGTTTACTCTTTTGGGTACTGGCTACAGTATTGACATTCACCAAGAGAAGAAGAGGCAGGAGAGAGAACAGGAGGGAGAAAAGGGGAGAGAATGCCAGAGAGCTGGGAAAGAGAAAAGATCAAAGACTTGCCCTAGGGTTGAGAGGCCTTCTGGCCTCCTGGCCCCAATACCCCTCCTTGCTATGTACCTGGTTGCTGCACTACATGTA
Organism: Talpa europaea; assembly: GCF_964194135.1. Classification (NCBI taxonomy): domain Eukaryota; kingdom Metazoa; phylum Chordata; class Mammalia; order Eulipotyphla; family Talpidae; genus Talpa; species Talpa europaea. The sequence continues at coordinate 81,651,511 of NC_140071.1, read as the reverse complement.
AAATCTCAATAAAAGTCTGAAAAACTGAGGGCTCCAGGAATCTTCTTTATTTTATTTTATTTTTTTAAATTTTTATTTATTTATTTATTTTATTTATACAAGCACTGGGGTACAGTCAGAAGCGCGGGAGGGTGAGAGAATTCACCAGAGCCAGAGCGGGGAGCAGAACAGGCAGAAGGACCTAAGTACACTGCTGAGGGGAGCAGCGGGCGGCGGGAGAATTCTGTGCGCCATGCGGGACCCTCCTCTGGTGGCCGGGGAGCAGCCTGGGATCGAACCAGCGCTGCAGAGGCTGCGGGCAGCTTCGCAACCCAGAGCTCAACTGCTGTGCCACCGGGGAGGCCCTCCAGGACTCTTCTTTAGCCTGTCTGTTCAGATCAAAAAGATACCAGCTCTGTGCCTTCCTGGTACTACACCATCTCATGGTACTCTGTCATATCTTGGTTTTATTTCTATTCCTATGAATACTTTAGTTATTTCCTCCTTCGTAGTTTTAATTTTACCTGATAACTAAAGGCACTTTATTTTTTAATTATTATTATTTTTTAGATTTATTTTTTATTTATTTATGCATACAAGAACTGGGGTATAGGCCAGAGGTGTGAGGAATGAGAGGATTCACCAGAGACAGAGTGTGGAGCAGAACAGGCATATCTACTGAAATACACCTCTGAGATGAGCAGCAGGTGAGACAGGAGAGGTCTGCTGTGCCATGTGAGTATCTCCCTGGCCAGGGATTGAACTCAAGCTGCGGTGGCTGGAGGTAGCATGATAGTGCTGAGACTTTAACCCCTATGCCACCAGGAAGGCCCAACTAAAGGCAATTTTTTTTTTTGAAATTTATTTATGTATACAAGAACAGGGGAACAGGCCAGAGGTATAGGGGCTGTGAGAGGATTCACCAGAGACAGAGTGGGGAACAGAGCAGGCAGACTGAAATACACTGCTGAGGGGAGCAGCAAGTAAGACAGGAGAGGTCTGCTGCACCATGTGGGTTAGGTCTGATGTGCCATGTGGGTTATTAGTTCCCTGGCTGGTCAAAAGGGGATCAAAACCTTGCTGTAGTGGATAGCTTCACAGTACTGTGCTTAACCCCTTGTGCCACCACGGAGGTCCTAAAGGCATTTTCTAAAACCTCTGTGCTTAATCCTTTTTCTCCTTATCTTTTCATTCATTTACATAGTTTGTCTTCAGCATTCACCTCTATTGATTTTTAAATCCACATCTCCAGCTTGAGTGACTTCCTGTGCTTTAGTTTCTTTATTTTCAGTTGTTCAATGAAAAGGCAAATTTGATGTCTTCACATTTCAAACTCACCATGTGAAAACCTAATTCAATATCTTTCCTCTAAAAACTACTTTGGCTAAAATATCACTATCCCTTTTATTATTATAGTTCTGATGGGGGAATAGGAAAGGAAGGGACCACATGTAGTATAGAAATCTGCATACACACGCATAGCTCAGGATGTATGTTCACACTATGTGGCTAATGATCTGTTTTCTTTAAGCTAAAACTCTTACTTTGAACTGAGATTATTGCCCTGATGATGCCTGAATGGGTGCTAGAAGTTGACATTATCAGAAATTAACCAGGATCAGCAGGCAAGTATGAACCAGGGTCAAGATAACTAGGAGGTTAGTAAGTTCTAGAGACTGAATATGACAACTACCAGGACCATTAACTGTGATGGGCTATTTGCTTATTGTGACAGAGAGATTGCTATGGATGAATCCCCAAATGTCAGACATGACTGACATAATTTGCTACACAGGGAATCACGGGCTAGTGTAACAAAGAATTGAAACACCACACCCAAAGGGCAGTGAGCAAGGGAGCAGAAGGACTTTTCTTTAGACACAGGCCAGTTCCTGGGAACAAAGCCTCAAGGGTTAAAGAAACAGGCTAACTCCTGCCAGACCTGAGATTTATGTAACATAGATAAAAGTACAGCTCCCGCACAGGAGGGATCTCAAATGGGTTGCAGCTGGTGAAAACAACTTCAGGGTTTTTATAGTTGTGCGCATGTTTTGGGTCTAGGCGATGAATCATGGTGCTCATGCAGTTTCTTGACTTGTCACCCTTGACCAGTTTCCTAACAGATTAACCAGTGTTAGTGTCCTGGGCTTTTTTCTTGATATTGACTTTTCTCTCTTGTTATGTCTCCTGGGGGTCCCCTGTCTCTGGGGATCCCAGCCTTTACCCTCCTATTATGTCTCCCAGGGCCCAGGGCCCTATCCCCTCATTATCACTGTCTTTATTTAATGCAATGTAAAAATGCCAGCTCAAGATTATGAATTGGGGTTCTGGGAGCAGGCCCAGAGCCCCAGGGCCCCAGGTAAGCTATTTCTTAGTTCTTGTCTTCCATAAGGAAAGAATTCAAGGTCAAGACCAAAGTTACAGAAAAGCAAGAGGTTTATTGGTAAATAAGAGTAAGAGCAGGTATTGATAGGCAAGAAGGACAGGAAAGTGTTAGAGAGGTCCCAAGTGGGTAGTCACTGAAGTGACCAGAAGTAGTTGCTTATATGGGTACAGTGGGCAAGGTGTGAGGGTTGGTTGTTGGGTTTCTCTGTGTTGTGTCTCTTTCTGATTGGCTAGGCCTGCCTGGGTCTTCTAGACACCCCAGGCCCACTGAGTCTGTCCACATTACCTGGCCTACATTCCTGAAGCTGGCCTTGCTCCATTGCTCTAGAATTGTGTTATTGTGTTGGTGTACTGAACTCTCAAAACAGATTGATAAATGGGCTTAGGGCACCTGGGCTTGGGGGGTAAGGGGCAGGTGGCGGTGGTGCCCTCCTGGTTCCAATTTAGTGTTTCTCAATCAGCCTGATAAATGGATTTAGGGGCTTGGGGCACCCTGTTCTTAACTGACTTCCTCCTTCATTGAGATGTCAAAATGTTTTCTTCAGGGTTTTATGCCTGCAATTCCCTCAGATCCATGGCCAGATTTCTGAAAAAATAAAGAACTTACAGGTTCAATTTCTGTGTCTGCTTACCAGTTTCTATGATGACAGGAGGCACCAAGAACCCAGTCTATTCTGGTAACATTTTGAGGCCTAAAATTCTTTTACTCTTTTTGGGTACAACATGAAATTGGGTGTGTCTCCCATTTCTTCTCAGCTTTCTAGGCCTACATTTATCCCTGCTTATAACCTCATTATAACTATCACCTGGGTTATCCTTAGCAGTTTTAATTGAGCTTCCACTTCTAATAGCCTCTCTCTCTCTTTATTTTGGGAAAATGCAATTATTTTTCAAGTTATTTTGGCTATTGGAGAATGTTTCCACTCTTTTTATATTTATTTTTCCCCCACTACTATCCCATGTGTCTCATCGTCTCTCCAGTTGATGCCCTTTCATAGGGTAAGGTAAAAAGTATCAGGCTTTTCTGCCCTCCCACCATTAGGATTGATGATGGAATCCTGTGGTTCTGAATTTCAGCATGCCTGATAGTGGGCACCTGGAGTAGGGTGTGGGCATATGTAGGTGGGTACACCTGGCCTGGGAGACTGAGCTTTTAAGGGCAGCGTCCACCAGTGAAAGGAACATCAGAGCAAAAGAGAACCAGCAGAGAGAGAGAATGGAAGACCAGAGGGAACAGCAGAACCACCAGAACCAGAACGAGGCCACAAGAGAACACCAGAGTCCAGAAAGAGTGATGACTTGCCAGTGGCTGGGAGGCCTGCCTGCCTCCTGGCCCCCCCAGCACCCCTGCCTGCTATGTACCTGGTAAAATACTAATACAAATCTGAAAAAGCCACCAAGGGCTCCAGGACTCTCTCCTTTGCTCGGATCAGAGAAAACCTGCCCTGTGTCTTCCTGCCACTACACCTTTCATTCTGCATTCTCCTTCTCCTCAATGTGGGCCTACACCAGGATTAAAGTCCTGCCTATCTCATAGGCACACACTCTCTGATGTTGCAAGATAAATTCAGTGTTCTTTCATGTTGACACAGGCTCAGAAAATTGGGTTTTCCTTTGATTCTTTTATGTAGGCATAGTCACTTTGGATATCCATTTCATAGGTATCACCATCCTAGGAGGATCTTCTGAGAGGTCAACAACTCCTAGGGTTCCATCCAAAAATATTGACCCACATCTTCACTACTCTCCAACACCTTAGAAGGGTTATTTGGAGCTTCTATCACTTGCATCTTCTGCCTAGATTTTCAGTCCCAGGAGAACAGTCCATAGGTTACTTGTCCAAGGCTCTAACTCACTTGCATCTCATTTCTGAGAAAAGGGTGGACTTGTTCTCTGTGATTGCCATTTTAAATCCATTGTTAGATTATGAACTTCATTTCAATACTCCTAGAAACCAAAATATTTGAAATCCAAAAGTTCTGGTCCTTGCATTTCACAAATGCTGGCCTACTTATGGGTTTAAAAAGTCAATTGGGATACAGATATTCCCACTTTCCTTTTCACTCAGGAAAACTAGGACACCCAGTAGCACTATTCAGGCAGCCTACTAGTCTGAGAAGATAGAAATTGACTACAGCTGGGGCACAAAGAGAACTCACCTCACATTCACAGAATGCCCAGGATGGATAGGCACCATTCACTCACTTCTGTTCCCTCTTTCCTTAGAGAATGCTGCTTCTCTGGCTTTAGCCAAACCCAGGCATCAATGAAGAAAAGGATTGGCCTGGCTGCTTTGCCCCTACATAACAACAGCTTGACCCAGTTTCTTTCTTTTATTTGTTCACAACCTATTCATTTGGGGGAAAATTTTGTTTGGGGAGTGTTACTTACGATATATACTGCTTCCAGAAAGGATTTTTGGTGTCATGTATTAAGAGAGAAACATGCAGATTATTTTAAACTTTTTTCTCTCTTTTATCCCCACCAACATCCCTTCTTCCTCTTAATCTCAGAGCTCCCAGGATATTTTCTGATATCCAGTAATTTTGAAAGTGGTCCACATGTCAAATTATCTGTGATACGAACATATAATATTTGATTTTATTTTTCTGATTTACTTTGCTGCAACTAATTCTCCAATTTCCCTCCATTTTGTTGAAAATGGCTTTATTTCCTCCCTGGTGGCTCAGGTGGTTGAGCGCCGCACTGTAACCTGTCCGCAGCCTCTGCAGTGCCGGTTCAATCCTGGCCTGCTGGTGAGAATCCCACATGGTGAAGCAGAACTCTCCTGTCTCGCCCACTGCTCCCCTCAGCAGTGTATTTCATCAGTCTGACTGTTCTGTTCCCCGCTCTATCTCTGGTGAATCCTCTCACCCTCCTGTGCATCTGGCCTGTACCCCGGTTCTTTTATAAAAATAAATCTTAAAAAAAAAAAAAGACTATATTTCATCCTTTCTTGTGGTGATATAATACTCCATGTTGTGTATATATTATACAATTATTTTTTTAATATTTATTTATTTATGCATATAAGAGGTGGGGTGCAAGTCAGAGATGCGGGGGAGTGGGTGAGAGGATTCACCAGAGGGATAGTGGGAGCAGAACCGACAGATCTACTGAAATACACTGCTGAGGGGAGCAGTGGGTGAGTCAGGAGAGGTCTGCTTTGCCATGTGGATAGCTCCCTGCCCGGGGATTGAACTCTTGCTGCAGAGGCTGCGGATAGCTTCATAGTGTTGTGTATTAACCCCTTGTGCCACCAGGGAGACCCCTTATATAATTTTGATACATGCATGTGTTGAAGGAGATTTAGACTGCTTTCATGTCTTATGTATTGTAAATAATGCTTCTGTATTTTGAAAGATACAGGTTTTGTTGTTGATGATGATGGTTTCATATTCTATGGATATATGCCAAGACTGGGAATGCCTGGTCTTTTCTACTTTTAATTATATAAGGTAAATCCAGAGTGGTGAAACCATTGGCAAAGCCAAATTTCCATAAAGGTTTCACCAGTTAACATTCCCAGCACAAATGTAATAATTTCCTTTGTTCTCCATATCCTCTTCAGCTCTTGTTGTTGGTTTTATTTTTTCATGCCATTCTCATGGGTGAGAGGAGGTATCCATTGGAACTTTAATATGCCTCTCTATTATTTAGGAGTGACAATGAACAATTTTTATGTCTTTTGACCTCTGGGTAGTCTCTTCAATGAGCTGTCTATTCATATGTTCTACCCATTTGGGTTCTTTCTTTGCTGTTGAATTGTAAGAGTCTTTTATATATCTTCAATATTAATTCCATATCAGTTGTAGCTTGTGTATATAATTTTTTCTGATTCAGTAGATTATTTAATTGTCTTATATTTTCTTTCACTGATGCATAAAAGCTTTTTAACTGAGATTATTTCAATTGTTATTTTTGTTTTTAATTCCCTTGACATAAGAGTTGAGTCACCAAAAATATCTTTATTGTAGATGCTGTGGAATGTATCACCAAAGTTTTCCTCTATGTAATTTTATTGTTGTAAGTCTTATATCTAAATCTTTAATACATTTGGAATTTATTTTTATGTATGGTGTTAAGAAAGTCACACAAAAAAAGAATGAAGTTGGATAGCTCTTTTTCCAGCACTATTTATTAAAGAGTTTGTTTTATTTCATGGTCTTATATATTTTAGCATAGATTAGGTGCTGGTATATGCATGGATTTATTTCTGTACTTGCAATCTATTTTTGTCTTATTACTGTATTATTTTTGATACTGTTACTTTACAGTAAAATTTGACATGACATCTCCATTTCTGTGCTCTTCCCTTTTTTTTTTTTAACAGTGATTCTTTTTTTAAAATTAATTAATTATTTATTTATACAAGCACTGGGGTGCAGTGTGGGAGAAGTGTGGGAGGGTGAGAAGAATTCACCAGAGCCAGAATGGAGAGCAGAACAGGCAGACTGATGAAGTACACTGCTGAGGGAAACAGCGGGTGACAGGAGAGGTCTGCGCTCCATGTGGGACCCTCGCCCGTCTGTCGGGGATTGAACCGGCACTGCAGAGGCTGCAGGCAGCTTCTCAACCCAGCGCTCAACCGCTGCGCCACTGGGGAGGCCCTCTCTGCCCTTCTTTTAAGTTTCTTTTGCAGCTCAAGGCCTTTTATGGGTCCATATAAATTTCAACATTTTTTTGTTCAGTTTCTTTGAGTAATATTGCCATTATTATTCTGGGGACTGCATAAAATGTGTCCATCACTTTTAGAAAAGATAGTCATTTTGATCATATGGATTCTTCCCATTCATAAACATCTTCTTAGGTATATAGACATACTATTTATAACATTGTAGCTCTTGTTGTAGATGTATTTCACATCTATTGTTAGGTTGATTCTGAGGTATTAATTTTTTTTGAAGATATTAAAATGGAGTTGTCTTCTTAATGTCTCTTGTTTTTTGTACATTGTTTGTATATAAAAAGTTATGGATTTTTGTATGTTTCTGTAGCCCACCACTTTGCTATATTCATTTATTTTTTCTAGCATCTTTTTGATTGAATCTTTAGGATCTTAAATATAAACTATATCATTAGTAAATACAATTTCACTTATTTTCATATTTGAAGTCTATTCCTTTCTTTTGTCTGACATCTTTGGTCAAAACCTTGAGTACTAAGTTAAACAGAAGTGATGAAAATGGACACCCTTCGTCCTTGCCTTGTGCAGGACCTTGGAGGAAAAACTTTCACTTTTCCTCATTAAGTATTAGATTGACTGTTGATTTGTGATATATGGTATTCATTATATTGAGGTAGGTGCCTTCTACTTCTATTTTATTTAGAGTTTTCATCATAAATGTTTTTTTCTAAAGATTTTTTTACTCATGCCTACAAGAACTGGGGTACAGGCCAGATGTGCAAGGGTGAGAGGATTCACCAGAGACAGAGTGGGGCGCAGAACAGGCAGACAGATTGAAATACACTGCTAAGGGGAGCAGCGGGCAAGACAGAAGAGGTCTGCTGCGCCACATGGGTTGCTCCCTGGTCGACCAGGGGATTGGACTTGTGCTGTAGAGGCTGTGGATTGCTTCATAGTGCGGTGCTTAACCCCTTGCGCCACCAGGGAGGCCCCATACATGGTTTTTGAATCTCATTAAATGCTTTCTCTGCCACTATTGATAATATGATTTTTTAAAGATTTATTTATTTATGCATACAAGAACTGGGGTACAGGCCAGAGGTGTGTGGGGGTGAGAGGATTCACCAGAGACAGACAGAGTAGGGAACAGAACAGGCAGAGTGACTGAAATACACTGATGAGGGGAGCAACAGGAGAGACACAGGAGAGGTCTGGGTAGCTCCTTGGCTGTCAGGGGATCGAACTGGTGCTGCAGAGGCTGCGGATAGCTTCACAGTGCTGCGCATAACCCCTTGAATTACCACGGAGTCCTGATGATATATGATTTTTATCTTCACATTTATTGATATGGTATTACGTTAATTGACTTAACTGTATTAAATTTCCATCTTTGCAACTCTGGGAAGAATCCCACTTGATCATGGTGTATAATACTTGTGATATAGCATTGAATTCAATTTGTTAGTTTTTTATTGAAAGTTTTTTGTATCAATGTACTTCAAAGATATTGGTCTCCAGTTTTTATGTCCTGTGTTGTCTTTTTGTAGTTTTAGTATTAAGGTAACATTGACATTACCAAATGTATTATGGAGAATTTCTTTTGAGAAGATAAATTAAATACAGGAACCCCTAGCTATGGGTATAGTCAGAAGTGCGGGAGAGAGAGAATTCACAAGAGCCAGAGCGAGGAACAGAATAGGCAGATTGACAAAATACACTGCTGAGGGGAGTAGTGGGCGCGACAGGAGCGGTCTGCGCACCATGTGGGACCCTCGCCGGCAGGCAGCCTGGGATCGAACCAGCTCTGCAGAGGCTGTGGGCAGCTTCGCAGCCCAAAGCTCAACCGCTGCGCCACCAGGGGAGGCCCCCAAGTTTTTCTTATTTTTTTTTTTTTAATACAGGCAAGCCTGAAGAGCCCTCACAGGCAGCCTGTCAATCTTTTTTTAATTATTATTACTTTAATTTTAATTTTTTATTTTATTTTATTATTATTTTTTTATTTATTTGTACAAGCACTGGGTACAATCAGAAGTGCGAAGGGTGAGAGAATTCACCAGGGCCAGAGCGGGGAGCAGAGCAGGCAGAAGGACCCAAGCACACTGCTGAGGGGAGCAGCGGGAGGCAGGAGAGGTCTACGCGCCATGTGGGACCTTCCTCTGGTGGCCGGGGAGCAGCCGGGGATTGAACCAGCGCTGCAGAGGCTGAGGTCAGCTTCGCAACCCAGCGCTCAATCGCGGCGCCACCGGGGAGGCCCTTTTTCTTGTATTTTTAAGAATAATCTGAGCATTAGTTTTTTCATTAAAAGTTTGGTAAAATTCATTTCTATAATCATTTGGTTCTCTGGATTTTTTTTTTTTTGGATAGGTATTTATTTTTAAAGTTTTATTTATTTATCCATACAAGTGCTGGGGTGTCCACCAGAGTTGCAGGGGATATGAGAGGATTCATAAGACACAGAGTGTGGAATTCGTAAGGGACAGAGGTAGATCGACTGAAATACACTGCTGAGGGGAGCAGTGGAGAAAATAGGAGAGGTCTGCTATGCTATGTGGGTTATCTCCCTTGGCTAGGGATTAAACTCATGGGCAGTGGCTGTGAATAGCTTCACAGTGCTGATATGTAACCCCTTTGTGAGGTTTATAATTACTACCTCAATTTCCATATTTGTGATTAGTTTGTTCAGTTCATCTGTTTCTTTCTTGGTTAGCCTTCTAGATTATCTTGATTTATAAATTTACCTACTTCTTAAAGGTCTTCAATTTACTTAGCATATAGTTGTCCATAGTAATTTCTTATATTTCTGTAATATTTGTAGTGATTTTCCTCTCTCATTTGGGACTGTTCATTGAGGTTTATTGTTCCTTTGTTCTCTCTCTCTCTCTCTCTTCTTTCCATAGCTAGGGGTTCCTGTATTTAATTTATCTTCTCAAAGAAATCAGTTTGTTTTATTTAATTTTTTGTATAGTATTTTTGTTCTCTATTGCATTTATTGTCACTCTTATTTTTTATTATTTCCTTGTTCTCCATTTGTTTCTGATTTTAAAATTTGCTTTAGGGGCAATGTTAGGTTGTTTATTTGTATTTTTTCTTGCTTTTTTAGATGGGTCTGTATATCAATTACCTTACCCTTTATTTTTTAAAAAAAAATTAAAAGACTTTATTTATTTATACATACAGGAACTGGGGTACATGCCAGAGGTGTGGGTAATGAGAGGATTCACCAGAGACAGAGTGGGGAACAGAATAGGCAGATTGACTGAAATACACTGCTGAGGGGAGCAATAGGCCAGTCAGGAGAGGTCTGCTACACCATGTGGGTTAGATCTCTTGGCAGCAGATGATCTAACTCATGCAGTTCTGCAGTGACTGTGGAAAGCTTCATAGTGCTGCAACTTAACCTCTTGCGCCACACTAAAATTTTATCTTTTATAGGACCCAGGGTTTCCATTCCTAAGAATCTACCCAAAGGGTACAAAAACAGTAATTCAAAAGGAAATCTGCATTCCTATGTTTATTGCAGCACTATTTACAACAGCCAAAATATGCAAACTAAATTCCCCAGATGAGTGGATCAAGAAGATGCGGTATATATATAAACAATGGAATACTACTTGGTGATCATAAAAGTTAAATTCATGCCATTTATGGCAATATGGATGGAGCTGGAGGGACTATGTTAAGCTGGAGGGATTATGTTAAATCAGAAGGAAAAAGATAAACATTGGATGTTTCACTTATATGTGGAATATAGAGCAAGCAAACAAAGTGTCAGGAAAAAGACAAGGCTTTTAAGCTGACCCTAGATCTGAGGCATACAGCAGGGGGAGGGGGATGCAGATGGATCAAAACAGGGAAGGGAGAGCACAAAGGACTGTGGTGATGGATCACTGAAGCTATGGTGGTGTGAGAACTACAGGGATTATACCTGAGGAGGAGAAAACCAATACTATTCAAAAATTAACAAAGATGTAAGAAAATAAGTAAAAGAAAAAAAAAATACAGAGCCCTTCTTTATATCCTTTTGTTCTTAATTGAAAGATTATTTTATTAAACATATATATATATATAGCTGTCCTGATTTTTTCTTTTTGGTTTTATTTGCCTTTTTGCTTATAACAACCTTCTGTTCATTAATTCTAAGTTTTTGGTTGTCTTTGTTTTTTGCTGTTTCTTGTAAATAGAAGATTGGGCTTCATTTGAAAATACAATCAAGTCCTCGCTGGTGGTGCAAGGGGTTAAAACTCAACCTACAAGGCTATCTGCAGCCACTGCAGCACGAGTTTGATCCCTGGCCAGGGAGCAAGCCACATGGTGCAGCAGATTTCGCCTGACTCACCTGCTGCTCCCCTCAGCATTGTATTTCAGTCAATCTACCTGGTGAATCCTCTGTTTCTGGTGAATCTTTTCACCCCCCCACTCCCCACCTCTGGTCTATATCCCAGTTCTTGTGTGCATAAATAAATAAATCTTTAAAAAAATAAACATGAGAATACAATCAGACTCTCTGCATCCTTTCACTGGCACGTTCAAGACATTTACATTTAGAGTAATTACTGACATGTAAGTGTTTATTGCCATTTTGTTATATATTTATTATTTGCTTTGGTTTGTCTTGTCATTTTTATTTTTCTTAAGATTTCCTGTTATGTTCTGTTTAGGAGCCATTCTCCATCGACTTATGTGTTACTTCTATTACTTTATGTTTGGGGATTGTCCTGAGCTTAACATATGATGAACTATTTGTGTGATCTATTGCATAGTCTGGTCTCTGGCTAGTTTTGGTGGGCCATATTGCTACTTTCCTCCTCCCCCTGTCAAGTATTTTAGTTTTGTATTGCCTCAATAGTCATTATTCTATTGCTTTATAATCACTCCTTTAGAATTACGTTTGTATGCTGCTTGGTATTAATAAATTCTTTTAGTTTTTGCTTTTTAGTAACATCCTTTACTTTTCCTTCTATCTTGACTATTTATCTGGTTGGGTCAAGAGTTTGCATTGGGAGTCTTTTTCCTTTTTCAGAATTATTTATGCATACAAGAACTGGGGTACAGGCCAGAGTGGAGTCACCAGAGACAGAGTGGGGAGCAGAACAGGCAGATTGACTGAAATACACTGCTGAGGGGAGCAGCGGGTGAGACAAGAGAGATCTTCTGCGCCATGTGGTAGGTCCCTGGCTGGCTGGGGATAGACCTGGTGCTACAGTGGCTGCGGATCACTTCATAGGTTGCGTCTTAACATCCTTGCGCCACCAGGGAGGCCCCGGGAGTCTTTTTCTATAAGAACTTCAAATAACTCTTCCTGCCCTTTGTGTGTATAATGTTACTGTTGAAAAGTCTGCTGATTTCTGTTCCCTAATAGGTCACCCATTTTTTTGATACCTTTTTTTTTTAAGATTTTATTTATTTACGCATATAAGAACTGGGGTGCAGGCCAGAGGTGTGAGGAGTGAGAGGATTCACCAGAGACAGAGTGGGGAACAAAACAGGCAGACTGATTGAAATACACTGCTGAGTGGAGCACCAGATGAGTCAGGAGAGGTCTGTTACCATGTGGGCAGCCCCATGGCCACCCAGGGATTGAACTTGTGCTGTGAAGGTTGCAGACAGCCTCACAGTGCTGTGTTCAACCCCATGCGCCACCAGGGAGGCCCCTTTTTTGATACTTTTAATATCTGTCCTTGTCATTGGTTCTTTTTTTAAAAAAAGATTTATTTTTATCTATACAAGAACTGGGGTACAGGTCAGAGGCGTGGGAGTATGAGAGAATTCACCAGAGACAGAACGGGGAGCAGAACAGGCACAGGGACTGAAGACCCGAAGACACTGCTGAGGGGAGCAGCGGGCGATGCAGGAGAGATCGGCCACGCCATGTGGGTTTCTCCCTGGCTGGCCGGGAATCGAACCAGTGCTGCAGAGGCTGAGGACAGCTTCACAGCGTGGCACTCAATCTGCTGCGCCACCAGAAAGGCCCTTTATCATTGGTTCTTGACAGTCTTTTTTTTTGTTTTAAAGATTTATTTGTTTATGCATACAAGAACTAGGGTACAGGTCAGAGGCATGGGGAGTGAGAGGATCCACCAGAGACAGAATGGAACAGAACAGGTGGATTGACTGAAATACACTGCTGAGGGGAGCGGTGGGTGAGTCAGGAGAGGTCTGCTGTGCCATGTGGGTTACTTCCCTGGCTGGGGATTGAACTCGTGCTGCAGTAGTTGGGTATAGCTCATAGTGCTGATGCTTAACCCCTGGGCCACCAGGGAGGCCTGGGTTCTTGATAGTCTTACTGTTATCTTTCTCAGTGTATAAATGCTGTTTGAAATTTTATTTGGAACTCTTTGGGCCTCTTGGATCATAACTTACTCTGGATCATTTCCCAGAGTAAGATATTTTTTACTGATTATTTCTTTAAATAGGCTTTCTAATGCCATTCACTTTTTCTTTTCCTTCTGGAACCCCCATCATATGGATGGATATAATTTCCCTTTAAGTTGTCCCAGAAAGCTCTTACACTGTTTTCATTTCTGAAAATTCACTTCTCTCTGCCTAGTTCTATTCTTGTGTTCTCCAACATTGTCTTTTCAAGCTTATTAGTTCTCTTAAGTGCTTTTGTTTTTCTGCTACTGAAGCCTTCAACTTTATTTTTAAATCAGCAGTAGTGTTTTTAATTCCATTATTTCTGAATGTACCTGCCTCATAATTATCTTTATTCTGTTGTTGTATCACATCCCTTTTTTTTTTTTTTTAATGTTCTATCAGCATTGCCATAACTATTGCTCTAAATTCAGGAATCCTTTCAAGATTTTTTGTTCTGGCATTTGTACTGTGTTCTTCTGTCTCTTCATTTTTGATTTTATATAGGTTTTAGTAGGGCTAGATTTTCTCTGTTGTTTTTGTAGTCCTTGGTGTAGTTAGGGGACTGTACTGATGAGAGGTAGTAAGTATACACGAGGGCCAGTGAGGCAAGAGGCGTCAAAGGATCACCTATATGGTAGACTTAGGAATTTGAACATCCCATTGTAAAGCATTTCTTTGTGGATATTGACAAATGGTTTAATTATTTTCAGCCTGGTGGAGGGGATGGCAGGTATTTTGTATGTCTTAGCTTTGGGTGTGGGTGGTGTTTCACATATCTCATTCTGGACTTCATTAGCAGTCACTTGTAAATTTCAGGTACTCTGTCTTGATTCTGGCTACAGTTGCTTTGTGTTAGGTGCCTCAGATTCTTGGCCATACATAAAGTAAATGAGATAAGAATCCTGTATATGACAGGATTCATGTTTCCCTGAATGCTCCATATCTGAATATAAGGACCAGATGATGACAGGAACAAAATAATTCCTATAGATCCCTTCCCACACTAAAATATAGTCAATATTATATAACTTTACTAAGTTCTCCCCATTTTGAGACAGTTTCTTTGCATGCTAGTTTTCATAATTTTTTTGTTACAGGAAAAAAAATACTTGTCCTTCGTGCACTCTGTCTTGGCAGAGTCTTTTATTTGGCCCAGACATCTAGTAAGACATCAAACCCATTGATTTTAGTTAAAATGCTTTTGAATAATCAAGAGCATTCATAATTTGATGTACATCTTCCTTTCTAGTGTAGTTTTCCCTAAGGTCTTTTAAAAAGTTGCCCACTCTGCTTGCAAATGGGACTATTTCCATTTCTTAACCATATCTTGTTTTTGAGAAATGTGGTTTTCTAATTCTGTTCTCTGTCTCCCTTTTTCCCATTACATAGCCCCACCCAAATTGAATCATTAACACTATTAATTCCTTTGTATTTGGAATTTATACAATATTCATGGAATGCAGAACTGCCTAATTTTTGTGTGTCAGCATGTCTTACCTTATCTAGTAATCTGTGATAGAGAGAACTGGTATTTAATTAGAATTCCTAAAGAGAAGGCACAGTGTCTTTTCAAGAACTTTGGGTGATAGCACTAATTTCAAAGAGATAAAGAGGCCAGGAATTGTCTAATAACCATTGGCATTTTGAATTATAGTTTGATAAAATTCAAATATCAGGTACTAGTTTGTGTATTAAAAAATGATTCCTTACATCTTGCCACAACATACTCATTACTTATTTTACCTTTCACGTGAAAGATATTTTCAGCAGTGAGACTGAATTGCAGTGACTGAAAATTAGCCTATTTGATTTTGTTCTAGTATTTTTCAGCACTACTAAAGAGTGACATTTTGCCCTTATATATAACAATTCTAAATTCAATGAAGAAGATATTTGCAGTTCTGTAAATATCACTTTGGCATTTTATGTTTTGTAGGAAAGATCTTTTACATTGCATTTCATAGCATAGTTTGAGGTTTTTAAATGCCAGCAAGAGACATAGAAATAGACCTTTCCAGGCGATAACACCAAGTTTCAAATACAACATTGAGGAATTTGAAGAACTTTTGGAGGTTATTTTAAAGAGTAAAGATGTTATTTGATGAAATAATATAGGGCTCCAGCTTATTTATTGTCTCATAGGAAAAAAAATGGAACACTTTTGAATATCAGAAGGGAGAATGGTTTTATACTTGATTTCTTTTATATACAATTTACATGGTCACCTGGAATATTAGATGGTGGCTTGGAAACAAAATAGACTGGGAAATCTTGGTATATCTTGGTAAGTTGCGAAGAATGAAGGTATCCGTAATAGAAATATTAAAGTTGGATTATGTATCAATCATTTTATAATCTAGAAAGAATAAGTTCATGAAAATCTAGGCTTTGCAGTCGACATTTACGGCCACGGGAGGAGGGTCCCACATGGCGTGCAGACCTCTCCTGTCACGCCCGCTGCTCCCCTCAGCAGTGCACTTTGGTCCTTCTGCCTGCTCTGCTCCCCGCTCTGGCTCTGGTGAATTCTCTCACCCTCCCTTGCTTCTGACTATACCCAGTGCTTGTCTAAATAAATAAATAAATAAATAAATCTTTAAAAAAATGTAAAAAAATTAGATTAAAGATTTATTTTTATTTATTTATGCATACAGGAATTGGGGTGTAGGCCATAGGTGCAGGGAGGTGAGAAGATTCACCAGAGACAGAGTGGGGAGCAGAACATGAAGAACTACTGAAATACACTTTTGAGGGGCGGAGGGAGGACAGCAAAGGTCTGCTGTACCATGTGAGTTAGATCGTTGGTTGGGGATAGAACTCATGCAACAGTGACTGGCCATAGATTGATAGCACTGAAACTTTAATCCCTCTGCTACCAAGGAGGCTCTGCAGTATACATTTAGATATTCAGTGTGGCTTAAGGTTTTTGTCAAATTATTTTTGCAATATAATCAGTCATGTTGACATACAAATTAACATCAATTATACAAATATCCTTTACCTATCACATAGACATTTTTTCCTATGTTATCTTTGGAATTTAAACGCCAGGAGTTATGACAGCTTTAAGCAGTCATGAACTACTGACTTTGGCATGGAAATGCAGATAATTCAATCTCATAATAGTACAAGGTTTACTGTTTCTAACATTATTTAGAAAAAAATAATTTTAGCTGTAATTGCTTCACCAGTTATTAATTATTGTTTACCACACAGCATAATAGATTACACGAACTAACAAAAGATTCTTAAACATGTCTTTTGACTTTTCTTAAAAGCAGCCTTGATTAAAAACAATTCATTGCCATTTTTACTTATTACTCTGACCTAGAATAAAGTTAGCCCTATAATTTAACAATTTTATATTTTACACTTGGTCCTGAGAGGAAACAGCCAGGGTTATGTTTGTGTTCATTACATACTTATAAAAGAATATGATCTCTAACAGAAAGTCATTAATTATGTGGGGTTGACCTATCCTTGTATGAGAAAAATACCGTAGAAAGAAAAAGACTTTTTTTTTATGTTGTTAGTAGGTAAATTGGCAAGCATAGTGTAAAACTTCTATTATTGGTCCTTTTCCCACTCTTTGGAATTTCCCTGAGTTATTTAATTATTAACCTTGACTTCATCTATTACCTACATACTGATATTCCTAAAATCCCAACTAAGATACCAAGTCATGCTTCAAAATACTATGCTCAATTACTATATTTTGTTATTTATCTATTGCCATGTAACATATAAGCCCAATACATAATGACATAAAAACACAAACATTTATGTCACTGGTTCTACGAGTCAGGAATTTGGGCTTTCTGGTCTAGGGTTATTCGTAGGGTTATAATGCAGGTATAGGTCTTGACTGTTGTCTCATATGAAATTTCAACTAAACTAGACTTTGTTTGCAAGTTCATGCTTGGGATTACAGGATGCACTACTTAGCAAGCTATTGATTTGAAGTATCTCCTAAGTTTTTTGCCCCATAAGAATCTCCACCGGACAGTTCATAATCTTGTTTCTGTCAGAGTGAGGGGGGGAGAGAAGCCAGTCTTACAGTATCCTAATATTGCAGGTTTCAACTCATCAATTTTGCCATATGCTGTTCATTAGAAGAGTCATTTAATCTAATTCTCCTAAGGTGAGGGGATTAATAAAGGGCATTAATATCAGGAAGTGGATTATTCTGGACTTAGAGGTACCCTACCAAAAGTTCCGATTAAATATTTCCTTCTAGGGTATCATCTGCAGTTAATGCTCAAAAAGTCCAAAATTGATTGAATTGGTATTGTTTTTTATAAGATTTATTTATTTATGCATATAAGGCCAGAGATGTGGAGGGTGAGATGATTCACCAGAGACAGAGTGGGGAACAAAACAGGCTGACTGAGTGAAATACACTGCTGAGGAGAGCAGTGGGCGAGACGGGAGAGGTCTGCTGCGCCATGTGGGTTGCTCCCTGGCTGGCCTGGAATTGAACGGGTGCTGCAGAGGCTGAGGATTGCTTCACAGTGCGGTGCTTAACTCCTTGAGCCACCAGGGAGGCCCAGATGTTGCCTTTGGACCCGCTTCCTTCTGTCATCTTTATCTTGAATATGGGGTACAGATTATGATCAATACAGTTTCCGTTCTTGTGTGCAGTGTGAGTGTGGATTTTTGTTTTAGTGTGCATACTCATTAATTTTTTTGGCATTATTGTAATTTTGTATTGTCTAAAGGGTTAGTTGATGTAAGTTTATATTAATATTACTAATTGAGAGAGCCTATAGACAGAGTACAGCAGAAAAGGGACACAGTCTGGGTATGTAATATCAGTAGACTGTATTTTTATTGAATTTTTATGAAAGATCAAATCTATCTAATATTTTTCTTTCCGGTCTCGGTTTTTTGGTTTTTGTTTTGTTTTGTTTACAAATGTGTGCCCTATTGATACCTGGCCTCCTTACTGATGCAAAACCACATTTACTTGTAGAAACTGGTCTGAGTCAAACAGATCCCATATTGTCACAAAGCTGCTATGTTGAGATTCTAAGTGAAAATTAAACAAACTGACTCAGTAATTTAGCATCTCTAAGAAATGAGAGACATCTTCTGATTATTTAAGCAAATATGCACACTGCAGATTTCTGTCTGGAAACTATTTGCCCACCAATCTTGGATAGAAAAATGAGCTTGAAAGCCAATTCAAAAGTATAACCAAAAATGACCTAGCCACACACCAAGCCCCTGGCTTGATACTTTAAAACTCCCCATGCTCTGTCTCTGACAGTGCATACACTTGGAATGACCCATTGTCTTACACTCAAATCATGACTTCTTTTTTCAGATAAACTCCTTTCTAACTAATATTATATCTCTATCGTTTTGTTTGGGCTAATACACCCTCATGCCAGGTGGAAGTACACCTGTCCATCCACTTCATGCCCTCTTCTGCTTGGGGAGGCTGTAGAACTTGCCTGCCTAGCATGCTGCTTTGGAATATCAAGGGAAGAATGAGCTAAGAGGAGGAAATGTAGTTTATACTAGAGACTTCACTCAACTGCAGTTCTTATATTGTCAAATTATAGGAATTAAAACCATCCTCTACTTGCTGCCTTTCTTTCTTAAGCAAAGGAGTCAAAACATCTTTTGGAAGCAATGACAATCTATTTTTTTTTTTTTTACATACAGAAAATCTCTAATAAATGTTATTTTAAATTAAGTCAGCTGTATTTATGCTTTGCAGATATAGTTACATGTCTTCATATATACACATATGCATATGTGTATACAGATAAACAGACATATGTATACATATGCATTTTTTTTTAAATTTTTTTTTTATACAAGCACTGGGTACAGTCAGAAGCATGGGAGGGTGAGAGAATGCACCAGAGCCAGAGCGGTGAGCAGAACAGACAGACTGAAGAAATACACTGGGAGCAGCGGGCACGGCAGGAGAGGTGTACATGCCATGTGGGACCCTTGCCAGCGGCCAGGGATTGAACTGGCGCTGCAGAGGCTGTGGGCAGCTTTGCAGCCCAGCACTCAACCACTGTGCCACCAGGGGAGGCCCTACATGTGTATTTTTATTTACATTTTTATATTAATGTTTTTAATTTTTTACATCATTGCTCATTTTTAAACAATATTTCCTTCCCTCTACCCCCTCAGGTATAGTCCCCATAGAGTTTCCTTCACCAATGCTCTCAATGGCAATCTATTTGGTAATTATTTCTCATTAAAATTTTTGAGAATATAGATATTATTTTCAAGTGATTCTTTCTTTTTTTTTGTGTTCTACTGATAATTTCTTTTGGTATCTGGATGTGTAGGAATGGAGATAAATTAGAAATTTGTACTCACCTGGATATTTTACACATAAAAAAAAAATCACTTTCTTGCTTAGGTACACAAAATTTGTGTTTTTTTTTTTTTTCTTAAGAGCTGGGGTACAGGCCAGAGATGTGTGGGGTGAGAGGATTCACCAGAGACAGAGTGGGGAACAGAACAGGCAGATAGACCAAAGTACACTGCTGAGGGGAGCAGCAGGCAAGTCATGAGAGGTCTGCTGCACCATATGGGTTTCTCCCTGGCCAGCCGGGGATCAAACCGGTGCTGCAGAGGCTGAGGATCACTTCATAGTGTGGTGTTTAACCCCTTGCACCACCAGGGAGGCCCTTAGTCAACAAAATTTGATGATATTATATGATCTACTCTATTACAGGCTTAATAATATCTTGAATATTTTCTAGAAACTTTCTGAGACTTGGGGTGCATCTTGTTAAGTTTCTGATTCTCTGAATGTTGCTACCTTGTACAGTCAAGATCATATACATAAATCATGTATTATACAATATATACTCATAAATTTTCCCAAGAGATTGGTTGCAGATACAGTTTTTTGGCTTTATTCTTATCTAGTTAATCAACCAATGCAAAGCAATCACAGTCTTTATTATCCTTTTGTTTGTTAAAAGATCTTGATAATTGTATGTATGCTCTGTGGTTTCTTTCAGTAAATACCAAAACAACTTTACAGGGTCTTTACTATTTCTTTGTTATTTTCTTTGACTTTACTATTTCATTGCTATTCTTACTGTTTCTTTGTTATAGGGTCTTTACTATTTTTTTGTTATTGGTATGCACATATTATTGTTGAGCACAAATTTGGTACCCAAAAAAGGTCAAATGTCTCCAATAATTCTTATATGTTAGCAACTAGTTGTAACTAAATGTTCACACCCATCTTGTTAAATTTCATTATTTGTAAAAATTTCTTTAGGTGGTAGAGACATTATTTTCATCTTCTCCCTAATAATTGCTTAATCTTTCTTATGTTATTCTTTTTCTCTGAAATGGAGTAAACATGTTATGGCTATCAAGTATATCAAGATTTTCACTTGCTGTCAACTATTTCAAATGATGGTTTTGTTTTTATACTTCTATGTTTAGAAGTATTTGTCTGAGTTGGCATTTCTGCCACTTATACCTATTAGTTGTCTGAGTCATTAGTAGATAGCTACGCTGCACACAAATTTTTCAAGTACCTCAACAAATTGCAGCAATCTTTGCAATGCCAGTGTTAATCTGAATGATTTCCTTTTTTTTTAAAGATTTATTTATTTATGCATACAAGAACTAGGGTACAGGCCAAAGGCATGGGGGGTGGAAAGATCCACCAGAGACAGAGTGGTGAACAGAACAGGCAAATTGACTGAAATACACTGCTGAGGGAAGCAACAGGTGAGACAGGAGAGGTCTGCTGTGCCATGTGGGTAGCTCCCTGGCCAGGGATCAAACTCGTGCTGCAGGGGCTGCAGATTGCTTCATAGGTTGTGTCTTAACCCCTTGCGCCACCAGGGAGGCCCTGATTTCCTTTCTTCATTCATCTTTTACTACTACAAAAATACAAATTTTTTGCCAACATTTCATATTTTACTGCCAATGGATTGGGTACAATTTTTATACCTATGCTCTCTTTCTCCAGTGAATCTTTCTCTTAGAGAATCAGTAGGAGCAATCCCTGAGCCAGTAAATGATGTCCTGAATGAACTTTACCCACTGATGCCTTTTCTAACTCCACTGTAAGAACCACACTAATAAGATCTGCCAAGGATTACAATGCCCACCATGGCATGAATTTGACTTCTTGAATGGGAAGAGTGCCTGAGAACAAGGGGTGAAGTTAAACAGCCATGTTTGGCTTAAAACATAAGCACAGACATGCTCTCACTCTCTTGTTTCTTGGTTTTGACTTTTATCCTAGTGTCTCCACTGAAATATATTTGCTGGTAGGAAGTGTGGGCAAATTAATCTCTCTGTCTCTCTCATACCTTTTCACACACTCTTATTTCTCTTATTATTTCTCTCTGTGTGTCTTCATTTGGGTCTTTTCATGAGTAATTAAACATACAGGTAAGGCTCACAACCCAGCTCACCTCTATTTCTGCTAGGTTTCTTGTAATAGCTTGATACCCAACAGGGGTTCTCACACTCATAGTAGATCAGCACAAACCATTCCTTGCATTGGTCACCATAAGTGCATTATGACTGTGGGACACATGGTAATATTTTTCAGTCTCTAACCTAGAGGATTTTTCAGTAAAACTCTCTGTGTGTGTTTATTTAGACACAGGCCAGCTTTTAGTTTAGATAGTTCTTCATATTTTTCTTTAAATTTTGGTGTGGATATTCTGATAAAGTCTGTTGAATGGAAGATGATTTTGGTTTTATGGGGGTTTCTGTATGCAGACAAAAGGGACTCTGTTTCAACCTCCAACTTAGAATGTTTTCTTCTGGCAGGCTTTTTGCAGGTGTGTGTAAGCATTCTCTATAAATGTTTTTGGTTCAAGCAGTGTTGAACCTTCTACTTCTACCAAGAGTCTGTTTGGTCAAATTCTGGATGCCCTCTATAAACTATATTTAGAAAAGACAGAGGCCCTTGCCCTTACCATAACAGCAGTAAAGGGGAAAAGGAGGAGGAAGAAGACCAACACTTATTGTAGTCTTGTCCACCCGCTCCTTTTTCCTAAGCCATGTTATGCTATATTGACATACCCTTTGTTTTTAATTAATATTATTCCAAGGAATACTGCTGTGAATCTCAAACCAAATCAAGATCTTGCTTTATCACATCAGTTTCTTTTTTTATACCACAGTTTGTAATTATATGCTTATGTATTTTTGCTTATCTGTTTAATATTTGGCTCTCCTGCAAGACTTTAAGCTCCATAATTATATCTGCTCTGTTTTTTTTTTATTTTTTTTTTTATTTTGCTCACTCACCAGCTGCTATTCCTATGACTGGCATACAGTGGAATTTTCTAAAATATTTGTTGAATATGTGAATAAAAATAGCATACAAGATGTGAAAGCCAGGTATCAAGTGTGAGGCAAAGAAAGCTATTTAAAAACTTGGTAATAAAAATAATTAAAGTTAGAATTCTATTTCATAATTCTATTACACAACATGATAGAGAAGCAAAAGATAGAAATTGATCACTTTGATATTTTGAAGTAGATGGTCCTAAACCAGTACAGGAGATCCACTCATTAGATTCTAGGTTCAAAATTGTATTGACCTGTTTTCCAGAAAATGCCATTATCTGAACCAAGGTGAACACTAATTCTATCAACAGGTCCACGTCCCAGGCAGTAGAGAGAAGGAATGGGAAACAAAGTACATGCCCCCTTTCTTTAAGGAAATTAAACACTTCTGAAAGAAGTCCCATAAAACACTGCTTTTTAATCTTTTCAATCTAATTGTGTCATATCTAGTTTCTGTTTTCTAAGGGGCTTGGGTTATGGTTTTCCAGTTACAACTGTAGTTCTCTTATCAAGAAAGAAGAAAAGTTGGTTTGAATAATTAACAATATCTGCAGGATGGTGGTTACAATGACAATAAAGGGAGTAGAACATCTTTCTGAAAAGGTCACTTTTCAGAATTCCTACGCACTCATTTCTGAGTTTCATTATATCTCATTTTTAAACGAGAAAAATTATGTCAGTGGGAATGAGTATCTATGTCTGTATATATTCTTATTACCTAGCAACCATCGTGACATAAGGCTCACTCTGGTCAAAAAATGGTTTTACTTATACTGATGTTTACAACAAATTTACTTTGAACTAAAAACATTTGAAGGATTCACAAAATGACTCAAAATGCTTAAGCAGTGTGCACAGTGTAAATATCTAAAACAAATATATATAAGTATATATAAACACAAATTGCCTCATCTTGTGGATAAATGCAAACACTTCAGTGGGGAGAGTAAAAAGTCAGCTATCTTTGCTCAGATGTTGTTTATCATATCCCAGATGCAATGTAAAACATTTTGGGGTATTCTTTTCTTTCTGCTAATCCTTTTTATCTTTGAATAATGTTTCAAAATGTGGAGATATAATCCTGCTAATGGAAAATGGGTGCAATTAAAATCCATCCATATAAATGTCTTTTTCTTACAGAACAATTATTTTAAAATTATTTATTTTATAGAAGAACTGGGGTGTAAGCCACAGGTGCGGTAGGAGAGAGTATTCACCAGACACAGAGTGGAGGACAGAACAGATGGATTATCAAAATACACTACTGAGGGGAGCAGCAGGTGAGAGAGGAGAGGTCTGTTGTGCCATGTGGGTTAGCTCCCTGGCCAGGCGGGGATCCAGCTCAGGCAATAATGGTGATAGCGCTGTGACTTAATCCCTAGGCCAACAGGAAAGCTCCCGAACAAATTTTCGAAATATCAAAAAATGATGTTGCAGACTTTCAAAATGTGTGAGTCTAGACACCCTTTAGGAAAAAAGAATTTACTAGAGAATTTCAGGTGAATCCAGCAAGACCTTTATTAGAGGCTTATGCACTACGGAACCCGTGTCAGCCAGGGAAATTTTAGCCTGGCTTCTTCAAACGGAGTTAGGAGGAGATTTGTATGGGATATGTTCATGAGTCAGGGTGAAGTGGAACAGCATCATAGTTTGTTCTGGGTTGGACCACATGAGAGCATGTACAGATTGGTTCCATTCCAGCAGTTCATGTGGGGCTCCTGGCATTTTCCATCCAGGAAACTGTGAGATAACCATTAGTCAGGGTCTAACTCTTTTGTGTAGCATGGTTCATTTGTTTGGATATGATGTTGGGGCAGGATGTTTTGAAAGGGCTCACCTGTCTGTGATTTAGTCTACCTATTTAAACAAGACTTGGGTCACTTCTAAACCTATTGACTTGAGATTTCTTTTACCCAGCCATCTTAATTTCATTGAAATATTGACTACTATTTTTGTGTTTCATTATACCTTATTTCAATTAAATGCCATTAGGTGACTGCAAAATATCTGCACAATGTGTGGAGGGTCTTCTGATTCAGGTCCCTTGTTTTTATTATGGC
The DNA here is from genome assembly GCF_964194135.1 of Talpa europaea. Lineage (NCBI taxonomy): Eukaryota > Metazoa > Chordata > Mammalia > Eulipotyphla > Talpidae > Talpa > Talpa europaea. Next base: position 81,626,800 of record NC_140071.1, on the reverse strand, counting down.
CAACTTTGGAACTTAATGTTTAGGATTAACTTCTCTATAGAAGCTCCTATAGGAGCTTTTAAAAAATTCAATCATATTGAAATGTATTAATGTATCGATATAAGTCATCACACATGGCAATAATAAAAATAAACTAAACAATAATTGATTTTGGAGTATTTGTAGAGGTGTAGTCAGTGACTTTGGTACTTGATACACATTATCTAATTTAAGATGGTTAGTCATCATTTCCACATTTGAGGAAACTAAGTTCAGGGACACTTTGCATGATGAAATATCTGAAACAAATACATGTAAATATATAAGCACTCATTTGGTAAGCATTACATATAAGAATCTAAAGGTTACCAACACAAGTCTAGTTGGTGTGACTGTGCCTCTAAATTATCTCACTCCAGATTATGCGCATTCCTGCCTATCTTCCCTATGATCTCTTTATGGGCAACAAATTCATTAAAAAAAAAAACAAAAAACCCAGAAGCTAACTAAGAAGAATCAAATAATTCATTTGCTTTTATAGGATGTGTAGGTCCATAATTGCATAAGTTCTTATCAAAAATTCACTCAAGATCCAATGACACCAGTAAGTTCAAGCATATGTACTAAAGTGCTCGTGAAAATACTGAAGTTTTACTCATTTACTTAAGGGGAGTGTCATAGTCTCCATCAGCTTCTCATAGGATCTGTGATTTTTTTTTAAGATTTATTTATTTATGCATACAAGAAATGGGGTACAGGCCAGAGGCTTGAGGGGGTCGGGGGGATCCACCAGAGATAGAGTAGGGAGCAGAACAGGCAGATCGACCAAAATACACTGCTGAGGGGAGCATCAGGATAGTCAGGAGAGGTCTACTGCACCATGCGGGCTGCTCCCCAGCTGGGAATTGAACTCTTGCTGCAGCGGCTTCGGACTGCTCCATAGGCTGTGTCTCAACACCCTGTGCCACTAGGGAGGCCCGGATCTGTAATTTTTGAAAAAACCTAAACTGTATAAAAATCAATAAATATATACATATATGATGAACACTACAAGCTAGTAAAAAACCTGTTCTTACATTCCTTTGAAACAGAGTACTGCTCTTTTGAAAAATTTGGAGAGCCTGAATGGGTGAGACTTGTGGGCCAAGCCTCACCATTTAGCACTTAATTTTTAGTGGTATTTTTTTAAATTGAGTTAGCACTGGTTTCAACACTGAATATAATTTGAGGGTGTAGGTTTCAGACATTTCAGATGTATATTACCACAATAAACCTACCGCCAAAGTACCAATAATGTTCCACCATTGGTTCCTTCCCCTTTTTTTCTACCCACTTTCCCACTCTTCCCTACTGGGTAGTCTCAATCCAACAGCAGATTTCTAGACTTTTTTTTTTTTTAGTTGTCTGTTGATTTGTTTGTTTCTTTAAATTTCACGTAAATGAAATAATATGGTATTTGTCCTTCTTCTGAATCGTTTTGCTTGGTATAATCCCCTCCCGTTCTATCCATGTTATCACAAATGTCAATTCTTCTTTTTATAAATGAATAGTGTTTCATTGTTTATGAGTGTTTTCCTTATCAAGCCAACTATATCAATTTATGGCATTTTAGCAATAGCCATCTCTTGCTCTATTATGTTGAGTTTTGGGCAAACTCTTTCTTTTCTTTTTTTAAAAATTTTATACAATTCTTACATCATTTTTCATTTTTGCACAATGTGTGCATTTTCATCTTGGTTATATTCCCCATATAATTCCCACCCCTCCTATTTTGACCCTAATCCCTCCTCTCCTTGCCCCCCTCCCCCCATAGCGTGTCTCTGGTTTATAGTCACTTGTTGATTTTGGTTTTTTCTTTACTATACTTAGTCTTTTTCCTGGTCCCTTATTTAGACTTTCTAAATTCCTGCTATGAGTGAGATCATCCGGTATTTTTCTTTTTCTTTCTGGCTTATTTAGCTGAGCATGATCACTTCCAGCTCCATCCATGTTGTTCCAAATTGCATGAGTTTATCTTTTTTGATTGCTGAGTAGTATTCCATTGTGTATATATACCACAATCTCTGACAGTTTCATGTTATTTAAATCATAGATAAACATGCCTGTATCTTCCACTCAAGTTACAAATAAAAATTTGAATGAGACATAGCTATGAACTGAAGCTCAATTTATAAATATTTAGAAAATAAAAATAATTTTAGTATGTATTTGTGCGCTACAAAAAATCACTAAAATACACTGGCATCTGTATTCACTGAATGCCTGTTGTTCCATTAGAAGGTGCTGGGGTGTGGAGTAAGCACACAGGAACAAGAATGAAGACTGAAATCTACTTGGATACAAACAAAAGCCCCTCTGACTGTAGGTTACATTTATTAATAAATCAGTTTGCAAAAAAATGTGGGTAATGTTACAAGCTCTGTCTAGCCAATTGGGGTAAATGAGTTAATAGATATAAAAATTAATGAATAGGAATTTTGTTAACAGTTAATTGCATCTCTGAGTTTGTCTACTTCATCCCAGGTTGTATAAAGTCAAAGTAGGCAAATCACTGCACTGATCTGGGACTTGTGTTTCCTCTTAGCAAAATGAGAATACTCCCTTTCTGTTTCCCACAAGCAGTGTTTGAGATATTAATAGCGAGGTGATGTTCAAAGCATATTTCATCAGTGAAACCTACCTATCTGAAATAACAATAAATTCATTAGTTGAACAGTGAAGTAAATGATTTAACTAGATGCATAAGCTGGATGCTCAAACTAGAACTGGGATTAAAATAATGAGCTAGAAGCATTGATTAAATAGTTTTTATTTAATAATTAAGTAAATTAAATAATTCAATAGTTTTGAGTAATTTAATGGTTCCTTCTTCCCTAACCATGATCTATTCTTAATGTTAAATGGACTGATGTTAAATGGACTGCCTGTTTCTTTGTCTATTGTTTCTCTGTGCCACTACAATGGAAAAATCTATGAAGCCTACGGTTTGTTTACATATCTTCAGTCCTTAGGATAGCACATGGAATATAGCACCACTTGGTACTATATTTTAATATTGTTGTATTTACATGTACAAAATGATCTCATAAGATTGAGGTGAAAGATACTACCATTTACATGCAAAGTGTTACTGCAACTCACTGATCTTCCTTGATTTCTTGATTTTTTTCCCTGTGATTCCCTCCTTACTTCTCATTTGCTCTTGTGTGTCCTGGAAAACTTAATATAGTTTAATTTTAAAGTGTATTTTTTCGGTACCAAATAGAACTAGAGAGAAAAAAAAATAAGAAGAAGGAAAACACAAAATTTACCTTGTCTAGACAGAATAGAAAGTTGTGAAATAGTGTTCACAACATTGACATTTATATCAATTAATGAAGAGTTTTTGAGTAGTGATATGGATTTTGCTCAGATTTAATTTTCAATGGCAGTCTTTGCACTGAGAAAACCTGTTATATCGGTAACTACACTAGTCAGTAGTTCTGTGATTGTTCTTTCTATTTGGACTTTAACAGATGCCCCAAATATGTGTTTTTTGGGGGAACATTTGACTACATTCCAAAGCACATCAGGAGCTCCTATGTGGGCAGACACACAGATTGTTGGGACCATATGGGCCTGTGGACTTTATGTAATATCATATGACGAAATCTTTGCAGAGTATTTCTTCTATCCAAAAACTCCTACCTGGTGCATTTTACTCCTTCAAATTGCAATACATAAATCATTTCATGCTGAGAATTCTAAACTTTCTCTATGGGAAGGTGAAGTATGAAGATATTTATGATAATTCTTGGTGAAATGAAGTTATTACAGATGCTGCCCTACTAAATAGTGTTGATGGGGACAGATATGTGCTGAATTTAGTTATTTCCTAAGGTGGTATTAATGTATCACTTTTGAATATTATTTAAACATGTTTTATGGAAGTCTGTTGGGATGATGGATCCTAAAAACTGATTGAGAGTGGGCTGGAGTGGTAGAATTAAATATGGTTAGGAAAATTATACTGGTATTGAATGAATCTGTGAATATGATCTTCCTGCTTAAGTTGTGATGAGCTAACCTCTTTTCCATATAGACTCCACATTTTTTTTTAAAGATTTATTTATTTATTTAGGACCAAAGTACACAGCTGAGGGGAGCAGCAGGCAGCAGGAAAGGTTTGCGTTCCATGTGGGACCCTTGCCCAGGGGGCGGGGATGGAACTGGCTCTGCAGAGGCTGCGGGCAGCTTTGCAACCCAGCACTCATTGCAACCCATTACTCCCCTGGTGATGCGCCACCAGGGGAGGCCCGACTCCACACGTTTTCATAGGACCAATGGCTGAAGTGTGTGGTCTTTTTTTTTTCTCCCCAAAACTGTTTTGCTATCTTGATATTTACCCCTGGTCTTGGTTTAGTAGGTCTGAATGAAAAGCAAATTCAAAAGCTATGAATTTAAAGTTGTTTACTTATTAAAGCAAATATATATATATATATATATATATATATATACATATATATGTTGCATCTACCTGCATTTCTATTTGTATCTGTGTAGATGATTTCTAAGAAATTGACAGTAAAATTGTAATTGGTTTGGATTTCCACAATTTAAGTCAATGTCATTTTTGTAGTAGAGAAGTCTGTTGAAATATGGGCAAATACCAGTTACTGTGAAGGCGTTGCCTGTATCTTCTCCACAAACACCATTGAGGCCTCAGACAGAACCCGGCCTGCATGGAGTACCATCTTTGTATTATATGCAAAGAGAAATTTTAGCCATATGGATTCTACCCTAGCTCATGGTGTTTATTAGTGAATTTTTCTTTTTTTGTGGATTCCCTGTGTTTACAATGCTCTGTTTTATTCTCATTTCTTACTATAATTTTTCTTTAAAATCAGGGTTTTTTTGTTTGTTTAAAATGGCATGTAGGAGGGTTTTAGGAAACATGCTTTATTCCCACTCTCTTGTTCTGTTCTATCAGTACCATCTGGTACAGGGGAGAGTTTCCCTAATTGACAGTAATGACCGGGAGATCCATTGCAAATCACTGAATTTTGCAGATTAGCAAACATGATTAGAAAAAATCAAGGAGTCTGCATCATACTAATATACCTTGTAGAAAACTAAGAAAAAATTAAACATATTATTAGAGTTTAATCTTTTAATATGAACAGACATTTATGAGTTGACTGTGCCGGTAGGGAATGCTGGGCCATAGTATACTGTGGAAGAAATTAGTTGAAATTTCTAAAGAAAATGTTTTCATGCTTTATGCTTTTTCTGAACTTTAATACTATATGCAACATCCATGAACAAAGACTAAGGTAAAGCTGTCCCTTAAGAATCTTCAGTCTTCTAGTACCATTTGTTCTGATTAAGGAAATGTATAGATTATTTGCATATATGTGTTTCTTCATTTTGTATCATTGTTTTAAAATAACATTGCTTATGTTAATAGAATTTTTGTGGCTTGTAAACATTTTAAATGTCAGATGTTGAGTCTCTTAACGTTTATTATTCTTAATTCTCATTGCTGTGCAATACTTGCTCTTTATCAGGCAACAAAATCTCTTCTTCCTCCTATACAACAGTATAAATAGTTTAATAAACACAACACTTCAAAGCATATGATATTCTTTGCTGTATGGTTTGCCTTCTGCATTTTCAGGAATTCAGTCATGAGAAGAGTGGGGACAAAGAGAGTAGGAGGGTAAGGGAGAGGAAAGAGTCTAGCAGCGATAATTTAGAGGGTTTTTTTCTACCTTTAAGTATTGTAATATGCAATGGCTTGTATTGTAATGTTGCAACGGCATTGTCAGCTTCTTTTCAAGAAAAAAGTTCTGAGATCAAGTTGAAGTTAAGTGTGCAATTTTGAACTCCAGAAATAAAAGAGTCTGTTATGGGTATTTTTTAATCCCAGGGAAAGATGGCATGAAAATTGTCATCACCTTCACTGTGATACAGTCAAAAGCCAGTAGGAGGAGTAATGCCTAGCATAGGTGATCAAGCAATAACCTCTCTATTCTCTTCAGCTAGGACCTGCACAACAAAAATTCCTGTTTTACGTGTGATAAACAGTTAATGATCCTGGAACTAGAAATAGGAGGGGCCAAAGAAGTACATCTGATTATGTGATTGAATTAAGGGAAATAATATCATTTTTTTTCCTTTGACAAATGAGAAGCTATTTAAGACATTTTCTCTTTTTCCTAGTCTATATTTCCTCTCACACACACTCTTAATCTAAAATTAATTCTTTAAAATAGGTGATCCCTAAAAATTAAAAAAATATATAAAAGCAATTATAATAAAATTTACTTTATTTTGGCATGCTTATTATTCAATTAACAATATATTGAAAGAAGGAAATTAAGATAGAATACAAACCCATGACATAATTGAACTTTCTTTCTTTCCCTTACTGAATCTTTTGTATTCCTTTTCTGTTGAATTTTCTTATGTCTCACTGAACAGTGGAAATGATTAGAAGTTGTATTTTTCTTAGATATTATTTGAAATTAGCTTTTAACCCTTTCATTATTATTCCTTATACTTCCTCTAATGTTGCTTCCTCATTTTTGCTGTTTTAAATATTTTTTTGAGGGCAGTTTTGTAGTGAGAATGTGCTTAAACTTAAACTTATACAGGGTTTTAGATTATGAAATCCAATTGACTTAGTCACTGAATGAATTATGCCTCTAAAAACTGAAAACACACTGATCTCTCTACTTTGTTGAAATTAATCCAGAGAGAAATTCAATAAAAAAGATTCATCATTCATTTATGTTACTTTAAAACAAACAAAAAATAAAGCAAAAAGTAATCACATTTTGAGTACTTAGCTTTGCAAAGCTCTGCAACTGTAGGGTAAGAAATCAATCTGCATATGAATGGCTGAAATAATGAATTTTTTCCTATGGTGTTCTAGCACAAAAAAATTCTACTTCATGGCAGCTGGCTTTTATATATATATATATATATATATATATATTTTTGAGTATATACTGGCTCGCCCTACTGAAAGACTTTGGAAAACAATACAAAAGAGGGGTTAATTGCCTAGTCTTGCATTGGAAATGCTTGACAGCCTGTGGCAGCACTGAAATGAATCACAAAGTGAGAGTTGGATTATACAGCTTTTAAAAACTATTGTGAGTGAGAATGTGTAGCATATCTTAAGTTAAAAAAAGGAATCAAGGATGCACCAATCTATAGAAGGGAAAAATAATAGATATATATAGATGAAGAGAAGCTCTACTCTCTTTGTAAAGGAACATATTTGCTTGATATGGTAGATAACTTGGTAAAAGAAGGAATTTATGTTAGTTCTGTTTTGGTATTCCTGCTTGTAATTGCTGCAATTGAAAGGAATCATTTTTAAGAATTGGAGAAAGATTTCTTAGCAGTCACTGGAATGTTTACCCTTAGGGATTTGGGCCCAACAACTCCAGCAGCCAAATTGGTTTAAAGACATTTCAACTCAAAGGGTTCACAAAGAGCAAATCACCTTTAATCTATTGTTTAAATGGAAAGTGAAAGGCAGTAGACATTAGCATACAGTCTCCATTGCAGTCACATTTTATCATTCCATTAAATGCTCTGTTTAGAACAGTTATAACAACACTGTGCTGATGTTTTGAAATATTAATCATACTCTACGCAGGCCTGGAAGACACTATGCAAGTGAAGAAACGATCAAACACCTTGCAGTTAATAATTGGGGCATTCCATTTGAACCCTGAAAAGGGTTCTAAGCAATAAGGAAAAATACTTGAAACAGAAAATATCTACAATTATTAGAAAATCAGGCTGTACTTATGCAAAACACATCAACCCTTCCCTGCCCATATTCTTTATTGTATGTATATATTATTCCCATTTCAAAGGCAAAACCACTAAGACACACATTTTTTTTTTCTGTAACTTGACACATATTCTTAGTAAAAAAGAACTTAAAATTGAAGAGAATGTGAGCTAAATAACCAAGGAAGACACAGAAATTAATTTCTAATCCAGATTAATAGCTTTGAGCTCTTTAGTATTAGATTTTGCTTATTGTATCAAGCCCTACTGCATCTTTCTTTTAATAAGACATCAATTCTAAAATAAGCTGTTCCAGTTCAAGATATTTGTTAGAATGGCATTTCTGAAACCAGGTGGACATCAAATAATTGAGTCATGTTACAATGCAAGATATATATATATATCAGGACTATCATGGGACAAAAGGCTCAGGCTGTTTTGGGGTGTGGTGAGATTTGTTGGAATTTTCATGTTTTCTGACTTGTCTCAGCACTTCTAGCATTTGCAATCTCAGCGGCTTCATGCCTTTATGTTCAGCCTGGTCCAACTCTCTCTCTATGAATTACACTTTAGGCAAAGGAAGAACCTAATGAAAAAAATGGTTAAGCTTAAGAGCAAGTCCTATTTATTCTCGGGGCTCCTCTAACATTTTGCCCCTGCTCCTCATGACTGGTATTTAAATTTCTACTCCTTTGAATAGAAGCAAGAATGTGGCTGTATTTTCAGTTACCAAACAGTTGTACTTGATAATTTTCTTAACATTTCTGAGACTTATTCACCTTTGGTAAAATACACATATTATAAAACCAAACTCCAAAGTTTGCTTTGAGTATTTAATATTAAATTGTCCCTGAAGCTATCCCTAACAGAGAGAGCTCACTAAATAGTTGGGAATTTTTTTTTTTTATTTCTTCCTTTTCTCTATTAGAAAATGTGAGCTTCTCTATTAGAAAATGTTTCCTGGAACTTCCTTATACAGGGACCTGATTCTAGTGTTTGGTAGGATACTTATTTTTTTTAATTTTTTTTTTTTTGTAAATAAAACACTCACCATCATCCATTAGATTTCCTCCCACTCTCTTTGCTTGCTCCCCCTGCCCATCCTCTTTCCCTTTGTAAAGCTTAATTTGTTGTTGATGTCCATTGGTTTCTTTGGAGTTTATTTTGTCCATTTCTTCATTTACTAATATTCACATTTAAGTGAATATTTGTCTTTTTGTATATTTTTCAACCAATGTTTGTCTTTTTCTCTTTCTGACTCATTTTATCTCACACAATCCCCTCAATTTCCTTCCATTTTGCAAATGACAAAGTTTCAGTGTCTTTTTTTCTTTTTTCTTTTTGTTGTTTAATAGCATCCTACTGTGTAAATATACTGAAGATATCCAAATCAGACCATCCTAAGATTTGCATAAGTGTTGTCTTCAAGACAGCTGCTCTGCCATGCAATGCATTTTGAGTCAAGAGCAATGACATCCCTTGAGGTTGAGGAGAAACTTCCGTCCCTGCTCAGTCCTTCACCCTTCCCTAATCAAAGAAGAGATAATTACATCCTAAGCTTCTACCATTTTTCTAATCAGAAATGCTATCATTTTTCTCCCTTTTATGACCTAAAATAATGTAGTTTGAGACATCTTATCCAGTTATAGGTGTATCAGTGTCCCCTCTATCTAAATTTCTTAAAATAAGGTAATTCCTCCTTTTCTGTCATGGCCTCCTTGCCACACCCAGTTCCTCAACACAGGATCTATATCTATATTGTTATATCTTGATAAGTCTCTCCACAGTCTGTTCCTTGATTCTGGAATGTATGTTATTAAATTGCTTTTTCCCTTGCCACCCCATCTGATACTTTAATTACTCATCCAGCCCAAGAAGAACACGGAGGGTTATAGCATGATTTCTTTTGTACCCCAATAGTACCAGATCTTCTTCAGTCATATATCAATGGGCAAATAATCTCTCTATTATCTTTGCTATTACAAATAATGCAGCAATAAATACTGTGGCACATATAACTGTGAGTTAATGATTTCAAATTCTTTGTTTACGCATAACTCTGTGAGTTAATGATTTAAGATTATTTGCTTAGATTCCAAGAAGTGAGTCTGCTGCATCAGATCCATGCTATTTTTCTAAGAGACGACAACAGTTTATTTTCCTGCCAACATTATGCAAGTGTTTCTATTTCTCTATACCTTTGCCAACACTTGTTTTTTCTAGTCTATTTAATGTAAGTCATTCTCATTACTTACGTTTGGCCCTTATGTCCCTTATTCCTTCTCTCTTATTTTTTTAATAATTTTTTATTTTTATTTTATTTTTAAATATTTATTTATTTATTTATACAAGCACTGGGTACAGTCAGAAGCGCGGGAGGGGGAGCGAATTCACCAGAGCCAGAGCGGGGAGCAGAGCAAGCAGGCAGAAGGACCGAAGTACACTGCTGAGGGGAGCAGCGGGCGGCAGGAGAGGTCTGCGCGCCATGTGGGACCCTCCTCCAGTGGCCGGCGAGCAGCCGGGATCCAACCAGTGCTGCAGGAGCTGCGGGCAGCTTCACAACCCAGCGCTCAACCGCTGCGCTACCGGGGAAGCCCTATTTCTTCTCTTTTTAATCGCAATAACTGTATCTGAGTTGAATGTGTGTGTGGTGGGTGGTGCAGAGACAGTGACATCTTTCAGACATTATTTCCATCTTCTGAAACAATGCTGGGACATGATAGGGCTCAGGAGACAAGTGGATTCATTTCTTAGAGGTCACTCCTGGTTTAAGCACTGGTCTTCCTTCTTTTCCTTGAAAGTTTCAAACTCTTTGATGCATCATTTTATACCTGCTCTTTTCTCTGCTAGCCTCATATTTCCTTGAACAGTAGCTTCTTGCCTTTTAGGCATAGGCCTTTTTGAGAGGACTCCCAGGTATATTTATACATACAAATTACTTCCTTCTATGTGAGGTGTCCTGCTTCAAGCCCAAATCTTATGTGTGATCTTTTAGGCTGAACCCAGAAGCTATTACAAGGTTTTGCCTAACAGACCACCTGGTGGGGGGAGAGGAAGATTGCATCTGCATCCCAACTATAGTGCCCTGCAGTTTTCTGGAGGAACTTAAAGTCAGAACTTCACGAGTTCCTCCCCCATCAGGACTACACCTGACACACTCATGCCCTCATGTGAATGTCCCACTGCCCCCCCCCCCATGCTCACATTCTCACAGACATGTCTGCAGTGCTAGCTCAGACCCTCCACTTAGAGAACTCCACACAGAGACCTTGACTGAGACACTGAAGTTTTGACTTAGTATCTTTCCATTCTATCCTTTTCCCATCTATCTTTTGTATGGGGTTGCTCCTCAGTGAGATAATCCCCCCAAATTGCATCATCCCTCTCAGCCACACACAGTTTTGTGCTATGGGGAGAGAGAGGATGGTGAGCTGGTGCTTCTTTTTGCCTCCTTATTGCAGTTATGGCGAAAGACTTGATTGTTTCTTTAATTTTGTCTCATTGTCCTAATCGACAACCATCATAGGTGATTACTTGAAACTAAGAACTTATCACTACTTGAAATAAATTTTTTACTTATTGGCCTTTATTGTCTCCATTTCCTCATGTGAATGCAAGCTCACGGTACTAATAACCTTGTCATAGAACCTATTACTATCTGCATTACGTAGAGGAGGAGCTGGCATACATTAGGTTTTCAATAAAAATATCAGTACTGAATACATGGCAGCTATTAACATGCCAGATTAGATCCTATGGATTCTTCCTGCCCTGCATATCTCTATGCATTAAGCTTTTGACAAGGATAAGAATAAGATTCAGATATGGATTATAACCAATATGAAAATGCATACGTTGTGCAAAAATGAAAAATGATGTAAAATACATAAAATAAAATTAAAAAAATAAGATTCAGGCATTTAATACCAGTTCTTAGATCTTCTACATTTTCCAGGTAAGATATCTAATAATTCATATTCCATTTCCCTAGATTTTTATCCACTGCCTTTTTTTTTCTTTCTTAAAAATGTTTATTAAGGTAATGTTAATTTACAATGCTACCTAAGTTTTAGAGGTATAGATTCATACCTCTATAAATTCCTCTTGTAAGACAATTTGAAATAACATTTTATAAATTGCTGTGGTCCCGGGACTCTTACACTTGACCCGTTTCAGTTTCACTTGTGATGAATGGTAATGTAAAACAGGTATGAGCAAATGTGAAGCATGGTTTAAATGTAGCATGTGGCCTGTTTTTGTACAGTTGTGGAGGTAAGAATGTTTTTTTTTTTTTTATGTTTTATAAAGGTCTCTGAAAAGGAAAAGTATGTGACACAGAGATAGTATATAGACAATAAAGCCTAAGATATTTCCTACCTGGCCTTTTGCAGGAAAAGATTGTTGAACCTTGCTCTAAAATATAACTAGCTGGTCTCAGAGATCCCAATGCCCATAGGTCCTTTTGCAGCCAAAGGCTGCAGTGATAGGGTCTGCTAACATCCAAAGAAGTCTGCTTATTGACCTCTCCTATTTCGCCCGCTGCTCCCCTCAGCATCATTCAGTCTGTTTGTTCTGTTCCCCACTCTGTCTCTGGTAAATCCCCTCACACACTGCCTCCCGCTTTGTTCCCCTGGCCTGTACTTCAGTTCTGATACGCAAAAAGAAATAAATCTTAAAAAATGAAGGCTGCTTATTATTATAAGGCTAATTTTAGGACACATTAACTCTCTTATCCTTGGTTTCTGTCTCAGAAAAGTAATCATTTCAAGGTGACTCCCTTATATAAATCTGAGGACCATATTTCACTTGCCACTTTGAATGGTAAACAAATCCTATGTATTATATGGGTTTCTCTAATAAGAGCAGAGTTAAGGCCTATTGGGCTTGATAGTGTAGTGCTCATGACCTTAGCTTTCTGCGTGCTATGTCCTAATGGCATTTGTTTGCAGTAATTTTTTTATGGAGTATATGGAAGATTATTAATGACATCAACCATGCTAAGATAAATTTCTAAATTCATTCTGGAAAATATAAGAAGTGTGGCATAAAGTGAGAGACAAGGGGATTATAAAAAACAACAGATCCAATTTACTAAGACACATCTATCAGAAATACAACTGTGTGGATCTCCAGTGAATTTTCTGTTGTTTGATTAAATGTCTGAGAAAAAGTTTTACTGTGTTTAGAAAGTACAGAAGGGTTTTTCTGCTACAAAGTGAAATGACCTTCATCCACTACACAAATATTCATTAAACATCTTTTTACCAGGTATTATTCTAGGTACTGGAGATGAAACAGCGAACAAAACAACGTTCCCTCCTAGACATGCATCTCTCTGGTAGTAATAGGTAGATAAGTAGCTGAGAAAGTGATGCAGGAAAATCAAAGAGGAATTGTTGCTATTTCACATGGAAAGTTTAGGACAAGCCTGATTACCGAGATGACAATAGAGGAGAGGGAGGCAGTGTTAATATTAGTTCCAAGGCTTTTCATGTAAAAGCACTGCAAAAATCAAGATACCAAGATTGCAAACTTTGTTCAGAGAATAACAGTGAGGTCAGTGCAGCATAGCATTACAAGGGTAGAGGGGAGACTATAGGGTCAGAGAAATGGCAGGGAATCAGATCTGCAGGATGCTATTGCCTTTTATTCTGAATGAGATAGGAAGGGATTGGGGATTTTAGCATATATTGAGATAATATAGCTGAGATTTTATTTTATTTTTTTAAAAGATTTATTTATTTATGCATACAAGAGCTGGGGTACAGGCCAGAGGTGTGGGAGGTGAGAGGATTCACCAGAGACAGGGTGGGACAGAACAGGCAGATTGGCTGAAGTACACTACTAAGGGGAGCAGGGAGCGAGTCAGGAGAGGTCTGCTGCACCATGTGGATTGCTCCCTGGCTGTCCAGAGATCGAACTGGTGCTGCAGAGTCTGTGGACTGCTTCTTAGGTTGTGTCTTAACCCCTCACACCACCAGGGAGGCCCATATATAGCTTAGATTTTAAAACAATGACTATATCTTATCTCTGTGAACAGATTTGTATGAGGATAAGTGTAAACACTGTTAACTAGAAGGCCATTTAATGATTCCAGAAATGATGGTGGACCAGTGTGGAAATGGTAGCGAGAGTAAAGAAATGTTATTTTAAGAATGTGCTATATGTTGAAACTATATATATTTATATAGGTTGGATGCAGTTCATGAGAGAGAATCTCAAAGGCGACTTCTCTGTTTCTGGATGGCTGTTTATTTTCTGACCCTCTTAAGGCATAGAAGTCAGTCAAATTTAGTGACTTTTCCCATGGTGAGTGAGTTATAGAGTTTGCTGGTGGGTTGAGGAATATGAATAAAAAATTATAAAAAGTGAATAATTGGCTTAATTTCAATCTTCAGTTTTCTGGTGTTATTTTAATGGGATGACAACTCATATATACAAAAAGAATTCAAGGAGAAACAGTAAGATCTTAGCTCTTCCATAAAATACCTTCATTTAACTCATTTCATTGTTAATCTCTCTAGACTCAATTTGGTCTTCTTTCTGAAACCCACATTAATAATTTGCCAGGGTTTTGCAAAACTAAGAGAAGTGGCATATGTCACCTGGTTAATGCCAATGTCGCCATTTCATTGTTGTTGGTTCATTGGTTGGTTATTTTCTTAAGGCATAGATATGGAAATTAAATATATGCTTAAGGGCCTCCCCGGTGGCTCAGGCTATTGAGCTCAGCGCTGTGAAGCTGTCTGCAGCCTCAACAGTACCGGTTAGATCCCAGCTGGCCAGCAAGGGTCCCACCTGGAGCAGCAGACCTCTCCTATCTCGCCCACTGCTCCCCTCAGCAGTGTATTTCGTCAGCCTGCCTGTTCTGTTACCCGCTCTGTCTCTGGTGAAACCTCTCACCCTCCTGTGCATCTGGCCTGTACCCCGGTTGTTGTATAAATGAATAAATAAAATCTTTAAAAAATATATGCTTAAAACTTTACATTTCTATATATTTTTGTGGAGTCTTATTTATCATCATTGTCTTTTTTTTTATTTAAAGTGTAAGAACTCTGATAATTGGTATAGTATGATATTACAATCACTCCCTTAAGTTGAATCTTAGAAAGAAGTAGACAATTTTAAATGGTAGTTTTAACTATATTCTGCTTTAAATTTGTATTCCTAAATGACCTTTTCATTTCATTTACAGTCATACCAAAATGAGACATTTTCTCTTGTAACATTTTAAGTATTAAAAAAGCCTTTACATTCAGTTCTAAAAATCAATCTTTAACATTTAATAAATGTATTGCAAGAAAAAAAAGCATACTCTCAGTAAAATCTTCATATAGAATTTCTCTTCATTTTATAGTTTATAATCTCATTTTATCATTACTCAAGAAGAATGCTGTCCAAGGTTAGACTTTGTCATTCAATATATTGACAGTTGAATTAGAGAGGAGATGTTGAATCACTAGCATATTATAAGAAATAATTACAAGGGCCAGTAGTTCATATCTGACTTTGGTGTACAACAAAATTAACTGAAACTTCTCATTACATTTTGACTTTTAAATATGTTGCAATTATTTATTATAAACTTTATTTGCTGCTGTCTACCATAAAAGATGTGCCATGGGGATAATTCTAGGACTGGCATACCTGTGTATGTTAGTTAAACAACCAAAACCCCAGTCTCTTTCTCTGTTGAGAAAATAAAATTAGATGATTAGGGGAGCAAGGTTTTTCCCAACTCCAATTTCCCATGAATTCAACTGATGTCATATAAGTCTTTGCACACAGAAAATAGTTGTCTACTTGGTAAACTAGACCTACCTTTTGTATCTGCATGAATATTAGATTCATTATATACTCCCTTTTTCACTGCCACATTGACAGTCATAATACTAAGTCTGTAATTTTGCATTGACTTCCAAGCTGGTTTATCTGTGATAGGTATTCTTTTTTTTAATTAATTAATTATTTTTTTTTAAGATTTATTTATTTTTTATACAAGCACTGGGTATAGTCAGAAGCGTGGGAGGGTGAGAGAATTCACCCGAGCCAGAGCAGGGAACAGAACAGGCAGACCGACGAAATACACTGCTGAGGGGAGCAGCGGGCGCGGCAGGAGAGGTCTGCACGCCATGTGGGACGCTCACCATTGGCCAGGGATTGAACTGGTGCTGCAGAGGCTGCAGGCAGTTTCTCAGCCCAGTGCTCAAAAGCTGCGCCACCAGGGGAGGCCCTAGGTTGCTCAATTAATTCATTCAACAGATAATAACTAAGTCTCTAATATTCCAGAAATTATTTTAACTCAGAAGTTACAAAAGTGAAACTGACAAAGGCAGATTATTTCCTACAACTTAAGACTCTAGTGAAGGTAGAGAGACAATAAACCAGTAAAACACATTGGATGATCATAAGTAGAATGCGGAAAAAAAACAGGGCTGAAGTATAGGGAAAGCAGGCATGGGTTGGTGGAGAAATGATTTCAGATGGGGTGGTCAGGAATGGTCTGCCAATAAAATAACATTTTAACTGAGACTTCTCAAGCATTTATTATGAGTACACCACGCAGTGAGTGTCAAATAATGTGTCACCATCAGGCATTTGCTAGAGGAAGCAACGTAAAACCACAGTGTAAAAATTATAGGAGATTAGAGTGAAATAGAAGAAACAAATGAAGTATTTGGTAAAAAGCGTCTATGATATTATGTCAAATCTATGAGTCCACATCCATTCACTGTTACTTGCCATTTTTGTTGTCAGGGAAAATTAATTAACATTGCCAAATATTAGTGTGTTCATCTACAAAACTGAGATTATAACAATACCACACCTGTGTTCTAAATAGATTCAAAGGCTAAATGTGCAAATATATTTTTGTTTGTTTCTCATGAAAATGGAATAATCACCAAAAGTTGTACCTTAATATGAGTTTAGTGATTAACCAAAAGAATAATAAAATACTTTTCAAGAAGTTCTCTTTTTTTTTATAATTTTGTTAAATGTACAGAAATAGTTTTAGAATTTTTATGATACATCTTGGTTAAGCTTTTCAAATTTATGCTTGTGTATTTTCTTATTATCTGAGCATGGTAATGGTAATAACTGTGAATTGAAAATGCAAACAATCTTAAGAACAACAATAATTAAAATGTTAAATCTTTGCTCTATAAATGTAATTTTCTATGATCAAAAACAAACGTTTACCTTAAATCCACAGGTTTTTTTTTTTTTTTTTTTTGCTAACCTTAATACTTAGGCAGCTTGAAAGTGTTATTTAACAAGATGAACTAGTCTATTTCGTTGTGGCACATGAAGGTTTTAATTTTAATGACAAGGAAAGACATCCCTCACAGCCCGCTAACAAGTATTTATATTGGATCTGAGTTGGTCCTTAAAGTAATTTTTAGAAAGAGTAAAATAAGCATTTTATGCTGAAATTTGGTTAACCAAAGACATCAATTACTTCTAGGTAAAAAACAGGTAATATGAAAAGAATACAAATTTTTGTATATTTTTGTTTTGCTACTGAGCATATAGTACAACTGAGGAGATCACTATAGAGTATAAAGTAAGCAAAATTTTACTTTATATCTTACAAGCCCACAACTTTCAGTAGGTCTAAATTAATTTAAGCACCATGTTTAAGATTACAGGAAAAGCTGCAGCTCTTCCATTAACTTCTTATACTTAGTACATTTCCAAAGATAAACTGATACAAATAAAAACAGTAAAACTGTTTTAGGGCATCTTAGCTTTTGCACCCAAAGAGTTTGAAGTAGCTTTTGCTCTTTCACAGAATTAATCCACAAGGTTTTGAAGATGAGCAAGACTCACTGGAAAAAAGAGGTCATATCAGAAAAAGAAGACATACATGCATGATAACAAAATTCTCAAATTCAAGAGAAAATTTATTTAAATTTCAAATCAGTAAAGTATCCACTCCACTCACTTTTTGACCAAGAAAGAAAATGAACTCTATTTTTATAGAGATAGTTAGTGGAGCATAACATATGATGTTCTTTCTAATTCCCTTATGGACCTCTGGACCGTGCAGTGCAGTAGATCATGAAAAAGTACAGTACAGCTCATCCTGTTTAATTCTCTTTTGTTAGTATTCCCAATGCTGTCTGGAGTTAGAAAAGTAATTCTTAAACTTAATTGTAATAATTTCATTACCCTTAAATAAACCCTTTCACTATGTACCAGGGAATGCTTTTTTGATGGTTAAAAGTAAGCCTAAGTATAAGTTGTTAGTGAATAAGTGCAAATCACAGAAATTAACTATATTTAAGTATGGAAGAGGGGTATTGTCTCTTTAAACCCTTATATACATCATCTTTATTTGCATGGTTAGCTAGCCATCTTTGACTTTTTAATATTATACAACAAGTTTGGGGAAATCATTTTATAAAACACAGTACACAAATTTAAATGTAGATTAAATCTTTCTGATTAATTTTCATTAGTATAGTAAACTCCAGTTCTATCCATATTGTTGAAAATGGCAAGATTTCATCCTTTTTTTTTTTTTACAATTAACTTGTATTCCATTGTGTATATAAATCACATCTTCTTTTTTTACCCAATCATTTGTTGTTGGATCCTTAGTTTGTTTGGATCACAGGGCTATTATAAATAGTGCTGCATGAACATAATGGTGCATAAATTCCTAGGAATTAATGTTTTGCATTCTTCAGGGATTGCTGGATCATATGGTAGATCTATTTTCAATATTTTCAGAAATCTGCATACTGTTTTCGATAGCAGCTGGACACATCTGTATTCCCTCTAACAGTGTGCAAAGTTTCCTTTTTTCTGTACATCTTCACCAGCACTTGTTTGTAGTCTTTTTAATACGGGTCATACCATAGGTATGAGACATTCATTTTGGTTTTGACTTGCCTTTCTCTGATGTTAAGTGATGTTGGCCACTTTTTCATGTGCCTTATGGCCATTTGTACATCTTCTTTGGAGATATATCTATTTAAGTCTTCTGCCCATTTTTAAATTTCCTTTTTGTTGATTGGTATGAGTTCTTTGTAGATATTGAATATTAGAGCATTGTCTGATGTGTGATGTGAAATATTTTCTCCCACTCAATAGATTGTCCTTTTGCTTTAACGATAATTTATTTGCTGTACAGGTGAGATCCCATTTGTTTATTTTTGTTTCTGTTTCTCTTGCTGAAGAAGTTATGTCCCTACATACATCACTGAGACCAATGACATGGAATGTTTTACCTATGATTTCTTCTGTGTATTAATTTATGGTTTCAGGAATTATATCTTAGTCTTTAATCCATTTTGAGCTAACTTTGTATATATTGTGAGATAGAGGTCTAGTTTCATTCTTTTGCATGTGTCTTTCCTGTTTTCTCAACACCTTTGTTGAAAACTTTACTTTCTTAAATATATATTTTTATCTTCTTCGTTATAGATGAATTATCCTTATAAATGTGGGTTACTTTCTGGGTATTCGATTCTATTCCACTAACATATGTGTCCAGTTTTATTCCATTACCATACTTGTTTGATTACTAACACTTTTTAGCATGATTTCAACTCTGGGAATGTGATACATCCATTCCTCATTTTTGTCAAGATTGTTTTGCCTATTACAGATCTTTTGAGGTTTCATATAAATTTTAGTAATGTTTGTTCTGTTTCTTCAAAGAATTCCATTGAACCTTTGATAGTGATTGAATTGAATCTATATATTAGGTTGGGTAAGATGGCCATTTTAAATTTGTTAATTCTTGAAATCCATGAGCAGGAATATGGTTACCATTTATGTATGCCATCTATCCCTTTTATTTTTAAAATATTTATTTTATTTATTAATGCATACAAGAACTGGGCTACAGGCCAGAGGTGCAGAAGTTAGAGATTCACCAGAGACAGAGCGGGGAGCATAACAGGTGGAACTACTGAAATACATTGCTGAGGGAAGCAGTAGGCAAAACAGGAGAGGTCTGCTGCGCCCCGTGGGTTAGCTTCCTGGCCTGGGATCAAATTCTTGCTGTAGTGGCTGGTGATAGCTTGATAGCCGCTGGGACTTCAACACCTGTGTCACCAGGGAGGCCCCATCTATTTCTTTTAATAATGTTTAAAATTTTTCCTTTTATAGGTCCTTTACCTTCTTTGTTAAGTTTGTTTTTGGGTATTAAATACTTTCTGATGCAAGGGTCTCCCTGCATATATATGTAGTGAGAAAGGCCTATATATATGTACATATGTATATGTGTGTGTGTGTGTATCTTTTTTATTGTTTAGGTGTATTTCTTCTAGCCACAATTTTTAGGAGATTTTGATTGGATATTACTTCTTTTTAAATTAAAAATGTTATCGAGGTAACATTGAATTATAATGCTATGTATGTTTTAGGAGAATGCATTAACACATCCTCATATGTACATAATAAAATAAATTTAAGTCAAGCCTCCCTGGTGGCTCAAGGGGTTAAGCACAGCACTGTGAAGCTATCCACAGCCTCTCCAGCACAAGTTTGATTCCCGGCCAGCCACGGAGCTACCCACATGGCACAACAGACCTCTCCTGTCTAGCCTGCTGCTCCCCTCAGCAGTGTATTTCAGTAGATTTGCCTGTTCTGCTCCCCACTCTCTCTGGTGAATCCTCTCACCCCTTGCACCTCTGGCCTGTACCCCAGTTCTTGTATGCATAAATAAATAAATCTTTAAAAAAATAAATATATAAATTTAAGTAAAATCTATGACATAGGAACTTACTGTTTATTAACTCACAGAATTCACACTACTCTGAAAACTGGGTATTATTACCCCTATATTAAAGAAATTGAGGCTCAGGAAGGTAAAGTGCTTATTCATAGTCACTCTTTTAACAAGTGGAAAGTAAATGTTTATAGGACTCCAAAACACTTCTCTTTTTTTTCTATATACTCTTCAATATCAATTCAAGATTAGGCATTTTGTACTTTCAAGTATGTTTGTCTTCCCAATTAAAGAACCCATGTATTACCCATATTAAATGGGATCACAGTGAGGGACACCTGAGATGATCTGAAAAGATTCATTCTTTGCGTGGAGAAATCTAGGCATATGTGTGATTAAAATGATGAATAAAATGTGACAAAAAATAGAAAACTGACTTTTATCAAACCTATATTGTATAGGTTTAAATTTCTAATATGCTTATATCTAAATCCTAAAATGTGATTATTTGGGCATAGGTTTGCCAGATTATGCTATATCAAAATGGCTACAGGCTCTTCTAGTGAATAAGTCATTGATACTGACTTGTAAAGTCTTAGAACAGATGTAAAGCTTCCATTTGCAATCATTAGTAGAAACATAAAGGACCTAGTGATGAGTGATTTCTCTATTCTTGATATGATTGATTATGGAGAGACATCCAGATATGGGTATGATCCCTAAATAGAATAACCTCAAGGGGAGAAGTGTTTTGTCTAAGAGGATGAGTCTATGAAAAGTGAATAGCACTGAAAGCATGAATCATGGTTTGGATTAGGAAGTGATAAATGAGATCCTTCTGTTGATATTAGGTGGAACCCAGGGGCTATTTGAGATGGATAGAAACTGTAACTGCCTCAGGAGCTAGACAGCTGCATGATAAGAAGGGTCTTTATAGTACTTGAGGTGACATGACCTCTCTTTTACTCAAAATCCCGGGATTATCTGCATAACACCAATTTGTTTTTTCATACTCTTTCTGATCCATTCCACTAGGAATACATATTTACCATGCCCCACGAAAAGAAAATACTAATATTACAAAAATTGGCTGTATGAAATTGTGAAAGATGAATTCACACCTGCATTTGTTATGTTGTAATGCAAATGCAGAATTTTACTAAGATTGTAGACAGATAGGCTTACACACACACACACACACACACACATACACATGCACACAAGTGAGATAGAGAATAAAAACCCATGAATTCCATTTACTGCAAAGCCATCTCACTAAAGGAATGATGACTAATTTCGAGGTCTGTTTATGAATTTATTGAGTTTGTGAAGTTACTGTTATGTACCTCCCTTTCCCAAATTCCCTGCCACCACACTCTATGAGTGATCCTCAAATGCTGGGTCTGGTGTTTTGTTCCTGATCTTTTGTTTTTGCTTTCTTCTGTTGCAGGGTGTTTGCTTACCATTTACATGGAATAGACACTAAGGGATTCTACTCAACTCTAGAAATTAGGCAATTCCTCTTCCTCCTTCTTGAGAATTAAACTGAAACTTTTTGGAATGACCCATTTCCCCTTATTGAGAAAACCCTTTCCATTCTGAGCATGAAGGAAACTGTAAGAGGAGATGTTAGCCAAAAACTGCCTCTACTATCATACCCTTCCTTCATCCTCCTGATAGTTCCTGAGTTTAATTTAGCTGTTAATTGAACTATTTTCATTCTATTTTCATTCTTATATAGCACAAGGTGGGGTAGTTCCATCTTTTTATGTGTCACAGATCAAATTTAAAATAAAATAAAGAGATAACTGTTTAGATATGGTTGTAGACTTAAGGAAAAGGAGATATAGTTGCCTACTAATCACTGTGCCATGTACTTTTATACAAACTAAAGCTTCCCCCTTTTTCCTTGATTTACTCACCACTCTTCTTCCCTCTCTCCTGGGTACCATTGATTGGTTTTACAGTCTTAAAGTTTATTGTTGTTTTATTTAGTTTGTTTGTTTGTTTTCTCTATAAAATACAAATGAATGAAATCATGTTTCCCTTTCTTTGGCATATTTCACTAAGCATAATTTCTTTAGGTCCATCTATGTTGTTTCAAATGGCAAGGTTTCATTTTGCTTTAAGTTTAACAGTATTCCATTGTGTATGTATACAACATCTGCATTATCCGTTCATCAATCTCTGGACACTAAGGTTGTGTTCAGTCCTTGACTACTGTAAGTGTGCTGCAGTAAACATGGAGCTGCATACATCTCTTAAAATTACTGTGTTTGTTTTGGATAATTATCATATAGTATTCTATTATTCTGTTATTAAGTTCTGAGGTAATTCTGTACATTTTTTTCCATAGTGGCTATGCCAACTACATTCCCATCAATGGTATATAAGTCCACAGCCTCTCCAACACTTGTTTCTTGACTTTTTAATAATAGTCACACTAATAGTGTGAGGTGTTTTGATTTGTGTTTCCCTAATAATAAATGATGATGAACATCTTTTCATGGTATCAATGATGGTAATCTATATGTCTTCTTTGGGGAAATGTCATTCAGATCCTTTGTACAATTTTTAACTGGGTATTGTTTTCTTATTCTAGATTTTTAGAATTCTTTGTGTATTTTGGATATTAACTCATTGTTAGATGTTTGATCTGCAAATATCTTCTTCTAGTCAGTAGTTGTCTTTTTATTATTTTTTAAGATTTTTATTTATTTATGCATATAAGAGCTGGGGTATAGACCAGAGGTGTGGGGGGTGTGATGATTCACCAGAGACAGAGTGGGGAACAGAACAGGCAGATTACTGAAATACACTGTGGAGGGGAGCAGCAGGCGAGTCAGAAGAGTTCTGCTGCACCATGTGTATTGCTCCCTGGCCAGCTGGGGGATCGAATTTGTGCTGCAGATCCTGTGGACAGCTTCAAAGGTTGCTTCTTAACCCCTTGTGCCACTGGGGAGGCCCCTGACTTTTCGTTTTGATACAAATTTCTCTCATTGTGTTGAAGCATTTTAGTTTGATGTAGTTCCATTTGTTTATTTCTGCTTTTGTTTCCCTTGACATTGAATTGGAGTCCCAAAACACACCTGTATGATTGATATCAAGAAATGCATCAACTATGATTCTCCTATGTATTTTGTGGTTTCAGGTCTTACATTCATGTCTTTAATTCCCTTTGTATTTTTTTTTTATATGGTGTGAGATAGTGGTTATCTTTCATTATTTCGCTTGTGACTTCCAGTTTTCTTAACGCCATTCATTGAAGAGCTCTTCCTTGTTCCACATTAAGCTCTTGGTTCCTTTGTCTTTTTTTTTTTTTTAGATTTATTTATTTATTTATGTAAGCACTGGGTACAGTCAAATGTGCTGGAGGGAGAATTCACCAGAGCCAGACTGGGGAACAGAACAGGCAGCCTGACGAAACACACTGCTGAGGGGAGCAGCAGGCACAGCAGAAGAGGTCTGTGTGTCATGTGGGACCCTCGCCAGTGGCCAAGGATCGAACCGGTGCTACACAGGCTGTGGGCAGCTTTGCAGCCCAGCACTCAACCGCTGCACCACCAGGGGAGGTCCAGTGGTTCCTTTGTCTTAAATTAGTTGTCCATATATATAAGGTTTTATTTCTTTTTTTTTTAATATTTTTATTTATTTATTTATACAAGCACTGTGTACAGTCAGAAGCGCAGGAGGGTGAGAGAATTCACCAGAGCCAGAGCGGGGAGTAGAGCAGGCAGAAGGACCGAAGTACACTGCTGAGGGGAGCAGCGGGCGGCAGGAGAGATCTGCACGCCATGTGGGACCCTCCTCTGGTGGCCGGGGAGCAGCTCGGGATTGAACCGGTGCCGCAGAGGCCGCGGGCAGCTTCGCAGCCCAGCGCTAAACCACTGTGCCACCAGGGAGGCCCTTATAAGGTTTTATTTCTGAGCTCTCATTTCTGTTTACTGATGTGTGTCTGTTTTATTCCAATACCATTTGTAGGGTAAGGGAAAAATTATCAGGTTTTTCTGCCCTCCCGCCATTAGCATTAAAGAAAGATCCCAGCAGTCCTACATGCATGCCTGATGGAAGGCACCTAGAGTATGATGTGGGTATGCACAAGTGGGCACACCTGGGCTGAGAGACAGGGCTGATAAGGGCGGTGTCACGGGATGCCAGCAGAACAAGAAAAAATGAGTAGAAGAGCGCAGCAGAACAAAAGCAGAACCAGCAGTGCAGTAAAGGAGAAGCAGAGACCATGAGAGAATGCCAAAGAGCCTAGAAAGAGTGAAAATTTGCTTGGGGCTGGGAGGCCTGTCAGCCTCCTGGTCCCCCGGCCCCCCTGCCTGCCATGTACCTGGTTGCTGCACTACATATGGTGTAAAAAACACTCAATAAAGGCTTGAAAAGCCACCGAGGGCTCCAGGACTCTCCTTTACCCATTTGCCTGGATCATAGAGACCCTGCACTGTACCTTGCTGGCACTACACCATTGTAGTTACTATTGCATTTGAGTGTAGTTTGCAGTCAGGCACATTATACCACCATTTCAAACTATAAAAGACAATTTATGTGGAGGAAAGATAGCTAACTACTATTTATTAAACAAAGTTTTGTTATCCTTTAAATTACAACTCTCCTTTATTGCATACTGTTCAGTACTTTTGAACATGGTAACTTCTCTGCCTAGATGAAAGCACACTGTCCATTAGAGTCTTCATTGAAAACAGCATAAACTAACACTGGTTGGCTCAAAAGGACGCATGATTAGCTAAAAGATTGTAAATAGCTCACAAACCCTTAAACAGGTCAGAAAAGTAGACATGGAAGATATGTATTTCAGAACAATACCCAAAACACTACAGAATTATTTTCTCTTTCCGGGCGCTTATAAACAATACTGGATGCTACTGCAATAACCTTTACCCTTTGTATTGCTTTTGGAAACTATATCCAGTTGATGACATCTTTGCCACAAAATATTCCACTCCAGTGTTTATCTTCTCATTAAAATCGGTGTTGATTGCATGGGGCTTCAGTAGATCTTGTTAGCCAATCCATTGAATGAATGAAAGCATGAAGATATTCTTACACTTACGAGGGTTTAATCTCGGATTCATCTATGGCTGTAGTATAGTTTAAGAGCAAAATTGTCCCATTAGTTTAAAAGCAAAATTAGATCTCTACATACAAAATTCATTTTAGTTGCTCCTTTTTTGCCTTCTAGCAGTGTTATCAAAGGCAACTAGTTCTGTATTTTGATCTGGATTACTAGATTCTGAATAATTCCAAGAACATAAGATTTATCCCCCATATAATTTAATTATCATAGTTCCTGATAGTCATCACATTTTGAGCTATCTCTGTTATTCAATCACATTGCCTTGCCTTATAGGCTGAGGTGCTTTGCTTTATAGGCTCAGACTATAGAAATATATGGCACAAACATAAAATCACGAGCATTCTCTGAACATCTAGTCCTACTATAAGGACCAAGTAATTGTTTTATAAACACATGTGGCATATCCAATTAGATAATTCACAAGATTGTTTTTATCCTTTCCTTGTGATATTTTTATATATTTAATATTTGTAGTGGAAAAACTCTCTTCCTGAGATCTTGCATTTACCTGTCTTCCTTTGATTGGCCTTCCAGTATCTCATATAACATTTTTAATTTTAGCTCATCTATTGTGAGGTGAAGGAAGATGGGTATCTAGGGCTTTAATATTCAATTGTGGTTTGTGGAGTTGTAGGGTAAGTGAAAATTATCAGGATTTTCCATCCTGTCGCCATTAGCATTAATAATGCTAATGATGCTGTGGTCCTGCATGGGTGCTTGATTGGGGCACCGGGAGTAGGGTGTGGGCATGCATAGGTGGGCACACCTGGGCTGAGAGACTGGGCTTATAAGAGCAGCGTCACAGGGACACCAGCAGAACGAGAGCAGCAGAATGAGAACAAGAATGAACAACAACAGAATGAGAGAAGAAACAGAAGAATGAGCGGCAGAACGAGTGGCTTGGTGTGGAGTGGCGGTGGAGTACTGCGAAGTACAGTGGATAAAGTCATGAGAACAGCTAAGACAACAAAGAGGCTGCTTGAACTGATGATGAACCTACCCAGTATGCAATGGTTGCACTACAGGAGTGAGGCTAGTTTTGTTCCATAGTAAGCTGTATTCCGTGTTTAGGTTAGCTTCACTACCTTCCATATATCCCTGTTATTCCTTTGTTCTGGGGACTGTGATCTATGAAGCTTGGTCCCCACAGTGGGAATAGCAAAATCCAGATGTCCATGCTCATTCTCTGATAATAATTTGCACTTGGCCCAAAGACGGCACTGTGTATAGCAGGCACACAGGTGCCCACTGAACACTAAGGCCGCCCACCATGGCTGTGGCTGCTCTGCCCTTGCTTCAGCTGCGACCTCTGCAGTGCTAGGAAGTGTAGGAGCCCTTGGTTTGCCTTCCTGGAGGATTTGTGAGTTCACTCTAAAGTCCTTTCTGGTGTTGATTTTTTTTTTATGTAGTCTGGCCTGGTTCCATCTGACTTTTCTTTGATCTCTTGCAGTAGAGTAGGGAAGGGAACTTTCAGTGGGTAAGCTGCCCCAATTGTGGGGTTCCTAATTTCCCAAATCATACCTTGTTGAGCTCTCTCTGCCCCTGGTTGGGCCCAGGCCCACACTTGTGTCAGGAAAATTCCTCCAAGGAATGTCATAATTGCTTGCGGGGGTTTCCCTGGGTTCCCAACCTGTCCTAACTTCCCTCATCTCCTCCTTTTCTTTTCCCTCATCATCCACATCCTTCGTTCTTGAACTATTTGGGGATTTCCTGCTGCTGGATAGCTGATTCAAAGCATCTGGGTTTTTCTAGGAGTGTGCATCAGTGTTTGTTTGTTTTTTCTTTTTCTTTTTCTAGTTTTCAAGGAAGAAGATGATACTAGCCTCTATTCTGCCATATATGAAGTTGCATTCCATATAATTTTGAACAAAGGATTTACCACCATCAAATATTAAACATTTATTCATTTGTTATTTTGTTCTATGGCAGTATAAATTCCATCTAGAAAGAAATTATGATTTGTTTACTGGTGTATTTCCATGGTTCATAGCAGAACTATGTGATAGAAATCTCATAAATGTAATATTCTGTATCTGTGCTTTCCAAGGTAGTGTTAGCTACATGTGTCTGCTGAACATTTGGAATGCAGCTAGTACATGGAAAAAGTAAAATTTTAATATTATTTAAGTTTAAATATAAATAACTGTTGGGCCCATGAAAAAATAGGGAGTTTTCTCAGAGTGTCTCAGGCTGTTTTTTCTTGTGACCTTCCAGCACATGTGGTCTAGTAGATAACTGGTAGCTTTGAGATGAAGTCTGCAGGTGAGGAAAGCAGGAAATAATGTGTAACCTTGAACTATAGTTCACATGCGTGAGAACACACTTGGCCCTTTGCTGGCTTTGTCTATAAATCATATAAAAGCTAATAAGACTCCTGAATGGGGGGGCACTGCTACTGCGGCTGGGCCCAGGGGGCTGCCTTTGTCACCACCCACTGCCACTGTCTAGGTACTGGGCACTAGGTAGTGACTGGGCTCTGTGATTGGGGAAAGCTAATGCCATTTGTTGTGGCAGGAAGGCACAGAGCAGGATCTCTATGATCCTATGCAGATGGGTGAAGGAGGAGCCCTGGAGCCCTCGGTGGTTTTTTCAGGCTTTTATTGAGTTTACCAGGTACATGGCAGGCAAAGGTGCCTGGGGGGCCTGCCAGCCTCCCAGCCCCCAACAAGTCTTCACTCTTTGTGGGTTCTCTGGCATTTTCTCATGGTCTCATTCTCTTGCTTCTGCTTCTCTTTCACTCTCTCTTCTTCTGCTCTCTCTCGCTGTACTGCTGGCATCCCCATGATGCCACCCTTAAAAGCCCAGTCTCAGCCCAAGTGTACCCACCCTACATATGCCCACACCCCACTCCAGGTGTCCGCCAATAAGACATGCCTTAAGGACCTCCGTGATCCATCATCAATCCTAATGGCGGGAGGGTAGAAAAGCCTGCAATCACTTACCCTACACATCGAAGTCCTGGGGGCCTGGGCCACTGACTACTACTAACTGCTACCACTGCTGTTGCTGTTGTTGCTGCTGTTGCTGTTGGGGGGCGGGGGTGGTGGTGCAGATGTTCCATGTGTTCCTCCTGCCTATACCTTGTCTCCTGCTGATGCAATAAATTCTCGTTGCTCCCCTATTAGGGCATCTTGAACCCATTCTCTTGTCTGCTGGCATCATGAACTGGAGCAATCTTGAGCTGGTGACCCATAGTAACTACAGCTGGATAATCATTCATTGACCCAATGCAGGTCCAGAACAGATCAGTGTCTAAAGTGTATACAATAAATGTATGTTGGTTCTATAAATGAGTGATCTTTTTCTATTCAGGCTGTTGCTTCATCTGATGTCATTTAGTTGCAAATATTCATGCTTTTACCTTAACGGTGCTTCACTATATAGCACAAACTCATGAGAGAAGTTTGTGAATTTAGAAATGTTTTTAAACCCATTGAGTAATTGTCTCTGTTTGGATCTACTGTTTTTGTCTTTCTAGAAGAAAACTATATTCCCATGTATGACACTATAATTTGACCCAGTGGAGCCTTTTTCTTATATAATTTTAGTTCCTCTGTTTAGTACTGTGGAATTTATCCTGTTAGTTTCCAATCTACCTCTACTGCGGAACACTAGCAGGAGGTCATGAGGTCATTAACACATGAGGTATTCTGTTGTCTACTATATAGAAATGAAATGCTCTTATCAGTGAAGTATTGCTGGATCTTCAATACCTGAATTCAGCTGACCATGAACTTGAACATACAGTTTTCCACCCAAACTATCAGCATCAAAACCTGTGATTGATGGTAATAATTTTTGTGATAGATGCTTGAAATTTTTTATTTCTACTACTAGCAGAACACAGAATTGAAATAGTGAAAAACAGTCATTAATTAATAAAGGTAAACCCAACAGAGGGTCAAATAAAGCGAACCTCAAAAACTACCCCTAAGAAGCTGACTGTGGAGAAGCATCCAGTGGGACATGTGAATGGAGTTCAGTGAACAAGGGGGGAAGAGAGCACAAGGGACCATGATGGTGGACTATGGGTGATTTGGTGATGAGAACCCTATGGTAAAACACCTGAAAGGGGGGGAGTCCTTTACCTGTAAAATACACACAACCATGTAAATCAACATCACCTTAATCATAAATTCAAAAGAAAAGCAATCAGAGCCATCCTGTTGGTGCAGGGGCTAAGTCTCAGTGCTATCAAGCTATAGGCAGCCATTGCAGCATGAGTTCAATCCCCAGCCAGGGATCTAAGCCATGTGGCGCAGCAGACCTCTCCTATCTGGCCTGCTGCTCCCCTTAGCAGTGTATTTCACTCAATCTGCCTGTTTTGTTCCCCACTCTGTCTCTGGTGAATCTTCTTATCCCCATTTCTCTGGCCTAGACCCAGGTTCTTGTATGTATAAATAAATAAAAATAAATCTTTAAACAAACAAAGAAATAAAACCATAAGAAAATTTAAAGGAGAATTAGGGAGCTTCCTCTTTACATCCTTAATGAATCTTGTAGAATATTCTCATGTCTCATATATTTTCTTATTATAGTAGTTAAGTTCTTCATTCATCCACCAATGAATAATAACCTTATAGAAGGATGAGCTACCCCATCCCCATACACATTCAGTACAAAGTCTTAGGTGTCTGTTATATTTGGTTTTGGATATGTAAATTTAGAGATTTATTCATTTCTCTCCTGAGAGTCACCAAATAATTACTGTGGGATTCAGAATTATGGGCAAAGATAATGCCTTTTATGTCTATATTCTCCATAGTTATACAAAATATTGTGGTCTCATTCACTATCTGTCATATTTGTAGAAATTGTTAGACAAATTGGTGAATGGATATCTAATATTCACTTTTCCTACTAAAAACTTATAGCTGGTAGACCTCCCTGGTGGCACAGATGGTTGAGTGCCACATTGTGGGACTGTCCTCAGCCTCTGCAGCACGGATTCAATCCCGGCCAGCCAGCAAGATCCCACGAGGCTCAGCAGACCTCTCCTGCCTTACTCTCTGCTCCCCTCAGCAATGTGTTTCATCAGTCTGCCTGTTCTGTTCCCTGCTCTGTCCCTGGTGAATCCTCTCTCCCTCCCGTACATCTGGCCTGTACCGCAGTTCTTGCATAAATAAATAAATCTTAAAAAAAAAAAGTAAAAAAAAAACCACAACTTTTAGCTGTATATGCAACTTTGGAGGCTTTGTTG
This sequence comes from Talpa europaea, assembly GCF_964194135.1. NCBI lineage: Eukaryota > Metazoa > Chordata > Mammalia > Eulipotyphla > Talpidae > Talpa > Talpa europaea. Next base: position 81,596,044 of record NC_140071.1, on the reverse strand, counting down.
TAAAGCTTTATGTTCAGAACTTTGTTCAACAAAGGTTCTTCATTTTGGATAGACTGTTAGTACTCTCTCTCTACTATACAGAGTCTCAAGGTCAACTTTTGAAATTTCAAAAATTGACAATAATGAGCAAAGCAAGGTAGTTTGCAGCATCATGTAGGTTGAACCCATCAGGGCCTTGATAGCAGAACAAGAACAGAGAAATATTCTTTTTGTACATTGATTTAGCTAATATCATGTAAAGATCTACTACATCTGATAGATAATAGTGAAATTATAGGTAATAATATAAGGTAATGATCTATGGATTTGATAAAGTTTCTGAAAATCCTGAAGTGGGTTGTGGCTGACTTAAAGTATCTTAAGAGAGCTTTTTTTCTAGAAATATTTACCATTTTTGAATAAAGCTGTAGAGCACTTTGGGAAAATGAGCTAGGGTAGAGTCAGTAAAATAGTGGTATCACCCATGAAGTTATGTGCATAACATGGGAAATCCCAAATACTATAGAGTGGTGGTATAGAAAAAAATGTCCAAAATGGAATTATACAATGACTTCAGCAATAAATAAAAATATAATTAAATTTTGAAATAAGTGCATCTATCTCTATCTATCATCTATAATCATCTATTCTCTACATACATAATATATGCCATCTAAGTAGTCTCAAGAATCAAATAATGTATTGCAACATTGTATTATCACACAAAAATCAACGAATAGGTGGCTTAGACAACAGAAATTTATTTCTAATATTTCTGGAGACTGAAAGTCCTAGATCAAAGTCCAGCAGGTTTTAGTTTCTGGCGAGAACTCTATTTCTACCTGTAGACAGCTAAATTCACATAGTGTCCACACATATCCTTTGGTTTTGGATTGTAGCACTCTACAATGTATGTTAGCTTAAGCAGAATGATCAGTGTCTTCTTTGGTGAATCACTTCCATTAATGGAAACTTAATGAGTAAGATACAAATAAAACATGAAATTATTTTATTTTACTTAATTTTATTTCAATTTTTGTCCCCAAGGTCTCTCTAAACATTAAATCATAGGAACTTAACTATGACTGGGATGCCATTACACAAGTTTGGAATCTTACAGAGGACTAGGATTGTTAACTGGTGTGTGAAGACAAAGACTGTTACAGGTGATGCCCCCTGGAGGGGGGTTGTTGGTGAGGATAGATAGCCCCAGGGGAAATACTAAAAAGTATCACATTTTGGGGTAGAGTGACTTACAAGAAATATAAGGGATTGCAGAAAGAGGTACAGATTCATTTAGTTTTCAGGATTCAGTATTCTGGATTCAGCATTTAAGGATTCAGTATTTTGGATTCATCTTTGAGTATTCAATCTTCGGGCTTCAGTAGTCCACAATCAGCATTTGAGGATTTGATATTTTGGATTCAGCATTTGAGGATTTAGTCTTTGGGATTCAGTGTTTTTGGGATCAGCAATTTCAGCAACCACCACACTTATCTTCCAGAGGCTGTTGTGGGCCTCGGAATGTGGAGGGGCCTTGAGCAGCCAACCTCAGAGAGTAAAAGTTCAGAGGCTTTGCAAGATGACGAGCTACTGAAACTCTTCCCAGTTTTGCTGCTGGTATAGCCTGGCTGAGAAGGCAAAGACCTGGGAGCCTCACTGAGATGTGTGAGTATAGGTGTTTGCTGGGTAATCTGGATGCTGCAGCTGCTGTTTTTTTTTTTTTTTTTAAAGCAACAATAGAAATGTTTTTTATTTTTTTTTATTTTTTTTCAATGATTATATTTTATTTTATTTTTAAATAATAAATTTTATTTTTATATTCCCCATATAATTGCAGCCCCCCCATTCTAACCCCAACCCCTCCCCTCCCGCCACTGCCCCCCTAAAAGAGTCTCTGGTTCATAGTTTTTTGTTGATTTCGATTTTCACTTTCTTATAGTTATTCATTTTCCTGGTCCCTTATTTAAGTTTTCTAGATTCCTGCTATGAGTGAGACCATCCGGTATTTTTCTTTTTCTTTTTGGCTTATTTCGCTGAGCATGATCCCTTCCAGCGCCATCCATGTTGCTGCAAATTGCATGTGTTTATCTTTTTTGAATGCTGAGTAATATTCCATGGTATATATGTACCACATCTTCTTGATCCAGTCATCTATTTTTGGGCATTTGGGTTGTTTCCAAAGCTTAGCTATTGTAAACAGTGCTGCTATAAACATAGGGGTGCAGGTGTTCTTTGGAATTGATGTTTCTGTGTCCTTTGGGTAAATACCTAGGAGTGGAATTGCTGGATCATATGGAAGCTCTATGTTTAGTAGGTCCAGAAATCTCCACACAGCTCTCCACAGTGGTTGGACCAGTTTGCACTCCCACCAACAGTGCAAAAGAGTTCCTTTTTCTCCACACCCTCGCCAACATTTGTTGTTGCTAGTTTTTTTAATATGTGCCATTCTCACTGGTGTAAGATGTATCTCATGGTAGTTTTGATTTGCATTTCCCTGATGACAAGTGATGTTGAACATTTTTTCATATGCCTGTTGGCCATTTGCATTTCCTCTTCAGAGAAGTTTCTTTTTAGCTCTTCTGCCCATTTTTTGACTGGATTATTTTCTTTGTTGTTGTTGAGTCTCATCAGCTCTTTGCAGATTTTTGTGATCAGTCCTTTATCATTAGTGTTGGGTGCAAAAATGTTCTCCCAGTTGGTGGTGTTTCTCTTTGTTTTTGTTATTGTCTCTTTTGCTGTGCAGAAGCTCTTTAATTTGATGTAGTCCCAGCTGTTTATCTTTGCCTTTACTATCACTGCTTTGGGTGATGTGTCTGTAAAGATGTCTTTGATGTGCAAATCACATAGTGTTTTGCCTTTGTTTCTTTCTATATGTTTTATTGTTTCAGGTCTTATGTCTAGTTCTTTAATCCATTTTGAGTTGATTTTTGTGTATGGTGTGAGGTAGTGGTCAAGCTTCATTCTTTTGCATATAGCGACCCAGTTTTCCCAGCACCATTTATTGAACAAACTTTCTTTGCTCCAATGCATAGTCTTTGCTCCTTTGTCAAAGATTAGTTGACCATAAATCTGTGGGTTTATTTCTGGATTTTCTATTCGATTCCATTGGTCTGTATGTCTGTTCTTGTTCCAATACAATGCAGTTTTGATGATTATGGCTTTGTAGTATAGTTTGAAGTCTGCAAGTGTGATGCCTCCATTCCCTTCTTTTTTTTTTTCAGGAGAGCTTTGGCTATTCGGGGTTTTTTGTGATTCCATATGAATTTCATCAATAATTGTTCTATTTCTTTGAAGAATGACATTGAAATTTTGATTGGAATAGCATTGAATCTGTATATTGCTTTTGGTAGGATGGCCATTTTAATAATGTTTATTCTTCCAATCCATGAGCAGGGGATGTCTTTCCATTTCTTTGTGTCTTCTTCTATTTCTTTTAGCAGTGTTTTATAGTTTTCTTTGTATAGGTCCTTTAACTCTTTTGTTAGATTTATTCCCAAATATTTGATTTTTTTTGTTTCAATAAAAAAAGGGATTTTTTTTTTTATTTCTTCTTCTTCAGATTTATTGTTTGTGTATAGGAAGGCTACTGACTTTTGCGTGTTGATTTTGTATCCTGCCACTTTACTGAACTGATTGATGAGTTGAATTAGTTTTTCTGTGGAGTTTTTAGGGTCCTCTATGTATATTATCATATCATCTGCAAATAGTGATAGTTTGACTTCTTCTTTTCCTATTTGGATTCCTTGGATGTCTTTCTCTTGTCTTATTGCCCTGGCTAGGACTTCCAGTATTATATTGAAAAGCAGTGGTGAGAGTGGACATCCTTGTCTTGTTCCAGATCTTAATGGAATTTGTTTCAGCTTTTCACCATTGAGAATGATACTGGCTGTTGGCTTGTCATAGATGGCCTTTATGATGTTGAGGTATGTTCCTTGTATCCCAAGAATTTCAAGGGCTTTTATCATGAATGGGTGTTGCACTTTGTCGAAAGCTTTCTCAGCATCTATTGATATTATCATATGGTTTTTATATTTCTTTTTGTTGATGTGTTGGATAACATTGATTTTCGGATGTTAAACCATCCTTGTGTCCCTGGAATGAATCCTACTTGGTCGTGGTGAATTATCTTATGGATACACTGTTGGATTCTAATAGCTAAATTTTTATTGAGGATTTTTGCATCATTGTTCATTAGGGAGATTGGCCTGTAGTTTTCCTTTTTTGTGTTGTCCTTGTTTGGTTTTGGTATTAGTGTAATGTTGGCTTCATAGAACGTGTTTGGTACTTTACCTTCCTTCTCAATTTTTTGGAAGAATTTGTGAAGGATAGGCACTAATTCGTCTCTGAATGTTTGGTAGAATTCATTTGTAAATCCATCAGGTCCTGGGCTTTTGTTTTTGGGGAGGTTTTTGATTATCATTTCAATTTCGCTGCTTGTAATTGGTCTGTTTAGGTGTTCTATTTCTTCTTTATCTAGCTTTGGGTGATTGTAGAGTTGTAGGAATTTGTCCATCTCCTCTAGATTGTTAAACTTGTTTCCATATAACTGTTCATAGTAGTTATTAATTATTCTTTTGATTTCTGCTGTGTCCGTTGTGATTTCTCCTCTTTCATTGATGATCCTGTTTATTTGTGCTTTCTCCTTTTTTTCCTTTGTGAGCCTGGCTAGGGGTTTGTCTATTTTATTTATTTTTTCATAGAACCAGCTCTTGGTTTCATTGATCTTTTCGATTGTTTTTTTAGTTTCAATTTCATTTATTTCTGCTTTGGTTTTTATTATTTCTTTTCTTCTACTGGTTTTGGGGTTTTTTCGTTGTTCTTTTTCTAGATCTTTGAGCTTCGAGATTAGGTTGTTTCTTTGAGTTCTTTCTTGTTACTTGATGTGAGCTTCTATTGCTATATATTTTCCTCTTATTACTGCTTTTGCTGCATCCCATACATTTAGGATATTGGTGTCCTCCTTGTCGTTCAATTCAAAGAATTTTTTAATTTCTTCTTTGATCTCCTCATTATTCCAGTGGTCTTCCAGTAGTGTGGTTTTTAATCTCCATGAGGTAGGAAAGTTCCTTGCCTTCTTTTTATGGTTTATTTCTAGTTTGATGCCTTCATGGTCAGAAAAGATGGTTGATATGATTTCAATCTTGGTGTATCTGTTGATGTTTGTCTTGTGCCCCAGTATGTGATCAATCCTGGAGAATGATCCGTGTGTGCTTGAGAAAAATGTGTACTCCGTTTTTTTGGGGTTTAGTGTTCTATAGATGTCTGTTAAGCCCAATTGCTCTAGGTCTTTATTTAGAGCTTTGGTTTCTTTACTTATTTTTTGTCTTGTTGATCTATCCATTGTTGATAGTGGTGTGTTGAAGTCTCCCACTACGTATGTGTTTTCTCTGATGTCTGTTTTCAGAGAGGACAACAGTTGTCTGATATATTTTGGTGCTCCTTCGTTTGGTGAGTATATGTTAATGAGTGTTATTTCTTCTTGAAGTATTGTCCCCCTGATAATAATGAAGTGACCATTGGGGTCTCTTTTTATCTTTTTGAGTTTGAAATCTGTTTTATCTGATATAAGTATAGCTGTTCCTGCTTTCTTTTTTGGTCCATTTGCTTGTAGGATTGTTTTCCATCCTTTCACTTTGAGCCTATTTTTATTTTTTGTAGCTAAATTTGTTTCCTGGAGACAGCAAAAGGTTGGGTTTTGTTTCTTAATCCAGGCTGAAACTCTGTGTCTTTTTATTGAAGAGTTTAGTCCATTTACATTTAGAGTTAATATTGATATGCTAGCATCTGTATTTGCCATTGTGTTTGTCTTTCCTTTGATTTTATTTATTTATTCTTTTAATAACTTTTTTTTTTTGGCCTTCTTTCATTGTTATTCGTCCCTCTGAGGTTCTGGCTTTAGGACTCCTTGTAGTATTTTTTGGAGTGGGGGTTTAGTTGTAATGAAATTCCGGAGTTTTGTTTGTCTGGGAAGGTCCATATTCTTTCTTCAAAGAGGAAGGAGAGCTTTGCGGGATAGAGTATTCTTAGTTGGCATCTGTTTTCTTGGAGTCTGTTGACTATGTCCCTCCACTCTCTCCTTGCCCGTAGTGTTTCTTTGGAGAAGTCTGATGTCAGCCTGATTGGCTTTCCTTTGAATGTTATCTGTTTCTTCCCTCTTGCCAGCTTCATTATTTTTTCCTTGTCCTGGATTCTTGGGAGCTTTACTATTATGTGTCTTGCTGTATTTTTCCTTTCGTTGTGGAAGTTTGGTGTTCTTCTTGCTTCTTGTATATCAATTTTCAGCTCCTTCTTCACATTTGGGAAGTTCTCTTCAATTATCTCTTTGAATATTTTCTCTGTTCCTACATCTCTCTCCTCTCCTTCTGGTATTCCTATAGCTCTTATATTTCCTTTCCTCATGGAGTCAGATAGTTCCCGAAGTTTTTCTTCGTTCTTTTTCCTTCGTACTTCTCTTTCCTTTTCTGTTTTGGTTCATTTTATTTCTGTGTCTTCAAGAGTACTTATTCGTTCTTCCATTTCATCTATTCTGCTTTCATTGCTTTTCCCAGAGTTCTTTAGTGCCTCCATTAATTGTTTGATCTCCTGCATTTCTTTTACTTCCCTCTTTAGGGACTCAATTTCATTCTTCTGACCATTGTTTTCCCTCTTTAGGGACTCAATTTCATTCTTCTGATCGTTGATTATTTTTCCCTTATCATTGTTTTCCTTTATGACTTCTGTCAGTTTTTTAATCACGGCAATTTTAATTTCTCTTACTGGAAGGCTCAGAAGTTCTTCCAAGTTACTGTCGTTGCAATCTGGGGGCTGGCTTTCTTTTCGTGGTGTGCTTTTTCCCTGGGGAGTTGCTAGGTTGCGTGTGGTTCTTCTACTCCCTACTGTCTGTTTTCTAATTTGCCGTATGCGTTGGGACACTGTGTTGTTGGGACTAGCTGGCATCTTGGGTGAGCTTCTCTGCTCCCCTCTGGTTCCTCCAGGAGCCATATGTCAGTTTCAAGCAGTCTTTACTGGAGAAAGGTCCCTGTTCTAAAATGCCGATGTGGGGACACACTCCCCTGTGCGCCTCGTCTGCCCCGGCGGTGGGTTCCTGCTCCCCCTCTGGGCTTGGACTGCAGGCCAGAGGGGGTCTGGCGTGGGCGAACTTTCCCCGCTCACCTCTGGCTCCTGAGGAAGCCTTCTGCAGGTAGTCTTTACTGAAGTAATGTCCCTGTTCTAAAATGGTGATGTGGGACACACTCCCTGCGCGTCTGGTCTCAGGCACACTCTTCTGCGCGCCTGGTCTGCCCCGGCTGTGGGTGCTCGCTCCCACTGTGGGCTCAGACTACTGGTCGGAAGGGGCCCGGTGTGGGCTAACTCCCCAGCTGGCCACTGGCTCCTCCAGGAGCCTCTGCTGGTTTCAAGTAGCTAGGCGGCGCCAGAGATCTCTCCTAGAGCCCTTGGGGAGCTGAGTTTCCACCCCATGGGACAGGGGCCAGAGCGGGAATGGTCGGGTAAACCTCCACGGTTTTGGGGTGCTGTGTCTGCCTTGTGCCCCACCATCGTGGGGAACCCACGCCCCTAATTTCGTGCCCCGGGTGTCAGTTCCAAAGCCCTCAGTTCCAGGACGCAGGCTGTAGCCCAGTTCAGTGGCGCAGGAATGGCGCCTTTTGAATCCCGCTCCCGTGCCTGGGCGCCTGGTTCCTGCTCACTCAGTGAGGGCCTCCGCGCCTCTCCCCGCAAGCCTAGGTCGCAGGTGCGGGGACCTGGGCAGCTGTGATCCGGATCCGCGTTTGCTTTTCAACCGCACTGCTTTTCTGCGCGATCCTGATTCCGATCCGCACTTGGTTTTCCAGCGCACTGCTTTTCTCGCAAACCTGATCCAGATCGGCGTCTGCTTTTCCAGCACGTGCTGCTTTTCCGCGCAAGCTTACCGGGCGGCCCAGGGCTGTGTGCTGGTGCTGGTCACCTCCTGGGGGGGGGGGCTCTCTTTAATGGCGCCTGGAGCTCACCTCAGCGGCGAATCCTACAGGATTCTCCACAGCTCCCGTTCACGGGGTGTGGTGGCTGAAATAGTTCCTTTCCACTCACAGTCCCGCTTGCTGCATCGTTTGTTCTTGTTGGTCGTTTTAGTTTGTTTTTTTTTTTTTTTCCTCCTCTCTGCTGGTCGGAGCGTGCCAACTCTGTGGGCGGGGGGAGGGGAGCAGGGTTCTGCGCTTCCCTCCCTTCTAGTCCTCTTTTATGGCCACTTTCTTCTTCGGGTAGTTTGCTAGAGTCACCCGTTTATCTTCCGTGTCCCAGTTCTCACTGGGACCTGCCGCTTTTCCTCCCTATTAACTTTTTTTAATGGGAGATCTTACTTGCAGCGTCTCCTCGCCACCATGTTGCTCCGCCCCCTTCTGCAGCTGCTCTTTTGAGTGCCGCCTCTCTGGGGTTGTGTTGGGGCATCTCTGCAGCTCAGGGAGCATCTCCTGTTGTGTCTTCTGTTGTCTTCATGAGTTGGAACCTAGTCTGCAGTGGCAGGAAGATGCCATCTTGAGCACGTGGCCTATTGTTAGGAGAGGAGCTCTGTGTCCTCAGTGGTGAAAGGACACCATCTTAGCTACTTTTGTTTAGGACTAAAACACTGGACACTGCTTTGGGTAAGGTAAATGGCCATTTTTGGCCTAAGTAATTCTTTGTCTTTCTCTGGTCTGTTAGATAAATACCATTGTTGTTCTCTGAGCCTAAGTAGTTTTGCAATTGTGCATGTGGGTGAAAACTCAGACAGTGACCAGTAAACTATTTGTGCAGTGTCTTTGGCCAGATTTAATGACTCTTGCTGCCTTATATCAGGTTAACCCTCTGGGTTTCAGGATAAGTAAATTTCTTGGGTGTTACTGAAAATACTGCTAGACTTAATAGTTGCTACCTATTTTTAATTAATGGAAGTCCATATCTATTTATATTCAGGATAATCTTGATGTAATATTTTGCTTTATGAGCTTTAGTATTTAGAGCCCTATGTGAATAAAGCCAGGAGTTTGGGAAAAGTGTCTATGCATAATATAATCAGCAAACTACAGGACTCACCTTACATCTTCCATAAGAAATAATGCTATTTCTTCTTCAGTGGAACTGAGGCAGGAAGGTCTTCCAGCACTTATTGAGGGGTCATTAGCCTTGGGTTAGAAGAAGAAAATGTGGAAATCACTGTGAACACATTCTTCAGTTTATCCTCTCTTCTGCTGTTTCATTTCCTAATAAATCCTGTTTCATGTTGGGATAACTGATTATTTTTGTTTGATGCTAATACCTTTATCTCCTCAGATGAATCTGTCTATTCTGAATGAAGTTTGTCAGTAGGAAATATTTTTTTAAAAATATATTTTTTTAATTTTTTTTTTAACATTTTATTTTTTTTTAAGAGAGGCATGTTTATTTATTTATTTGTTTGTTTGTTTTTTGTTTATACATGCACTGGGTACAGTCAGAAGCGCGGGAGGGTGAGAGAATTCACCAGAGCCAGAGCGGGGAGCAGAGCAGGCAGAAGGACCGAAGTACACTGCTGAGGGAAGCAGCGGGCGGCAGGAGAGGTCTGCGCGCCATGTGGGACCCTCCTCCGGTGGCCGGGGAGCAGCCGGGGATCGAACCGGCGCCGCAGAGGCCGCGGGCAGCTTCGCAACCCAGCGCTCAACCGCTGCGCCACCGGGTAGGCCCAACAATATTTTTTTTTTATTTATGCATACAAGAACTGGATATAGGCCAGAGGTGCAGGGGTGAGAGGTTACAGCAGAGACAAAATGGGGAGCAGAACAGCTGAATCTACTGAAATACACTGTTGAGTGGAATAGCAGGCAAGACAGGTCTGCTGCACCATGTGGTTTGTTCACTGGCTAGAAGTTGAACTCATGTCACAGTGGCTGGTGATAGCTTGGTAGTTCTGAGACTTAACCCTTGCACCATCAGGGAGGCCCTCAGTAGGTAATCTTGTAAGATGGTCCTCGTATCTTCGATATACTGTTAAAAATCCACTCTTGCTGACTTTGAAGGTGTAGGAAGGATCCTCTAGCCAAGGAGTGTATGTGATCTCTAGAAGCTGGAAAAAGTAGAGAAACTGATTTTCGCTAGACTGAAAAAAAGGAACACAATTGTGCTGACACCAATGCTTCTGTCAGGAGTCACTATCAATTCCTAGAGATTGCCCTCAAGTCCTAACCATTGGTCCTTCTCACAACAGGATAAATTAACTCTCCAAAGTCAGCAGGAGAATCTCTCTCCAGTCTTATTGGAGTGTCTTATTTAATGTAAACAGTCAAGGAGCAACTATCCACGCACATTCATAAATCCTGTATACAGGATATATTTATTCCAACTCTGGGCAGTTGGAATCTTGAATGCCATCTTGTAATTTTGTTTAATATACTCTATGTTTTTGTCTTTCTCTCTCCTCATGTGCACATACACATATACACACACATTTGTTTATTTTATCAATGTAAACATGTCAACTTATGATATTTGATCTTTTTTTACTAATTCAGTCATACTTCTGTTTTAACCACTGAATCCTATTTGATTAATGAAAATACCATAAGAAGATAAAATGAATTTTTCCTGAATCTTCCTCTTATGGCATTCAGTTATATGCCATGATCACCAAAACCACGTGATTATTGATACTAATATTTCAGAAAATTTAATATTTACATATTTTTCTTTGTGAATGTTAAGTAAACATTCACAGTTGTACATTTTTTGATGGATGAAACTGAAACCAAAAAATCTTCACACTGATTTAACTACTTCATAATCTCAGTGACTCAAGTTGATTAATTAAATCCTAACACTCCAATGAAAAGTAGGTATTTTTATAAAAGGGAATAATTATAGCTATGGTGTTAAATCATTCTGAGTATCTGGAAATACATGCCCCACAATTAAATATTTATGATAAAATTATTGAAAAATGTTCACTGAAAGACAATAAATACTGTTCTCTTAACATAATAAATATACTTCTACATAATTTTAAAAGATATGTGATAATGAACAAAAAGGTGCAAAATAAAAGTAAAACATTGTTTGTATATGCATGTTACTTAAAGTGCTTAAGTTCAGTTAGAAAGCATGAATGAAATCTGAAGCTTTCCTTCTCTGTATGTACTGATAGACGTCTCTCCCCGGTGACTAACCAGGAGCTTCCTAACTCAACTGTATTAACAACAGATTAAAAATGAACCTCTTTAACACACCTTGAGTAATACTATTTTTGTTAACACAGTTTAAATTCATTCAAACATAATAATAAATATGTCGTGTATTATTTTGACATTTTAAAGAATAAACTCTAGAATCCATTTTAGATTATTTTTAATCGGACTGGAATGGTTTTTCAACAAGAAATCAAATTTTTCTGATGGAAACTTAAACAGTTAACTAAAAGAAACATGTAATAACTTCATGGGTCACAGGAAACCATGGACTACAAATTCCACTTAATTACAACATACAGGATAAAAAAAGTTATTGATATTATAAAAATCACAAAGAAAGAAAAGCAAAGGCAACTAGAAATCCCATTATTATCTCCCTCAAATACTGCTGTAAAAAGAAAAAAAATGATAGAGATCCTTCTGCCCTTTCCTCTTTCTTCCAGATGCATCAAGTATGTCTTATGGGATATAGTTACAAAGTATATTTATTCTTTTCTCTTCCTGTTATTTTTCATTTATTCTGTGATTAATTCTTCTCCTAGTCCTATTCCTTTCCCTGCATGAAATTTAAGGCAAGTCCCCAGGCTGATCTAGATACTTTCAACACTTGCCCAAACAGTAATTAAAATTTAAGTTCATTCTAATGTTCAACATCATTCAAAATACTAGTTGTTCCTCCTTTCCCAGTTCATGCCCGCAGAAGCCTGTGCAACTGTAGTAGGAGAGAGGGGCGATTGCTTTTCTTGCCCTGATCAGTCTTCTTCTTTCCTCATCTATCAGTATATGATCCCTATAGGGCAGGAGAGGAATGAAGGAGGGGAATCAGACACTTCTTTTATTTGACTAATTCTGCTCAGAGCCAGAATGTGCTCTTCCAGCTGGATGTTTTAAATTAACTGTGCCCTCATAGGATACATTCTGGAGTTCATGAAGGCAGTTTCCTAGGACTACTCTGTCCAATAGGAATCTTCACTTACAGTTCTCTTGACAAGGTAATAGCCTTTCCTTCTTTTCCTCTCCCTCGTTCTCATTTTAAAACCTCAACGTAAATTTTCTTTCTCGTTGTAGGAGTCCTATTGTCCTGGAGGCAATCCTAGGTAAGAATAATGCAAGTTAATGAGAGGTTCCTCCATGTGACCCAAATCTGATCTCTAAGAAATATGCCTATATCCTTTATTAGGACAATCATTTTTCCCCATTCTTTTATTTATATATTTTTTACATCATTGTTCATTTTTGTGTAATATTTGATTTCTCCACTCAGGTGTTGTCCCCATAAAATTACCACCACCAAGACACCCATGAACCATAACCTTAGACACTGATGCTCTACCCTTCCATTTTGATCCCTCTCCTTCCCCCCCCCCCATGAATATCTCTGATTTATAGTTTACCTGCTAATTTTGCCTATTTTTTTTCCTGATCCCTTTTATAGTTTGCCTGTTACTTCTATATGTGAAACCATCTGATATTTTTCTTTTCCCTTCTGACTTATTTCACTGAACAAAATTAATTCCAGCTCCATCCATGATGCTGCAAATGACATAAGTTTATCTTTTCTGATTGCTGAGTAAAATTCCTTTGTGTTTACATATCACATCTTCTTGATTCAGTCATCTGTTTTTGAGCATTTAGGTTATTTCCATATTTTAGCTATTGTAAATAGTGCTGCAATGAACATAAGAGGGCAAGTTTCCTTTTGAATTAATGTGTTTGTGTCTTTTGGGTCGATTGTAGGAGTGGAATTGCTGGGTCATATGGACAATCCATTTTTAGTAATTTGAAGGTCCTCAAAGAGTTTTCCATCGTGGTTAGTCCAGTTTGCATTCCCACCAGCAATGTAAAAGGGTTTCTTTTTATCCACATCCTTGCCAGCATTTGTTGGTGTTAGTTTTTTAATGTGGGCCATTTTTACTGGTGTGAGGTGATATCTCATTGTGGTTTTGATTTGCATTTCCCTCATTATAAGTCATATTGAGCATTTTTTCATGTTCCTGTTGGCCATTTGCATTTTTTCTTTGGGAAAATATCTTTTTAGCTCTTCTGCCCATTAAAAAAATATTTATGCATACAAGAACTGGGGTACAGGCCAGAGATGTGGGGGTGTATGTGTGTGAGAGGATTCACCAGAGACAGAGTGTGGAACAGAACAGGCAGACTGACCGAAGTACATTGCTGAGAGGAGCAGTTGGCGACACAGGAGAGGTTTGCCTCACCATGTGGGTAGCTCCCTGGCTGGCGGCGGTGGGGGATTGAACTTGTGCTGCAGAAGCTGCAGATTGCTTCACAGTGTGGTGCTTAACCCCTTGAACCACCAGGAAGGCCCTCTGCCCATTTTTTGACTGGATTCTTTACTTTGTTTTTGCTGAGTTATGTAAGCTCTCTGTAAATCTTTACCAGTTTTATGGAATGCAAGTATTTTCTCCCATCCGTGGGCTATCTTTTCATGTTGGTTACTGTCTATTTTGCTGCAGAGACGTTTTTAGTTTGATGTAGTCCCAGCTGTTTATCTTTTCCTTCATTTTCTTTTCTTTTGGGGATGAGTCTTTAAAGATATTTCTGAGATGTGTCATGGAGTTTTTTCCCTATGTTTTTTTCTATGTATTTTATGGTTTCAAGTCTTACATTCAGGCCTTTTATCTATTTGAGTTGATCTTTGTGTATGGTGTGAGGTAGTAATCTGGTTTCATTCTTTTGCATATAGTGATCCAGTTTTCCAAGCACCATTTATTGAAGAGAATGTCCTAGCATATTATATGCTCCTTTGTCAAAGATTAGTTGTCCATGTATGTGTGACTTTCTATCTGGGTTTTCAATTTGGTTCCATTGGTCTGTGTGTCTGTTTTTGTTCCAGTACCATGCTGGGTTTTTTTTAAAGATTTATTTATTTATACAAGAACTGGGGTACAGGCCAGAGGCGTGGGAGGGTGAGAGGATTTACCAGAGACAGAGCGGGGAGAAGAACAGCCAGATGGACCAAAATCACTGCTGAGGGGAGCAGTGGGAGAGATAGGAGATGTCTGCCATGCCAAGTGGGTATCTGCCTGGCTGACTGGGAATTGAACCTGCACTGCAGAAGCTACAGACAGCTTCACAGCGCTGCCCTCAACCCGCTGCATCCCAAGTACCATGCTGTTTTAATTTGAAATCTGGAAGTGTAACACATTCCTTTTTCTAGTCAGGAGTGCTTTGGCTATTTGAAGATTTTCATGGTTCCATGTGAATTTCATCAATATTTGTTCAATTTCTTTAAAGAATGTCATTGATATTTTTTGGCATTGCATTGAATATGTAAATTGCTTTCAGTGGAATGCCCATTTTGATAATATTAATTCTGTCAATCCATGAGCAGGGAATGTCTTTCCATTTCTTTGTATCTTCTTCTATTTCTTTTATCAATGTTTTTGTAGTTTTCTTTGTACAGATCTTTCACCTCCTTTGTGAGATTTAGTTCCAGGTATTTAATTATTTTTTTTGGTATAATTGTAAATGGGGTGGTTTTCTTGATTTCTTCAGATGTATTTGCCTATAGGAAGTCCACTGATTTTTGCATGTTGATTTGATAACCTGCTACTTTACTAACTGGTTTATTGTTTTAATTATTTTTTCTGTGGAGTTTTAGGTTTCTCTATATATTTTATCATATAATCTTCAAATTGTGATATATTATCATATCATCTGCAAATAGTGATGGTTTACTTCTTCTTTCCCTTGATAGTTTCCTTGTATATATTTGTCTTGCCTAATTGCTCTAGCTAGGATTTCCAGTATTATATTGAAAAGCAGTCGTGAGAATGGACATCCTTGTCTTTTTCCAGATGTTAAAGGGAAGGCTTTTAGTTTCTTACCATTAAAAATGATACTGGCTGGGGCCTCCTGAGTGGTGCAGTGTGTTGAGCACAGCTCTGTGAAGCTGTCTGCAGCCTCTGGCAGCACGGGTGTGATTCTCAGCCGACCAGGGAGTATAGCCACATGCCATCGCAGACCTCTCCTGTCTTGCTTGCTCCTCCCCTCAGCAATGCTTTCATTCTGTCTGCCTGTTCTGCTCCCTACTCTCTCTCTCTCATGAATCCTCTTACCCTCCCATGCCTCTGGCCTGTACCCCAGCTATTGTATAAATAATAAATCTTTAAAAAAAAAAGAATGATACTGGCTGTAAGTATGTCATATGTGGCTTTTATTATGTTGAGGTATGTTTCTTCTATTCAAAGAATTTTGAGGGCCTTTATCATAAATGGATGTTGGAATTTATCAAATACTTTCTCAACATCTATTGATATGACTATATGTTTTTGTTTTCCTTTTTGTTGAATTCCTTGATTTTCAGATGTTAAACTATCTTGTGTCCCTGGTTTAAATCCCACAGAGTCATGATGTATTATTTTGTGTATTGTTTTGATGCATTGATGCATTGTTTTGTGTATTTTTGCACTTGTATTCATTAGGGAGATTGGTCTGTTGTTTTCTTTTTTGTGCTAATTTTAGTTTGATTTTTGTTTGATCTTTGTTTGATTTTAGTATTAATGTTATGTTGGCTTCATAAAATGTTCTTGGTAGTATTCCTTCTTTCCATTTTTTTGGAAAGGTTTTTGTAGGAAAGGCACCAATTAATTTTTGAATGTTTGGTAGAACTCATTTGTGAAACCATCTGGATCTGGACTTATTTTGATTACTGTTTTGATTTAATTACTTATAATTTTTGTTTAGGTTTTCTTTTTTTTAAGTTGTTTTTTTTTTTATAATTTATTTATACAAGAACCGGGGTACAGGCCAGATGTGTGGGAGGGTGAGAGGATTCACCGAAGACAGAGTGGGGAACAGAACAGGCAGACCGACCGAAATACATTGCTGAGGGGAGCAGTGGGCAAGACAGGAGAGGTATGCTCGCCATGTGGGTATCTCCACGGCTGGTGGGGATCGAACCGGCACTGTACAGGCTGCAGACACCTTCACAATGCTGTGCCCAACTGCCTGTGCCACCAGGGAGGCCCTGTTTAGGTTTTCTATCTCTTCTTTATTGAGCCTTGGATGGGTATATAGTTTCAAGAATTTTCCCATCTCATCTGAATTATTGACCTTGTTTTCTTATAACTGTTCACAGTAATCTTTGATTATTCTCTTAATTTCTGCTATGTCTGTTGCTATTTTTCCTCTTTCATTTGTGATTTTATTTGAGTTTTGTCCCTTTTTTTGTGAGCTTTCCTAGATGTTTGTCTATTTTGTTTATTTTTTCAAAGGACCAGCTTTTGGTTTCATTGATCTTTTGGATTGTCCTTTAATTTCTATTTCGTTTATTTCTGCTTGAATTTTTATTTTCTCTCTTCTACTGTTTTTGGGTCATTTTCTTTTCTTGTATTTTGAGCTGGGAGATTAGGTTGCTTTGTGTGTGTGTGTGTGTATACATTCTTATTTCTTGATGGGAGCTGGTATTGCTATATACATTCCTCTTATTACTGCTTTTGCTGTGTCTCATATATTCTGGAAAGTTGTGTCCTCTTTGTCATTTGTCTCAATGTATTTCTTGATATTTTCTTTGTCCTCATTGATCCAGTGGTCTTATAGTAGCATATTCTTCATTCTCCATCTGGTGGGTATGGCGGCTCCTTGCTTTCTTTTCATAGTTGATTTCCAGTTTGATGCCTTAATGGTCAAAGAAGATGTTATGATTTTGATTTTCATGTATGTGTTGATGTTTCTTTTGTGTCCAAGTACATGGTCTATCCTGTAGAATAATCCATGTTCACTTGAGAAGAATGGGTATTCAGTGGTTTGGTATGCAGAATCCTATAGATGTCCATTTGGTCATGTGTTCTAGGTATTTGTTAGGACTAGTGTGTCTTTATTTTTTGTCTTTTTGATCTGTCCTTTGGTGAGAGTGGGATGTTGAAGTCTCCTACCATTTATGTATTATAGCCAATGTCTTTTTTTCCAGATTTGAAAGTAATTGTCAAGTACCTTGGTGTTTCTTTTTTGGGTGCATAGATATTGATTACTGTTATAACTTCCTGGTGAACTGCCCCCTTGTTCACTATTTAGTATCCATCATTGTCTCTTGTTACCTTTTTTAGGTTGAAGTCTATTTTATCTGATAGAAACATGGCTGCCCCTACCTTCTTTTGGGAGTCATTTTCTTGTAGAATTGTTTTCCAGCCATTTATTTTAAAATCTGTGTTTACCTTTGGCTTTTAGATGTGTTTCATAGAGACAGCTGAAGGTTGGGTTTTGTTTTCTTATCCAATGGGATACCCTTTGTCTTTTAACTGCTGAATTCTGTCCATTTATATTTAGAGTGATTATTGATGCATGAGAGTCTATAATTGCCATTTTGTTTATCATTTGTATTGTTTGTTTCTATTCCTTATTGTTTTTGTTTATGTTTCTATTCATTATCTTGTTCAGTTCCTCCAGTTCATTCTTCTGTTGGTTTAGATTTTAAGGCTTCTTGTAATATTTATTGGGGTGGGGGTTTAGTAATAGCAAATTTCTGAAGGTGTTGTTTGCCTAAGAAGGGCCTTATTTTTCATTCATATAGAAAAGGAGTGTTTTGCAGGATAAGGTATTCTTGGCTGGCATGTTTTATCTTGGAATTTTTTGAATATTTACTTCAGTCCCTTCTTGCCCATAGTATTTCTTTGGAGAATTTTGATGTCAGGTCACCCTAATTGGTTTTCCTTTATAATATATCTATTTCTTCCCTCTAGTCAGCTTCATTATTTTTTCTTTGTCTTGGACTTTTGGAAGCTTCACTATTATGCGTCTTGCTGTAGTTCTCCTTTTTTGTGGTAATTTGGTGTTCTAGCTTCTTGTGTTTCTATTTTCATTTCCTTCTTCATGTTTGGGAAGTTCTCTTCAGTTATTTCCTTGAATACATTCTTGTTTCCTTTGTCTCTCTTCACCTTCAGGCATTCCTGACTCTTACATTTCTTTTCTTCATTGTGTCAGATGTTTCTCAAAATATCTCTTTATACTTTTTCCTTTGTCCATCACCTTCCTTTTCTTTTTTGGTTCTTTCTGTATGTGTATCTCTGAGAGGGCTAATTCATTCTTCCATCAATTCTGTTTTTGTTGCTTTTCCCAGATCCTTAGCTCCCCCATTAATGTTTTAATATTCTTCATTTCCTTCTTTAAAGACTCATTTTCATTCTTCAGTACATTAATTATATTTCTCATATCATTATTTTCCTTTTCTTCTTCTTTATGTTTTTTATTAATGGTGATTCTTAATTTTTTATCTGTCAGGGAGAGAAATTCTTCCATGTTAGTGTTGTTGAGTTCTAGGGGCTGATTATCTTTTCGTAGTGTATAATTCCACAGAGGGCTTGCTTGGCTACTTGTGTTTTTCCTTGTCCGTGTTATTTGCTTTTGAATTTGTTCTATGCACTGGGCCACTAAGCCACTGGTGCTTGTGGACATCTCTTCAGAGGCTTCTACTGGGACTTCGGGGACAGATGGACAGGCTGAGTCTAGCATTGTCACATTGTCAGACTTTGCAAAGACTGTGATGTTGTGGATGGGGTGAAGTGTACTAGCACTGGGGATCACTGAGTATCTGTATGCTGCTTGTCTCTGTCCCTACATCTGCATCTTAACCTACAATGTCAGGTGTGGTCCATGCATGGGGGAGGGGTTCACACAGACTCTAATGCTATTTGTGAGCCAAAAGGCACTCTCCCAAGCAGTTGCAGCTCCCTGTGGGGTTTGGTACCTTCTTCTGCCTAAATGGCTTTACTCACTGTTCTGGATGGGGTGTCTGGGTACATGGGGGTCCCTGGCCTCCAGCAACCATTCAGGCCAGCAGGCACTCTTTTGGGTTTTGCTGCTCACCTTTGTTTGCTGAGCCCTCCCTCTGATTTTAGTCAGTTACAAAAGGGGTGCATGGGTGGGCTGGGATTACTGGCCTCCAACAATTTTGCAAACCAGAGGGTGCTCTCTTGTCAGAACAATCTTTACAAAATAGGTCAATCTCAATACAGGAGCATTTTTTCTTCCTTCAGCAGATTAATTGATCAGGAGATGACTCACCTTCAGGTTTCTCAAACTCATTCAGACATTTGTTCACCATGTGCACTAACTACAGGTGACAAAGATGAAGCCCCTTGTGTAGTTTCCTCATTGTCTTCTTTCTTTAATTGAGGTGAAGAGAGAAGTTCACTCATTCTTATTTCTTGGTGGAAGGGATATGGAATCCTTGCCCATATCATGTCATGGACTCTAGCCAACTCTTTTTATCTTCTACTACTCTTCTGGAGGTGAATGAAAGCATTAAAAACAAAGAGCTTTCCACAACCATTAATTGTGTTCTATACTTTTTTTATGCAACATATCTATTTTCTTGGTGCTCAGGAGAAATTATGCTAAAATATTATATTACATAACTTTAAAATATGAGTATTTATGTATATTAACTATATAGTTTTCTTAACAATCTTTTGATTAAAGTGTGTATCATATTTTATTGAATTCTAAGCATTTAGTGCCTCCCTGGCGGCGCAGCAGTTGAACATTGGGCTGCAAAGCTGCCTGCAGCCTCTGCAGCTCTGGTTCGATTCCCATCCACCAGCGAGGGTCCCACATGGCATGCAGACCTCTCCTGCCATGCCCACTGCTCCCCTCAGCAGTGCATTTCTTCAGTCTGCCCGTTCTGTTCCCCGCTCTGGCTCTGGTGAATTCTCACCCTCCCGCACTTCTGACTGTACCCAGTGCTTGTATAAATAAATAAATAAATCTTAAAAAAAAATTCTAAGCATTTACCCTCTAAGTACATATCACTTGAAAGCATTATTTTAATGGATGTATTATATTAACAATATAGCTATACTATCAATTAATTATTTTACCTTGCTATTCATATAAATTGTGGCATTTAATTATTGTATATAATTACATCGTAATGCATAATATTTTGCCATGTTTTCTTTCTCTGAAAGGACATAACAATTTATATTTTCATCATTTTTGTTTAAGCAAGTACACATCTGTAACTTTATCCATATTACGTGATTACGTGTTTCAATCTAATAGGAATAAAGGGAATTTTATCAATATATAATTTATGTCATTGATATATCATATATGTGTTTATTTGATTTAAGTGAACATGAAATTTTTTTGCATAATTTTTATCTTTTGTCCTATTTGATATGTTCTATCTATAATATGTGGATTATTTTTAATTATTTTTATAGCTATATTTATTTTTTTAGTTATATTTATTTTTAACATCATTTAATAATTTTTTGTTTGAAAAACTCTCCTTTCTAGTCTTATATATCTCTTTGACTGTGACTTTTTTGGTTTTGAGAGAGTATCCTTCATTTCTTAGCCTTTTATTTTGAAGGATTTGAAGCTATGAATTTTAGCTTTGTATTTTGGAGGTTATCCTAAATTTTTTTTTACAAAAACCTTGCAAAAGGATTTTTCTAAAAACAACCCAAGACTATATTTAGTCAGCAAATCTTTCTTCTGAATAAGACACCTAATAGGATAATTTTCCTGCTGAATGTATACTTCCATACCATATTCTTTTAATATTAAAACCCTCAAAAATTTTGTACCATGTTATTAAAATTACCATTATCATTAACAAATGATTGCATTGTGCTGCATCCCACAAATTTCAAATTTCTTCTTAATGAGACCATTTTTTTCATGAAAGATTGTGAATATTAACTTTAGATTAGCACTGCACAATCAAATACAATGTAAAACACAAGAGGGAGCCGTATATATGTAATTTTTAATTATCTAATAGCACAAAAAAAGGAAAAATATGAAATTAATTTCAATTTAGTAAAATTTCATTATTACAATATATCTGAATATAATTTTAACACATAATCAACAGGAATATGAATAAGATATTTTACTTTTTTATTGTTTTTGAAATCCATGGAATATTTTTCATGTGCAGTATATATACATTTAGATTAGACTTCAAATGTTCAATAGACACATAATGGATTCTATATTGGGCAGTGCAGTCTATGTCTTTTAAAGTCTACAAATGTTAGGCCACCCCGTTGGCGCAGTGGTTGAGCACTGGGTTGCAAAGCTGCCCGCAGCCTCTGCAGCGCCGGTTTGATCCCCAGCTGCCTGGCGAGGGTCCCACATGGCACGCAGACCTCTCCTGCCGCCCACTGCTCTCCTTAGAAGTGTACTTCATCAGTCTGTCTGTTCTCCCTGCTCTGGCTCTGGTGAATTCTCTCACCCTCTGTGCTTCTGACTGTACCCAGTGCTTGTATAAATAAATAAATTAATTTTAAAAAGTATTAAAAAAATAAAGTCTATAAATGTCAAGATGATTGTAGTTTCTTATATTTATCCTTATTTTTACCTAGAATACTGTTCTTTCACTCTCCCTGATGTTCAAAAGTTTCCCTTTGTTATTATGTCCTTTTGACTGAAGGCTTTTCATTAACATTCAACTTAGGATAAGTCTGCAAGTAACACACTATCTTAGAAGTCTTCATGTAAATATGTCTATATTTTCCCTCAGTTCATGGACAATTAAATTTTGTCTTAGGTTGAAATTCTTTATTTTCAGCCCTTGAAAAGCATTTGTCATTTCTTTTTGGTCTTCATGGTTTCATTTGGTTTCTTATTCCCACAATAGTAATGTATAGGTAATATGCCATATTTTATCAACTGTTTTCAACATATTTTTCACTGTTTTTAGTTTTTAGAAATCTGCTTATGATGTATTTTGGTTTAGATTTCTCTATTTTAGGAATTTATTCACGTTCTAGAGTATAAAAGTTTTCAGCTCTTGCCAAAATTGGGAAATTTTAGCCATTGTGAATACATTTAGGTACTGCAAAATACATCGGATACATTTTGAGTTGAGCACATTTCTCTTCTCCTGGAGTTTTTATGCCAAATTTAGATCTTTTTTTTTGTCTACATGTGCCAACAATTCTCTTTACTTTTTATTTATGGTTTATATTCTTCTGTTGTTCAGTTTGTGTAATTTTTATTAATTTATCTTCAAGTTTATTATTTACTTATAGCTATTCTGCTGTTGAGCATATTCAGTGAGATCCTTCCTCCGGTTTTCCATTTGGTCCTTTCATTTTTAGTCTATATTTTGTTGAAATTTGCTTGATTTCTCCTTATTTCAAGAAGGTTTATAATCACTTACTGAAGTATTTTTTAAAAGATTTATTTTTATTTATACAAGAACTGGGGTACAGACCTGAGGCACAGGAGGGTGAGAGGATTCACCAGAGACAGCATGGAGCAGAACAGGTAGATGGACCGAAATACACTGCTGAGGGAAGCAGCGGGTGAGACAGGAGAGGTCTGCTGGGCCACGTGGGTATCTCCCTGGCTGGCCAGGAATTGAACCCGCGCTGCAGAGGCTGTGGACAGCTTTACAGTGCTGTCCTCAACCCACTGTGCCACTGGGGAGGCCAGGCTGAACTATTTTTGAATGGTTGCACTAAAAACTTTGTTAGATGATTGTGATAGCTGTTGCACGTTGGGGCTTGTGTCTATTAATTCTCTTATACCAGTTGTTATTTTTCTTGTTGTTTATATGAAAAATGATTTTATAATATACCCTGGATATTTTTGCAATTATGTTATTAGATTCTGGATCCTATTTAAGTCTTCTGTTTTATTGTATAATCACTTTATCGTGAGTGAGTCACCTTGGTTCCAATCATTGGTTCCAATGATGACTTAGTTTTCAGAGTCTATAGTGCTAATATGCTCTTCTTTGCGTAGTACTCAGAGGCCAGTCTTGGTGGCCTCCAAATAGCAACTATTTAACATGTTAAAACTTGTCAGTATTTCATGTGAGCACTCAGGAGTCTGCCTTGGACTGCACACACAAATTTAAAGATTCCCTTTCACTGGATACCTCCATTAGAACTCCAGTTGCTAGGGGAGAAAGATCTTCTTGCTAGTGCAGGGCTATGGTCTAAGTTCTAACCTGGGCCTCTGCTGATAATGGCATAATGGTGTAGTGCAATGTCACTTGCTATAGCTGGTTAGAATTGCAAGCCCAGGATTCCCACTGAGCCACCATTGACCTCATCCCATCAGAGGCAGCAAAACATTGCATACTAATACCTGTTGATGGAAGAAATGTGGTCTCTGCACTTTGCCACAGATGAAAGCACAAGATGAGGGAGAAGAGACATGAAAGCGTGCAAGTGGTGATGGTAAGATGGTGTTTTTTTTTTTTTTTTTTCTGGTAGTGTTAGTTGAAGATTTTATTCTTCCAGCTAAATCTTTCCATGAATTTTTGGCTAGAGAGAACATTCTTGTTTTTGTTTTTGTTTGGGTCAATTAGAATTTCTAATTTAACACCTTTCCCATCCCCCAGTCTGGGATATGTGAAAAGCGAAAAGATACTCCAGAGAAACAATGGTCATGTTCTCCTTCAGATTCTAAGATCTGTTTTTGTCCTTCAGATTATCAGGTTCTTCTTATGTTGTTTGTTGTATATATCCAGAGATTTCACTTGTACTTAGTGGAAGGAATAGGTGAAAGGAGTCTATCACATGTTGCTTGGAAGTGGAACTCATTTATCTTCATTGATGTTATCAATGTTCTGTCTTTAACTGCTAATTTTGAAAAAATTCACAAGTATATTAAAATTCACACATTTATTTCCAATCAATATTTGCTATAAAAAGCACTATAATCTAACAACAAATCAAGCTAAGAAGCCCCAGATGAATAAAACTAGTTATCCTTCTCATTATAATTCTAGTTTGTAATTTGGAAACTGTTTCAGACAAGGGGTAATTTTCTTATTTAAAAACATGGTGGCGAGGAAATGCTGCAATTAAGATCTCCCATTAAAAAAAAGTCAATAGGGAGGAAAAGTGGCAGGTCCCAGTGAGAACTGGGACTCGGAAGATAAACGGGTGACTCCAGCAAACTACCTGAAGAAGAAAGTTGCCATAAAAGAGGACTAGAAGGGAGGAAAGCTCAGAACCCTGCTACCCTCCCCCACCCACAAAGTTGGCATCTCCAACCAACAGAAAGGAGGAAAAAAACAAAAAACTAAAACAACCAACAAGAACACGCTGTTATAGGGCAGCCCCAATATTGAACGGGTTGCCTGGCTGTGGGTCCTCACCCATGCGCTTAAAAGGGACTTATTAATACTCCACTACAGGCATACACAAAAGGTTAATGAAAGGTTTATTTACATGGAAAAAGGAAATAAGGATAATGTACAACTCAGGGAGAAAATAGGGAAATGAAGTCTTTAATGCGTCCTACCCAATCTGCCGACCTGGAAACCCAAAGGCACTCTCAGAGCTGGCCGGATGCTGTGAGCTGGCGGAGAGCCAAAATGGGGGAACCCCTCCAAAGCCCACATGTCTGGCTTTATACCAACCTGGCTGCTTAACCCCACCCTCAGGTCCCAGACACCTTTCCTTTGGTGGTGATGGGATTTGGAATTCCCAGTGTCTTTGGCTTTGGCCTGGGGTGGGGGTGGAGTCCACAAAGCCTGTATGGAATTAGCTTTAGGACATCCTTTTCCCCCTAACTAAACTACCCATCAAGCAGGACCATGAGTGGAAAGGAACTATTTCAGCCACCACACCCCGTGACCTGGAGCTGTGGAGAACCTTGCAGGATTTGCCAGGGAGATGAGCAAAAGGCTCCAGGCAAAATTAGAGAAAAACAAAGACTCCCAGAGATCTACCAACAGCCCCAGGACAGCTGGTAAACTTGTGCAGAAAAGCAGCACTCTTGAAAAGGATATGCGGATCGCAGCTGCCCAGGTCCCCATTCCTTCGACCTAGGCTTGTGGGGAGACGTGCGGGGGCCATCACTGAGATGAATGTCCCTCATTGAGTAATCAGAAACCAGGCGCCCAGACACGGGAGCAGGGTGCAAAAGACGCCATTTCTGCAGACACTGAACTGGGCTACAGCCTGCGTCCTGGACCTGAGGGCTTTAGAACTGAGACCCGGGACGTGGAATTCGGGGCATGGGATCCCCATGACGGTGGGGCACAAGGCAGACACAGCACCCCAAAGCCGTTGAGGCTTTCCCCACCACTCCCACTCTGCTCCCCTGTCCCATGGGGTAAAAAAAACCAGCTCCCCAAGGACTCTAGGCGAGATCTCTGGCGCCACCTAGTGACCGGAAAAAAATCACCCACACCCCATAGAATAGGGACCTTTCTTCAGTAAAGACTGCTTGAAACCAGCAGAAGGCTCCCAGAGGAGCCAGAGGTGAGCTGGGAAGTTCGCCCACACCAGGACCCTTCTGGCCAGCAGTCCAAGCCCAGTGGAGGAGCGGGCACCCAAGACCGGGGCAGACCAGGTGCGCAGGGCATGTGTACCTGCATTGCCATGTTAGAACAGGGACCTTTCTTCAGTAAAGAGTGCTTGGAACTGGCAGAAGTCTCCCGGAGGAGTCAGAGGTGAGCTGGGAAGTTTGCCCAGGCCAGACGCCTTCTGGCCAGTGGTCCAAACCCAGAGGGGGAGCGGGCACCCACAGCCGGGACAGACCGGGCACGCAGAAGATTGTGCCTGTCTCCAAAGTCCCTGTTCTAAAATTTAGAACTGTGACCTTTCTTCAGTAAAGACTGCTTGAATCTGGCAGAAGGCTCCCCGTGGAGCCAGAGGAAGAAGGTTCCCTGCGCAGTCAGAGGTGAGCTGAAGGCCCCCACAAGCCCGGTCCCACCTAGCAGGAAGTCGGAGCCCAGAGGAGGAACCAGAGATTTGGAATCCCGAGTGCAATACAGCTGCCCCACCTCCAGGGAAGTCTGTGGGACTTCAAGACACACATTTGTAACTAAACGCAGAAGAAGGAGAGATTCTGTGACAGTGACCATTAACATACTCAAAGTACCACTGCCTCACTATACTTCTGGCATAACAGTTTTTGACTCATTTGGATTGCCAGTTTCTGAAACTCCCAAAAGGACATACTAAAAAGATGCCAGCCAGTACCAGCGGCACAGTGTCACAATGCATAAGGTAAATTAGAAGACAGGCAGCAGGGAAAAGAAAAACTACAAGCAAAGTAGCAACGCCTCAGAAAAAAGACACACCACAAAAATAAAACCCACCCACCAGCTTGCAACTAAGGTGACTTGGAAGAACTTTTGAGCCTTCCAGAAAAAGAATTTAAAATTGCCATGATGAAAAAACTGATGGAAGTCATTAAGGAAAACAGTGCTCAGAAGAATGAAATTGAGTCCCTAAAGAGGGAAGTAAAAGAAATGCAGGAGATCAAACAATTAATGGAGGAACTAAAGAACGCTGGGAAAAGCAATGAAAGCAGAATAGATGAAATGGAAGAACGAATAAGTACTCTTGAAGACACAGACATAAAAAGAACCAAAACAGAAAAGGAAAGAGAAGTACGAAGGAAAAAAAACAAAGAAAGACTTTGGGAACTATCTGACTCCATGAGGAAAGGAAATATAAGAGTTATAGGAAGGAGGAGGAGAGGAGAGAGAGGTAGGAAGAGAAATATTCAAGGAAATAATTGAAGAGAACTTCCAAAATGTGAAGAAGGAGCTGAAAATTGATATACAAGAAGCAAGAAGAACACCAAACTTCCATGACGATAGGAAAAATACAGCAAGACACATAATAGCAAAGCTGCCAAGATTCCAAGACAAGGAAAAAATAATGAAGCTAACAAGAGGGAAGAAACAGATAACATTCAAAGGAAAACCAATCAGACTGACATTAGACTTCTCCAAAGAAACACTACGGGCAAGGAGAGAGTGGAGGGACATAATCAACAGATTCCAAGGAAACAGATGCCAACAAAGAATACTCTATCCCGCAAAGCTCTCCTTCCGCTATGAAGAAAGAATAAGGACTTTCCCAGACAAACAGAAACTCTGGACTTTCATTATGACTAAACCCTCACTCCAAAAAATACTACAAGGAGTCCTAAAGCCAGAACCTCAGAGGGACAAATAACAACTAATGAAGGCCAAAAAAAAAAAGTTATTAAAAGAATAAATAAATAAAATCAAAGGAAAGACAAACACAATGACAAATACAGATGCTAACATATCAATATTAACTCTAAATGTAAATGGACTAAACTCTTCAATAAAAAGACACAGAGTCACAGGCTGGATTAAGAAACAAAACCCAACCTTTTGCTGTCTCCAGGAAACACATTTAGCTACAAAAGATAAAAATAGACTCAAAGTTAAAGGATGGAAAACAATCCTACAAGCGAATGGACCAAAAAATAAATCAGGAACAGCTATACTTATATCAGATGAAACAGATTTCAAATTCAAAAAGGTAAAAAGAGACCCCAATGGTCACTACATTATGATCAAGGGGAGAACACTTCAAGAAGAAGTAACAATCATTAACATATATTCACCAAACGAAGGAGCACCAAAATATATCAGACAACTATTGTCATCTCTGAAAACAGACATCAGAGAAAACACATACGTAGTAGGAGACTTCAACACACCACTATCAACTATGGATAGATCAACGAGACAAAAAATAAGTAAAGACACTAAAGCTCTAAATAAAGACCTAGAGCACTTGGGATTAACAGACATCTATAGAACACTAAACCAAAAAAAAAAAAAAAAAACGGAGTACACATTTTTCTCAAGCACGCATGGATCATTCTCCAGGATCGATCACATACTGGGACCCAAGAAAAACATCAACAGATACACCAAGATTGAAATCATACCAAACATCTTTTCTGACCACGAAGTCATCAAACTAGAAATAAACCATAAAAAGAAGACAAGGAACTATCTTACCTCATGGAGATTGAAACCCACACTACTGGAAGACCACTGGACTAATGAGGAGATCAAAGAAGGAATTAAAAAATTCTTTGAATTGAATGACAAGGAGGACACCAATTTCCTAAATGTATGGGATGCAGCAAAAGAAGTAATAAGAGGAAAATATATAGCAATAGAGACTCACATCAAGAAACAAGAAAGAACTCAAAGAAACAACCTAATCTTGAAGCTCAAAGAACTAGAAAAGGGATAATAAAAAACCCCAAAACCAGGAGAAGAAAAGAAATAATAAAAACAAAAGGAGAAATAAATGATATCGAAACTAAAAAAACAAACCAAAATATCAATGAAACCAAGAGATGGTTCTTCGAAAAAATCAATAAAATTGACAAACTCTTAGCCAGGCTCACAAAGGAAGAAAGGGAGAAAGCACAAATAAACAGGATCACAAATGAAAGAGGAGAAATCACAATAGACACAGCAGAAATCAAAAGAATAATCAGAAACTACTATGAACAGTTATATGGAAACAAGTTCAACAACCTAGAGGAGATGGACAAATTCCTACAACACTACAATCACCCAAAGCTAGATAAAGAAGAAATAGAACACCTAAACAGACCAATTACAAGCAGCAAAATTGAAATGGTAATCAAAAACCTTCCCAAAAACAAAAGCCCTGGCCCTGATGGATTTACAAATGAATTCTACCAAATGCTCAGAAACGAATTAGTGCCTATACTTCACAAACTCTTCCAAAAAATTGAGAAGGAAGGGACAACACCAAACACGTTCTATGAAGCCAACATTACACTAATACCAAAACCAAACAAGGACAACAGAAAAAAAGAAAACTACAGGCCAATCTCCCTAATGAACACTGATGCAAAAATCCTCAATAAAATTTTAGCTATCAGAACCCAACAATGTATCCATAAGATAATTCACTACCACCAAGTAGGATTCATTCCAGGTACACAAGGATGTTCAAAATCTGAAAATCAATCAACTTTATCCAACACATCAACAAAAAGAAACATGAAAACCATATGATAATATCAATAGATGCTGAGAAAGCTTTCAACAAAGTGCAACAGTCATTCATGATAAAAGCCCTTGAAATTCTTGGGATACAAGGAACATACCTCAACATCATAAAGGCCATATATGACAAGCCAACAGCCAGATCATTCTCAATGGTGAAAAGCAGAAAGCATTTCCATTAAGATCTGGAATAAGACAAGGATGTCCACTCTCACCAGTGCTTTTCAACATAATACTGGAAGTCCTAGGCAGAGCAATAAGACAAGAGAAAGGCATACAAGGAATCCAAATAGGAAAAGAAGTCAAACTATGACTATTTGCAGATGATATGATAATATACATAGAGAACCCCAAAAACTCCACAGAAAAACTAATTTAACTAATCAATCAGTTCAGTAAAGTGGCAGGATACAAAATCAACATGCAAAAGTCAGTAGCCTTCCTATACACAAACAATAAATCTGAAGAAGAAGAAATCAAAAAGACCATCCCTTTTATTATCGAACCAAAAAAAAAAAAATCAAATACTTGGGAATAAATCTAACAAAAGAGGTAAAGGACCTATACAAAGAAAGCTATGAAACTCTGTTAAAAGAAATAGAAGAAGACACAAAGAAATGGAAAGACATCCCCTGCTCATGGATTGGAAGAATAAACATTATTAAAATGGCCATCTTACCAAAAGCAATATACGGATTCAATGCTATTCCAATAAAAATTTCAATGTCATTCTTCTAAGAAATAGAACAATTATTGATGAAATTCATATGGAATCACCAAAAACCCCTAACAGCCAAAGCTCTCCTGGAAAAAAGAAAAAAGAAGGGAATGGAGGCATCACACTGCCAGACTTCAAGCTATACTACAAAGCCATAATCATCAAAACTGCATGGCATTGGAACAAGAACAGACACACAGACCAATGGAATCGAATAGAAAATCCGGAAATAAACCCACAGATTTATGGTCAACTAATCTTTGACAAAGGAGCAAAGACTATGCATTGGAGCAAAGAAAGTTTGTTCAATAAATGGTGCTGGGAAAACTGGGTCGCTACATGCAAAAGAATGAAGCTTGACTACTACTTAACACCATTCAAAAAAACCAGCTCAAAATAGATTAAAGAACCAGACATAAGGCCTGAAACCATAAAATTCATAGAAGGAAATATAGGCAAAACACTACATGATATGCACATCAAAGACATCTTTACAAATACACCACCCGAAGCAGTGATAGTGAAGGCAAAGATAATCAGCTGGGACTACATCAAATTAAAGAGCTTCTGCACAGCAAAAGAGACAATAACAAAAACAGAGAAAACCCACCGACTGGGAGAACATTTTTGCACACAACACTAATGATAAAGGACTGATCACAAAAATCTACAAAGAGCTGATGAGACTTAACAAAAACAAAGAAATTAATCCAGTCAAAAAACGGGCACAAGAGCTAAAAAGAAACTTCTCTGAAGAGGAAATGCAAATGGCAAAAGGCATATGAAAAAAATGTTCAACGTCACTTGTAATCAGGGAAATGCAAATCAAAACTACCATGAGATACCATCTCACACCAGTGAGAATGGCACATATTAAAAAAAACTAGCAACAACAAATGTTGGCGAGGTTGTGGAGAAAAAGGAACTCTCCTGCACTGCTGGTGGGAGTGCAAACTGGTCCAACCATTATGGAGAGCTGTGTGGAGATTTCTTGACCTACTAAACATAGAACTTCCATATGATCCAGCAATTCCACTCCTAGGTATTTACCCAAAGGACACAGAAACATCAATTCCAAAGAGCACCTGCACCCCTTATATTTATAGCAGCACTGTTTACAATAGCTAAGCTTTGGAAACAGCCCAAATGCCCAAAAATAGATGACTGGATCAATAAGATGTGGTACATATACACCATGGAATATTACTCAGCATTCAAAAAGATAAACTCATGCCATTTGCAACAACATGGATGGAGCTGGAAGGGATCATGCTCAGTGAAATAAGCCAGAAAGAAAAAGAAAAATACGGATGGTCTCACTCATAGCAGGAATCTAGAAAACTTAAATAAGGGACCAGGAGAAAGAATAACTATAAGAAAGAAAATATCAAAATCAACAAAAAACTATGAACCAGAGACACTCTCTGGGGTCTGGGGGGTGGGGAAAGGAGGGCTTGGGGTCAAAATAAGGGGGTTGTAATTGTATGGGGAATATAAAAAATAAAATTTAAATTTAAAAAACAATATAAACAATGGGAAAAAAAAAACACCTCTTACTTTCTAACAACAAAAGAAATTGCTTATCTGGGAGATTAGCCTCCACCAGAGACAAAACAAGCATTGCCCCCCTATAACCTCATATAACTGACCAAGATCTGGTTTATGGAAAACAAGAGCAAGAGTTGAGAGTTACTCTGTATTTGCAACTTTTCTAAATAACAGAGGATAATTCTAAGCATAGTTGACAGTATTTTTAAAATTTCTGATGAAAAATTATATTCACTTAATCTGTTTGACTTATTTTGTTTTCACCTACATATTGCAACTGCCCCATTCGCAGTCAAAACTGTGTGCATTTAGGATTTTTTTCCTTTTGTCTTTGAGAATATGAAATTTATTATGTAAAAAAAAGAAATTAAACTGTCAGTCAACTATTAAAAATTAATATTAAGTGAGGTATTATTGCTTCACATCATTTGCATTTTGGAAATATACGATACCCCTCTGGTGCAGTTACATAGTGCTCCTACCACTAAAGCAACCATATTCCACCACCATGATCATAGTGCTCCCTCTACGGTTTGTGCTTCCCCCTTCTACTCCCCCTGACCCTCTGAGTGTCACAGTTCTATAGTTCGCTTTCAAGGGGCTGGTTTTTGTGTTTGGATTTATTTGACCTTTTGTCTGCTTTCAATATATTCCACATATAAGTGACATTATATGGTATTTGTCCTTTTCCTTCTGATTTATTTCTCTTTGCATAGCCCTTCCACTTCTGTCCACGTTGTCCAAATGGCCTGAGTATGCTCATTGCATAGTATTCCATTATGTATATATATCACAACTTCTTGATCCACTCAAATATTATTGAGAATTTATGTTATTTTCAGTTTGGTTATTGCAAATAATGCTTCAATAAACAAGGAAGTGCAAGTTTCCCTTTGAATTAGTGCATTTGTGTTTTTGGGTAGATACCTATGAGTAGACTTGCTGAGTCACATGATGGATCTATTTTTAATTTTTGTGAAACCTCCATCCTTCTTTCCTGGACTGGACCAATTTACTTTCTCAACAATAATGTTAAAGTGTTCATTTTTCCCTGCATCCTTACCAGCACTTGCTTTAGGTCTTTTTTTTTCCCCCCAAGATTAATTTATTTATTTATACAAGAACCGGGGTACAGGCCAGATGTGTGGGAGGATGAGAGGATTCACCAGAGACAGAGCAAGGAACATAACAGGCAGACAGACGAAATACACTGCTGAGGGGAGCAGCAGGCACGACAGGAGAGGTCTGCCGCGCCATGTGGGACCCTCGCTGGCTGGCCGGGATCGAACCGGTGCTGCAGAGGCTGCAGACAGCTGCACAGCGCTGAGCTCAACTGCCTGCGCCACCAGGAGAGGCCCTGCTTTAGGTCTTTTGTTATGAGCTATTCTCACAGGCTTGAGATGAAATCATGTGGTTTTGATTTCCATTTCTTTGATAAGGAATTATGAACATTTTTTCATGTGTCTACTGGCCATCTGTGTGTTTTCTTTTGAGAAACAAGTTTAGCTCTCTGCTACCCACTTTTTTTTGGGTTATTTCATATCTTTTTGTTGTATGAGTTATTTGTTTATCTTGAAATTAGTACCTTGCCAGATGTGTGTTTACAAATATATCTTCTCATAGAGTTGGATGTCTTATTGTATTAGTTATAGCTTCTCTTGCTGTGCAGAGTCTTTTTAGTTAGATGTACTCCCAATTGTTAATGTTCTCTTTTGTTTCCTTGCTGTTGGAGACATAGCTATGAAGATATCGTTGAAAATTATGTTATGAAATGTTTTCTCTAAGTTTTCTTCTATGCATTTTATAGTTTCAGATCTTACATCTATTGTCTTTTATCCAATGTGAGTTGACTTTTTGTTCAGTGTGAAATATTAAACCAGTTTCATCCTTTCATATGTGGCTGTCCAGTTTTCTCAATAACATTTTTTAAAGAGGGTTTCCTTGCTCCAATATATGTTTTTGACTCTTTTGTTATAATTCAACTGTCCACAGAGTTTTTGGTGGTGACTTTATTCCTGGTAACTCAGTTCTATTCCATTGGTCTGTGTGTATATTTTTGTTCCAGTATCCATGCTGTTTTGATTATTACAGCTTTTGTTTTCATCAATATTTTGGACTCTTTTTTAAATTTCTATTTCATTCATTTCTGATCTAAGTTTTATTCTTTTTTATTACTGACTTTAGTTTTCTTTGTTCTTTTTTTTTCTAGTTCCTTGACATGTGAGATAAAGGTTTTTTTTTTTTTTAATTTGAGTACTTTCTTGTTTCTTAATATGGGCATGTATTGCTCTATATATCCCTCATAGTACCACATTGTTGTGTCCCATAAATTTTATAAGGTTGTATTCTCATTGTTATTTGTCTGAAGTATTTTTTTTTGTATCTTCTTTCATTCCTCTTTAACTGAGTGGTCTTTTTGTATTATTTTGTTCAGTTTCCAAGCATTGAAGGTTTTCCCTGATTTTTTTTATTTGTACTTAATAGCTTGATACCCTTATGGTCAGATAGTTTGATAACAAAAAATATGCTTGGCATTATTTTGATCTTCATGAGTTTGTTGATACTTGTCTTGGCACTTAATATATGGTTAATCCTGGAGAATGTCATGTGGACTTAAAAGAATGTGTATTCAGCTTTCTTCAGTGCCCCATAAGTGTTTTAATTCTTTATTTTAAATATTTATTTATTTATGCATATAAGAAATGGGGTGTGGGCCAGAGGTGTGGGGGGGATGATTCAACAGAGACAGAATGGGAAGCAGAACAGGCTGGTCTATGGAAATAGGCTGTTGAGGGGAGCAGCAGGTGAGACAAGAGAGGTCAGCTGTGCCATGTGGGTTAACTCCCTGGCAGGGGATTGAACTCAGGCCACAGTGGCTGAGGATAGTTTGATAGCTCTGAGACTTAACCCCTTTGCCACCAGGGAGACCCCTAAGTATTTTAATTCTTTAGTACTGTATTGTCGTTATTTATTTTCAGTCTCATTGACCTGTCCATTGGTGAGAGTAGGATCTTGAAGTTTCCTACCACAGATGTGTATTTCCAGCTCTGTTTTCAGAGTTGAAAGTGATTTTGGTGCTTCTTTCTTTTTTTTTTCCTGTGTAAGTATGGATGTTCCTGTCTTCCTTTGCGTCCTATTTACTCATAGGATTGTTTTTCAGCTTTTTATTCTGAGTCAGTTTTTATCTCTGGAGCTCTGGTGGGTTTCCTGGAGACAGTAGAAGGTTTGGATTCTATTTCTTAATCCGATCAGAGTATTAGTGTCTTTTAATTGATAAGTTCAGTGCACTTATGTTTAATGTGATCATATATGAAAGTCTGTTGCTGCCATTTTGTCCATAATTTTTGTGTTTCAGTCAATTTGTTTTTAGTTCTTAGTGTATGTCCCTCTGTTCCATTGAGATGTTAGAGCTTCTTTCAATATTTCATGGAATGGGGGTTTTGTTTTTGCAAATTCCTTCAGTTTCCTTTGTGTGAGAACATTTTTATTTCTCTTTCATATCTGAAGAAGAACTTTGCAGGATAGAGTATTCTTGGCTGCAGTTTTTATCTTTAAGTATCTGGAGCATGTCACTCCATTCTGTCCTTGCTCAGTGTTTCTTCACAATAGTCTGATGTTAATATGATTGTCTTACCTTTATAGGTTGTCTACTTCCTCACCGTTCACAGCTTCAATATTCTTTCTTTGTTCTGAATTCTTGGAAGTATCACCTCCATATATTTTGGTGCAGGTTTCATTTTTTAAGGTATCTTGCAGTTCTTTTAGCTCCCTGGATTTGTTCATTTGGTCCTTTCTCTAAGTTTGAGAAGTTTTTCACTATTATTTATTTAATTACATTTTTCATTCCTCTTTTGCTCATCAGCTTTTGGTATACCCAATATCTTTATGTTCTTTTTCATTATGGAGTCTGATAATTCTTTGAGAGTTTCTTCATTTATTTTACTTCATTTCTCTTTCTTTTTCTACCTATATTCTTTATTCATTCACATGTTTGTAGGGTAAAGTAAAAAGTATCAGGCTTTTCTGCCCTCCCACCATAAGGATAGATGATGGAACCCTGCAGTCCTGAATGCATGCCTGATGGTGGGCACCTGGAATAGTGTGTGGGCACATGCAGATGGGATTCACCTGGGCTAAGACTGGGTTTTTAAGGGTGGCATCACAGGGAAGCTGAGGCAAGCAGAATGAATGGAAGAGCAGAGAGAATGCTGGAGATCCCAGAAAGAGTGAAGACTTGCTGGGGGCTGGGAGGCCTGTCGGCCTGTTGGCCTCCCAGCCCCCCAGCCCCCCTGCCTGCCATGTGGCTGGTAACTCCCAATAAAAGCCTGAAAAGCCACTGAGGACTCTGACTCCTCCCTTACCCCATCTGCTGGGATCATAGAAAACCTGCCCCGTGCCCATTCCTGCCCCTAACATTTGGTGTAAGTTGGCAAGATGATCCAGGCAGACGGGTATGGAGCCCTCTGAAGACCCCTGGAGGGACCTCTGGAGCAGACTGAGAGTCTGTGACAATGCCGGAGGCATCATGGCGGCACAGGAAGTGGACATGTCCGGGAGCTACAGGACAAGACCTCACCTAGAGAAGGAGATGTCCTGCAAGGACCAGCCAACAACCCCTGAGGCAGCAGAATCAAAGAAAGGACCACGATTTGGAGCTTGCCAGTGCTGATGCCGGGAGAGGCCAGCAGACTTGTACTAATGGACTTGGACTGACAACCTTGCCAGAAGGCGGAGGAACCTTGGCAAGTTGTTATGTTTTTGGGACCCTGGGTGTGGATGGTATTGTTTGTAGTTTGTACACCCCAGGAGATGGGAATCTGGGGGTGGCCACTGGACCTTGATGGCCAAAAGCAGCCTGTGTATTGCCCAGCAACTAGATAGAGGAGAAAAGCCAACTGAGAAGGCAAAAGCTGGTGCTAATTTTGGGAAGCCCTGAGTGGCTGTTATGCAGCTTAAATATGTTGAAGGCCAGGGAGTCTCTTAAAATCCCCTGTGGGTGATGACCTGCTTGTTGTCGAGTGAGGGTGAGGAGCTGAGGAACCCGTCCTTGGGGGACAGGTGGGGAATGTGGCTTGGGGTGGAGCCCAAGCTGAAGAAGGGACCCAAGAGAGGCCACATATGGAGTTATTATCTGAGGATCCCTGACCCATGTGCTTGTGCAAAGGGTTAGCCAGAGGGCAGGGGTCTGCAAGTCGTGTTGGTGGCTATGAAAGCCTAGTGTTGGAGCAACAGCAGACAGAAACCCTGAGGGTTGGCGATTACCCCCAACAGTATAGAATCGCCAATCCCAGAGTGAGTGCATCCTGGGAGTGGATGTGGTGTGTGGCTTGTAGACGAGACCACAGCCAGAAAAGGCCAGAAAGCCTGATGGCTCCTGGTATGTGACAGTTGATGCCGTGAGTGGTTCCCCTCCCTTGCATGAGCAGTGCCTTCGGCAGCAGAAGTAATGGATCATCTGCTAGTGCCAATAACTGTCTTTTGCCACTAGGTTGGTGCCCTGCCTGAACTTATTTGTGTTCTGTTGTATTTTATGTATTTTGTTGTTCTACTATGATGTATATTATTTGTTTTTGTGGGCCATGGCTGCAGTGTTCTATTGCCAAGAGAAACATATACAACTTGTATAGACTGTTGTAGGGTAAGGAAAAGATGTCAGGCTTATTTAAGTTTTCTAGATTCCTGCTATGAGTGAGACCATCCAGTATTTTTCTTTTTCTTTCTGGCTTATTTCGCTGAGCATGATCCCTTCTAGCACCATCCATGTTGCTGCAAATTGCATGTATTTATCTTTTTTGAATGCTGAGTAATATTCCATGGTATATATGTACCACATCTTCTTGATCCAGTCATCTATTTTTGGGCATTTGGGTTGTTTCCAAAGCTTAGCTATTGTAAATAGTGCTGCTATAAACATAGGGGTGCCAGGAAAATGAATAACTATAAGAAAGTGAAAATCAAAATCAACAAAAAACTATGAACCAGAGACACTCTATGGGGGATAGGGTTCGGGAGGGGAGGGATTGGTGTCAAAATAAGGGGGTTGCAATTGTATGGGGAATATAAAAATAAAATTTATAAAATAAAAAAAAGAAAAAAGAAAAAAAAAATGTCAGGCTTTTCTGCCCTCCCGCCATCAGGATAGATGATGGATCCCTGCGGTCCTGAATGCATGCCTGATGGCGGGCACCTGGAGTAGGGTGTGGGCATAGGTAGATGGGATTCACCTGGGATAAGACTGTGCTTTTAAGGGCGACATCATGGGGACGCCAGTAGAAGCCAAGAACGAACGGAAGCCAGAAGAAGTGAAGTAGAGAGAACGCCAGAGAGCCCAGATAGAGTAAAGACTTGCTGGGGGCTAGGAGGACTGCCAGCCCCCTGGCCCCCCAGCACCCCTGCCTGCCATGTACCCGCTAAATCCCAATAAAAGCCTGAAAAGCCACTGAGGTTTCCAGGAGGCCTACTTTACCCCGTCTGCATGGGATCATAGAAAACCTGCTCCTGTGGTCTTCCTGCCTCTACAATTGGCGTAAGTTGGCAAGATGATCCATGCAGATGGGTATGGAGCCCTCCGAAGACCTAAGGAGTAACAGACTGTTTGCCTGTGATAGTGCTGGAGGCGTCATGGTGGCACAGGAGATGGATGAGGTTCGGGAGCTACAGGACGGGACCTTGTGTGAAGGAGATGCCTGAGAGAACCAGCCAACGACCCCTGAGGCAGCACGAATCATCGGCGAAGAGAGGACCACGATTCGGAGCTCACTAGTGCTGATGCAGGGTGAGGCCTAATGGACTTGGACTGACAATCCCGCTGGAAGGTGGAGGAACTTTGGCAAGTTAAGTTTTTGGGAGCCTGGGGGAGGATGCTATTGTTTGTACACCCTAGGAGAAGGGACTCTGGGGGTGGCCAATGGGCCTTGATGGCCAAAAGCAGCCTGTGTATGCTCAGCAGTTAGGCAGAGGAGAAAAGCCAACTGAGAAGGCAAAAGCTGGTACTGATGCTAAGTTTGGGAAGCCCTGAGTGGCTGTTAAGCACTAAATAAGCTGAGGAAGGCCAGTGAGTCTCGTAAAATCACTTGGGGGTGATGCCCTGCTTGTTCTCGTGTGAGGGTGAGGAGCTGAGGAACCCGTCCTTGGGGGATGGGTATGGAATATGGCTTGGGGTGGAGCCCAAGTCAAAGAGGGGACCCAAGAGAGGTGGCATGTAGAGTTTGGATCCCCGACCCATGTGCTTGTGCAGTGGGGTTGGCCTGAGTGCAGGGGTCTGCGTGTCACATTGGTGGCTAAGAAGGCCAAGTGTTGGAGCAACAGCAGACAGAAACCCTGAGGGTTGGGCAATTACCCCCAAAGAGTAGAGAATCCCCAATCCAGGAGTGAGTGCATCCTGGGGGTGGATGCGGTGTGTGTCTTGTAGCCAAGACCACAGCCAGAGAAGGTCAGGAAGCCTGATGGCTCCTGGCATGTGACAGAGATGTCCAGTGATTTCCCCTCCCTCATATGAGCAGTGCCTTCGGCAGCAGAAGTGGTGGATCATCTGCTGGTGCCAATAATTGTCTTTTGCCACTAGGTTGGTGCCCTGCCTGGATTTATTTGTGTTCTGTTGTATTTTGTTACATTATGATATATTTCATTTACTTTTTTGGGCTATGGCTGCAGTGTTCCTATTGCCAAGAGACATGTGTTTGTGACTTGTACATAGAAACTGATAAAGACTATATGGCAGAAAACCCTGATGGGGTGGACTGTAGGGTAAGGAAAAATGTCAGGCTTTTCTGCCCTCCCGCCATCAGGATAGATGACGGATCCTTGCGGTCCTGAATGCATGCCTGATGGCGGGCACCTGGAGTAGGGTGTGGGCATAGGTAGATGGGATTCACCTGGGCTAAGACTGGCCTTTTAAAGGCGGCATCATGGGGACGCCAGTAGAAGCCAAGAATGAACGGAAGCCGAAAGAAGAAGAGAAGCAGAGAGGAGGCCAGAGAGCCCAGAGAGAGTGAAGACTTGCTGGGGGCTGGGAGGACTGACAGCCTCCCGGCCCCCAAGCACATCTGCCTGCCATGTACCCACTAAATCCCAATAAAAGACCTGCAAAAAACCACTGAGGACACTGACTCCTTGTAAGGGCAGGAAAACCACAGTGCAGGTTTTCTGATTTCATGCAGACCAGGTAAAGGACAAGTCAGAATCCTCAGTGGTTTTTGCAGGTCTTTTATTGGGATTTACCAGGTATACAGCAGGCAAGGGTGCTGGGGGGCAGGGAGGCTGGCAGTCCTCCCAGCCCCCAGCAAATCCTCACTCTATCTGGGCTCTCCGGTGATCTCTGCTTCTGCTTCTCTTGCTTCTCTCTCGGCTTCTGCTTGGCTTCTATTTCTTTCTCGGCTTCTCTTTCGGCTTCTACTGGCATCCCCATGATGCTGCCCTTAAAAGCGCAGTCTTAGCCCAGAGGAATCCCATCTACCTATGTCCACACCCTATTCCAGGTGCCCGCCATCAGGCATGCATTCAGGACCGCAAGGATCCATCATCTATCCTGATGGCGGGAGGGCAGAAAAGCCTGACATTTTTCCTTACCCTACACTCCTCCTTTACCCGGTCTGCTGGATCAGAAAACCTGCTCAGTGTCCATTCCTGCCCCTACAACTGTCTGGCAGAAAACCCTGGGGGGGGGTGTACTGTAGGGTAAGGTAAAAGTATCAGGCTTTTCTGCGCTCCCGCCATTAGGAGAGATGACAGGACCCTGAGGTTCTGAATGCATGCCTGATGGCAGCACCTGGAATAGGGTGTGGACATATGTAGATGGGATTCACCTGGGCTAAGACTGGGTCTTTAAGGGCAGTGTCACAGGGAAGCCGAGAGAAGCAGAATGAATGGAAGAGCAGCGAGAAGGCCCAAGAGCCCAGAAAGAGTAAAGACTTGCTGGGGGCTGGGAGGCCAGTCAGCCTGTCAGCCCCCCAGCACCCCTGCCTGCCATGTGCCTGGTAAATCCCAATAAAAGCCTGCAAAAGCTAATGAGGGCTCCAAGGACTCTCTCCTCCTTTACCCTGTCTGCTTGGGATCATAGAAAACCTGCTCAGTGCCCTGTCCTGCCCCTTACACTTGCTCAATAGTTTATGTCTGATCCTGAAAACATTTTCATACTTAATTGTGCAAAGGTGTTTAAAGTATTTCAATGATATGTCCATGAAACATATATGTTTTATGATTTTTGTATATTGTGAGGAAAATTGGTTAAATCCAACTCTTATGCCTTCCTGCCACTAGCCTCTATGGGCGCCACCTGCAGCCTTCTTTTCTTCATACGTTTTGTTTACCACATGTGATAATGTGTTGTAGCAAAAAGCACTTGGGAGTGCAAGCATGGGGCATGTGCACTTATGACTATAGATGCCTGGGCCCAAAAAATAGAGTATGGGGTGTGCTCATATATAAATATGGACATATGGGCTAAGATCAGAAAGCATGTGAGTTTGAGAGAGAAGAGAAAGCAGAGAGGAGAACATGGAGATCATGGCGGCTGGGAGGCTCCAGTGCTGCCTGCTTCCCAGCCTCCCGACCTGCTGTTGAGCCTATGCACCTGGTTCCCTGCATCAGCATTAAAGGCCTATCAAAGGCCTATTGATGCCTCCAAGATTTTTTCCCCATTTGCTTGAATCACCTGCAAACCTACCCAACCTGGGATGGTTCATGACAAGTGTCATAGTTAGCAGGATTCGATGCAGACAGAGGGCATGGCCATTGATGTAAATTATCAGGATTTGATGCAGGTGGCTCTGTAAATGGAGTCAAAGACAGCACTAAAGATGCAGTAGGAGCAAAGGCCATGGCCAAAGTCCAAGAGTTGTGGGACAAGTTGGCACTCTGGGAACACCTGAGATCTTGTGTGGAGGGAGAAATGACTCAGGAGGACTATTCCATTACCCCTGAGGCAGTAGACTCACCAGGGGGAAAAAAAAAGACCCCTATTCATTATTCAGAGCTTCCAGTGGTGACACAAAGATAAAATTTATAGACTTGGACAAAGAATTCCACCAGAAGGTGGGGAACTTTGGCAGGTTGGCTGCTATGACTATGGGACCTGGGGATGGATGAGATCAGATGCAGACCCTAGGAGATGAAAATCAAAGGGTGGGCCGTGGTGGCTGAAAACAGCCTTGTATGCTGATGAGCATTCCCAGGGTCACAGACTGTGGCTGTGCTCAACTGGCCAGGGAGCTGTGTTAAACATAGACTGGAGTGGCAATTGACTCTGAAGACAGGTGAGAGTGGAGGCAGGAGCAGATATGAGAGTGGTCCAAAGCTGGATGAAGGAGGGGGCCCTCATCATGTCCTCTGCAGCCATGCAGGAGATGTATCAAAAGGCCAATTTAGATAAGGTCCAAAGTTGGTGCCAAGATCAGAAGGTCCTGAGTGGGTGTTAAACAATCAAAAAGGATGTCGAAAAAGGCAAACGAGCCTCCTCAAATCGCCACCCCAAATGTGGTTGGATCTACCAGGAGTAGGTGTAGATGGCACCAAAATAGATGCACAGCCCAATGCATACTTCTAGAGTTAATGGAGAGGACTAGTTTTTCACTCCCATGATGGGGGTGCTGCTATGAAGGGGAAAGCTGGGAACTCTAGGCTGTAGGCATGTGCCCTGCCTCTGGAGGACGCTTGCTACTGAACTCTCCCTGGGGTAATGCCCTACTCACTTTTGAATGGGGTGAGGGCCAAGGAGCCCATCCACAGAGAATGGGTGGGCACTACAGTCTACAAGTGGAACTTGCTATCCATGGGTCCCCACCAATGGGCAAAGGGTTGTTCTTAGTGCAAGGGTTGTCTTGTTACACTGACATCTATGGGGGCCAGAGTGTCAAGGTGACAGCAGTGAGACTACCCCTGGGGATTGGGCAATTACCCCCAAAGGAGTATGAAGCATACATTTCATCAATCACAAAGTACATATCGGGCATGGGTTTACTAAACTGCTTGTAGCTGCAGAGCAAACCTGAAGAATGTCACCTAAGGTTATATGTGAAGCAGTGTAGTGCGGACTTGCTGAGCATCTACAGATACAACTGCCCATCCCTAGGGGACTGACCAATAGTAAACAGTATCTATAGGTTGCCAGGAAGTCTGATGGCTCTTGGCATATGACAGTAGATTTCTGTTCGTTGAATAAAGTGTGTAGCGGCAGGAAGGGCACAGAGCAGGTTCTCTATGACCCGAGCAGACAGGGTAAAGGAGGAGAGTCCTGGAACCCTTGGCAGCTTTTTGAGGGCTTTTATTATGCGTTTACCAGGTACATGGCAGGCAGGGGTGCCGGGGGGGCCAGAAGGCTGGCAGGCCTGTTAGCCCCCAGCAAATCTTCACTCTTTCTGGGCTCTCCAGCATTCTCTTGTGGTCTCTGCTTCTCTGCTGGTGTTGCTCTCTCTCTCTACTGTTCATTCTCCTGATTCTCTTTTTTTTTGCTTGCTTTCTTTCACTCTGCTGGCATTCCCATGATGCTGCCTTTACAAGCCCAGTCTTAGCCTGGGTGTATCCCACCTACGTATGTATGCCCACACCCTGCTCCAGGTGTCCACCATCAGGCATGCATTCAGGACCACAGGGATCCATCATCAATCCTAATGGTGGAAGGGTAAAAAAACCTGCCAATTATTTACCCTACAAGTGGTTCCCCCTTTGCATGCAGCAGTCCCTTCAGTGGCAGACAATGGATTCTTTGACATGAGCTGGGTACATTGTGCTCTGTAGCTGATCTGGCTAGGGTTTTCTTTTCCATTTGTAGGGGCAGGACAGGGCACTGAGCAGGTTTTCTATGATCCAGCAGACTGGGTCAGAGTCCTGGAGGAGTTAGAGTCCTCAGTGGCTTTTTTGCAGGTTTTTATTGGGATTTACCCGGTACACAGCAGGCAAGGGTGCTGGGCTCTCCAGCGTTCTCTGCTTCTCTCTCGGCTTCTGCTGCTTCTTTCTCAGCTTCTACTGGCGTCCTCGTGACACCGCCCTTAAAAGCGCAGTCTTAGCCCAGGTGAATCCTATCTACATCTGCCCACACCCTATTCCAGGTGTCCGCCATCAGGCATGCATTCAGGACCACAAGGATTCATCATCAATCCTAATGGTGGGAGGGCAGAAAAGCCTGACATTTTTCTCTTACCCTACACCATTGCTTTAACACCAGAGTCAAGACCAGTTTCCTTCACATGGGAAGGCCAGAAATGACATTCTTGGTGCTTGCTGCAGAGGCTAAATGAAAGGAGCAGGAAGAGGCAATAAAGGAAACATTTGTGTTGACTTTGTGGTCTATTATGAGCCTGCCTCTTAGTTGCATTCTGTTACAGTTTGTATTGCTTTTTCAGGTTATGTATACAATGCCCTACACTCACCAAGGGCACCCTGAAGAAGAATGATGTGCAGATTGTATAGTGAAAAATCCCTGAGGGGATGGAGAGTAAGGAAAATAGGTTAAATCAGGCTTCTTTTTGTCTTCCCACAGCTAGCCTCTATGGTTGCCGCATGTACCTTTTTTGTCTTTTAGGTTTTGTTGCCTGCATGTGATAACATGTTATTGCAAAAAGTGCTTGAGAACATGAGCACAAGGTTTGGTCACCTATGATTATGGACACTTGGGATGTAAAGACAGTGAGCATAGGGTTCACACACACACACACACACACACATACACACACATACACACACACACACATATATATATATATATATATATATATATATATATATATATATAAATACAAACACTTGGGCTGAGAGATCAGAGATCATGAGAAACAGAGAAGAGAAGCCAGAGAGGAGAGTGCAGAGATTGTGGGTGCTGGCAGGCCCAGCTGCTGTCTGTCTGCCAACTTCCAGTCTCCTAGCTACCCTGCCTCCCTGAGCACTGGTCTGCCTGTGTACCTTGTCCCCTGCTTCAGCATTAAAGGCTTCTCTAATGTTCCGAGGGCTCCAAAATTATTTTCCATTTGACTGATTCAACCGTGAACCTACCCAGCCCAGGGTGTTTGCATGCATGTATATATAGAAGTTACACATACATTTATAAAATGAATAAAGTG
The DNA here is from genome assembly GCF_964194135.1 of Talpa europaea. Lineage (NCBI taxonomy): Eukaryota > Metazoa > Chordata > Mammalia > Eulipotyphla > Talpidae > Talpa > Talpa europaea. The sequence continues at coordinate 81,551,809 of NC_140071.1, read as the reverse complement.
AATAATATATTGTCATATATACATTATTATTCAGAATTTTAAAATATATTTCATATATGAACAATTGTCTCATGATAATTTACATAACCATAATCTCTTTAATATATAGTATTATCAAGCATATGAAGTTTCATGGGGCTGACAGAAATATTCCTGACTCCTTAAATACAGGATAAATATCCAAATGTATTTAAGTTCTTAAATCTTTTATAATCATATTAGGTATCAGAATAAATATTTTGGTATCATTTTGTTTGTCTAAACAGTTTAATTGAGCAAAATATATCTATTATGTATAGTATAGATAGTCTCAGAATTAGATTTTAGGGGTTAAGTAAAGCATAATTTTGTTACCCAGAAATATTTATTGGTTATTGATTTTTGATTGACTACTTGTGTCCATATAATACTTGAAATGGATATAATTTGAATTAATATACTAATTAAAAGTAGTAAGATTAGTAAACTGAGTATAAATTCAGGTATGATACTTTTTTTAAAAGTTTTTTTTTTTTTTTAAGATTTATTTATTTATTTATTTATACAAGCCCTGAGCACTGGGTACAGTCAGAAGCGCAGGAGGGTGAGAGAATTCACCGGAGCCAGAGCAGGGGACAGAGCAGGCAGACTGATGAAGTACACTGCTGAGGGGAGCAGCGGGTGGCAGGAGAGGTCTGTGTGCCATGTGGGACCCTCGCCCAGCGGCCTGGAATTGAACCACTGCTGCAGAGGCTGCGGGCAGCTTTGCAACCCAGCACTCAATCACTGTACCACCGGGGAGGCCCTCAGGTATGATACTTTTTTTTTAATTTATTTTTTTATTTTTATATTCCCCATGCAATTGCAACCCCCTGATTTTGACCCCAATCTCTCCTTCCCCCCTACTCCCCCAAAGTGTGTCTCTGGTTCATAGTTATTTGTTGATTTTGATTTTTTTCTTTCTTATAGTTATTAGTTTTTCCTGGTCCCTTATTTAGGTATGATGCTTTTCAGGACTTTAAACATCTGGGCTTTGTTAGTTGAACTAAAGCAGGTGGTATAGAATTGTAGACAGAAAGGTATAGTCTCAGCTTAGTTCCATTAATGACTTACAAGTTATCAAGGCACTTATTAGAGCTCTGATATGTGAGCTCTTTCTATTAAAACTATTATGAGATGTTGTTGCCTCAAAAGAGTATGGCATAGAAGTAGATAGTTTTGAGTTTCATAAGATGACGGGAGAGTGAAGATACCAGGTTTGCCTCCTCCACGTATTCACAACCAAATTACAACAAAAAGCCAATGACCTCTGAAAGACACATGTTCACATATATAAGGGACAGTGATAAAGTGGAAAAAGGCAGAGAGACTGTGATTGAACTGTGTTTAGGGTGGTACTGATGCTGGTGTGTTCTATTAATTTAGTTCTTGAACCACCACAGATTTTTGTCCCATGAAGCTGTAAAAAGGAATTCACAGACATTTTATATAAGTAAGCAGAGAGAAACAAACTTTGTAGGATTTATTCCAGGGACACAAGGACGGTTCAACATCTGACAATCAATCAATGTAATCCAACACATCAACGAAGAGAAAAACCATATGTTTAAAAAAGTAAAGAAAAGTTCATTTAAAGCAAGAAAGTAAGACCCTCAGGTACACTGTACCTGGGAGGGGCAAGGAAGCTGTTGTGGGCCCGAGACTAGGGATATTTAAACCTTTTTCTCTCTTATCTTAGAGTTTACCTCCCCTGTCCAAGGTTTTATTCTCTCATGTTTTACTATTTTTGTTTAGTCTTTCCTGACTTTCTGTCCTCATTTCTGGAATATGTTTTGGTTAGAATTTTGCTTCTTAGAATTTACTGTACTTATCTCAGAAGTCTCTTGAACTCTCCCAAAGTCCCTGCCTGTACTATCCCTGAAGCTGCCTAGCTAACCCTAACTTGCCATGGGACTCAGTACCTTGGCAGTGCAACCCACAAGAGGAAGGCAAATTGCTATATGCAGCCACTCTGCTGTTGTGGGCTCATGGGTATTGTTGAGCAACTATCCTAGCCTGGGCTGGTTCACTATTGATTAAGGCAAATGGGACAAGAATCTTGTAGCCTTAGGTACATCTGACATGCCTTTAAAAAAAAAAAGATTATTTATATATACAAGAACTGGGGTACAGGCCAGATGTGTGGGACGGTGAGAGGACTCACCGGAGACAGAGTGGGGAACAGAACAGGCAGACTAACTGAAATACACTGCTGAGGAGAGCAGCGGGCAAGACAAGAGAGGTCTGCTGCACTATATGGGTATCTCCCCAGCCAGCTGGGATCGATCCTACACTGCAGAGGCTGCGGACAGCTTCACAGTGCTGCGCTCAACCACCTGCATCACGAGGGAGGTCCCTGACATGCCTTTAATGCTAATACACAAGGAAAACAGCAGGCAGTGAAGCAGGTAGGCAGTAAGTGAACTTCCAGCCCCCAGGATCTCAGCCCAGGTGTGCATAATTATAGTCGTGCTACTCTCTGGCTTCTTGGCCTGAGCATCATAGGTGCATGTTCCCTGTGCTTGTGCCCCCAAGCACTCTTTGCAATAACACCCTATGTGTGGGTAATACAACCTGGAAGAAAAATAAAGCCACAAGTGGTACCACAGAGGCTGGTGGCGGGAAGGCAAAAAACCTGAGTTACTCCGTGTTCCTTATAATATATACCCAACGTGGTGGCGTTAATGTGCAGGCACTACATCAGAGGAGTGTGTACACATAGTTGGAGTGCAGGACACAGCATGTACCACTGGGTTACTATAAGTAGCGAGGGTGCAGAGTGCTATTTATTGGCTTGAGCTGAGGCTTCTAAGCCAGAACACTTAGTCTCCACCTGTGTGAAGGACCAGACAGATCACCTGTATCTACTTATGGAAGAGTTTACTACTTTCAATCTGAGACTATGATATGAGGAACATCTGCTTTACTTCCACTCAGGGACAAAACAAATAAAGCAATGAAGTGCTTTCACTAAATAAGAGCTTAAGAATCTGGATCTCAATAACAAGAGCAAGTGTCCCAGGGTAAGTGTCCATTTTCAAAAAGTGAAAGGAATAATTCCAGGCTTGTGGCCCCATCTCAAATATAGTATTCACCCAGTGCTTAGTCACAGACTGCAGGTGGAGTTTAGCATGAGACATTCTGACTGATGAGTTAGTTGACTGGAGATACCTGACAGACTGTAGCAGCAGGATGACACAGTGCAGGTTTTCTATGATCCCATGCAGATGGGTAAAGGAGGAGAGAGTCCTGGAGCCCTCAGTGGCTTTGCAGGATTTTATTGGGATTTACCAGGTACACAGCAGGCAGGGGTTCTGGGGAGCCTGGAGGCTGGCATGCCTCCTATCCACCAGCAAATCTTCTGGGCTTTCTGGCGTTCTCTCATGGCCTCTGTTTTTCTCTTCTGTTCTCTGCTGGTGGTCTGGTCTCTTCTCTCTTTCGCTCTGCTGGTGTTCCCGTGACACTGTCCTTATAAGCCCAGTCTCAGCCCAGGTGAATCCATCTACAGATGCCCACACCCTACTCCAGGTGCCCACCATCAGTCATGCATTCAGGACCGTGGGGATCCATCATTAATTCTAATGGTGGGAGGACAGAAAAGCCTGACAATTATTTACCCTAAACAGACACTCTCCAAGAAATATTACAATTAAAATGTTGAAAGGAAATGACAAGGATATCACATAAAAAAGGAAAACTATAGCTCAATATCATTGATAAGCATTGAAGCAAAAATTAAAAATTAAAATATCTTCAACCAAATTGAATAACACAATCAGGATCATGCCATCCCAGGCCAGGTAAGTTCATCGTTGATTCTCTCAGACAAAAAGAGGATTTTGGAGCTTTGGTGTCATTTTACAGACATTTAATGCTGAATCAGGAGACAAAGCAGCTGGTAGGTAGATAGCAACTGACCCCCCCCCCCAACCTCAGAGTGATGCCACTGGGAACATCAGTGACGAGGAGCCCCTTTTATGCTTTGCTTCTGCTGTATTGACATATGCACATGCCCCAAGCTCTCTGGGCCCAGGTGTCCATAATAATAAGTGCATGCACCCCACACCAACACCTCTTGGCCCTGGCCGTCCACAACCTAGGAGAAAGGCAAGACCACAGGTGACAGTCATAGAGTGACCAAGTAGGACTTATTCCAGGATGCAAAGTTAGTTCAATATATGCAAATCAATTCATGTAACCTACTACAGCAACAAAAGGAAAGGTAAAAATCATATGCACTTATCAATAAATGCAGACAAAGTGCTTATTTGACAAGTATCACTTTCATTTTTGATAAAAACTCAAAAAATGGGGTAAAGAACACACATGAACACAATAAAGGCCATGTGTGTTAAACCCACAGCTTACATCATCCTCAGTGGTGAGAAGGTGAAGGCTTTTCCTTTCTAATTAGGTAAAAGACAAGTATATCCTTCTTACCACTACTATTTAACATAGTATTGGAGATTCTAGCTAGTACAATGAGATGACAGACTGCAAAATCAATATGCAAAAATCCATTGTTTCTATATAAACAATAAAGCTAGAAGTAAAAGAAATAAATAAAACATTCTCATTTACAATCACATCAGATAGAATTAAATACCTAGGTAGGGAAAAAACAACCAAGTTGATGAAAGACCTGTTCAAGGCCAAATATTGTCAAAAGAAATAGACACACACTAAAGCAGAAAAGAAGGGAGTAGGATCAAAACAAGGTGGGATGGTGGGAATTTTACGGGGATGATAACCAAGATGAAAATGCATGCATTGTACAAAAATGAAAGATGATGTAAAAATATATAAAATAAAAAATAAAAAAAATCCTAAAAAAAATCCAGAATCACAAAAAGAGAGGACACAAAAATGTAAATATATATATATATATATATATATATATTCCCTGCTAATAGATTGAAAGAAATAACACTGAGAAAAATACCATTTTATCCAAAGCAATATACATATTTAATGCAACACTTAACAAAATTTCAATGGCATTCTTCAAAGAAACAGAGCAAACATTCCTGAAATTTTTATGAAACTATAGATGACTCAGAGTAGCCAGGACAATCCTAACAAAAAAAGAATGGAGGTATCACATTCCCAGACTTCAAATTATACTTTAATATTGTAGTAATAAAAACAGTATAGTATTAAAATAAAAATAGACACATAGACTAATGGATTGGAATTGAGAATCCAGAACTAAATCCAAACATATTGTTAGCCGACTAACAACAAAGGGTAACAGGGAGGTGCGCAGGAAAAGGGGAGGTTCCTGGTTCCCTGCTCCACCCAGGGTCGTGCTGAGAGGGAAAGGAGAAGAAGCTGGAGAGGAGACTGGAGAAGGAAGAAGAATGGAGAGCCACAAGGAGACCTAGAGGAGGCAAATGGAATAGAGAGAGAAATGTGAAGAAGCTGAAGTTGCTTCTTGGCCCTGGACTGGTGGAAACAGATGTGGATGAGGCCTATGGGGAGGTTAACAATGGCAGTTTTTGTCTTGATTTTGATTTTGTCCTTTTCCTTAGAGACTTGTCTGGCTGTTTCTGACCCTTTTCTATGGTTCTCTAAGTGCTTTAGACTTGTGGCAGGCTTTTTGGCCTCGGTGGCCCTTCTTTGGGGCAACCCTATTTGCCAGGCATTTACCCATGAGAGTGTAACAGGGTGGTCCCCAGGAAAGGGGGAGGTTCCCTGCCCCACCCAAGGGAAGGTGGAGCTGAGCAGGAAGAGGGGAAGCTGGAGAAGAGACTGAAGAAGGAAGGAAGCAGGATGGAGCCAAGAGACCTGGAGGAGGCGCATGGAGCCTAGAGACACGTGAAGAAACTGCACTTGTCTTTTGGTCATGGACTGGGTGACACAGATGTGGGTGAGACCTGTGGGGAGGTGACAATGGCAGCTTTTATCTTGATGTTGATTTTGCTCTTTTCCTTCCGGGCTTGTCTGGTTGTTTCTGACCCTTTTCTGTGGGTCCCCACTGGAAGATGCTTTAGACTTGTGGCAGGCTTTGGGGCCTTGCTCTGGGCCAATCCCATATGGATGGACTTTTACCCATGAGGGGATGGGTACTTTGGGTGCTTGATTTAGAAACTAGATTCTTTGCCTTTCCTGTATTGTTTCCTAATTGAATTAAAGTTCCTTCCCATTAAAGTCTCATGTTTTGTGTTGATGCGGCGGATGGCAGAACCCTACATAGAACAGGCAGGTTTGCGGGGTTTGGGCTGCCCCTCTCCCTGTCCTATAACAAGAGGATGGTTAACTTCAGGTGCTTGATTTGGAAACTTTATTCTTCATTGCAAACTAATTGTATTAAAGTCCCTTTCTATGAAAGGTCTACTCACTAGCGTATGTTTTGTCTTGATGCAGTGGATGGCAGAACCTATTTAGAATGGGCAGGTTTGGGGTTTCTGGGATGCCCCACAACCCCTGCCCTGTAACAAAAGGAGTCAAAACTTTACAATGGATTTTGGAAAGTCTCTTCAACAAAGGATGCTGCAAAAACTGCACAGTCCTATGCTGTGTGTGTGTGTGTGTGTGTGTGTGTGTGTGTATGAAAGAAACAAGACCATTACACACCACACACAAAAATCAATTAAAAATGGATTAATGAACTGGATGTAAGACCTGAAATCCATAGATAACACCTAAAATAAACCATAGGTCAAACACCCCACAACACTGAATGTAGGAATGTTTCCAGGGACTAAACTTCAACAGCAAGGGAAACAAAAGGAAAAGTGCAAAACTTCCACACAGCAAAATAAAATGTCATTAAAACTGAAGACCCTATGCCAAAATATTTGCACATCATGTCAATAAAAGGATAATATCCAAGATCTGCAAAAAACTCATAAAACTCAAAAAGAAAGCACATAACCTAATTTAAAAAAATGGGCAGAAGTGAAAAACACACATTTCTCTAGAGGATATATACACATAATCAACAAACACATCAAAAAATGCTCATCATAAGGGGATAGAAATCAAAACCACCATGATATACCACCTCATACATGTGAGAATGGCCAATATAAAAGACAACAGAAACAATATGTATTAGTGAGGATGTGGAGAAAAAAGGAATCCTTGTGTGCTCTTGGTCAGAATGAAGAATTGTCTAGCCCTTATAGAATAAACAGTATGGGGATTTCTAAAAATAGATCAACATTATGACCCTGCAATTCCACTTTTAGGTATCACACTATTATTCAAAGGTATATATGTACTTTTACTTTCATTGTAGCATTATTTACAGAGACAATTTATAGAAAGATGTTAAGTGACCAAGAAAAAATTAGTAGATTAAGAAAATGTGGAATCTGTACATAATGGAATAGTACTCAGCTGTCAAAAAAGACACACTGTTGTCATTTGTGACAATATGAAAGGAAAAGGAGAGAATAATGCTAAGAAAAATAAGGCAGAAAGAGAAAGACAATACTGGATGATTTCACTCATTTGTGGAATATAGAGATGCAAAACAAAGAAAACTAAGCCTAAACAAACACTAGAAACTGGCTATAGAATTGAGGCTATCAGATGACTAGGGTGTGGGGTAGTAAAAGTACATATATCCTTTTAAATAATAGTGTGATACCTAAAAGTGGAATTGCAGGGTCATAATGTTTATCTATTTTTAGAAATCCCCATACTATAACAGGAGGAAGTGCACAGTTGACTAAGGTGGAGGATTATTGGTGATTAGGTGAGTGGTGAGTTTGGTAATTATGCATATCTAGAGTTATAAATCTATAATCCTAAATTATACATAGTGTTGGAATCCAACCTTCTAAAATAGGTAAAACAATGAAAGGAAATACTTTTCAGGGGCCTCCCTGGTGGAGCAGGGGTTAAGACAGCACTATCAAGCTATTGCCAACCACTGCAGCACGAGTTTGAAACCCAGCAGGCCAGGGAGCAACCCACATGGGGCAGCAGACTTCTCCTGCCTCACCTGCTGCTCCCCTCAACAGTGTATTTCAGTCAGTTGCCTGTTCTGTTTCCCGCTCTATCTCTGGTGAAGCCTCTCACTTCCTGCACCTCTGGCTTACACCCAGCTTTTGTATACATAAATAAATAAATCTTTAAACAAAGAAAAAGAAATACTTTTCAATTCTACATCATGTGTATAGGGAGGAGTGGTACAATTCAATGTTAATAGCAAGGAGGCGGGAGATATCAAACTCAGGGTATAGTTAATGAAAAATTTTCAAAATTGGAAGATTTTTTTTTTAAGATTTATTTTTTTATTTATACATACAAGCACTGGATACAGTCAGAAGCGTGGGAGGGTGAGAGAATTCACCAGAGCCAGAGCGGGGAGCAGAGCAGGCAGAAGGACCGAAGTACACTGCTGAGGGGAGCAGCGGGCTGCAGGAGAGGTCTGTGTGCCATGTGGGACCCTCCTTCAGTGGCCGGGGAGCAGCCGGGGATTGAACCAGTGCTGCAGAAGCTGTGGGCAGCCTCACAACCTAGCGCTCAATCGCTGCGCCACAGGGGAGGGCTGAAGATGATTTTTTTTTTTTTTAAGATTTATTTATTGGGCCTCCCCTGGTGGCGCAGTGGTTGAGCGCTGGGTTGCGAGGCTGCCCGCAGCATCCTCAGCGCCTGTTTGTTCCCCCGCCACCGGTGAGGGTCCCACAAAAAAAAAAAAAAAAAAAAAAGATTTATTTATTTATACAAGCACTGGGTACAGTAAGAAGTGCGGGAGGGTGAGAGAATTCACCAGAGCCAGAGCGGGGAGCAGAACAGGCAGAATGACGAAACACACTGCTGAGGGCGGAGGTCTGTGCGCCATGTGGGACCCTTGCCAGCAGCAGGGGATCGAACCGGTGCTGTAGAGGCTGCAGGCAGCTTCGCAGGCCAGCACTCAACTGCTGTGCCACCGGGGAGGCCCTCCCAAAAATTGGAAGATTTCTTCCTCAACTTCTACAGTATCACTACATAAAAAATAAATAAAATAATGTGTAGGGTAATAATGATAGCGTTCATTATCTAGTGTTACCCAAGTTAACATTTAGTGTGTCCCATCAATGTGGATATTAAGTATTGGCTTGAGAGTATTCAGGGGACGTCATCCTTTAGAAATCCTGAGGAATTCCATTCAATCTTGCCTTTGATTCATGTAATATCTCTAATGACATTGTTGGGTTCTTTCAATATCTATACAGTGTAAAACTCCCTACTTTATCAAAACAAAACTTTAATCTATAGTTTTCCCTTGAAAATCTCTTATAAAGGAAAAGTGATAATTTTTCCTTTAAATCACCAACAAATACAGATTGATTTGAAGACATTTATTAAACATATTGTTTGCCTACTATAAATAAAAAACTTTTCTAGGTCTTATAGACACAGTTCTCCTCCTGATAATAATAATAAAAATATTTCCCCAATTCATAGTAAGCAGACATGAGTAAATCTCCAATAGCTTTGATTATTAAACAAATGCCATGACCATTATAAAGGTTTGACAAAACACCAGTCAACAGCAAAATATATGGATGGTTTACATAGTTTATGTATTTATGTTTTTATGTATTTATATATTTATGTTTCTAAATTTAGAAGGTAGTCTATGGTCTTACATTAGTAACTCTGGATATCTAAAGGTATAAAGATTTCCTATGGGGAAATTTACCTACAACTTGAAACACTTCTTTTTTTTTAAAACAATAAGATTATTTGACAAAAGTTTGTCCCACGATGTTCTCTATTAGGCTAATTACATATGTATTGTATTTGAAAGTGTACTCTTAGAAATGAAATGGGGCAACCCTAAAATTGTTCACATTAATTTATCTCATAATTTTTCCTATTTTTCATTACTGTATGAATTTTTAAATAATATTCCCATTTTTTTACAATTTTAAAGAAAATTCAGTTCACATTTTGATTGCATGCCTGCTATTATTGCTGTTTGAGATTTTCAAGGAACAGACTCTGTGTGTGTGTGTGTGTGTGTGTGTGTGTAAGTTACGAGTGTTTGACAAAACTCTATCTTTCCTATGAAAATTTCCCAAATTAGAATTTTTTTTTCTTAAGGCTTCTTGACTGAGATTTATGTCACTGTTATTTAACAGTGATTACATATTCAAAAAAGTTATATATAATCAAGAGACTTAAGATCATATAAGCTAACATCTTTTTCTCAAAATTTTCTAAGATCCTACACCTTCATATCTATTTCATCTATCATTTTATTACATTATATAGTGATGAGTACTTTGGTTCAATGTTTAAGCAACCATAGAAGGATTTTTAGAAGCAGGAAAAAAAAAAACAAAAACAAGAAATGCTCTCTCAACAAATGGTTGTTGAACATGTACCATTTGCCAGCCTGGAATAAAGATTAAGATAAACTATATCAAGCTAAAAATTAATGCACAGAGAAAGAAACTGTCATCATATTGAATAGGAGATGATATTTGCAAATCATAGTCCAATACCTCAAAAATACAAAGAACTTGTAAAACTAAACAACAAACCAACCACTTGATTAAAAATGGGCAGAGGATTTGAATAGACACTTCTCCAAAGAAGACTTACAAATGATCAACAGGCACATGATCTCTTATTAGAGAAACACAAATCAAAACAAAAAGAAGATATTTACCTCACAGCTCTGAAAATGATTGTCAAAAAGATAAGAAAGAAGAAATGGTGGAGAGTATATGGAGAAAAGGGAACCTTTGAACAGCCTTGGTGGGAATGTACATTGGTACAGTCATTTTGGAAAAAAAATGGAGATTTAAAAAATAAATAATAACAATAAATAAAAAAACAAAATTAACAGGCACCTATAAATCAGACATTCTGCAGGGGAAGGGAGGGAAGAGGCCCAGGAATTGTGGTGATGGTGCATGGGTGAATTGGTGGTAGAAATTTTATGGGAACTGCACCCAAGAGGAGAAAGCAAACATTGCACAAAATATAAAATATATGTAAATAAATAAATTGTAAAGGAAATTAAAGGTAGAAATTCTGTATGATCCAATTATCCCACTTCTGGGTATATACCCAAACAAAACAAAAAAGAGACTAACTTGAAGGCTATATGTACTCACCTTGAAGCATTATTTACTATTTACTGTTGCCAAGCATTGAAAATAACCTGAATGCACATGGACAAATGATAGGGTGAGGAAGATGTTGTATATATACAGAATGGAACACTACAACACAAGATGAAATTCAGTCATTTGCAACAACATGAATGGACCTAGTGTGTATAATGAAACAAGTAAAAGAGGGAGATGAACTTGGTATGATTTCACTCATCTTTGGTACATAAAGAAATAAAACAGATGTGCTCTAAATAAAACAAAAATAAACTTGTGTATAAGAAAGACAAAATTAGTGGTTATCAGAGGGATAGGGAAAGAGGGGTGGATAAATCAGGTAAAAGGTGTCAATTGTATGGTGAAGGATAAAATCACTTTTTTTTAGATTTATTTATTTATGCATACAAGAACTGGGGCACAGGCCAGAGTTTTGGGGGGTGAGAGATTCACCAGCAATAGAGTGGGGAGTAGAACAGGCAAATTGACTGAAGTACACTGCTGAGGGGAGCAGCGGGCGAGACAGGAGAGTTCTCCTGTGCCATGTGGGTTGCTCCCTGGCTGTTAGGGGATGGAACTCGTGCTGCAGTGGCTGCTGATAGCTTCATAGCTTTTGTCTTAACCCTTTGCACCACCACAGGGCCCAAATTTGACTTCTAAAGATAATCAATGTATTATACACGGGGGCATGTATGTAGATATATAGTATACAATATATCATATAATGATAAATGCCTGAATTGTACACAATATTATAAACCAGTGTAACTTCAACAAAAAATAGAGTAGATAATTTTCTTATTATCAAGAGATGTTATAGAAACTGCTTAAAAATTTGAACATTCACCAGTGAAGTAGCTGGTTTTAATGTTAAGTGTTTGTGACTACATGTTTATATTTATCCATAGGAAGGGAGCAATGCCTTTAAATCATGGTAAAATAAAATTTTGTCTCTTAGTTTTGGCATAATGTTGAATTCAATTTGTGAACATAAAGAACAACTTGTGAATGGAAAATATGAAAGCAATTTACATTGGGTGAGTTAATACAAAGTCCCTGGTATCTATATTAGTATAAGTATAGCTTTGGGAGCTTAAAAACCATAGCTATCATTTGGAGATGCAAAAATCCTTATCTATATCTTAGGATGTTTAAAATTTTTGTAGGCATATTTTTGATGACCTTAAAATATAATCATCCTGAAGAAGAATATTTTTATTAGAGAATAGTGGATATGACTGTTCCATTTTAAATGTTCTTACTGTTTTCATCTCACCAAAACATGCTGTCAGACACAAGCAATAATCAGCAAATTTACTGAAATCATCTTCATAATTTACTGTTCTTATTTATAAGAAATTATTTACTTAGATTTAGATGCTCATCCAGGTATTCTCTCTTCCCTTCAGTAATTATTGGAGTAAGTTCAGTTTTTGATATGTATTCTAAGTACTCATGAATCAAACTTAATAAAATAGTGTTTAGAACTATTGAATTCCTCATTGTTCATGATTGTGATTTAAAATATAAAGAGGCATACATGTGTATAAGCATATTTATTTACACACATGCTGTGTATATAGAAATAATCTTACTCCACAAACTGAATCAAGAAGATGTGGCATATAGGGAAGCCTGGGTAGCTCAGTTGGTAGAGCATCATAAGAAGATGTGGCACATATACACAATGGAATATTACTCAGCAATCAGAAAAGATAAACACATGCAGTTTGCAGCAACATGGATGGAGCTAGAAGGGATCATGCTCAGTGAAATAAGTCAGAAAGAAAAAGAAAAATACTGGATGGTCTCACTCATAGCAGGAATTTAGAAAACCTAAATAAGGGACCAGGAAAAAGACTAATCAATACAAAGTAAAAATCAAAATCAACAAGCAACTATAAACCAGAGACACTCTTGGGGGGGGGGCAGGAAGAGGAAGGACTAGGGTCAAAATAAGGGAGGGTGTCCAATTGTATGGGGAATATAACCAAAATGAAAATGCATACATTGTGCCAAAATGAAAAATGATGTAAGAATTATATAAAATAAAATATGTAAAGAAATAGCTTTGTAACCATTACATTCTATAAATTAAAATAAAAAACACACACACCCCCACACACTCACTCTGTACCAATATGAAATTATGGCTTTAGACAGTCAAATGCTATAAGAACTTTTATCGCAGAGGCATTAATGAGAACTTGTATAATGTTCAGAAACTTCCCCCTGAATAATGCCTCTCCAGAGAGACTTGCTGACTGCACGCCTGCTTCAGTAAGTGAAAGCAGAACCTGTGCTGCCTTTCATCCCTGCAGTCTTAAAACTGCTTTAGAGGCCTTACTTTCCTTTGTGATATATCTTCATGTGAGTGACAAGTATATACTTGAGATAATAAAATATGTAAAAATAAGTCAGCTTGGCAGTGCTTTTGCTGATGTATTAATTCATTTCCTTTCACATGCTATATCACCATCATGTCTAACCAGATTTTATGAGAGGGCTCACTGAAGTGGAAATCAAGCCAATGAATCGTTTAATATGAACTAATGAAAATCAGATATAAAAGACTTTAGTAACTGTTTTGGAGCTTTAATTGTCAAGTGGATGTGAATTTTGAGCACCACTAAGTAAAGAACTATAATGAAGAAATTAAGATTACTTTGTGATAATTGGTTAATTAAACAGCCATGTAAACATTCATGTCCTGGATGGAGCCACTATAATAGGTAAGGGGAAATGTTTTCTCCAAGGTGATGATACACTTTGGGGAAAAAAGAGAGTACACGGTTACTTTTATTTTTTTTGGCACCGTTTGAGAGAATGTCATTATTAATATAGCCATTTATACACAGCCATTTATACAAAGCTCACTTTGTTCAGTGAAATCCATAGGATAGTTACAATTCTTTGAAATGAAGTAACTAACGAAATATTTCAAAAATTCTGTTGTTTGTTTATGGTGCTGATATGATAAAATGTGAATTGTAATGTTATTAACTATCACATTGTACAAAGAGGCACTCTAAGAAAATAGCTATAATTACTGAAGATAGTTTGTTCCAGGATTTTAAAATATTATTTTTTGTCTCTGAATAGACATTTCAGCATTACATATTTTAAACAATAATACCTATTTCAAACAGTTGAATAATAATTAATACAGGGAAAGAATGTTAAAGCCATGGCATAAAAGATTTTAGGAAATAGGCTATTGGTAGGATGCCAAAGTAGATAATATCTAGTAGGATGCCCACTAGATAATCTACTAAATACAAAGAAAAAGTTACAACTCCAGATCAGAGTGTCAACTAAGTAATCAAATTTAGTATCATCACTGATGTTTTTGATATTTGCAGTAAGTGGTATATAATATCACTTACGTAATATTTATGTGACTATATTTTGCTGGATTTCATCATGAGAAAGCAAGCAAACAATTCCAGAATATAGTGTATTCTGGAAACAACCAACTTGGACACCAACACAAAACTGAAAACCAAATAATAATGATAATAATATATCCCCAATGTTATAAAAAACAAAAGAAAAAATTGAAATGTAAAGAGAGAGAGAAGGCACCATTCTAGTAAACAGATATTACACTAAATAAAATAGGGGAAAATGAGATAATAAAATACTTACTTTGGTTAAAATGGAAATGTGAAGTGTGTTTTGGCTAGTGCTGAATTAATATTGGTTTTCATAGAATGATAATGGTATTATTGTAATGCAGGCCATTGTCTTATCATTGATAGTAGGAAATAATGCTGAAGTGAGACTTAAGTGTTAAGATGTCTGCAATTTTCTGTCAAATGGTTCATCACACACACACATACACACGCACACATGATAAAACAAATGTGGCAAAATGTTTACAGTTAGATGAATATACCTGAAAAGCATATGTGTTCTTTGCACTGATCTTTAAATTTTTTTGTAGATTTTATATCTTCAAAACTAAAAAAAAAATGAGGGCCTCCCTGGTGGTGCAGGGATTAAAGTCTCATGGCTGTCACTAGCCACTGCAGCAAGAGTTTGATAGTTCAATCGCCAGCCAGGAAGCTAACCCACATGGAGCAGCACACCTCTTCCGTCTCTCCTGCTGCTCCCCTCAGCAGTGTATTTCAGTAGATCCTCCTGTTCTGCTTCACACTCTTACTCTTGTGACTCCTATCACCCCTGCATCTCTGGCTGGGGATTGAACTTGTGATTCAGTGGCTGCCCATAGCTTCACAGTGCTGAGACCCAACCAGTTGCACCACCAGGAAGGCCCAATTTCTTTATCTCTTTCACATAAATTTACAAGTTTTTATCAGAATGTTAGATGGAAGTTGCAGATCACCTGTGACTCTTATCTTCCTGACTTGATCTCCCACTGCATTCACTCCTTTCCATCATTCTGGTCTACCATGCTGCTTTTTGAACATACCAGGAGTGCTTTTCTCAGGACTCTTGCAGCTCCTATTTTCTCTGCCTGGAATATTCTTCTCCAAGATATAGCTATAGTTTATACTCTCACTGTTTTTTCCCTGGCCATTATTTAAATGTCATTTTCTTCATGAGATTTCTTGGCTGCTATTATGGGTTGAATGATTTCCTCCACCGCCATAAAAACAAAACAAAACAAAACAAAAACTTAAAATCTTAACACCCTGTACCACAGAAGGTGATATTATTTGAAACAGGTTTATTGCAGGTGTAATTAGTTAAGATAAGGACTGGGGTGGGCCCCATCAAATATAATCTGTGTCCTTATAAGAAATGACCATTTGAATACAGGAACAGAGAATGCCATATGATGATGAGGGCAGAGACTGCAGTGAAGCAGCTACAAGCTAAGGAATACCAATGTTTTTCCTCAAGCCAACAGAAACTAAAAAGAGTCAAGAAATGTTTCCCTTACAGGTTTCAGATGAGCATTATTCTGCTGACACTTGAGTTTGAGACTTGTCTTCTCCAAAACTGTGACATAATCACTTTTTATTGTTTTAAGTCACCTGGCTTTTGGTACTTTTTCATTGCAGCCCTAGGAATAGGTAAGCCTATCTTATCTGAAATCCTGGGATTCCCTGTCCATTTTACCTACTTTATTTTTCTCTTTAGCACTTGACAGCATCTAATCTATCATATTTTACTTATTTCATATATTTTATGTGTTACTGTCAGAAAGAAGAACTTTTTGTTTCCTCCCTTACTATCTAATCCCCAGAACTTGAAACAGTTCTTGATATGTTAGATCCACAAAATTCGTCTGATGACTAAGCAACAAGATGAGAATGATTGAGAGAATGAACCAGGTAATTTGTTTACCTCCACAGGGAACAGTGAAGGGTATTCAAAATGACACGAGTGTTTTGGAAAATTGCTCCATTTACTATATAAAATACTGTAAGTGGAAATATATCTATATTTAACTATATTTAATTTTCTTCATAATTGTTCATTTTTGTACAATATTTACTTTCTCTCCTCAGGTGTAGTTCTCACAATTCCCCCACCCCCACATCACCCACATCACTCACCACAGTCTCTTGTGCTTTTTGCTCCCCTGTTTTGACCCCTCTCCCTAGCTCCCTCAGATATATGATCTGCTTGCAAGTTTCGGCTTTTTTCCTGACCCTTTGTTCAATTTCCCTATATTCCATCTATAAATGAAACTATCTAATATTTTTCTTTTCTTTCTTTTCTTTAATTTTTTTTAAAAAAATTATTTATTTATTTATGCAAGCACTGAGTACAGTCAGAAGCGTGGTAGGGTGAGAGGATTCACCAGAGCCAGAGCACGGAACAGAGCAGGCAGACTGACGAAAAACACTGGTGAGGGGAGCAGCGGGCTTGGCAGGAGAGGTCTGTCGCGCCATGCGGGACCCTCACCGGTGGCCAGGGATGGAACCAGTGCTGCAGAGGCTGCAGGCAGCTTCGCAGCCCAGTGCTCAACCGCTGTGCTACCAGGGGAGGCCCTCTTTTCTTTCTTGATTTATTTCACTGAGAATAATCCCTTCCAGCTCCATCCATGTTGTTGCAAATGGCATGAGTTCATCTTTTTGATCACTGAGTAGTATTACATTGTGTATATACACCACATCTTCTTGATCCATTCATGTGTTTTTGGGCATTTAGGTTATTCCACATCTTAGTTATTGTAAATAGTGTTGCAATAAACATAGAAGGGCAGGTTTCCTTTTTTTTTTTTAAAACAGCAGCTTTTTTTTTTTTTTTTTTTTTTTTTTATAATACAAGCCTGAAGCACGGGAGGGTGAGAGAATTCACCAGAGTCAGAGCGGGGAGCAGAACAGGCAGACAGACCTGCGCCACCATGTGGGACCCTCGCTGCTTGCGGGGCATGGAACCGGCACTGCAGAGGCTGTGGGCAGCTTTGCAGCCCAGCGCTCAATGGCTGCGCCACAGGGGAGGCCCAGGTTTCCTTTCAAATTAGTGTTTTTGTGTCATTTGGGTAGATTCCTGGAATCTCTAGATCACATGGTAGATCCATTTTTATTGTTTTGAGGATCCTCCACACAATGGAAATATAAAATGTTATACAGCAATTAAATGTAAATTTTAGGAGTTTAAATGACATAAGAATATTTTTCTGTTCTGTGAATAAAAGGTGCTTGATCAAATAGTTTCTACACTATAGTCATAAGAGAGAGACCTAAAAAAGAATAGGCTGGAGGGAAATCACATTTCTTTTTTAAATTTTTATTTATGTTTTCTTTAATTCGTCTGCATAGAAGAAATGGGGTGTAGGCCAGAGGTGTGGGGGATGAGAGGATTCACCAGAGACAGAGTGAGGTGCAGAGCAGGCAGGTCTTATTGAAATACACTGCTAAGAGGAGCAGTGGGCAAAATAGGAGAGGGCTGCTGTGCCATGTGTGTGTTAACACCCTGGCGGGGGATCAATAGCCCTGAGACATAATCCCTAGGCCACCAGGAAGGCCCCAATAGTCTAAATTTCTAATGATGGTGTTTTTACTGAATACAGTCTGTAGGATTATTGTTTTTATTATTTTATTCTGCAATTTCTGTATATTGAAATTTACATAATGATAACTGACTTTTTTTTAAAAAGTGAGTTGTGTCAGTTAACTTCATGGCTAGCCATGACTTTGCACAATGCCAAGAAAGAACCCAGAAGTGGAGCTGTGATTATTTCTTGATGCATTTTCAAAAATATCGTAGAACTAAGCCACTAAAGTTTCCGTTGTTTTTGCCATGTTCATTACTTTATAAACTGAAGCTTCTTCCAGACCTATCTGCTCCAGAACCTTTATACTTTCATTTCTGTATCGGTCAGCCAGAATTTGCCAAAGATCCTTATTAAATAAAACCACAACTGATTCAAGAACACTAACCATTCTAACCACAATGCATGCCAACAAAGCTGATGTGCTACATCCTGCCACTATCCCTTTGTTAATTTTTTTAGGGTGAAAATAATTATATTTATAATTAGAATGGTGGACTCAGTTTAGATGACCCCAGTTTTGTTAGCAACATACAAAGTTAGTTGAATGTGTGCCTTTTTCTCTCAATTAGGTCTGAATATCATGTGGACTGTGGCCACATCAGAGTCACCGAGCTTCTTCACAGCCTCTTTGATCTGGTGAATATTGGCCTTGACATCCAACATGAACCCAAGTGTGTTGTTTGTTGTCTTTTATATTCTTCACAGATGGTGGTATAATGGTTAGGCTTATTTTTCCTGGGAGTGCTCTTCCAAGGACACTTGGTTTGCCTTTGAAGTTGCAGTGTCTTAGGTCTCAGAATGTGGGTGACCTGTGGATCTTCTTTTCCTTGCCACCACGGATGCTGTTCACTGCTATTTTCTTTTTTATTTATTTATTTATTTTTTTAAATAAAGGCATTTATTTATTTATTTATTTTTTTGTTTGTTTTGTTTATACATGCACTGTGTACAGTCAGAAGCGCGGGAGGGTGAGAGAATTCACCAGAGCCAGAGCAGGGAGCAGAGCAGGCAGAAGGACCGAAGTACACTGCTAAGGGGAGCAGCGGGCGGCAGGAGAGGTCTGCGGGCCATGTGGGACCCTCCTCCGGTGGCCGGGGAGCAGCCGGGGATCGAAATGGCGCCTCGGAGGCCGCGGGCAGCTTCGCAACCCAACGCTCAACCGCTGCGCCACCGGTGAGGCCCTATTCACTGCTATTTTCTTGGCCTTTAAAGCTTTTGCATTGAGTTTGGATTTGGGAGGAGCAGGATCTTCCTTCTTAACTTTTGGCCTATCTTCATGAAAAGGACTTCTTGGCCTTTGTTAATTTGAATTGGTATTACGTAAATTATATCCAGATTCCTAATTGCAAGGGAAACTGGACATAGAGTTTTCAGGTTGACTGCCTCTATAAATTACAAGATTTTTGAAATGCATGGTGTGGCCTGTTAGATTAAAAAAAAAAAAAGTCCCAAGAGAACTGTATTTATTGTACTTATATTTATGACATATTCAGCAGTGTTTTATGGAATTGAAAGAACAAGTTACCATTGGCTACTTTTATTGGTTAGGGCAATTTCAGACTTCTAATTTTTCTCTGTGCAAAATAATCCTTTCTCCCTTAGAAGATTGGAACTAGGCCATTCACTTAAAAAAAAAAAAAGTGCATATGGTTAGAAAATGACTTAAATCAATCATTAGCTAGATTTTTGAAAATGAGCTTTGACTATAAGTCATTAGATTAAGAGGAATCTAAATGATGATAAAATGATTTTGATGTGCACTACAGATGGAAGGGGATATCATCAAAAGTTTTAAAAAATATTTATTTATTTATGCATACAAGAGCTGGGGTGCAGGCCAGAGTTGTGTGCAGTGAAAGGATTCACCAGAGACAGAGTGGGGTGCAGAACAGGCAGATGTACTGAAATATACTGCTGAGGGGAGCAGTGTGTGAGACGGGAGAGGTCTGGTGCACCATGTGGGTCACCATCCTGCCTGGGGATTAAACTCATGCTTCAGTGGCTGCATATAGTTTCACATTGCTTCGACTTAACCTCTTGCACCACTAGGGAGGCCCTGTATATCATCAAATTATTTTAACAAAGAGAGTAGACCAGCCTCACCATATTCTACTATAGAAATGCAAAGAGACTTTTGTAATTTGTAAGTATGAGTATAAACAGTGGTAAACTAAGGTAAGTATATTATAATTATTCACTTACTATCCTCATTTTCCTTCAATATCCTTTTGTACAACAATGTAAATACTTGGCAGACTGGCTCCAGATGTTTCAATGTTTAGGGTATTCACAGAAATTTTTATTTAATTCCTACCTGTCTTAGTACTCTTTATTTTTTAGTGGATTATTTATCAGGTCTCCTAGACAGGTTCACAGTATAAAAGATCAAAAGAAAACAAACAACACTGCAATCTGTAGAAAATCAGTTTGATATTAAATATAAATCTCTGCCATGCATGAGGGGATGGTAGCATTATATGTGAAGGAATGACTTTATTTTAGAAAGATATTCCTTTAAATAAAGACTTTGCTGGTTAATAAGAACATTGAACTTCGTGAATAATAGGAGTAGAACAATGTTTTAAAAATAGAAGACATGTGATGGCAGCCTCAGTAAACCAGTTAGATCTCTGTGCCACAGCATGTGTTTGACAAAGAACATGGCAGATATTATAAAGGATAAAAACCAACATAATATCCTGAACCATTCCATGATACCCACTCCTAATTCTTCTCTCTTGACTTTGTCCCTTACTTCATTCTACCTCTTAACCATCTACTTAGATTTCCCTCACCCTTCCATAATAATTTAACAAAAATATAAGGTTCTCTTGGGTTTCTGCACTGTTTCCCTCCAGACCCAACTCTTAACTTTCTCTTTTCCACATGGAGAACCATTGAATTATCCTTTATTTTTGAACCATTTTCTGTGGGTCTCCCATGTTTCTACATGTTTTGTGACTATCACACTCATTGCCTTTTGTTTTGGGTTATCTTTTCATTTATATTTGCACACACACACAGTTGCCTTGGAAACTACAGAATCTTGTTTCAGAAAAAAGAACAATTTTTCTTATAGCCTGGGGAGATAAAGATAATGTCTTTTTCCAGAGCAAAGAGCAAAGTAGGTAGGTTTAATGACTGTTATAAAAGATTCGGTTTTCCTGATTTGAGGATCTTGGTCATAGAATGCAATTCACATTTCCAAGTGTCTATATAGGCCCATCTGTGTCACCACATGGTACTCAGGGGCAAGAAGAATTAAGTTAAATGTTAATTTTCTACTCTGTGATGATTTTCTCATGCTGTTTTCTATACTCTGAATAACAGTGATTTATCTTTGATTTAGGAAGCCTACATCTTTAGCCAGCATCCTCTAGACTTTTGCAAGCTAAGTTTTAGCTGGCAGGTATTACAAAATCTCAGACAGTTCCTTTTTTTCTGTCTTTGATTTTAACAGCTTTATTGAGACATAATTCACTATTGGAGCATTTACAATTCAAAAGTTTTTCATGTATTCAGAGTTGTACGACTTTGCAATCACAACAATATAATTTAGAGATTATTAACTCAGTAAAACAAAAACCCTGTGTCTTTGAACGATCCCCTTCCAATCCTCCTATCTCAATAACCCAGTCTAACTTTTGTATCTACATATTGGCTATTGCGGAAATTTCATATAAATAAAATCATACACACCAATATATATATATTTTTTTAAGATTTATTTATTTATACAAGCACTGGGTACAGTCAGAAGCGCTGGAGGGTTGAGAGAATTCACCAGAGCCAGAGGGGAGAGCAGAGCAGGCAGACTGATGAAGTACACTGCTGAAAGGAGCAGTGGGTGGCAGGAGAGGTCTGCGCGCCATGTGGGACCGTCCTCCGGTGGCCGGGGAGCAGCTGGGGATCAAACCGGCGCTGCAGAGGCTGCGGGCAGCTTCGCAACCCAGCTCTCAAACGCTGCACCACTGGGGAGGCCCCACACCCATATATTTTAATATATGCTCTCAAGGTTCATGCATGTTATGGTATTTATTGATCTTTCATTCCCTTGGATTGCTTAATCATATTCTGTTGTATTCATATACTAATTTTATTCTTTAGTTGATGGCTATTTAGATTATTTTACTTTTTGGCTACTATTTATAATGGTAAAAATTCATGTGTAAGTTTTTGCATGGGTATAAGCTTTCATTTCACTTTTGGGAATATTCCTAAGAGTGGCAGTGCTATGTCATGAGGTAACTATGCTTAACAGTTTGAAAGAAATGGCTGGAGAATTTTCTGAAACAGCTGTATAACTTTGCATTTCCACCAGCAATATAGGAGGGGTCAAATTTCTCTATATTCTTGCCAGTATTTATTACTGTCTATTTCTTAAGAATTATTATAGTTCTCCTTGTGGATGTGAAGTGGTTTCTCATTGTGGTCTGATATGTATTTCCCCTAGTTGCCATTTTATATCTTTGGAGAAATGTATATTCAAAACCTTATCCAATTTGAATAGGGTTGTTTGATTTATTACTTTAGTCACTTAAATTTCCAGATATGAGTTCTTATTACCTGTGCAATTTTTAAATAATTTCTCCCATTCTAGGTGTTCTTTTCACTTTGTTGATGGTGTTCTTAGGAGCTCAGAAGATTTAATTTTATTGAAGTCCAATCTAGCTAGTTTTTGTTTAACTGCCTTGTCTTTTGATATCACATAAAGCAAGACTTTGCCTTGCACAAGATAATCAATATTTGTTTGTGTTTGGCCCTAAGAATTTATATATATATATATATATATACTTGTTATATTTAGAGTTATTATATAAATAGATTGCCTCTTTTATTTAGTCCTGTGAGCCATTGTGAATTAATTAGTGTATGATGAAGCAAGGGGTACATTATCATTCTTTTCCATGTAGATAGCCAGTATTACTTTCTGGAAGGTTAATCTTTTAATTAAATTGTCACCCTTGTTATAAATAAAAGAACCAAAAATGTGGGGGTTCCAGAAGTTAACTTCTAGATGTGAAATTCAATTCCATTGGTTTATTTTTACTATGTGCCAATTCTATATTTTCTTAATTATGACAGCTTTCTAGTAAGTTTTTTAAATGAGAAAGTATGAGTACTTCAACCTTGTCTTCTTTTCAAGTTTGTTTTGGCTAGTGTATATCTCTTGAATTTTTATATGACTTTTAGAATTTTTTTTTCAATTTCTGCAATGAATCTAGTTGAAATTTTGAAAATTTGACTACATCAAATCTGTAAATCAATTTGAATACTGTTATCATTTTGCTATCCAATCTATAAACCTGTTATAACTTCCCTTTTTTGGGAGGGGTGTCCTCAATTTCTTTCTTTCAAGTTGCAATTTTGCAATTTTCAGTGTCCAAGTTGTACATTTTTGTTAAATTTACTCCTAAATATTTTTCTCTTTTTGATACTGGAATAAATAAAAAATGTTTTTCATTGGATTCTTCCTTAATAATGCATGACAATACAATCACTATTGCATATTGATCTTGGTCTCAGAAATCTTGAACTTAGTAGCTTTAATAGTTTTTTTTGGAATGGGTTCCTTAGACTGTTTTATATTTAGAAGATGATGTCATGTGATAAAGATTGTTTTTATCTTTCCCTCTAATCTGGATGTCTTTTGTGTCTTTTTCTTGTCAGTTTGCCCTGGCTAGACTCTCCAGTACAATTTAAATAAAAGTGATAAGAGTAAATAGTTTTCAAAAGGGGCGGAGCAACATGGCGGCGAGGAGACGCTGCGAGTAAGATCTCCCATTAAAAAAAGTTAATAGGGAGGAAAAGCGGCAGGTCCCAGTGAGAAATGGGACACGGAAGATAAACGGACGACTCCAGCAAACTGCCCGAAGAAGAAAGTTGCCATAAAAGAGGACGAGAAGGGAGGGAAGCACAGAACCCTGCTCCCCTCCCCCGCCCACAGAGGCGGCACTCTCCGACCGGCAGAGACGAGGGAAACAACAAACCAAAACGCCCAACAAGAAAAACGGATGCAGCAAGCTGGACTGTGAGTGGAAAGGAACTATTGCAGCCACCACACCCCGTGAACGGGAGCTGAGGCGAACACTGCAGGATCCGCCGCGGAGGTGAGCTCCAGGCGCCATTAAAGAGAGCCCCGCCCACCAGGAGGAGACCAGCACCAGCACACAGCCCCAGCCGCCCCGGTAAGCTTGCGCGAAAGCAGCGCTCGGATTGCAGCTGCCCAGGCCCCTGCGCCTGCGACCTAGGCTTGCGGGGAGACAGCGGAGGCCCTCCCTGAGTGAGCAGGAACAAGGTGCCCAGGCAGGGGAGCGGGATTCAAAAGGCGCCATTCCCGCGCCACTGATCTGGGCTACAGCGTCCTGGAACTGAGGGCTTTGGAACTGAGACCCGGGCGGAGGCCCTCCCTGAGTGAGCAGGAACAAGGCGCCCAGGCAGGGGAGCGGGATTCAAAAGGCGCCATTCCCGCGCCACTGATCTGGGCTACAGCCCGCGTCCTGGAACTGAGGGCTTTGGAACTGAGACCCGGGGCACGAAATTAGGGGCGTGGGTTCCCCACGACGGTGAGGCACAAGGCAGACACAGCACCCCAAAGCCGTTGAGGTGTACCCTACCATCCCCGCTCTGCTCCCTGTCCCACGGGGTGGAAAATCAGCTCCCCAAGGGCTCTAGGAGAGATCTCTGGTGCCACCTAGCGACTTGACCCCAGCACAGGCTACTGAAGGAGCTAGTGGCCAGCTGGGGAGTTAGCCCACACCGGGCCCCTTCTGAACAAGTAGTCTGAGCCCACAGGGAGAGCGAACACCCACAGCCGGGGCAGACCAGGCGCGCAGAAGAGTGTGCCTGAGACCAGAAGCGCAGGGAGTGTGTCCCACATCACCATTTTAGAACAGGGACATTTCTTCAGTAAAGACTACCTGCAGAAGGCTTCCTCAGGAGCCAGAGGTGAGCGGGGGAAGTTAGCCCACGCCAGACCCCCTCTGGCCTGCAGTCCAAGCCCAGAGGGGAGCAGGAACCCACCGCCGGGGCAGACCAGGCACACAGGGGAGTGTGTCCCCACATCGGCATTTTAGAACAGGGACCTTTCTCCAGTAAAGGCTGCTTGAAACTGACAGATGACTCCTGGAAGAACCAGAGGGGAACAGAGAAGCCCACCCAAGATGCCGGCAAGTCCCAACAACACAGTGTCCCAACGCATACGGCAAATTAGAAAACAGACAGTAGGGAGGAGAAGAACCACACGCAACCTAGCAACTCTCCAGAGAAAAAGCACACCACAAAAAGAAAGCCAGCCCCCAGATTGCAACGACAATAACTTGGAAGAATTTCTGAGCCTTCCAGAAAGAGAATTTAAAATTGCCGTGATTAAAAAACTGACAGAAGTCATAAAGGAAAACAATGATAAGGGAAAAATAATCAACGATCAGAAGAATGCAATTGAGTCCCTAGAGAGGGAAAACAATGGTCAGAAGAAAGAAATTGAGTCCCTAAAGAGGGAAGTAAAAGAAATGCAGGAGATCAAAGAATAATGGAAGAACTAAAGAATTCTGGGAAAAGCAATGAAGCAGAATAGATGAAATGGAAGAACGAATAAGTAATCTTGAAGACACAGAAATAAAAAGAACCAAAACAGAAAAGGAAAGAGAAGCACGAAGGAAAAAGAACGAAGAAAGACTTCGGGAACTATATGACTCCATGAGGAAAGGAAATATAAGAGTTATAGGAATACCAGAAGGAGAGGAGAGAGATGTAGGAACAGAGAAAATATTCAAAGAGATAATTGAAGAGAACTTCCCAAATGTGAAGAAGGAGCTGAAAATTGATATACAAGAAGCAAGAAGAACACCAAACTTCCACGACGAAAGGAAAAATACAGCAAGACACATAATAGTAAAGCTCCCAAGAATCCAGGACAAGGAAAAAATAATGAAGCTGGCAAGAGGGAAGAAACAGATAACATTCAAAGGAAAACCAATCAGGCTGACATCAGACTTCTCCGAAGAAACACTACGGGCAAGGAGAGAGTGGAGGGACATAGTCAACAGACTCCAAGAAAACAGATGCCAACCAAGAATACTCTATCCCGCAAAGCTCTCCTTCCTCTTTGAAGAAAGAATATGGACCTTCCCAGACAAACAGAAACTCCGGAATTTCATTGCAACTAAACCCCCACTCCAAAAAATACTACAAGGAGTCCTAAAGCCAGAACCTCAGAGCGACGAATAACAATGAAAGAAGGCCAAAAAAAAAAAAAAGTTATTAAAAGAATAAATAAATAAAATCAAAGGAAAGACAAACACAATGGCAAATACAGATGTTAACATATCAATATTAACTCTAAATGTAAATGGACTAAACTCTTCAATAAAAAGACACAGAGTTGCAGCCTGGATTAAGAAACAAAACCCAACCTTTTGCTGTCTCCAGGAAACACATTTAGCTACAAAAGATAAAAATAGGCTCAAAGTTAAAGGATGGAAAACAATCCTACAAGCAAATGGACCAAAAAAGAAAGCAGGAACAGCTATACTTATATCAGATAAAACAGATTTCAAACTCAAAAAGATAAAAAGAGACCCCAATGGTCACTACATTATGATCAAGGGGACAATACTTCAAGAAGAAATAACACTCATTAACATATACTCACCAAACGAAGGAGCACCAAAATATATCAGACAACTGTTGTCCTCTCTGAAAACAGACATCAGAGAAAACACATACGTAGTGGGAGACTTCAACACACCACTATCAACAATGGATAGATCAACAAGACAAAAAATAAGTTAAGAAACCAAAGCTCTAAATAAAGACCTAGAGCAATTGGGCTTAACAGACATCTATAGAACACTAAACCCCCAAAAAACGGAGTACACATTTTTCTCAAGCGCACACGGATCATTCTCCAGGATCGATCACATACTGGGGCACAAGACAAACATCAACAGATACACCAAGATTGAAGTCATATCAACCATCTTTTCTGACCATGAAGGCATCAAACTAGAAATAAACCATAAAAAGAAGGCAAGGAACTTTCCTACCTCATGGAGATTAAAAACCACACTACTGGAAGACCATTGGACTAATGAGGAGATCAAAGAAGAAATTAAAAAATTTTTTGAATTGAACGACAAGGAGGACACCAATATCCTAAATGTATGGGATGCAGCAAAAGCAGTAATAAGAGGAAAATATATAGCAATAGAAGCTCACATCAAGAAACAAGAAAGAACGCAAAGAAACAACCTAATCTCGAAGCTCAAAGAACTAGAAAAAGAACAACAAAAAAACCCCAAAACCAGTAGAAGAAAAGAAATAATAAAAACCAAAGCAGAAATAAATGAAATTGAAACTAAAAAAACAATCCAAAAGATCAATGAAACCAAGAGCTGGTTCTTTGAAAAAATCAATAAAATAGACAAACCCCTAGCCAGGCTCACAAAGGAAAAAAGGGAGAAAGCACAAATAAACAGGATCATCAATGAAAGAGGAGAAATCACAACGGACACAGCAGAAATCAAAAGAATAATCAGTAACTACTATGAACAGTTATATGGAAACAAGTTTAACAATCTAGAGGAGATGGACAAATTCCTACAACTCTACAATCACCCAAAGCTAGATAAAGAAGAAATAGAACACCTAAACAGACCAATTACAATTAGCGAAATTGAAATGGTAATCAAAAACCTCCCCAAAAACAAAAGCCCAGGACCTGATGGATTTACAAATGAATTCTACCAAACATTCAGAGACGAATTAGTGCCTATCCTTCACAAACTCTTCCAAAAAATTGAGAAGGAAGGGACAATACCAAACACGTTCTATGAAGCCAACATTACACTAATACCAAAACCGAACAAGGACAACACAAAAAAGGAAAACTACAGGCCAATCTCCCTAATGAACACTGATGCAAAAATCCTCAATAAAATTTTAGCTATCAGAATCCAACAATGTATCCACAAGATAATTCACCACGACCAAGTTGGATTCATTCCAGGGGCACAAGGATGGTTTAACATCCGAAAATCAATCAACGTTATCCAACACATCAACAAAAAGAAATATAAAAACCATATGATAATATCAATAGATGCTGAGAAAGCTTTCGACAAAGTGCAACACCCATTCATGATAAAAGCCCTTGAAATTCTTGGGATACAAGGAACATACCTCAACATCATAAAGGCTATCTATGACAAGCCAACAGCCAGTATCATTCTCAATGGTGAAAAGCTGAAAGCAATTCCATTAAGATCTGGAACAAGACAAGGATGTCCACTCTCACCATTGCTTTTCAATATAATACTGGAAGTCCTAGCCAGGGCAATAAGACAAGAGAAAGACATCCAAGGAATCCAAATAGGAAAAGAAGAAGTCAAACTATCACTATTTGCAGACGATATGATATTATACATAGAGAACCCCAAAAACTCCACAGAAAAGCTAATTCAACTCATCAATCAGTTCAGTAAAGTGGCAGGATACAAAATCAACACGCAAAAGTCAGTAGCCTTCCTATACACAAACAATAAATCTGAAGAAGAAGCAATCAAAAAGACCATCCCTTTTGTTATTGAAACAAAAAAAATCAAATATTTGGGAATAAATCTAACAAAAGAGGTAAAGGACCTATACAAAGAAAACTATAAAACACTGTTAAAAGAAATAGAAGAAGACACAAAGAAATGGAGAGACATCCCCTGCTCATGGATTGGAAGAATAAACATTATTAAAATGGCCATCCTTCCAAAAGCAATATACAGATTCAATGCTATTCCAATCAAAATTTCAATGTCATTCTTCAAAGAAATAGAACAATTATTGATGAAATTCATATGGAATCACAAAAAACCCCGAATAGCCAAAGCTCTCCTGAAAAAAAAAGAAGGGAATGGAGGCATCACACTCCCAGACTTCAAACTATACTACAAAGCCATAATCATCAAAACTGCATGGTATTGGAACAAGAACAGACATACAGACCAATGGAATCGAATAGAAAATCCAGAAATAAACCCACAGATTTATGGTCAACTAATCTTTGACAAAGGAGCAAAGACTATGCATTGGAGCAAAGAAAGTTTGTTCAATAAATGGTGCTGGGAAAACTGGGTCGCTACATGCAAAAGAATGAAGCTTGACCACCACCTCACACCATACACAAAAATCAACCCAAAATGGATTAAAGAACTAGACATAAGACCTGAAACCATAAAATATATAGAAGGAAATATAGGCAAAACACTACGTGATTTGCACATCAAAGACATCTTTACAGACACATCACCCAAAGCAGTGATAGTGAAGGCAAAGATCAACAGCTGGGACTATATCAAATTAAAGAGCTTTTGCACAGCGAAAGAGACAATAACAAAAACAAAGAGAAACCCCACCAACTGGGAGAACATTTTTGCACCCAACACTAATGATAAAGGACTGATCACAAAAATCTGCAAAGAGCTGATGAGACTCAACAACAACAAAGAAAATAATCCAGTCAAAAAATGGGCTGAAGAGCTTAAAAGAAACTTCTCTGAAGAGGAAATGCAAATGGCCAACAGGCATATGAAAAAATGTTCAACATCACTTGTCATCAGGGAAATGCAAATCAAAACTACCATGAGATACCATCTTACACCAGTGAGAATGGCACATATTAAAAAAACTAGCAACAACAAATGTTGGCGAGGGTGTGGAGAAAAATGAACTCTTCTGCACTGTTGGTGGGAGTGCAAACTGGTCCAACCACTGTGGAAAGCTGTGTGGAGATTTCTGGACCTACTAAACATAGAGCTTCCATATGACCCAGCAATTCCACTCCTAGGTATTTACCCAAAGGACACAGAAACATCAATTCCAAAGAACACCTGCACCCCTATGTTTATAGCAGCACTGTTTACAATAGCTAAGCTTTGGAAACAACCCAAATGCCCAAAAATAGATGACTGGATCAAGAAGATGTGGTACATATATACCATGGAATATTACTCAGCATTCAAAAAAGATAAACACATGCAATTTGCTGCAACATGGATGGCGCTGGAAGGGATCATGCTCAGCGAAATAAGCCAAAAAGAAAAAGAAAAATACCGGATGGTCTCACTCATAGCAGGAATCTAGAAAACTTAAATAAGGGACCAGGAAAATGAATAACTATAAGAAAGTGAAAATCAAAATCAACAAAAAACTATGAACCAGAGACACTTTTAGGGGGGCGGGGGCGGGAGGGGAGGGATTGGGGTTAGAATGGGGGGCTGCAATTGTATGGGGAATATAACAATAAAATTTATAAAAAAAATAAAAAAGAAAAAAAAAAAGAAAAAAAAAAGAGTAAATAGTTTTGTCAGATTCCTGATATAGTGGGGAAAGCATTCAGTTTTTCACAGTGTATATAGGATGTTAGCTGTTGATTTTAGCAAGCAAAAATTGAAAAATTTCCATTGTATTCCTTATTTGCTAAGTGCTTTTTATAATGAAAGTGTTAGACTTAGTCCAATGACTTTTCTGCACCTATCGAGATAACAAGTGGCTTTTGTCTTGTGTTCTTTTTAGATGATGCATTGTAGTAAATGTCTTATGTGATATATTTACTGCATTTTTCACTTTGTTTTAGCGACCTTTAATTTCTGAAATAAATCCCACTTGGTATGATATATCATCCTTTTTTCATGTGTTGTTGAATTTAGTATGCTAGTCTGTTTTTGAGATCTTTTATGTGCATATTAGTCAGAAATGGTTGGACTCTACTTTTGCTATGTGTGATGTGATGTATTTGCCCTTTCCTTCTCCCTTTTGATCCCTCTCCTTTCTTGGATACTGCAAGTCTAAAGTCAGTGTGCAAGTTTTGTTTTTTTTCTAACACTTTGTCCATATGCATCTTAACTTGTTAAAAATCAAATTAACATTAACTTAATTACATTGAGACAGAAATTTTACACCAAATCGAGCTCTGCTTCATCATCTCCTTATTTTGTTATTATTGCCACACATATTATATCTACACATACAAATGCCTAAGTGCTTTGTTATAATTACTTTTATAATATAATCACATGTATTTAAAGATATTCAGGGAGTACAGAGGGACTATGTTGGAGTAGTTTGTTACAGTTAACTTACTTTTTGCCATTACAGGTTCTTTTCATTTACTTGTACAATACCATTGTTTTATAATCTATTTTAATTTATTTTTTAAAGATTTATTTATTTATGCATACAAGAACTAGAGTACAGGCCAGAGTTATAGGGGGTGAGAAGATTCACCAGAGACAGAGTGGGGGACAGAACAGGCAGATCGACTGAAATACACTGCTGAGGGGAGCAGTGGCTGGGTCAAGTCTGCTGCACCATGTGGATAGCTCCCTGGCTGGTATCGAGCTCATGTTGCAGTAGCTGCAGATAGTTTCATAGGTTGTGTCATTTATTTTATTTTATTTTATATCATTCTTACATCATTTTTCATTTTGCAAAATGCATGCATTTTCATTTTGGTTATATTCCCC
The DNA here is from genome assembly GCF_964194135.1 of Talpa europaea. Lineage (NCBI taxonomy): Eukaryota > Metazoa > Chordata > Mammalia > Eulipotyphla > Talpidae > Talpa > Talpa europaea. Next base: position 81,520,241 of record NC_140071.1, on the reverse strand, counting down.
ATGAAATTCCCACCCACCTTATTTTGACCCTAATCCCTCCTCTGTGTGGAGAGATCAGTGTGTCTCTGGTTTATAGTTGTGTCTTAACCCCTTGTGCCACCAGGGAAGCCCTTTACAATCCATTTTATTTCTTATGTTAAATATCCCATGCTATAATTGTTGTTTTATACAATTATATTTAATGCATTTTATTTATTTATATATATATTTTATATCATTTTCATTTTTGTACAATGTTTGCTTTCTCCTCTCAGGTGTAGTCCCCATAGAATTCCCACCACCAATTCACCTGTGCACCATTGCCATAGTCCTCTGTGCTCTTCCCTCCCTGTTCTGATCCCTCTCCCTCCCTCACAGAGTATCTCTGATTTATAGTTGCCTGCCATTAGCTTTTTGTTATTATTTCTTCCCCTGATCCCTTATTTGGTCCCCCTATATTCCTCCTATCAGTGAAACCATCCAGCATTTTTCTTTTTCTTTCAGATTTATTTCACTAAGCATAATTCCTTCTAGCTCCATTGTGTTGCTGTGAATGAGTTTATCTTTTTTTAGTTGATGAATATATTCCATTGTGCATATATACCACATCTTTTTGAGCCAGTCATCTATTTTTGGGAATTTGGGTTATTTCCACAGGTTCAATAGGTTACTATTATAAATAGTGCTGCAAAAAACATAGCGGAGGGCAGGTATCTTTTTGAATTCATGTTTTTGTGTCTTTTGGGTAAATTCCTGGGAGTGGAATTGCTGGGTCATATGGAAGCTCCATTTTTAGTAGTTTGAGAAATCTCCACACAGCTTTCCATAGTGTTTGGACCAGTTTGCATTTCCACCAGCAGTGTAGGAGTGTTCCTTTTTCTCCACATCCTTGCCAACATTTGTTGTTGCTAGTTTTTTTTTTTTTTTTTTTTTAATATGTGCCATTCTTACTGGTATCTTATTGTGCTTGTGATTTGCATTTCCCTGATTAGAAAGGATGTTGAACTTTTTTTTTTTTTTTTTTTCATATACCTGTTAGCCATTTGCCTTTCCTTTTTGGAATAGTGTCTTTTTAGCTCTTCTGCCCATTTTTTGACTGGATTGTTTGTTTTGTGAGTTCTTTGTAGATCTTTGTGATCAGCCCCTTATCAATTCCTTATAATGGAGTGCAATAATTTTGTCCCAGTCAGTATGGTGTCTCTTTTTTTGGTTAATGTCTCTTTTGCTGTACAGAAGCTTTTCAGTTTGATGTAATCCCAGCTGTATATCTTTTCCTTCACTTTCTTTGCTTTGGGGGATGAGTCTTTAAAGATGGTACTGAGATGTTAGTCTTTACTGTTTTACCTATATTTTCTTCTATATATTTTATGGTTTCAGGTCTTATGTCCAGTTCTTTTATCAATTTTGAGTTGATTTTTGTGCATGGTGAGAGGTAGTGATCTAGTTTCATTCTTTTGCATGTGATGGTCCAGTTTTCCCAGAGCCATTTATTGAACAAACTGTCCTTGTTTCATTGCATATTCTTTGCTCCTTTGTCAAATATTAGTTGTCCATATAGGTGTGGCTTTATTTCTGGGCCTTCTATTCTGTTTCATTGATCTATGTGTCTGTTTTTGTTCCGGTACCATATTGCTTTACTTATTATGGCTTTGTAGTATGGTTTCAAGTCTACCGTAATTTTTAATAGCTGAAGAGAAGCAAGGAGAATATACAGCTATATTGTTTTTTTTTAAACTGCATAATTAGCTTTACCAGCACTTTTAATTTTTCATGCAGATTTGAATACTGTATGGAATTGTTTACTTTCAGTCTGTAGTATTCCTTTGGTTTTTCTTTCAAGAGGGTCTACTACACTTCTTTTCTGGGTTTATGTTTTACTGAGAAAGTGTTTTTTTTTTTCTTTTAAAGATTTATTTATTTATTTATTTATACAAGCACTGGGTACAGTCAGCAGTGTGGGTGGGTGAGAGAATTCACCAGAGCCAGAGCAGGGACTGGCACTGCTGAGAGGAGCAGTGGGCGTGGCAGGAGAGGTCTGTCGCATCATGTGGTACCCTTGTCAGCAGCCGGGGATCGAACCGGCGCTGCAGAGGCTGCGGGCAGCTTTGCAGCCCAGCGCTCAACCACTGCGCCACCAGGGGAGGCCCATGAGAAAGTAATTTTGAAAGTTTTCTAGATGTAAGAATCCTGATTCATATGTATTTTTTCCCCAAGAACTTCAAATATATCATCTTATAGCTTTGTGATCTCTATTGTTTCTAATAATGTTTATTGATGGTATTGAGTTTCTTTTGTTAATAATGAATTAGTTTTCTTCTGATAAAATAATTCAAGACTATCTATTTTTCAATATTTTTAAAATGATGAGTCTGCGTATACACCAATTTTTATTTATCATAATTAGAGTTTTTACTCAGCTTCTTGGATGTGAGATTGTTTTTTCACATTTGGGAAATTCTTAGCAAATATTTATTTAATTTAAATATTTTTCTTCTCTTTTTGTGCTCTCCTCATATTACTTTCGTAATCTATGTTAGTGTGCTTAATGGTGTTCCATATTTTATCTGAAGCTTCTCTCATTTTTCTTTAATTTCTTATTCTCTCTGTTTTTAAGATTGCACGATTGCTTATTAACCTACCTTCAAGTTCACTGATGTTTTTCTTCTGTCAGCTCAAATCTACTAGTGAACACTTTATTTAATTAAAAAAAATAAATGTTGCTTTTCGCAGACTTTGCTATTTATTTATTTATTTTAAAATATTTATTTATTTATTTATTTATTTATTTATTTATTTATTTATTTATACAATCACTGGGTACAGTCAGAAGCGAGGGAGGGTGAGAGAATTCACCAGAGTCAGAGTAGGGAGCCGAGCAGGCAGAGGGACTGAAGTACACTGCTGAGAGGAGCAGCGGGCAGGAGGAAAGGTCTGCGCTCCATGTGGGACCCTTCTCTGGTGGCCGGGGAGCAGCCGGGGATCGAACCGCTGCAGAGGCTGAGGGCAGCTTCGCAACCCAGCACTCAACCTCTGCGCCACCGGGGAGGCCCTATTTAATTTTTCATTATTGTTTTTGTGATTTTAAACTCATAATTTCCATTTTTATAATTTCTGTATTTTAATATTATTTTTATTGATAATTTCTTATTTTAATTAAAACTTTTATGTTGAAAATTATGTATGTATGCAATTGTAAGAAATAATACAGAAATAGTTTAGAACCCTTAACCAGTTTGCCTCAATGGTAATATTTTGCAAAACTATAGTGTAATATTGCATCAATATGTTGACATTAATAAAGACAAATAATTTATTAATACAGTCAAATACAGAATATTTCTGTTATTATGAGTATTCATCATGTTTGCCTTTTGTTATTATGCTCACTTCCTTGCTACTCCACCTCCTCCCAATCATATGTTTACCACTAATTTGCTCTCTATTTTCATATTTTGTCATTTCAACAATGTTTTGGAAATGGAATTATGCAGTATATAAGCTTTTGAAATTAACTTTTTTCACTCAGCATAATCCTTTGGGAATTCCTGCAGATTGTTCCATGTGTCAGTTATTCATTCCTCTTCACTGTGAATAGTATTCTGTGGTATGGTTATATCATACCCCTGGTTTGTTTTACCATTTGTTCATTGTTTTTGGTTATTTCATAATAATGCTTCCATAAAAGTTCACATAAAGACTTTTATGTGAAAATAAATTTTTATTTCTCTAAGATAAATGCCCAGGAGCACAACTATCTGATTATATAGAAGTTATAGGTTGAACATTTTAAGAAAATGCCAAATTGACTGTATTTTGTGCTCCCAAGAGTAATGTATAAGTGACTCAATTTCTTCACATGTCTCCAAGTACTTAATGTTACTAATGTTTTGTAATTTAGCCACTCTGAGACCTACTGACAAAAAGTGATATTTCATCATGTATTTAATTTCCATTGCTTTAATTGATGTTATTGAATATCATTTTTATAAAATTATTTGTTCTATTGTATATTATCTTTGATGATATGCCTCGTAATATGGTTTGCCAAGTTTCTAATTATTATATATTTTTATTATTCCATTTTGGTAGTTCTTTATATATTCTTGATACTTGTCCTTTGTCAGAAAGGTGACTTGCAAATATTTTCTTCCTGTCTATAGTCAATCTTTCTGTCTTCTTACAGGGGTTTTGGCAGAATAATACAATTTAATTGTGAAGAAGTCCAATAAATTACTTTTTCTTCTTATGAAATGTGTTTTTGCTATGAAATCTAAGTTTTGCACAATTGTACAGTTAAATATTTCACATATTAGACCACGATCCAGTTTGAGTACAATTTTCTGTATAAGTGTGATATTTGGGTGGATGTTCTTTTTTTCAGTCTAGATACCAAGTTTATTTTTCTAAATAGAGGTAACATTTGTTTACAACATTATATATGATTTACAGGTATAGGTTGACAGCTTTCAGATGTATGTTATCATACCACACTCACCACCAAAACATCCATAATCCTCTATCTTTGTGCTTTGGGCCCCTTATTTTATCAAGGAAGATTTTCTTTGATGAGACATTGTAATAAAACATTTTGTTATTTCTTTAAAATTTAGTTTTAAAAAAAAATTGAACAAATTTTTATCTTCTGCTTGGAAGTATTTGCTTATTAAATGCACCAGCTGAGTCCTTTTAAAGATAGTTTCTATTACTTGCATCCTTCTCCTTCCTCATCAATGAAATCATATTCATGTTCTTTGCATGTCTTGCAATGTGATTGTTGAATAATGAACTTTTTACAGTCTATATTTTTGCAGTCCTGAACAACTACCATTATTTTTCTTTTTGGTTATTTTTTATGAAAATCTTCCTTTTTATTAGTGTCCTGTAAACTCAGAATTAAAATAAGAGTTTGTTTTAAAATTAATTAAATTTTATATTAATTAATAATTTTCTCACATTGTTGTAGTGTCCATAGTTTTTTTTTTAAAGATTTATTTATACAAGAGCTGGGGTACAGACCAGAGGTGTGGGAGGGTGAGAGGATTCACCAGAGACAGAGCAGGGAGCAGAACAGGCAGACTGAAGAAATACACTGCTGAGGGCAGCAGCGGGGGAGACAGGAGAGGTGTACCGCACCATGTGGGTAGCTCCCTGGCTGGCCAGGAATTGAACCCACGTTACAGAATCTGTGGACAGGTTCACGGTGCTGCACTCAACCTGCTGCGCCACCAGGGAGGCCATGTAGTCCCATAGATTTCCTGTCACCATATCACCCATGAACCATCACCATAATCCTTTGTGTTCAACCTTCCCCTACTTTCCCCCCTTCTTCTTTTCTGTATTTAATCACCTGACAGAAATGCATATGATGTTTTATGATCATCAAGGGGAGTAGTCCTTATTGTATCCATCCAACCATTACTATTTTACTCTCTTAGAGAAACTATTTTTCTTTTTTAAATTTTTTTATGAATTAAATATTATTCTTACATCATTGTAATTCCTACCATTCTCCTGCCACCTTATCACCCATGAACCATCACCATATTCCCTTGTGTTCTGCCCTTCCTCTTTTACCCTCACTCATGGCTCCTCCTTTGCTGAATGCCTCAATTTTATGGTCAGCTTGCTATTTTTCACTTTCTCTTGACCTTTTGTTTGGTTTCTCTATATTCCACATATGAGTACATATGTTATTCATCTTTTCCCTTCTGACTAATTTTGGCTAGCATAATCCATGCCAGATCCATCCATCTTACTGAAAATGGCACAAGTTTGTCTTTTTTGAATACTGAGTAATATTATGTTGTATAAATATATCAGAATTTTTTTTTTTTCATTTTAACATTTTTAATAATTTTATGAAGAAGTCTAAATTACAGAATCATTTTGGAAATGTTTAAATAGTGTGGGCTTCATTCCTTTGTGGACATTTCTCTTGAGAGTACTTGGCCAGGGTACAATGAAGATTAACAGTCTGCATTCTTGAGACGATCAAGGACAATGTGTTCAGGTCAAGCCTGAAGGGTATTAAAAGAACTTGGAGAAGGAGGTTTCAAACATCTTAGCTATGCCACTCAAGTTAATGCTGCTAATTCCCACACTCTCATATACACCCAGTTCCTATCTATATTTTTTCCAGAAAATATTTTTGCTTGAATTATCAAACACAACCCCAGAACAATAAAGCTGTTATTTCCAAAGCTGTCATGTTTACTGTGACTGCCACCATAGTAATTCTTTTCTAAATATGCAAATTGTTTTAAATGGCTGAATATACTCAGAGTCAATATTAGTTCAATTCAGAAATTAAGGGGAAAAAAGGAAAGTGAATGAATCTAATTTGGGGCACCTGTTTCCAAGGATAAGCAATAGACACAGCACTTTCATTCCTGAAGTTACCTGCAACTGCTTGGAGGAATATTTATGACCACCCAAGGAATATTAGTGAAAGTCTCCAAATAGATGAAAGCTCTGTTGAGACTGAAGTGGCAATTTTCTTTACAGAGAGGTAAAATAATAGATCACAGTAAAGCAAAAATCCATTTCTTTGAAAAGAAAAAGCAGTGGATATGTGTATTATATATATATATATATAAAATATATGAAAGACTGAGTATATGGGAGAAGAAAATAAATGTCAATCCAACTAAATCCATCAATCACCAAAGAAGATTGTATGATTTTCCAACATTTTAAATTTGCTGATTTATTCTGGTCACTCAGAGTCTCCTTAACAAAACTTTTATAAAAAATGAACAATCAAATCTAGGAAATAAAACAGAAACTAAAAAAAAATAGTTATCATTCACTAGTAGAATCTAGAGAAAAATGTATCAATTAGTCTTGCTTAGTTTTCACTTTATTTTTTTTTTTTTATTTTTTTAATAATATATTTTATTTTTATATTCCCCATACAATTGCAGCCCCCCCATTCTGACCCCAATCCCTCCCCTCCCACCCCCGCCCCCCTAAAAGTGTCTCTGGTTCATAGTTTTTTGTTGATTTTGATTTTCACTTTCTTATAGTTATTCATTTTCCTGGTCCCTTATTTAAGTTTTCTAGATTCCTGCTATGAGTGAGACCATCCGGTATTTTTCTTTTTCTTTTTGGCTTATTTCGCTGAGCATGATCCCTTCCAGCGCCATCCATGTTGCTGCAAATTGCATGTGTTTATCTTTTTTGAATGCTGAGTAATATTCCATGGTATATATGTACCACATCTTCTTGATCCAGTCATCTATTTTTGGGCATTTGGGTTGTTTCCAAAGCTTAGCTATTGTAAACAGTGCTGCTATAAACATAGGGGTGCAGGTGTTCTTTGGAATTGATGTTTCTGTGTCCTTTGGGTAAATACCTAGGAGTGGAATTGCTGGGTCATATGGAAGCTCTATGTTTAGTAGGTCCAGAAATCTCCACACAGCTTTCCACAGTGGTTGGACCAGTTTGCACTCCCACCAACAGTGCAGAAGAGTTCCTTTTTCTCCACACCCTCGCCAACATTTGTTGTTGCTAGTTTTTTTAATATGTGCCATTCTCACTGGTGTAAGATGGTATCTCATGGTAGTTTTGATTTGCATTTCCCTGATGACAAGTGATGTTGAACATTTTTTCATATGCCTGTTGGCCATTTGCATTTCCTCTTCAGAGAAGTTTCTTTTAAGCTCTTCTGCCCATTTTTTGACTGGATTATTTTCTTTGTTGTTGTTGAGACTAATCAGCTCTTTGCAGATTTTTGTGATCAGTCCTTTATCATTAGTGTTGGGTGCAAAAATGTTCTCCCAGTTGGTGGGGTTTCTCTTTGTTTTTGTTATTGTCTCTTTTGCTGTGCAAAAGCTCTTTAATTTGATGTAGTCCCAGCTGTTGATCTTTGCCTTCACTATCACTGCTTTGGGTGATGTGTCTGTAAAGATGTCTTTGATGTGCAAATCACGTAGTGTTTCGCCTATATTTCCTTCTATATATTTTATGGTTTCAGGTCTTATGTCTAGTTCTTTAATCCATTTTGAGTTGATTTTTGTGTATGGTGTGAGGTGGTGGTCAAGCTTCATTCTTTTGCATGTAGCGACCCAGTTTTCCCAGCACCATTTATTGAACAAACTTTCTTTGCTCCAATGCATATTCTTTGCTCCTTTGTCAAAGATTAGTTGACCATAAATCTGTGGGTTTATTTCTGGATTTTCTATTCGATTCCATTGGTCTGTATGTCTGTTCTTGTTCCAATACCATGCGGTTTTGATGATTATGGCTTTGTAGTATAGTTTGAAGTCTGGGAGTCTGATGCCTCCATTCCCTTCTTTTTTTTTCAGGAGAGCTTTGGCTATTCGGGGTTTTTTGTGATTCCATATGAATTTCATCAATAATTGTTCTATTTCTTTGAAGAATGACATTGAAATTTTGATTGGAATAGCATTGAATCTGTATATTGCTTTTGGAAGGATGGCCATTTTAATAATGTTTATTCTTCCAATCCATGAGCAGGGGATGTCTCTCCATTTCTTTGTGTCTTCTTCTATTTCTTTTAACAGTGTTTTATAGTTTTCTTTGTATAGGTCCTTTACCTCTTTTGTTAGATTTATTCCCAAATATTTGATTTTTTTTGTTTCAATAACAAAAGGGATGGTCTTTTTGATTTCTTCTTCTTCAGATTTATTGTTTGTGTATAGGAAGGCTACTGACTTTTGCATGTTGATTTTGTATCCTGCCACTTTACTGAACTGATTGATGAGTTGAATTAGCTTTTCTGTGGAGTTTTTGGGGTTCTCTATGTATAATATCATATCGTCTGCAAATAGTGATAGTTTGACTTCTTCTTTTCCTATTTGGATTCCTTGGATGTCTTTCTCTTGTCTTATTGCCCTGGCTAGGACTTCCAGTATTATATTGAAAAGCAATGGTGAGAGTGGACATCCTTGTCTTGTTCCAGATCTTAATGGAATTGCTTTCAGCTTTTCACCATTGAGAATGATACTGGCTGTTGGCTTGTCATAGATGGCCTTTATGATGTTGAGGTATGTTCCTTGTATCCCAAGAATTTCAAGGGCTTTTATCATGAATGGGTGTTGCACTTTGTCGAAAGCTTTCTCAGCATCTATTGATATTATCATATGGTTTTTATATTTCTTTTTGTTGATGTGTTGGATAACGTTGATTGATTTTCGGATGTTAAACCATCCTTGTGCCCCTGGAATGAATCCAACTTGGTCGTGGTGAATTATCTTATGGATACATTGTTGGATTCTGATAGCTAAAATTTTATTGAGGATTTTTGCATCAGTGTTCATTAGGAAGATTGGCCTGTAGTTTTCCTTTTTTGTGTTGTCCTTGTTCGGTTTTGGTATTAGTGTAATGTTGGCTTCATAGAACGTGTTTGGTATTGTCCCTTCCTTCTCAATTTTTTGGAAGAGTTTGTGAAGGATAGGCACTAATTCGTCTCTGAATGTTTGGTAGAATTCATTTGTAAATCCATCAGGTCCTGGGCTTTTGTTTTTGGGGAGGTTTTTGATTACCATTTCAATTTCGCTAATTGTAATTGGTCTGTTTAGGTGTTCTATTTCTTCTTTATCTAGCTTTGGGTGATTGTAGAGTTGTAGGAATTTGTCCATCTCCTCTAGATTGTTAAACTTGTTTCCATATAACTGTTCATAGTAGTTACTGATTATTCTTTTGATTTCTGCTGTGTCCGTTGTGATTTCTCCTCTTTCATTGATGATCCTGTTTATTTGTGCTTTCTCCCTTTTTTCCTTTGTGAGCCTGGCTAGGGGTTTGTCTATTTTATTGATTTTTTCAAAGAACCAGCTCTTGGTTTCATTGATCTTTTGGATTGTTTTTTTAGTTTCAATTTCATTTATTTCTGCTTTGGTTTTTATTATTTCTTTTCTTCTACTGGTTTTGGGGTTTTTTTGTTGTTCTTTTTCTAGTTCTTTGAGCTTCGAGATTAGGTTGTTTCTTTGCGTTCTTTCTTGTTTCTTGATGTGAGCTTCTATTGCTATATATTTTCCTCTTATTACTGCTTTTGCTGCATCCCATACATTTAGGATATTGGTGTCCTCCTTGTCGTTCAATTCAAAAAATTTTTTAATTTCTTCTTTGATCTCCTCATTAGTCCAATGGTCTTCCAGTAGTGTGGTTTTTAATCTCCATGAGGTAGGAAAGTTCCTTGCCTTCTTTTTATGGTTTATTTCTAGTTTGATGCCTTCATGGTCAGAAAAGATGGTTGATATGATTTCAATCTTGGTGTATCTGTTGATGTTTGTCTTGTGCCCCAGTATGTGATCGATCCTGGAGAATGATCCGTGTGCGCTTGAGAAAAATGTGTACTCCATTTTTTTGGGGTTTAGTGTTCTATAGATGTCTGTTAAGCCCAATTGCTCTAGGTCTTTATTTAGAGCTTTGGTTTCTTTACTTATTTTTTGTCTTGTTGATCTATCCATTGTTGATAGTGGTGTGTTGAAGTCTCCCACTACGTATGTGTTTTCTCTGATGTCTGTTTTCAGAGAGGACAACAGTTGTCTGATATATTTTGGTGCTCCTTCGTTTGGTGAGTATATGTTAATGAGTGTTATTTCTTCTTGAAGTATTGTCCCCTTGATCATAATGTAGTGACCATTGGGGTCTCTTTTTATCTTTTTGAGTTTGAAATCTGTTTTATCTGATATAAGTATAGCTGTTCCTGCTTTCTTTTTTGGTCCATTTGCTTGTAGGATTGTTTTCCATCCTTTAACTTTGAGCCTATTTTTATCTTTTGTAGCTAAATGTGTTTCCTGGAGACAGCAAAAGGTTGGGTTTTGTTTCTTAATCCAGGCTGCAACTCTGTGTCTTTTTATTGAAGAGTTTAGTCCATTTACATTTAGAGTTAATATTGATATGTTAACATCTGTATTTGCCATTGTGTTTGTCTTTCCTTTGATTTTATTTATTTATTCTTTTAATAACTTTTTTTTTTTTTTGGCCTTCTTTCATTGTTATTCGTCGCTCTGAGGTTCTGGCTTTAGGACTCCTTGTAGTATTTTTTGGAGTGGGGGTTTAGTTGCAATGAAATTCCGGAGTTTCTGTTTGTCTGGGAAGGTCCATATTCTTTCTTCAAAGAGGAAGGAGAGCTTTGCGGGATAGAGTATTCTTGGTTGGCATCTGTTTTCTTGGAGTCTGTTGACTATGTCCCTCCACTCTCTCCTTGCCCGTAGTGTTTCTTCGGAGAAGTCTGATGTCAGCCTGATTGGTTTTCCTTTGAATGTTATCTGTTTCTTCCCTCTTGCCAGCTTCATTATTTTTTCCTTGTCCTGGATTCTTGGGAGCTTTACTATTATGTGTCTTGCTGTATTTTTCCTTTCGTCGTGGAAGTTTGGTGTTCTTCTTGCTTCTTGTATATCAATTTTCAGCTCCTTCTTCACATTTGGGAAGTTCTCTTCAATTATCTCTTTGAATATTTTCTCTGTTCCTACATCTCTCTCCTCTCCTTCTGGTATTCCTATAACTCTTATATTTCCTTTCCTCATGGAGTCAGATAGTTCCCGAAGTCTTTCTTCGTTCTTTTTCCTTCGTACTTCTCTTTCCTTTTCTGTTTTGGTTCTTTTTATTTCTGTGTCTTCAAGATTACTTATTCGTTCTTCCATTTCATCTATTCTATATCAGAATTTTTTGATCCATTTATCTACTTCGGGGCATTTGGGTTGTTTCTGCATCTTGACTGTTGCAAATAGTGCTGTAATAAACATAAAAGTGCAGGTTTCCAGAATGCAGGTTTCCTTTGGAATTAGTGTTTTTGTATCCTATGGGTAGATTCCTAAAAGTGGAATCGTTCGATCATATAGTAGATCCATTTTTAGTGTTCTGAGTAACCGCCACAGCTTTTCATGTGACTGGACCAATTTACATTCCCACCAGCAGTATAAGGGGATTCCTTTTTTTCCACATCCTCTCCAGCATTTGTTGTTTCCATTTTATTTTATTTATTTATGCATACATGAACTGGGGTGTATGCCAGAGGTCTGGGATGGGGTGAGAGGATTCATCAGAGACAGAGTGGGGAGCAGAATAGGTAGATCTAATAAAATACACTGCTGAGGAAAGCAGTGGGCAAGAAAGGAGAGATCTGCTGTGCCATGTGGGTGGGTTAGCTTGCTGGTTGGGGATTGAACTCAGGCCACAGTGGTTAGTGATAGATTGATAGTGCTAAGATTTAATGCCTGATCCACCGGGTGGCCCCGGATTTTTTTACTGACTTGGTTGAATGTTTTGGTGAAATCAATTTTCCCTGCAGTGTTCAGCTTCTGATGTCACTAGTTGGAGGGCACAGTCTAGGATATATATCTAGTTTCTCTGGGATGACAGTGGTTTTTACAAGTTTCTCTTATGCTATTCATTTCCTTATTCTTTCTGTTATGCTCTCTTTGTACACCATTACAGCTGTTAGTCTCCATTAATTGAGTGATGATACTTGATAACTGAATGTCCATTTTTCTCACTATTCTTGGGCTAGACTTCATGATGTCTCAGAGTTGTTCTCTGCTGCTTTTAGCAGTCTTATTTTAAATTAGCTTTTATTTCATGGCATATTTATTTATCTTAAGTTTTTATTGGTTGCTCTTTTGAAAGTTAGGACTTCAGTAATACATGTATTTCCACATAAATTGAGGCTATTTTCCTTTCCAGTATGGAAAGCATACATATATACACATTAAAAACTACCAGCTTTTCTTGGTCTTTGGGGAAACACATTTTAGTTATAGAAGTACAATTGAAAACAGCTGAGGCAACATCACTTCCACCCTAAGTTATTGTAAGCACCACTTCGTATGCTATAGAAGTGTTCTCTGGAGAAAAATTTTCTATTTTACCTGTGCTAAGTACTGAATGTTTAAAAGGATCTATTGTGCATTCATTCAAGATTAATTTAAAGTAATGCTTGAAATGCTCTCAATCCTTTTCTCTTTAAGGGAGAGTTTGAAATTTATCTATTCTACCCCCAAAAGTGTTTCATTTCCCTATATTATCACCATTTTTTTGCTGAATATTTTGTGTTATAGGTGGAAAATAATATACTAGATGTTTTAAGTCCTTTGATTCAATTATAGAAGAATAAACCCTAAGTATGTGACTTTTTGCATGCCTTTCAAACTTTTTCAGAGTAAACATAGTAATTTTATTCTTTGACTTTCCTGCTATTTATTTGTTCTTCTTCATCATAGTCATTTTAACAACCTTGAAAATACTCTTGCTCTTTTTTATGTATTAAATGAGTTAGTTTGAATGTAATAGAAATTCTGACTAAAAAAGTAGGTAGCCATTGCTTTGAAACATTTTATTTAACAGAAAAATATTTATTTTTTAATAGTCCTATTTTTCAAAGTAAAAAATTATATTTAGAGGGCCTTCCTGGTGGCCTAGTGGTTAAGTCTTAGCATTATCACAGCCCTGGCCTGAATTCAATCCCAGGGAGCTAACCCACAATATGGAGCTATAGACCTCTCCTGTCTCACCCTCTGCTCCCCTTAGCAGTGAGTTTCAGTAAATCTTCCTATTCTGCTTCCCACTCTGTATCTGGTGAATCCTTTAACCCCCTGCACCTCTGGCCTATACTCCAGTTTTTCTACATTTAAGTGAATGAATGAATAAATAAATCTTTAAAAAATTATATTTGGTAAGAAATTATGAAATTATTGGAATTTTAATTTCAGCCATGCATAATAAGTAGCCTGAAGTACATTGGGATATATTCCAGAGAAAAATGGTGTTGTGGATTTGCATTGAACATTTTGTAAACACGGCCTCCCCTGGTGGCGCAGGCAGTTGAGCGCAGCACTGGTTCGATCCCGGCCAGCTGGCGAGGGTCCCACATGGCATGGCAGATGATTCCTGTCTTGCCTGCTGCTCCCCTCTGCAGTGTATTTCAGTTAGTCTGCCTGTTCTGTTTCCCACTCTGTCTCTGGTGAATCCTCTCACCCTCCCATGAATCTTGCCTGTACACTGGTTCTTGTATAAATAAATAAATAAAAATCTTTTTTTTTAAAAAGAAAAATTTGTAAACATAACAAAGACTTCTAGTAATTCTTGTGTTCTTTACACATCGTTTTTCCACTTAGTCTTTATAGTAAACACACGCACAACAGTAAAAATACATTAAATCCTTTTCTAACCTATTGACAATGAATTAAAAAGAAAATTATTATTTTTTTATTAAATATATTTATTTAAACATGTTTACATTTGACATTGTTGTTCATTTTTGTATGCTTTTTGATTTCTCCTTTCAGGTGCAATCCTCATAAAATTAACACTGCCAAGTCACGCCGTAGTCCCTTGTGCTTTTCCCTTCTCCATTTAGATCCCTCCCCCCACCTAATTATGTCTCCAATTTATAGTTTGCCTGCCAGTTTTGTATATTTTTCTAAAAATAAAATTATTATTTTTTAAAGATTTATTTATGTATACATACATGAACTGGGGTACAGGGCAGAGTTGTGAGGGGTGAGTGGATTCACAAGAGACAGAGTGGGGACAGAACAGGTGAAATACTGAAATACACTGAAATACACTGAAATACACTGCTGAGGGGAGCAGGTGAGGTCTGCTGCACCATGTGGGTAGCTGCCCAGCCGGGGATCAAATTTGTGCTGCAGTGGCTGTGGACAGCTTCATAGGTTGCATCTTAACCCCTTGTGCCATCGGGGAGGCCCTAAAAATAAAATTATTAAGATAAATTTAATAAGCTGCTAGGGCAGACCATGGGCACAGGGAAGTGACTTCCCAACTTGTCATTTTAGAATAGGGATCTTTGCTTCAACTGAGACTGCTTGGAACTGAGAGGGCTTCTTCCATAGCCAGAGGTGAGCTGGGAAGCCCCCACAAGCCAGGCCCTACTAGCAGGGAGTTGGAGCCCAGAGGGGATCCAGCTATTTGGAGCCTAGCAGGCGATCCAGCCACCCCATCTCCAGGGCAGTCTGTGGGACCTCAAGCATACCTTTGGAATTAAACAAATACAGAAGGAGGAAATATTCTGTGACAGCCACCATTAACATATTCATAGTACCATTGCACTACTCCACTTCTGGTATAAGTGTTTGACTGGATTGGACCACCATTTTCCAACATCCCAGAATGAGCACACCAAAAAAGATGTGGGGCAGTACCAGCGACACAGTGTCCCAATGCATAGGACAAATTAGAAAACAAGTAGCAGGGAGAAGAAAAACTGCATGTAACCAAGCAAATCCTCAGGGAAAAGACACACCACAAAAAGAAAATCACCCACCAGACTGCAACAACAGTGACTTGGAAGAAATTCTGAGCCTTCCAAAAAGAGAATTTAAAATTGCCATGATTAAAAAGCTGAAAGAAGTAGAAAATGATACGGGAAAAATAATCAATGATCAGAAGAATGAAATTGAGTCCCTAAAGAGGGAAGTGAAAGAAATGCAGGATATCAAAAGATTAATGGAGGAGTTAAAGAACCCTGGGAAAAGCAGTGAAAGCAGAATAGATGAAATGGAAGAATGAATAAGTACTCTCAAAGACACAGAAATAAAAAGAACCAAAACAGAAAATAGAAGAGAAGTATGAAAGAAAGAGAATGAGGAAAGACTTTGGGAACTATCTGACTCCATGAGGAAAGGAAATATAGGAGTAATGGGAATCCCAGAAGGAGAGGAGAGAGACCTAGGAACAGAGAAAATATTCAAAGAAATAATTGAAAAGAACTTCCCAAACATGAAGAAGGAGCTGAAAATAGACATAAGAGAAGCAAGAACACCAAACTTCCATTATGAAAGGAAAATACAGCAAGACACATAATAGTTAAGCTCCCAAGAATCTAAGACAAGGAAAAAATAATGAAGTTGGCGAGAGGGAAGAAACAGGTAACATACAAAGGAAAACCAATCAGGCTGACATCAAACTTCTCTGAAGAAACACTATGGGCAAGGAGAGAGTGGAGGGACATAGTCAACGGACTCCATGACAACAGATACCAACCAAGAATATTCTATCCTGTAAAACTTTCCTTCTTCTATGAAGAAAGAATAAGGACCTTCCCAGACGAACAGAAACTCTGAAATTTCATTATGACTAAACCCCCACTCCAAAAAATGCTATAAGATGTCCAAAAGCCAGAACTAACAGAGGGATGAATAAGAAAGAAATAAGACAAAAAAAAATAAAAATAAAAATAAATAAGTGAATAAATAAATATTAAACCAGAGAAAAGGCAAACAAAATGACAAATACAGACACTAACATATCAATATTAACTCTAAATGTTAACAGACTAAACTCTTCAATAAAGACACAGAGTCGCAGGCTGGATTAAGAAACAAAACCCAACCTTTTGCTGTCTTCATGAAACTCATTTAACTACAAAAGATAAAAATAGACTGAAAGTAAAAGATGGAAAACAATCCTACAAGCAAATGGACCAAAAAAGAAGGCAGGAACAGCTACACTTATATCAGATAAAACAAATTTCAAACACAAAAAGGTAAAAAGAGACCCAAATGGTCACTACATTATGATAAAGGGGACGATACTTCAAGAAGAAATAACACTATTAATATATACTCACCAAAGGAAGGAGAACCAAAATATATCAGACAACTATTATCATCTCTGAAAACAGACATCAGAGAAAACACATATGTAGTAGGTGACTTCAACAAACCACTATCAACAATGAATAGATCAATGAGGCAAAAAATAAGTAAGGACATTAAAGCTCTAAATAAGGATCTAGACCTCATGGGCTTAATGGACATCTATAGATAACTACACCCCAAAAAATCTGAGTACACATTTTTTCTGAAGCACACATAAATCATTCTGCAGGATCGATCACATACTGGGACACAAGACAAACATCAACAGATACACCAAGACTGAAATTATACCAACAATCTTCTCTAACCAGGAAGGCATCAAACTAGAAATAAATCATAAAAGAAAGACAAGGAACCCTCCCACGTCATGCAGATTGAAACCCACACTACTGGAAGATCATTGGATTAATGAAGAGATCAAAGAAGAAATTAAAAAAATACATTGAGTTGAATGACAAAGAGGACACAAATTTCCTAAAGGTATGGGATGCAGCAAAAGCAGTAATAAGGGGAAAATATATAGCAATAGAGGCTCACATCAAGAAACAAGAAAGAACTCAAAGAAACAGCCTAATCTCACATCTCAAAGAACTAGAAAAAGAACAAAAAACCCTAAAACCAGAATAAAGGAAATAATAAAAATCAAAGCAGAAATAAATGAAATAGAAACTAAAAAAAAAAAATCCATAAGTTCAATAAAACCAAAAGTTGGTTCTTCAAAATAATAAATAAAATTGACAACCCCCTAGCCAAGCTCACAAAGGAAAAATGGGAGAAAGCCCAAATAAATAGAATCACAAATGACAGAGGAAAATTCATGATAGACCCAGGTGAAATCAAAAGTACAATCAGAAACTACTATGAACAGTTATATGCAAACAAGCTCAACGATTTAGAAAAGATGGACAAATTCTTACAACTTTACAATTACCCAAAGGAGACTTAGACATGTAAACAGACCAATTACAAGCATCGAAATTGAAATGGTAATCAATACCCTCCCCAAAAACAGAAGCCCAGGAACAAATGAATTCTACCAAACATTCAGAAATGAATTAGTGCCTATCCTTCATAAACTCTTACATAAAATTGAGAAGGAATGGATAATATCAAACACATTCTATGAAGCCAACATTACACTAATACTAAAACCAAACAAGGACAACACAAAAAAAGAAAACTACAGGCCAATCTCTCTAATGAACACTGATGCAAAAATACTCAACAACATTTTAGCTATCAGAATCCAACAATGTATTCATAAGATAATTCACCACGACCAAGTAGGATTTATTCTAGGGACACAATGATGGTTCAAATCCAAAAATTAATCAATGTAATCCAACACATTAACAAAAAGAAATATAAAAACCATATGATAATATCAATAGATGCTGAGAAAGCTTTTGACAAAGTACAGTGCCCGTTTATGATAAAGACCCTTGAAATTCTCGGGATACAAGGAACATACCTCTACATCATAAAGGCTATATATGACAAGCCCATAGCTGATATTATTCTCAATGGTGAAAAGTTGAACGTATTTCCATTAAGATCTGAAACAAGACGATGATGTCCACTCTCACCACTGCTTTTTAATATGATACTGGAAGTCACACCCAGAGCAGTAAGACAAGAGAAAGACATACAAGGAATCCAAATAGGCAGGAAGAAGTCAAACCATCAATACTCGCAGATGATCTGATAATATACATAAAGAACCCAAACAACTCCACAGAAGAACTAATCAAACAAAATCTATCATCTTAGTAAAGTAGCAGGATACAAATTCAACACACAAAAATCAGTAAACTTCCTATGCACAAACAATAAATCTGAAGAAGAAATCAAGAAAACCATCCCTTTTATTATTGAAACAAAAAATATCAAATACTTGGGAATAAACCTAACAAAAGAGGTAAAGGACCTATACAAAGAAAACTATAATACACTGTTAAAAGAAATAGAAGACACAAAAAAATGGAAAGACATCCCCTGCTCATGGATTGAAAGAATAAACATTATCAAAATGGCCATCCTACCAAAAGCAATTTACAGATTCAATGCTATTCCAATAAAAATTTCAATGACATTCTTCAAAGAAAGAGAATAAATATTGATGAAATTCATATGGAGCCACCTTAACCCTGAATAGCCAAAGCTTTCCTGAAAAAAAAAAAGGTAATGGAGGCATCACACTCCCAGACTTCAAACTATACTGAAAAGCCATAATAATCAAAACTGCATGATATTGGACAAAAATAGACACACGGATCAATGCAACTGAATCGAAAACCCAGAAATAAACCCACAGATTTACAGTCAACTACTATTAGACAAAGGGGCAAAGAATATAAAATGGAAAAAAGAAAGTTTGTCCAATAAATGGTGCTGGGAAAACTGGGTCCCTACATGCAAAAGAATGAAGCTTGACCACCACCTCACACCATACACAAAAATCAACTCAGAATGGATTAAAGAACTAGACATAAGACCTGAAACCATAAAATATATAGAAGGTAATATAGGTGAAACACTACATGACAGATACCTCAGTAACATCTTTACAGATACACCACCCAAAGCAGTGATAGTGAAGGCAAAGATAAACAGCTGCGATTGCATCAAATTAAAGAGCTTCTGCAGAGCAAAAGAGATAGTAACCAAAACAAAGGGATACCCCACTGACTGGGAGAACATTTTCACACACAACACTAATGATAAAGGACTGATTACAAAAATCTACAAAGTGCTGAAGACTCTCAACAAAAACAAAGTAAATAATCCAGTCAAAAATTCACAGATGAGCTAAAAATGAACTTCACCAAAGAGGACATGCAAATGGCCAACAGGCATATGAAAAAAAATGTTCAGCATCACTTACAATCAGGGAAATGCAAATCAAAACTTCAATGAGATACCATGTTACACCATTGAGAATGGCATATATGAAAAAAACTAGCAACAACAAATGTTGGTGAGGATGTGGAGAAAAAAGTACTCCACTGCACTCCTCCTCCTTTGCCCACTGCTGGTGGGAGTGCAAACTGGTCCAACCACTATGGAAAGCTGTGTGGAGATTCCTCAACCTGGTAGATGGAGCTTCCATATGACCCTGCAATTCCACTCCTAGGTATTTATCCAGGGGACTCAGAAACATCAATTCAAAAGGGCACCTGCACCCCTATGTTTATAGCAGCACTATTTGCAATAGCTAAGCTATGGAAACAACCCAAATGCCCCAAAATAGATGACTGGTTCAAGAAGATGTGGTGCATATACAAAATGGGATACTACTCAGCAATCAAAAAAGATAAGCTTATGCCATTTGCAGCAACATAGATGGAGCTGGAATGGATCATGCTCAGAGAAATAAGCCAGAAAAAAAAGATATATACCGGATGGTCTCACTCATAACAGGAATTTAGAAAACCTAATAAGGGACCAGGAAAAAGACTAATTATAATAAAGTAAAAATCAAAATTAACAAGCATCTATAAGCCAGAAACACACTGGGGTTAGGGGGGTAGGAGGGAGTAGGATCAAAATAAAGGGGGTGGGAATTGTATGGGGACTACAACCAAGATGAAAAAGCATACATTGTGCAAAAATGAAAAATGATGCCATTTGAGACCCTTGCTGGCCAGCCAGGATCGAACTGGCGCTGCAGAGGCTGCAGACAGCTTCACAGCCCTGCGCTCAACCGCCTGCACCACCAGGGGAGGCCCAATAAATAAATCTTTAAAAAATAAAATTAAGGGCCTCCCTTAGTGGTGCAGCCGGTTGAGCGCTGGGCTGCGAAGCTGCCTGCAGCTCTGAAGCACTGGTTCGATCCCAGGCCGCCGGGCGAGGGTCCCACATGGCGTGACAGACAGACCCCTCCTGCCGTGCTCGCTGCTCCATTTCATCAGTCTGCCTGTTCTGTTCCCTGCTTTGGCTCTGGTGAATTCTCTCACCCTCCTGCGCTTCTGACTGTACCCAGTGCTTGTATAAATAAATAAATCTTTTTTAAAAAAAGTTAAGTTGTAATGTGTTAATTTTAATATATGAAAGCCATATTCTCATGTTTCATAGCCGTTGTATATATTGTGTCATTTCCCTATATCATCTTAATAAAAAGATATGCTTGATACTAACTCCAGCATGGCAGAATGTGACCTTATTTGGAATAAGGTCTTTCCAAAGGTGATGAAGTCAATGTGATATCATTAGGGTGGACCTCAGTCCAATATGACTGATGCCTTTTAAAAATGGAAAATTTAGACACAGGCACACACACAAGGAGAATGTCATGCACAGATGAAAACAGAAATTGTGGTGATGAATCCACAAATCAAGACACACTTGTAATTGTCAGCTCACCACCACAAGCTAAGGAAGAAGCAAAGAACGGATTCTCTCTCACAGCTCTCAGAGGAAAACAGCCCTCCAATAGCTTGATCTTGAACTTCAAACATCCATAACTCTAAGACAATAAATTTCTCCTGTTAAGCCACATAATTTGCAATACTTTGTAACAGAAACACTTGGAAAGGAATAGAAATGTATCCCAAGTAATAACTGACAAATATCATTTATTCATACGGGGGTGTCTACATTACTTTAGGCCCTCCTAGGAAACTATATCAAGAAGGGACTTAATGTGTGTGCCTTTTTAGCAGAAGAAATGCATGTATGGAATAAAAGGGTGAGGAACCTGTTAAGACTGGGCTGCTGGGTAACTTAGGAGAGCCAACAAGTCACTGTGCAAGCTCAGTAGTGGATGAAAGGAAGAGGACAATGATGGATAAAGATATCCTTGATTGTCCTGCCGTTCTAAGGAAAGTGCAGTTTAACGAAGCCACTGTGGTATCCTCAAGTCAGTCTACTCTCAAGGACTTCATGAGTTCTCAGGAACAATTTGGCCTTAATTTCCCTGTCATACTTTTTCATCAACTGTAAGCAACTGTGGGAGGAATGTCCTTGGCTCAAGTGACATGATGAATTTCCAAATATACTCAAGGGCCTGGGTTTATTTCCCCCCTGAAGAAGGTCTGTGAGGCACAGTGTGGGCCCCAGAGATGTTGTGCTGTAACTTAAGAACCTATATAGTATCCTATTCTTGAAAGGCGATAACCAAATATATATATGTACATATATATATATGTATATATGTACATTTTTATTGTTCTTGTACATATATATGTACATATATATATATGTACATATATATGTACAAGAACAATAAAAATTTAGTAAACTAGAATGTAGGTTAAAGTAGCTAAGAGTAATATAAATCATCTCTGACATGTAAAGGCTCAACAGAATAGTGCTTTTATTATTAATGTTTATTGAGGGCCTCTGCCTCCTCTGGTGGCGCTGGTGGTTGAGCGCTGCGCTGTGAAGCTGTCCGCAGCCTCTGCAGCGCCTGTTTGATCCGGGCCAGCCCGCGAGCGTCCCACATGGTGCGGCAGACCTCTCCTGTCTCCCTGGCTGCTCCCCTCAACAGTGTATTTCAGTCAGTCTGCCTGTTCTGTTCCCCGCTCTGTCTCTGGTGAATCCTCTCACCCTCCCAGGCAATCTGGCCTGTACCCCAGTTCTTGTATAAATAAATAAATCTTTAAAAAAATGTTTATTGATGGGAAACTTAGGAGTAAGGTTGAGGAACGTTTTCTTTTGCACTCCACACAGGCAAGATGGAACACAAGTAATAAGAACTCTACTATTTTTTTTAATTATCTATATATATTTTACATCATTGTATCATTGTTCATTTTTTTTTTTACAGTGTTTGCTTTCTTTTCTCAGGTGTAGTCTCCATAGAGTTTCTACCACCAATTCACTTGTGCACCATGACCACTTCTTCCCAATCTCATTTTCATTACTCTACTATCTTAATATGTGGCTTCCAAGTTTACCCTGGGATAAGGTTGGTGATCATTTACCTCAGTTACCTAGAAGAGGAAAAAGATGAACAATATTGTTTGGATAGAGTAGGGATTTCTTCTATTTCTTTGGGTTCTTCTCAGGCTGACTGAACAATCAAATTATCATCAGACAGATTCATAGTTGAAAATAGCAAATTTCGTTACATATCTTTTGGGAATTCTAAAGTAAATGAGGAAAAATTGTGTCTCTATATTGAGCAAAGGAATGGGATAGGTGGCTGGGACTTCAAAGACAGAGGAGAAGTACTCCAATGAAGAAAGGACTATATGTTCTGTAAGTAGATGCTTGCCAAGCCACACTGTTGTTTTTTGTTTTTCATAGAGAAATAATTTCTGGAGTTAACCATAAATATGGATAATATCTCCCACACTATGTGTGTGTGTGTATGTATATATATATATATGTATATGTATATATATATATGTATATGTATACACACACACACACACACACACACTCACTCAATCTATATACAAATGGTCTGGTTTATATCTGGCCATTTCTTCCACAGTTGGGAATCATCAAACATTAGTAATCTTGGCATCAAGTAAAAAAAAATCCAAACATTGGAAAATATTAGCTTTTAAGCCAACTGTTTGGTGTTATGCAAGTACAGAAATAGTAATTAACTAATGCTTTTAGTATTAAGGATGCCTACAATGTTTGGATACACAGTAATATAAAAATAAAGTAAATAAATTAAGCACATATTAAGGGGTATTGCAATTCCATGTTTCATAAACGAATAACCTCCCCCAAGATTTTTACAAACAGAAAAATGCAATATTCTAGAGATTGAATTGCAGATGATCCAAATGAAAATGTATGTAGGTGGCTAAATTTGGCATGTTAAATCAGTCCTATAAATAAATTCATTAGATTTGCTTTACAGTTTTTTTAAAGCATATTTTCAGCTTCATTTTTTGGGGAATATCTGTATTTTCAATGTGTATATATCCATAGCTTTGTGATAAGAAAATGATAGGGAACTAAAGGAGTACTAATTATATTATTATTAGTAAAACAGCAGAAAATAACTAGAAGCAAATGAGGACTAATTATCAGTAATACTATTTTTGTAGGAAGACAATATTAATCAAATCTGGACAAATTTAAAATTTCAATGAGCTATGCTCTCTACTTCTCCCTAGTTCCTATCCTATCCTTGCCTAACTGTGTAAGAGGCTATTCTGGTCCTGTGTACAGACTCACCTTCCCCAAAGAGCTCATGATTAAGTTGGCCCCTATTGTCAGGTGGACCTAGATTTAGTATAAATTAATGGCATTACTCATTAGTTGTATGACATTGGAAAACTGGAAAGTTCCTCCAAACTTCCAAATCTTGATTTTTTTTTAAATGTACAAAATGAGAATGACAATACCACTACATAACGTTACTCTATGCAAACAAGATACTCAATGCATAACAGTTATCAGAAATCTGACAGCTTGTTGTTCAATCATGTTATAAATTATCAATGTTATTATTAACTATAAAATGCGTATGTATATGCATATATATTTAAAAATTACTAGTTGTATACAAAAACAATTCTCAGTTTAGGCTGAAATTTTGGGAAAAAAAAATTTTAAAGATTTATTTATTTATTTATACAAGCACTGAGTACAGTCAGAAGCATGCGAGGGTGAGAGAACTCACCAGAGCCAGAGCGGGGAACAGAACAGACAGACTGACTAAACACACTGCTGAGGGGAGCAGCAGGCACAGCAGGAGAGGTCTGTCGCACCATGTGGGACCCTCGCTGATGGCTGGGGATTGAACCTGTGCTGCAGAGGCTGTGGGCAGCTTCACAGCCCAGCGCTCAACTGCTGCGCCACCAGGGGAGGCCTAATTTTTGAAAATTTAATTAACCAATTAGAATTTCATTTATGTTATGAAATACAGATAGCTAAATAACTCTCTAGGTGATTGGGACCCTCTGTTTCGTTTTCTAGGGTACTTAGATTACAAAGGGGTCTTCTGGGTTTTGTTCTCTGCCTCCCAAAAGTCAACTAGTTTCTGTTCTCCTGCTTTATTTTTTTGATACTGTTTCTGGAGGCCAGAGTGCAAATCTTATTTTACCATTGGTCCCAAAGGTCAGTCTCCCTCTTATATCACACCAAATTTGCATCTTAGCAAGGGCTACAAATGGAATGCAGCTACCAAAGCCCACATTTGAAAACAGCTCTTTAAGAGCCTTTTCTGGTAACTTTTTTTTTGGCTTTTCTGGGTATATTATCATATCATCTGTGAATAGTGATAATATCACTTCTTGGGCCTCCCCGGTGGTGCAGCGGTTGAGCGCTGGGCTGGCAAAGATGCCCGCAGCCTCTGCAGTGCTGGTTCGATCCCTGGCTGCGGGCGAGTGTCCCACATGGCACGCAGACGTCTCCTGCCGCCTGCTGCTTCCCTCAGCAGTGTACTTTGTCCCTCTGCCTGTTCTCTCTGCTCTGGCTCTAGTGAATTCTCTCACCCTCCTGCGCCTCTGACTGTACCCAATGCTTGTATAAATAAATAAATAAATCTTGAAAAAAAATAGTGATAATATCACTTCTTGTGTAATCAGAATTCCCTTCATATGTAAATTTTGCCTAGTTGTACAGTTTAGGATTCCAATAGTATGCTGAAAGGTAGTAGTAAAAGTGGACATCCTTGCCTTGTTGCTGATTTTAGGGGAAAAGCTTTCAGATTTTCATGATTAAGATGTTGTCTTTGGGTTGTTTTATATGGCATTTAGTATGTTGAGGTAATTTTTCTCATTCTCATTTTGTTGATTGTTTTTTATTATAAATGGTTGTTGATTCTTGTTAAATGCCTTTTTTTCCCCCTGTGGCTATAAACTACCCTAGGAATTTTAGATGAATACAGTAAAGTGGTAGGATACAAAGTCAATAGGGAAAATCAGTTGCATTCTATATGTGAACAATTAATTAGAAGAAAGAAATTAAGAAAAAAATTCCACTTGTAATCATAACAGAAATATTGAAATAACTTGGAGTAAACTTGGACAAGGTGGTAAAGCATCTATATCCTTAAAACTATAAGACACTGTCAGATGATTATAAGAAAGTACAAAGAAAGGCCTCCCTTGGTGGCGCAGGTAATCCTGCGCGGCGCTGTGAAGCTGTCCGCAGCCTCATGCAGCACTAGTTCGATCTCGGTCCACCGGCGAGGGTCCCGCATGGCGCAGCAGACCTCTCCTGTCGTGCCTGCTGCTCCCCTCAGCAGTGTATTTCATCAGTCTGCCTGTTCTGTTCCCTGCTCTGTCTCTGATGAATCCTCTCATTCTTCTGCTCATCTGGCCTGTACCCCGGTTCTTGTATAAATAAATAAATAAATCTTTAAAAAAAAGAAAGTACAGAGAAATGGAAAGCTATCCCATATTCATGGATTAGAAGAATAACTGTGATAAAATGGCCATATTACCTAAAGCAATGTTAGGTTCAATACACTATCAAAATATAATGAACAAAGAATTTTAAAGCTATATGTAATGCAAAAGGTGCCAAATAACCAAATATAACCTGAGATAAAATAAGAAAAATGGAGGAATCACGCTACCTGACTTCATACTATATTACACAGCAATAGTATTCAAAATTGTATGGTATTGGAACAAAAGCAGAAATATTGTCCAATGGGATAGAAATCCAAGCCCATAAATAAACTCATGCAAATATGGGCAGTTAATCTTTGACAAAGGAGCTGCAGGTATACAATGTTTTGATGGAAAGGAAACCTTAACAAATCATGCTGGGAAATGTGGACAGTCACATGCAAAGAGAAAAAAATAAACTAGATTCTTAAGTAACTCCAAATCCACAGATATTGATTCAAAATGGATTAAGAAGTTGGATGTAAGATCTGAAACAATAAAATACTTAAAATAAAACATAGTTGATACACTTCTGGATTTCTACCACAGAGATTTATTGGCTATGTAATTCCCACATCCAGGGAAACAGAAGCAAAAATAAACAAATAAGACTACATCATGTTGCAGCATCATTTTAAGACCAATTATGCAGCGTTTAAAGTGAAAGAACTCGAGATTTTAAATGCAGGTGTGGTGAACATTTTAAATACCAAAAATTATTTTTATAAGTTTCTAAATCAGAAATGAAAAAAAAAATTCAAGCACTTTACAGGCTTTGTTATTGTACTACACTGGCTGTAAGGCACACACAATAGCTGAGTAACTAGTAAAGGCTAAACAATTGACATTGCTTGCTGAATGCCTGCTGGATGGAAAGTCCATAAAATAAATTATTCACAAAAAAAAAAGACTACATCAAACTTAAACAGTATACGTACCTCAAAAGAAACCACCACAAAAGCCAAAAATCAATCTATAGGCTTGGAAGATGTTTATAGTACATATATTTTTTTAAACAATAACTTTTTTTTTTAATTTATTTATGCAAGCGCTGGGTACAGTCAGAAGTGCGGGAGGGTGAGAGAATTCACTAGAGCCAGAGCAGGAAGCAGAACAGACAGACTGATGAAATACACTGCTGAGGGGTGCAGCGGGCATCAGGAGAGGTCTGTGCGCCATGTGGGACCCTCACCCGGTGGCCGGGGATCTAAGCGGTGCTGCAGAGGCTGCGGGCAGCTTCGCAACCCAACACTAAACCTCTGCGCCACCGGGGAGGCCCTATAGTACATATTTTTTATATAGTATATTTAATTTAATATCACCCCAAGTTGAAGTTGTACACATTTTAAGATATAGAAAAAGAATTTCTATTGGTTATAAATATTCCTTTTTGAATGTATGAGTATTAATTCCTTCATTGACCATTCCTTTTTCTTATATCACAATATTTGACAAGACATTATATTAGATGCTGGTCTTTTAATAATGAGAGAATCCAGCTATATTTTCAGGAAGCATATACTTAGCAGTCCATGCAGCTATAGTAATTATATTTAAGGGGAACATATTTCATATTTGAGATAATTTATTCTTGAATTAAGTTATTATTGAACATCTATTTCATATGAGCAATTTTGTAAGTTGGTAGAATATAGTGGCCAACAAGGAAATTAATAGTTACCAATTTTTGAATCTATATTATACAAATCTAATTGTTTCCCTACATGCAAAGGGATTTAGAATGAATATAAGTTCAGCTCAACAGAAACAGTGTACCAGAATGATAGGAGCAGGGCTGATTATTCTGTTGATTCTTCTGCTACACTGTACTGTATTGTACACTATACCTTCCTCCCTATCATCATCATTTTCCTAATTGCCTGAGATTTAGGATGAAAATGGCAAAATCAGTCTTTCTCCATTCAGTTAATCTTTGGTTATTTTAGTATAAACAGTGCAGCAAGAAACTCTTTGAAGCAACTGCCTAGTATCTCTGGAAATCATGCTATAATAACATACCACAAACCAAAATGAAAAAAAAAAAAGATCTGAGAGTGTCAACAATTTCATCTCCAGGATTTTCACTTATGACCGCATTAGGTGACAATAACCCTTTTATGAACTTTCTCTAAATATGAAAAAAAGAAAAAAATAAGAAGTCTTGACTATTATGCAATCCTAGGTGACTCATTATACTTAATTAAATGAGACTTCTAATCTCAAAGAATAAAAGTTGTTTAGAGTGTCAACAAATTAGGATGGGACTACTCTAAATGAATCTAGTCTTGAGTATTTTTAAAGTATCAGTGCAGACACATGCATAAAGAGAATGCTTTATTTATTGTTAGTTATCAAATAACTATGCTACAAAAGGAAGACACAGTTCTAAATACTTAAAAGCTTTTCTTTACAATTTGATAACATTTGTACATACAGATCCAAAGCCATGAAAATTAATGGATTAGTTATCTAACTAAAATTCTAAACGCCACATTCTATTTGATTGTTAATTACACATTTGAGAAACAAGCAAGAGCAAAGGCCTGATATTCACTGATTTTTTGATTTAGGTGAATTTCCTACTTGGAAAAATAAGGTAATATTTTTAAGAAATTTAAACATTAGTGATACCACATGTTCAATTCTGACATGGGGATACCATATTATTTTTCCATCCCTGGCCTCACATTGAAGTGCATGCATATATGTGAACTTTTATACCAAGGATAAGATTATTGTTTATAGGGCCTCCCGGTGGCGCAGCGGTTGAGCGCTGGGTTGCGAAGCTGCCCGCAGCCTCTGCAGCGCCAGTTCGATTCCTGGCTGCTCCCCGGCCACCAGAGGAGGGTCCCACATGGTGCGCAGACCTCTCCTGCCGCCCGCTGCTCCCCTCAGCAGTGTACCTCGGTCCTTCTGCCTGCTCTGCTCCCCGCTCTGGCTCTGGTGAATTCTCTCACCCTCCCGCGCTTCTGACTGTACCCAGTGCTTGTATAAATAAATAAATAAATCTTAAAAAAAAAAGATTATTGTTTATATATATCCTGCAAATTAAGTCGGCTGATCCAGTGACATAATTGATATGGGATGTCCGGCATGCTCTTTTAAAAACTGGTAGACAGTTGTTCTCAAATATTTTAATTTTCCCTAGTTTTCCATACCTGTCAAAAAGTATACTGGTTATATCTACCAATTGTTTGCATTTGTCAAGAAGATAGATGGTTAAATAAATATGACCTTTTGTTGCATCTTTTTTAA
Organism: Talpa europaea; assembly: GCF_964194135.1. Lineage (NCBI taxonomy): Eukaryota > Metazoa > Chordata > Mammalia > Eulipotyphla > Talpidae > Talpa > Talpa europaea. Next base: position 81,491,119 of record NC_140071.1, on the reverse strand, counting down.
TTTATAAATTTAGAAATCATTGTTAGGTCAAAGACAAAAGGGTTTCACAACTGACGCTCATCACTGACAAAGATTTGGGGACTCAACACATTGTCTCTGATTTCACCTCCTCTACTATATTCTTACTAAAGGGAACAGTTTCAGCTTGACATATGTTCATTAGGGGGAAAAGAACAATTTAGCCTAAGCCCTGAAGAAAAACAAAGGTTGTGCTTAGCATCTTGCAGAGATATGGCCTTGTTAGCTTCTATATGGGCTTCTCTCCAGACCAGACACCAGAGGGGTTTTATCTGACTCCTTGTTCTGAACATTCTTCTCTTTATCTCAGGGAGCCGGTTATTGTTGCTTTTTAAGTTTTTTAACAGAGGAATTACAAAGGTAACATTTGCTTTGTCTTATAATTGTTTGAGTAGGAGAAATAAATGGAAGAGAACAGAACTCTTTGAGGCAGTAACTTAAATTGGTTATGCTGGGCAGACCTTAGTAATGTTCAGGATAATAGATAAGGAAAATGATTTAATTTCCCTTTAGATTCAACAGTGAAAAAAAAATACATTGATGATATATTTCTCTGGAAACACTGATCTCCACAGTATTTCTTCAGGGCTTATTCATTTTTAAATTACAAAATGAGTTAAGAAAGAAAAAATTATAAAATATGTATACACACATGTATGTGCTACACATTCACATTAATATTCACTCTCGCATATTGTTGTTTTGTTTGTGTTTCATTGTGATGCCACACTAAAATCAGAACAGTAGCATCTGAGGTGGACATTAAGCCATCTAATACATTCAATTCTGGAGGAAATGTTAGTTTCTAGAGTATATAGTTCAATCATTTTCCTACTTCATGTTTAAATTACTTGACAATGGATCTTTGAGGATGTCCCTTGAATAAGTGTCCTGACCCATTTAGTATACAGAGGTGTTCTTAGAGTCTCATTCTAAATCTTCTTTTGTTCAATTTCATGCTGTTGTTTCTAATCATGCCTTATTTCTACAATCTTGAAATCATTTTTAAATGATTAATACCTTTATATATACCAAAAGAGACTGTAATTATAAGTACTCTTAGTTGAAAATTATCTTGCATATTATAGTTACCAATTGTTTGCATTGTTTCATTTTAATAAACCCTGCTAGCTCCTTAGTCAAGCTTCATGATTTAGGTAAACGATTCTTATTACTACAATTACTAGTCAGATAATTTGCTATTGTACTTTAAAAATGAGTCTGATTTTGAAAACCAGTGCTCAACATTCAGAAAGCCTCATGCAGCACAAAGTTTGTGGGTTACTAGGGGGCAGGAGCTAAGTCTTATTCTGATCTTTATTCCTTACTACAGCAAGTGTCTAACAAGGTATTTAATGAGACAGTTATTGAATGGAATAAAAATTTTGTCCTCTCAGGCTGAGGTTTTATCAAAACAAAATCCGAATTTGCAGTCATAATTTTAAAGATTAAACCTGTTCATTCCTAGAAAACCAGGCCTTTTATTTTATATTCCATTTAGATTGTCTCCGACATCAGATATTATTGCATTGTTTTCTATCTTGGATAGTGCACTGATAATTTGTTTATGTTTGCTATTTCAGCATTCTTTTGTCCTATGTTGATGACATTCATTGAAAGGATTTGATATAGTATTGACCAGTGCAATTAAAAAGGGGAATGAATCCCTTATATTCCTCCTATAAGTGAAGCTATCTGATATTCTTTTTTTCCTTCTGACTTATTTCAATGAGCATAATTCCTTCTAGGCCCATCCATGTTGCTGCAAATGGCATGAGTTTATATTTTTTGATTTCTGAACAGTATCCAGCCAGGCTAAATTTCTCAAGAACGGGGAAAATTTAGTGTGTCCCCGGGTGAGTTTCATGTACACAAGGTGGGGGTCTGTGAAGTCGCGCCCATTGTGGAGGGAGATGTCTTTTTATAGGGTGAGGAGAGGTTAGGCAGGAAAACTAGGTTGGGGGGTGGGGAGGGCTGGTTTAGTCGGAACAAAGTTGTTTTTCGTGGAGCCAAGTTGTTTCTCTCCTGTTTATGGCTTCAGTTTTGGTTTGATGGTATCAGTGGTACTGGCATCAAGGCCATCTTGTTTTCTCCTATGTGGGCTTCCTCATTCCTGGCCCCTGCATTGACCTTTCATCCCAGCCTTTTGTTGATAGGAAAACGGGCAGCAGTTCTTTCTTTGGCTACTTCCTGCTGGAAGGGGTGAAAACCGGGGAGGGGGTACTCAGGGCTGGTTATGAGCATCTTCTGCAGGGACGTGAGGATATAGGTAGAGAAGTAATTGGGTAAAGGTCATAAAGGAAATTTCCTGAATGTAGGCCTGTATGAAGTACTGTTTATCTTCAGGGACACATTTGACCCATGATAGATGGTGCCAGGACAGGTCTCCAAAAAGTTTTACCGTGGTGAGAATTATCGTGTGTGGACCGGTCCACCAAGGCTACAGTGGTTTTGGAGAGATGGCTTTTAGAATGACCTGATCTCCAGGGTACAGCAGGTTGACAGGCGTGTCAGGTGACATAGGCACAGGTTGCAGCAGATAGTGGACTGCGTGTTCTCGGAGTGGCTGTCTGAGCAAAGGGAAGTATGGAAAATATCCAGCCAATGGTGTAGGTTGGACTGGGAATTCATGGTTAGTGAGACAAGGTCTACCATATATCAGTTCTAAGGGGCGCAGGAACAAAAGGCCACGGGGGGGTGGCTTGGATGTGCATTAAAGCCAGTGGGAGCAGCTCCATCCAGGACTTGCACAGCTCAGGGGAGAGTTTGGTTAGGTGGTCTTTGATAAGACCTTTTACGCATTTGACCTTACCAGAGGATTGCGGTCAGTAGGGAATGTGTAGTTTCCAGGTGATGCCCAGGGAGAAGGATACCTGTTGAGTCATTTTTGAGATAATGGCAGGTCCATTGTCCAACTGGTGATGGTGTCTACCGTAGTAAGAAGAAGGTGTTATCTGCGATAGGGAGTGGAACATCTGTGAGGCCTAGTAGGATTGAGAATCGAGGCTTGGGAGACGGAGATGAGAGGGTCTTTGACTAAGAGAGCGTGGGAATCTAACACACGAGAGGGTGTTAGAAGGGAGAGAGCCCAGTGAGTAGGTCCTGGAGCCAATGTGGAGAACTAACATTTACACGTTTGCCCAGTGTGAGTTTTAGGGCCTGTCTAGTGAGGGGCGCAGCCACCACAAGTGCATACAGGCAGGGCTACCATCCTCTTACAGTGGGATCCATTTGTTTAGACAGATAAGCAACGGGTCACTGGACTGGTCCTGTGGGTTGGACCAGAGCCTCTAGAGCAATGCCCTGTCACTCATCTGTAAATACCAGGAATGGCTTTTCTGGGTCTGGGAGAGCTAAGGCTCATCTCAGAGAACTTTGCCTGGATAAAGTGGGGAAAACAGGGGGTAGAAACAAAGAAAAGCCTGATCATTATCACTGGGCCTGTTAGGGGCAGGATCCATGGCAGTAAGGGAGAGCTGATCCAAGTTTGGTTATCCTGGCCCCAGCTTCGGCTGATGAAGAGTCGGTCAGAGGGGGTTTTGCTGGTCAGATGAGCAAATCCGTGAATGTGCTGGAGGAGATGGAGACACCTGAAAACACGATTTCTCACCAAAATCTCACTCTCTCAGACCTTCAACACTTTCTTTTGCCTTCTTTCTAATATCATTTCATTTTCCCCATCCTTCTTTAAATCATCCTAAGGGCCTTCAGAGTACCCACCTTCAATACATTTCTTTTTTCAAACACACATACCTCACCTCACTTGCATTTACTAAATTTAGTGAAACCTTAGTGTTATAAGGAAATTTAACACCATCTAAATAATGATGGAAAAAACACAAATTTAAGATAGGTAGCTATTGTAGCTTTTCGTTCCTGTACCCAGTGATTTAATTGGCAGAGAACGGTGTCCAAAGCCTGCATCTGTTGGGCAATATTAATGTTTCCAGTTTGGCTAAGGTCACCCTGTAGGGTTTGAATTAGGGGAGGAGGTGGGGTGGGTGGCCATCTGTAGAGGATTTTGGAAAGGGGAAATTCCAGCTTGACTGACACTGTGTAAGAATCCCAAGCTGCAAAAGTTTCTTGGTGACACTGGCTACCAAGGCGTAATTGCTGCAGGACTGAGATTGACCATAGCCTAGGGCTTATTGGAATAGGAGGGTGTGTGGATTTTCTTTTTTTTTTTCTTTAAATAATAAATTTTATTTTTATATTCCCCATGCAATTGCAACCCCCCCATTCTGATCCCAATTCCTCCCCTCCTGCCCCCCACCCCCCCCCAAAAAGTGTCTCTGGTTCACAGTTTTTTGTTGATTTTGATTTTCACTTTCTTATAGTTATTCATTTTCCTGGTCTCTTATTTAAGTTTTCTAGATTCCTGCTATGAGTGAGACCATCCGATATTTTTATTTTTCTTTTTGGCTTATTTCACTGAGCATGATCCCTTCCAGCGCCATCCATGTTGCTGCAAATTGCATGTGTTTATCTTTTTTGAATGCTGAGTAATAGTCCATGGTATATATGTACCACATCTTCTTGATCCAGTCATCTATTTTTGGGCATTTGGGCTGTTTCCAAAGCTTAGCTATTGTAAATAGTGCTGATATACACATAGGGGTGCAGGTGCTCTTTGGAATTGATGTTTCTGTGTCCTTTGGGTATATACCTAGGAGTGGAATTGCTGGATCCTATGGAAGCTCTATGTTTAGTAGGTCAAGAAATCTCCACACAGCTCTCCATAGTGGTTGGACCAGTCTGCACTCCCACCTTTTTCCTTTTTCTTCACACCTTCGCCAACATTTGTTGTTGCTAGTTTTTTTAATATGTGCCATTCTCACTGGTGTAAGATGGTATCTCATGGTAGTTTTGATTTGCATTTCCCTGATTGCAAGTGATGTTGAACATTTTTTCATATGCCTGTTGGCCATTCGCATTTCCTCTTCAGAGAAATTTCTTTTTAGCTCTTCTGCCCATTTTTTGACTGGATTATTTTCTTTGTTGTTGTTGAGTCTCATCAGCTCTTTGTAGATTTTTGTGATCAGTCCTTTATCATTAGTGTTGTGTGCAAAAATGTTCTCCCATTGGTAGGGTTTCTCTTTGTTTTTGTTATTGTCTCTTTTGCTGTGTAGAAGCTCTTTAATTTGATGTAGTCCCAGCTGTTTATCTTTGCCTTCACTATCACTGCTTTGGGTGATGTGTCTGTAAAGATGTCTTTGATGTGCAAATCACGTAGTGTTTCGCCTATATTTCCTTCTATGTATTTTATGGTTTCAGGTCTTATGTCTAGTTCTTTAATCCATTTTGAGTTGATTTTTGTGTATGGTGTGAGGTGGTGGTCAAGCTTCATTCTTTTGCATGTAGCGACCCAGTTTTGGGTGTGTGGATTTTCTAACTGATCAGGTCTGCAGAGGGGAGCAGCAGGCGAGACAGGAGATGTCTTCCATGCCCTGTGGGTCAGCTCTGGGGCCGTGGATCGAACTTGTGCTTCAGTTCAATAGCTACTGATAGCTACAACACTATCAGTTCTATAAAAGTACAGTGTAGTTTCTCAATAATTAGTCATTGTTTATTTCGAGTGAATATAATAAAATCAAGATATAAAGAGAATGTTGTGATGAAACTTACTTTTCAGTGGAGGGGAAAAAAGTAATATAAATAAGTTTTAAAATAATTCCAACAGAGAAATAACAAATGGTGACAGGATTTGTACAAAGGATCAAAACAAACCAATTGAATTTTAAAATACCATTTAGGATAACATCAAAATATGAAACCCTTAAGGATATTTTTAATAAAATGTATGTATATTTAAAGCTATGAAAACATTGTTCTTAAATAGAAATTATAATACCTAAATAAATGGCACTATAAACTCTATTTACAGACCAACATGAATACAGCAAAGTTTGGGAAAAAGCACAATTGCAGAGGGGAGTACAGAGAGACAGAAATGACTGAGTCACCCTTCAGTAAGAAAAAGAAGGTCAGTGTTTCATGTGGACAAAGTAGAAAGAATTGTGAGATAAGGTCAAAGATATTCACAGAAACTAGTCACTCAGAACTTTATAATTCAGGGTTATGGCCTGAACTTAATGCTAATTGTGAAAATGGAGAGAGGTGTTGGAGGGTGGAGTGAATTGAATAATTTGTGTTTGAGAAAAATCTCTTTGCATTGAGGGAACTATATTGTATGAGAACAATGCAACAGGGAAAACAACTGAGAAACTTGTAGTAGAAAAAGAGAGATGAGTGGGTCAGAGTGGTACGTTGCTTAGGATGTTAGCTAATAGGACTGATTTGGATGGATATAGAAAGTGAGGGAAAGACAGAAATTAAAGCTGTTACAACTTTCTATCCTGAGCAACTTAGTAGATGTAGTTGCTATTTGCTTTTTTTTTAAGTTTTATTTTTATTTGCTGAATTCAGAGAACAAAGAGTAGAGGTTTGGGTAAATAGAAGATTGGTGTAGTTGAAGAGGTTACATTCCATTTTCTTTTATAAGAAATCACACTACTCTATCTAACAAAGATTTATTGATATATAAGGTGGGGAAGAATCAAGGTGTAGGGAACAGACCAGGTGAATTTTTTGAAATAACACTGCTAAAAGCAGCAGAGGGTGAAACAGAAGGGGTGTACTGCTCAGAGTTTGGGTCCCAAGTCTCTATTTATACTCTAGACACCAGCGACTGATTGGTTAGGGTGACTAGTCTTGGGTGTGTCCTGACTGATGATCTGAATTAGCATACTGGATCATCAGTCCTGGGCATCCCCAGCTTAAGGTCCATGTTTCCAAGGCAGTCCCATCCACTCCCTTTATCATTCAAACCTCCCAAACTTGCCTGCTGGGCAAGGAATAGGGGCTTGGTTTTCAAATTCTTGATGATACCTAGACAGGCCAGAGGTGCAGAGGTGAAAATTTTCACCAGAGGCAGACTGGAGAACAGAAAAGGCACATTTGTTCAAATACACTGCTAAGAGAAGCAGCTGGGGAGACAGGAAATATCTGCAAGTGAAGAAAAATTTGGGGCTCCCTTTTCTAACTGGTTTTGTCAGTTTTTCATTGGGGAGTTAGTTTTGGGTTGGTTAGTGCAGGGGTGTCTGATCTTGGGGGGTGGATCTCTGACACAGAATGTGTCCTGCCCTTGCCTCCACATTCCTGGTCAAAGGGATCCATCTTATGGTTTGGTACCAATAGCAACCTTATCACTTCTTTGTGTGTTCAAGTCTCCTAAACCTTCCTGTTGGGCAAAGGGTGTGGGCTTGATTTTAACCTTATTCAATGATACCCCACCAGGTGACATTTTGTTTGTTTTCCTGAAACAGTGGATACTTTCCTACATGCTATTTACATTCCCTCTTCCTGTTCTTCACCTGTCTGCATCCATTAAATTTGCAAGTCTCTACTGACAGAAACAATTCAATGCATGCATTTTATGACTTAACACTCATATCAATAAGTGTCAAACAAATTACCAAAAACAGAACCCCAAATCCCCAAAGGCTAAACATGGAAGCAATTCTAAATTTTCTTGAGAGAATTTCTGACAATTCAACTGAAATTTATGGTAAAATCAAAAGCAGCAAAAGGGGGTTGAATAGGGTTACTTTATTTTTTCATTGATAATTCCCTGTCAAAACCATGTATTTAATTACCAAATATTAAAACATATGCCTATTGAATCAGCAAAAATAGTATAAATCCTGGAAAAAAGGAAAGAAAATACTGTGATTTCCAGAGAAAGGACTATGTTATCACTCCTGCAGTATACATCTGGCACAACATGGGGGTCAGGGTATCATTTAATAAGGTTAAAAATCAAGCTCTCACTCCTTACCCAATAGGCATGTTTGAGAGACTTGAACAGATAAGGGCATCAACAAGGCTGCCATGGGAACCGGGCCGTTAGACTGACCACCATGACAGATAAACCAGCCCAGCTCCAGGAATGCAGAGGCAGGGCCTGAACATGTTTCAGTGTCAAAGGTCTGCACCCAAGAGCAGACATCCCAGCAGATAACCCATGCAAACTGGCTCCCCAAGTAAGAAACCCTATGAAAACCTAGTGTAAAAGTCTCAAATCCTTCTTCACACACAGGTATATAGTTCCCTCTTGTCCACTGTTCCCTTGCAGGGTATTTCAATAAATCCTACTTTTCTGTTCTCTACTCCATCTCTGCTGCACTCTTACACCCCCATCCCTCCTGCCAGCTATTGTTCGACCACAAAAAGTGCTTAATACTGTTTGTTAAACTTAACTAACTCGGGCCTCCTTGGTGGTGCAGGTGGTTAAGCGCAGGGCTGTGAAGCTGTTGGCAGCCTATGCAGTGCCGGTTCCATCCCCACTGGCCTCAGAGCAACCCACAGGGCGAACAGACCTCTCCTGTCTTGCCTGCTGCTCCCCTCAGCAGTGTATTTTGTCAGTCTATCTGCTCTGTTCCCCACTTTGGTGAATCTTCTCACCCTCCTGCGCATCTGGCCTGTACCCCAGTTCTTGTATAAATAAAATAAATCTTAAAAAAATTAAAAAAACCAAAACTTAACTATCCAATCATCGCTTATATCACTGACCCTGAATTATTATTATTTCTCATATAAATGTTATTAACAGCATTATCAAGCCAATATTAATTGGGCAATTAAAGATAAATTCACTGATTTTCGAACTCTAAAAATTTCCCTTATTTTCTGCAGATTCAGAGACCTATGCCAGAAAATCTGCACTTGAATGTTTACAAATCATGACTGTAGAACAAGGATTGACAAATTTCTCTCCTCTTTTTTTTTTTTTTTGTAAAGTGTCAAGGAATAAATATTTCAAACTTTATTTACCATATATTGTAGTTTCTATTGCAACTACTAAAATTTGCACTATAGCAAGTAAATAGCCAAGGGCAATTGAAAGTGGCTCATTTTTCATTGTATTTGCGAGGTTGAACTTAGCCTGAGGGTTGTAGTTTCCTTGTTTTAAAGAAATGATTTCCTTTTTCTCCACAATTCTACATCTTTGGGTTTGCTCCATGAATTTGGAAGTTGATGGAATTTAGGATGACTTAGGAAATTTGCATCAAAATAGGGGTCTTTGAGTAACCCTCATCAATCTTATAGATTCTTATTCCCATTTATTATAGCAAAAACTGTAAAGAACACACAGCAATCAGAATAAATGTTCTCTGAAATTAAGATCTTTAAATGTCCCTTCATATGCCATCAGTTTATTCCATTGTTTTTAAAAATTAACTACTGAGGAGAAAAAATTAAAAAAAGGAAAAGTATGAGTATTGCATATGAGAGCAAGGAAAAATATCTCAGAATGGCTTTTACTTTTTTACATATATATATATAAATAGAATTTAGGAATTATCACAAATTTCATGAGATATAATAAACATCTTTGTGTTTCACTTCATTTTCTTTTAATTTTTACTGATGTTCCACTGGTTTGTATCATTATATATTGATAGGTTTTGGTGTTCATTAAAATTAACATTTGAATAAACAGTTTCTATTCTTCACCATTTAAGAACTCCTTTACCCAAATTACTCAGCCCCTTTTCCTATTTCCCCTCTGGTAACAAATATTTTGTTCTTATACACTAAGATGTTGTTTTGGTTTGTTTTGTTTGTTCATTTGTTTTGTTTCTTTACCATCTACATAGGAGTGAAATCATATGGTGCTTTTCTTTATCCTTCTGATTTATTTTATATAGCAAAATATACTCTAGGTCAATCCATGTTGTTGCAAATGGCAGGATATCCTCTTCTTTATAGCTGAGTAGTATCCCACTGTATACATCACATTTTTTTTTTATATTATCATCTATCAGTGGGCTCTGAGTTTGTTTTTCTGCCTCGATTATTATGAATAATGTTATGATGAACATGGTGTTACATATCTCCTTTTGAATTTGTTTGTATATTTTTCTGATAAAGCTTGACAACTAAAGATAAGTAAGATAGCTGGGTCATGTGCTATTTCTACTCATATTTTTTTGAGGGATTGCCACACTATTTCCCATGATTGCAACAATTTAAATTCCTAACAACTACATACAAAGATTTTTTTCTCTCCACAACTTTACCATCACTTGTTTCTTGTCTATTTGATAATAACTATCTTAACAGATAGGAGATGATAGCTCATTTCGCCTCTGATTTGCTTTCTTAACAGGAGATGATGAACATATTTTCATGTGCCCTCTGGCCATCTCTAGCTATGGTGGACAAGTAGCTCTTCAACATCTCTGTCCCTTTTTTTTTTTTGGTGGGACCCTCACCGGTAGCCAGGATTGAACAGGCGCTGCAGAGGCTGGGGGCAGCCTCGCAACCCAGCGCTCAACTGCTGAGCCACCAGGGGAGGCCCTCTGTCCACTTTTTAATGGAGATATTTGTTCATTTTGTGATGAGTTTAATGAGTTCTTTATAAAATTTCTATATTAAGCCCTTGTCTAACATATGCAAGTATTTTCTCCAAATTATTAGCTTGTCTTTTTTTTTAATGGTTGTTTCTTTCACTCTATAGAAACTTTTCAGTTTAATATTGTCCCATTTGTTTATATTTGCTTTTGTTTCCTTTGCCAGTGTAATCAAATTATAAATGTCATCTGTAAGGCTGATTAAGGAACTCAGTCATTTTTGTTTTTCTGTGTATTTTGTGATTTCAGATCTTATATTCATGTCTTTACTCCACTGTTGGTGGAAACGTAGACTGTTTTACTTCCTAGAAAAATAGTATAGATATTTCTGAAAATACTAAAAATAGTTCTACCTTCTGATCTAGCAATCCCGTTCTTAGATATCTATCTGAAGTATATAAAAACACTAATATGAAGGGATATGTGCATGCCTATGTTCATTGTAATAGTATTTACAGTAATAAAGTTATGGAAGCAACGTAAGGGTCCAACAACAGATGAGTTGGTTAAGAAGCTATGGAGCACACACACGAATACTACTCACTACTGGAAAAAAAAAAAAAAAAACATCAGATTAAATCTTGCTATTTGCAATAATATTGATGGTACCAGAAGAGACTATGACTAACAGAATTTGTTAGAAGAAAGGTAATACTAGATGATTTCAATCATATGCAAAATATAAAGAACCAAAACAAAATATCAGATAAAACTAAACAAAACAAAGCCTAGAAAATTTACTTCTGAAATGAAATTAAATAAGGTTTGGGTGGATATGGGGAGCAAAGAAGGTGGGGGTCCAACATACTATGATATGTGTTTTGGTGATGGGCGTGGTGTAATAACATACATCTGAAGAAGTGTGCACCTATACTACTGAATCATACATAGTTTAAAACTAATGTTACCCCAATAAAAAATAATACAACTTAAGAAATAACAAAAGGCATTATTGACTACTAAAAAATGTACTCTGTTTATTGTTTTTTTTAAAGATTTATTTATGCATACAAGAACTAGGTACAGGCCAGAGATGCAGGGGGCAAGAGGGTGAGAGGATTCACCAGAGACAGAGCGGGGAACAGAACTGGTGGATCAACCTAAATACACTGCTGAACAAAGCAGCAGGAGAGCCAGGAGAGGTCTACTGTGCCATGTGGGTAGCTCCCTGGCTGGCCGGGGATCAAACTCCATTCTTTAGAGGCTGCAGATAGCTTCACAGTGCTGTGCTTAATTCCTTGCACCACCAGGGAGGCCTTGTACTGTTTATTGTTTCAGAGTCTAATAATACATTTAAAAAAGAAAAAAATGTCCAATTCAATGCAATCATATAAATTAAAATATTGTATACAACATACTTTGTTGCATAAAGCACTGACATTGCTATAAATTTACAAAGTCCTGAGGATTTCAATGAATATGAATTTACTTAGTGTTTAATATATCCCTATAAAATTCTATGAAATAATTTAAATTTATTGAGCACTTGAAATATGTTAGGGGGCCTCCCTGGTGGCGCAAATGGTTAAGCTCAGCACTGTGAAGCTATCGGAAGCTTCCGCAGCAGGAGTTTGATCCCAGGCCAGCCAGGGAGCTAGCCACATTGCGCAGCAGAACTCTCCAGTCTTGCCCGCTGCTCTCCTCAGCAGTGTATTTCAGTCAGTCTGCCTGTTCTGTTTCCCACTCTGTCTCTGGTGAATCCTCTCACCCCACCCCTCTGGCCTGTACCCCAGTTCTTGTATGTATAAATAAGTAATTCTTAAAAGAAAATGATAACACCGATTGTAAACTAAAACAAAAGGAATTACAATTGATCTAGCATCATTTTTAGACAAGTAGGGAAAACCCACAAAGTGGAAATCAAAACTCTATACTTCCCAGTGACATCTCATGATTATCAGGAAGGTCTTTTGTCTTAGCTGAGGATATGTAAGATGGAGATTGAGACCATGTGGGTGAGTAAATCCGTCTACTAGATTTCTCCCATGTATACAGTAGTTATACATGTTATCATTAAACTTATTTTTGGATGTTTTAAAAACTGAAGTTGGGACTCCCCGATGGCTCAAGGAGTTAAGCACTGCACTATGAAGCAACTACAGCCTTTGCAGCACAATTTCGATCTCCCACCGGCCAGGGAGCAACCCACATAGCAAAGTAGACCACTCCTGTCTCGCCCGCTGCTCTCCTCAGCAGTTGTTTCAGTCAGTCTGCCTGTTCTGTTCCCCATTCTGTCTAGGGTAAATCCTCTCACTCCCCACTTCTCTGGCCTGTACTCCAGCTCTTATATGCATGGGTAAATAAATCTTCAAAAAATGAATGAATGAATGAATAAATAAAACAAAAAACAAAAACTGAAGTCAAGAGGGACCAAATGGCTTTCCTAAAAATGTCTGAAAAAAAGTCAGTTTTATTAACTGAATATATGCCAGTACAGGATAAAAATCATCTATCATAAGCAATTCATTTTTACAACTATATGCAAACTACTTGGCTATTAACATGGATTTTTATTTTTATATCTGTGTGGAGCTGGGTTCACTTTTATGTTCTGCCTATCAAGTTATCAGATTTTGGGGGAAAATTTACATTTCTGAGATGCAATATGCTAAATACATCTATAATTTATAATAGGGATCACTATCCATTTTATATACGTATATGTACATGCACATTACACACACACACACACACACACTCTTAATATATATCTAGAGATTGTAAAACACAGTACCAGCAATGCCTGGTTCATACTTGTCACTCAGTAATTGGTAATCTGGAAATTCTATTATTTGAAATAAAGCTAAAAAAGATTTAGTGTATATGGTACTTTTGAATTTCCCACATAAGTTGTAATCATGTATTTTTAAAATTTTATCATACATACCTACCTCAGAGATCATAATGATACTTATATTTCCAATTCTTCTCAAGTTAATTTTGTCTCCTCCTTCTTAGTATTTATTTCACCATTATCACTAAAGTATGCATGTCATGGATCTGTACATATTATGTATTATAAATTCTTTGGTAATGGTTAGTAAGACCCTTTTTAATTTATGATCATTTTTTCTCATTAGAACTATATATTGTATAACAAAAGACCAAAACTTCCCTTAATTTTAAAAATTATGACTATTATTCATTATTGATAAGAATAGTAATACCTGTTGGGCATGAAAAAAAAAGTTGAGGAACTAACTTGTATCCCAGCGTTCTATATAAATTCCATGTTATTAGTTCTGTGGAAAAGATGTCATGTAACTATGAAGACAATTACATACTTACAACTTTCTTACTGTTCTTGTATCCGCTGAAAGAGCCTAATCTGCTATATTTTTTCTAGTAGAATCCACGGCAGCAAGGATCCAGTTCCATATGTCATATATAACATAAATATATGTAACTTATTATAGAACATTGCCCTTAGCATCATAATTTGGGGAAAAAATGGTACAGGAAACTGTCATCTACAACTTCCAAGAAGACACAATAAAGGTAAAGGCACTTACTTTCAATCCTTCTGTGACTCAGATTGTGGGGTCTAGCAGCTGCCTGGAGATATTCCTGAGAGCTACAAGTGCAGCTATGACCTTTGCTGAGTCATTGTGGCTACATAAATACAACAGGGTCATATACAAATTCAGTAAAAGCATTCTCATATCAATAACAATAGTACTTATTGTTCATTAAGTGATTGAGTTAAGGATTGCACTAAACCATGCAGAATATCATCTCACTCAATGTAAATATACAAAACATGTCATTATTTTTTCACTCTTAAAAGGAAAAAGATGATTATTAACTTGATAAAAGACCTACAGCTAGACAAGACAAAAACTGGATCATGTATATCTATTCCAAAATTCAAGATCTTGGTTACCACATTTTAGAACCCGGCAAGTCTGTTGCCTAACTGTATGCCTCCTACCCAAATTGTCTTAACTCTATGGCCATTGTTGTTGTGGTGTGGGTGTTCACATAAGTCAGGTGATAGAAACAGAGGAGATGTGTATTGCAGTTGATGTGCAGTCTGAGATCCCCCTTTTTCAATTGACTCCTGTCTGTTCTGGAACCTAGCTACTGAAAAGTTCAACTATTTAGGGTTTTATGGTATATAAAGACTTATTTATTAATTTATGTGTCTGAGGTTTCTGTCTAAAATGATTTTTATATTTGGAAAAGTGTTACAAATTTTCTAAGGCTTTGTAACCTGATAGAATATATAGATATATTTTTGAGCAAAGACCACACTATAATTTTCCTCTACATGTATAAACTATAGGCATAAAAGTTACAGATAGAATATAAATCAAAGGCATATCAGGGTAGAAAAGCTAGCACCAAGCAAAAGTTCAGTTTGAGTGTATGAATAACTGATCTGCTTGTCCTTCTTTTTGATGTTTTGTTCTGAATAAACAGCAAAAATAGGCTGAGGAATAAAAGGAAAGAGAAAAGAAAAAACAAAAGTAAACTAAATGTAAATTACACAATTTCTTCTCTAGACAACCTGATGAAGTCCACTTCAAGATGGAATACAGGGGCCTCCCTGGTGGCACAAGTTGTTAAGACACAACCTACGAAGCTAGCTGCAGCCACGGCAGCATGAGTTCGATCCTCAGCCAGGGAGCTAGCCAAATGGTGCAGCAGGCCTCTTCTGACTCGCCGCCTGTTCCCCTCAGCAGTGTATTTCAGTCAATCTGCCTGTTCTGTTCCTCACTCTGTCTCTGGTGTATCCTCTCACCCCCCACACCTCTGGCCTGTACCCCAGCTCTTGTATGGATAAATAAATCTTAAAACAAAATAGAAGAAAAAGTCTGTTTGACAACAGACTTTTTTGATTCTTAAATGAACATGGGGATTTCATCTATTAAATATCTAAAGAAGGGCCTCCCTGATGGCACAGGCAGTTGAGCTCAGGGCTGTGAAGATGTCCGCAACCTCTGCAGTGCCAGTTCGATCTCTGTCAGCCACAGAGCAACCCACATGGTGCGGCAGACTTCTTCTGTCTCACCCACTGCTCCCCTCAGCAGTGTATTTCATCAGTCTGCCTGTTCTGTTCCTGCTCTGTCTCTGGTGAATCCTCTCACCCTCTGACGCATCTGGCCCATATCCCTGTTCTTGTATAAATAAATAAATCTTAAAAATAAACAAACAAGGGAATAAATGAATAAACAAACAAACAAACAAATAAATAAATAAATAAATATCTAATGAAGGTATAACTGGTGGCGGAAGCCAGGGACTGTTGCAGGTGGTGTACCCTGGAGAGGGTTGCTGGTGAAGATAGCTAGCCCTAAGAAAAATGCTAGAAGGTATCACATTTTGGGGTGAGGAAATGAACAAGAGATATAGGAACTGCATAAGGGGGCACAGATATTCGTTTCAGTCTTCAGGACTCCAAGTTTTTGGCTCTTCAGCATTTGGGGTCAACAGATTTTGGCCCCCAATGCGCCAAATTTCAAGATGGCTGGTGTGGCCTCTGAAGGTGGAGGCTCCAGCAGCTAACCTCAGGAGGAAAAATTCGGAGACTATACCATTAGCCAAATGAGTGAAAATGTTCCCAGTTTTGCTGCTGTTACAGCCTGGCACAGAAGGCGAGGATCCAGAGCCAGGCACCTCGCTGAGCTGCTTGAGTGTGGCTGTTTGTTCGTTCATTCAGCCACTACAGCTGCTATCTTGAGTGTTGCTCTTGTCTGATGCTATGCTAGAGCATACTGGCAGCTCTGGGAGCGTCTCCAGTTTGTGTTTTCTGTTGTCTGTGTGAGTTGGAACAAGGCATATTGTATGGTTGCCATGTGTCAGCAGAGGCAGGAAGAAACTATCTTGGACACATGGCCTATTGCTCAGGAGAGGACCTCCATGTCCTCAGTGGCAGGAAGACGCCATCTTAGCTATTTTTGTTTGACACTGAAAAACAATGGACATGGCTTTGGGTGAGATAAAGGACATTTTTGTCCTAGGTAACTTTGTTTTTCCCTGGTTTGTTAAATAAATACCATTGTTGTTATTCCCTGAACCTGAGTAGTCTTGTTATTGTGCGCATGGGTGAAGAATTTATTTATTCATTTATTTATTTATTTAATCTTCAGGTTTAGAAAGCTTTTTTTTTTTTTTTTAAGATTTATTTATTTATACAAGCACTGGGTACAGTCAGAAGCACGGGAGGGTGAGAGAAATCACCCAGCCAGAGCGGGGAGCAGAGCAGGCAGAAGGACCGAAGTACACTGCTGAGGGGAGCAGAGGGCGGCAGGAGAGTTCTGTGCGCCATGCGGGACCCTCCTTTGGTGGCCGGGGAGCAGCCGGGATCGCACTGGCGCTGCAGAGGCTGCGGATAGCTGCGCAACCCAGCGCCCAACCGCTGCACCACCGTGGAGGCCCTCAGGTGAAGAATTTATACAGTGACTGGTAAACAATTTGGGTGGTGTCCTTGGCCAGTTTTAGTGCCACTTGCCCTATATCAAAGCCTCTATTGATTCACTCAAACTTCAGTCTGATTGGATGCTGTGTCTGATCATTAAAGCACCAGAGTGCAAACTCTGTCTGACATTCTCTTCAGGAATATAAAGTTGTTTGGAATAATTTAGAAACAGGCTCATTTAAATGTTTTCAGTTTTTTTTTTTTTTTTGACTGTGTGAAGAATGTCATATTCATTTGGGAAAAATTATTATGTTGGAAAATTACTTACAATACATACAAATGGAATTCAGTTTACATACTTATGTGAAAACTTGAACTAAAAAAAGTAAAAGAAAACTATTTATAGATACTCCATACTCTTATCAGTTTTTTACTGAGATTTATGATTGACAATATGATGGTAGCTTAAAAGATGGTGTGACCCCAGATTATTGAAGGATAGTTATCCAGAAATATGAAAGTGAATAAGGATTTTATGAAGAGGAAAATGCTGGGGGAAGAGTAGAAAGATAATGAAAAGTTCAAATCATTATATGAAAATCTTGAATCATCTACAGTTACTTGGAGTGTTGTTAAAATCTCTGCTTGGATTGTTGTTAAAAATGAGATGACCCTGCTTTGCCCAGGTGTGCCAAGTGATAGCAGGGAGCAATAATTTGCATTTTTAATAAGCACAACTAGGACTTTAACATTTACATTAAAATTTGAAAACTGTAATATGTGATAGCAGTACCTGAATTCGAGAAACAGAATTTCGCAAACTCTTTTACAAAGAATAACCTGGTGTCCTATGAATAAGGGGAGGATTAGAAATGAAGAATAGAACCCAGTGAAAAGATTGATGTAATAATCTGTCAACTTCAATCAGGCCTTTTTTGCTAAACTGTCTTGTCCAGATCACTAAGAATCTTTAGCTTGCCAAATTGCTTATTCTCAGCCTAAATCTTAGCAGGGTTTGAAAAAAAAAAATATAATCTACTCCAAAACATTGAGTTTTTAGCTCCAAAGAAATCACCTCCAATTAATTTTCTTTTTCTTCTGTGCTCCTCTTTTCCTCTGTCTACTCTATGGGACCCTCCAGAACCTGACATTGTCTCTTTCTTTTTCTAGGCTTCACTTTGAAGTGCTTTATTATCTGTGGACTGCCATATTATTATTGCACATCCTCTAGTTTTCTTTTCCTTTGCATCTAATATGTTCAACAATACACTCACAATCTCTGTTTTTTTTTTTTTTAAAGAGGCACATATTTTTTTCATTTATTTATTTGTTTGTTTATTTGTTTTTGTTTATACATGCACTGGGTACAGTCAGAAGCGCGGGAGGGTGAGAGAATCCACCAGAGCCAGGCGGGGAACAGAGCAGGCAGAAGGACCGAAGTACACTGCTGAGGGGAGCAGCGGGCGGCAGGAGAGGTCTGCGTGCCATGTGGGACCCTCCTCCAGTGGCCGGGGAGCAGCCAGGGATCGAACCGGTGCTGCAGAGGCCGCGGGCAGCTTCGCAACCCAGCGCTCAACCGCTGTGCCACCGGGGAGGCCCTCACAATCTCTGTTTTGATTTCTAAAGGGAATTTCAAAAGTTTATGTTTAAAAAGAGGCCCTCCTAACCCAAACCTGCTGTTCAACTAGTCTTATTCATCTGAGATAATGATACTTTCACTTCATCAGGCCTTTATTTTCTATACTCCCACCCCCACCCACATTTCATGATTGATCTATGAGAAAGCCTACCACAACTTTCTTTAAAGTATATCTCAACTATCACATCTTCTCACCAATTCCTTGGTTATCAGTCCAGTTTTAGCTGTCAACACCACCTATATCTAGACAATGATATCCCTGCCCTGTTCTAGTCTCACATGGTAAATTTTTCAGTGATTCCAAGTCATATTAAGAACATTAATCAGAAAATATGGCTCTCTTCATCAAAATTTTCCTGTGGCTATCACACTGAAAATAAATCCCATAGGTCTTACCCCAAAAACCCACAAGTTTCTACATTGTTCTTGGTGATAACCCCCACACTTTAGCTTGGCTTCTGCTACTTCACACACATTGTTCTTGGTTTTTAATAAATGGAGTTTATTTTCCTGCAGAGGTTGTCATTTATAGTTTTCTATATTTGGAATCCTCTTCTCCCAGATATCAGCGGGTCTTTTTTCCTCATTATTCTGCTCTCTGATCATATATAACTTCCTTTGAATATGCTTTCATGACCACCTCACTTAAAAAAAATAAAATCCTCTATGTTAGTGTACATTGCCTGATCATGCTTTATATTATTTATAACATCATAACATTAACATTGCATCACATAGATATTTGCTAACTTTTTTATGTATTCTGTCTTCCACATAGAAATATAAACTCCATAGAAGTAAGTACTTTACTTATTCACTTTTGTTTATACCTTATACTCAGAACAACCTAGTATATAGAAGGCAGAAAATCTTTTTTTAACTGAGTGATTCTTAATATATAGCATGTATAAGCCTTTGCAATGGTTTGATGAACAAAGGTAGCGAGAAAAAAGTAAAAGATGACACTGTCTTGTGAAATTAAAAGTAATTTTTAACTAGCAGAGCTTAAAATTATACTATACTATGATAGTATGAAGAACCAGAAAACATACAAAGAAATCAGCATTTCTACTAAAAAAGACAATAGAAAGAAGAAAATCGCTAGCCTATGCAAATGAATGGGATAGAGATGTCATAAATAGTTCTGGGTTTGAAGAGTTCTTGAAAGTGAAATTGCTATGGGACAGGAGGTGAAGGAGAAAACAAAATGGGAAGAGGTAAGTTGAACATATATTCTAGGAATAGGAATAGAAAATAAAAATCATGAAGATTTGGAAAAACTACAAATAATTAAACAGACTAAATCACGGGATAGGATATTAGGAAAAGTTGGAAGATATGAAAAATAAGATGGAAAAATATATCCCAGGTTATTTCTAGCCTTGCAGATGATACTTAATTGTTGGATATTAATTGTAAAGGATGGTGGGCACTGGAAGAATTTGAAGCAGAGAGGATAAATGTATTGTGATTATCTAATAGAAATTCTGATTTATTTGCATGTTTTCTGGTTCTTCATGATATCACATGAAACATCATATGATATCATGATATATCATATATATCATATATCATGATATATGAAACAATATTAGTTAAAATCAACTTTCACCAATTTCATAAAAGCATAACTGAGAGTTCCAGATAATCTCAACTCCAAACTTGGGAGTTCATGGGGCAGATATATCTCTCCATGCTTCCTAGAAGTTGGGGCAAGGACATATTGCTCTTTCCACTGGATGCTACTGCCCAGGATTTTGATTCCTGAGGAACAAATTGTATTCTTGGTGGCAGCAGAATAATCTGGAGTCTGACTTTGGTATTTAAGATGTATGCATTGTAGTAATAGCCTGTAGCACTAAAGATAGCATTCCTAGTCCTAGGAGTTTTAAAAGGTTTTTATAATTTATATATATATACACATATTTTATAATAAGGTGACTGTTGCAACTCTCAAAAGTCAGAAAAGTCATAGAGAGATATGAACTGTGGTAGGAGTAAGGAAGGAACTATATACTGAAAATCAAAAGATAATTTTGTAAAAATTAAAAATTTTCTTTTTTTTAAAGAAACTTTTTTTTTGCACTAAAGAACTGGGGGTAGACCAGAGGTGCAGGGAGTCAGAGGATTCACCAGAGACAGAGTAGGAAGCAGAACAGGTAAATTTACTGAAATACACTGCTAAAGGGAGTAGCGGGTAAGACAGAAGAAGTCTGCTGCACCATATGTGGCTTAGCTCCCTGGACTGAGATATAACTTGGGTCATAGTGGTGACAGCGCTGAGAATTAACCCCTAGACCACCAAGGAGGCCAAAATTTGAAATTTTCTGAAACTTGCTGATGAAAATTTAAAGTTTTATGGAACTTGCTGATAGGGAAAAATTATATTGAAATTTATTCTTATGGTTTCCAAAATTGAACTTCATAAATTTAAGGACTGACTTTCATTATATTCCTGGTCAACTAACGTATGAAAAATGCATGTCAGATTAGATAAGTGTAGACAATTCAATAACATGAAATTTAGTTGCATTGGTCAAATTAAAGGGGTGTTATCATATTTACACGTAATGATATATAGAGAGGAAATTTGAAGTGAAGTGCTCATCTCTTCAGAGTGAATTAATTGTTATAGCTAATCTGCAGTCAAATGGTTTACAAAGAATTCTCAGGGAAAGTTAAATGAACTTGATTACAATCATTGTAGTGCTGAATTTAGAAATAATAATGTAAGCATAAAATAACCTGTAAGCTCCCTCTTTAATTAGCACAATCATAACATCGAATAGCTAACTAGTGAACTTTTCTAATATATTTTTAGTAATTATAGTTACAGCACAGAACTTTTATCAAAGTTTTATCTATTCATAAGACCTGAAACCATAAAATATATAGAAGGAAATATAGGTGAAACACTACATGATATACACATCAGTAACATCTTTAAAGATACGTCACCCAAAGCAGTGATAGTGAAAGCAAAGACAAACAGCTGGGACTACATCCAATTAGAGCTTTTGTACAGCAAAAGAGACAGTAACCAAAACAAAGAGACACCCCACTGATTGGGAGAAAATTTTTGCACACAAAACTAATGATAAAGGACTGATCACAAATATCTACAAAGAGCTGATGAGACTCATCAAAAACAAAGTAAATACTCCAGTCAAAAAAAATGTGCAAAAGAGCTAAAAACGAACTTCACCAAAGAGGAAATGCAAATGGCTAACAAGCATATGAAAAACTGTTCAACATCACTTGTAATCAGGGAAATTCAAATCAAAACTACAATGAGATACTATTTTACAATAGAGAGAATGGCACATATTAAAAAAACTAGGAATGACAAATGTTGGCAAGGATGTGGAGAAAAAGGAACTCTCCTGCACTGCTGGTGGGAGTGCAAAATGGTCCAATCACTATGACAAGCTGTGTGGAGATTCCTCAACCTGCTAAAGATGGAGCTTCCATATGATCCAGCATTTCCACTCCTAGGTATTTATCCAGAGGATACAGAAACATTAATTCAAAAGGGACCCGAACCCCTATGTTTATAGCAGCATTATTTACAATAGGTAAGCTATGGAATCAACCCAAATGCCCCAAAATAGATGACTGGATCAAGAAGATGTGGTACATATACACAATGGAATATTACTTAGTAATCAAAAAAGAGAAACTCCATGCAATTTGCAGCAACTTGAATGGAGCTGGAAGGGATCATGCTCAGCAAAATAAGTCAAAAAGAAAAAAGAAAAATACTGGATGGTCTCACTCATAGCAAGCATTTAGAAAACCTAAATAAGGGACCAGGAGAAAGACTAATTATAATAAAGTGAAAATCAAAATCAGCAAGCAACTATAAACCAGAGACACACTACTGGGGTGGGGTGAGGAGGGACTAGGATCAAAACAAGGGGGCTGGGTGGGAATTGTACAGAGACTATAACCAAGATGAAAATGCATACATTGTACAAAAATGAAAAATGATGTAAAAAATGTATAAACTAAAAAAAATAAGAATGTACAGTGGAAAAAAATAAATAAATCTTTAAAAAAAGTTTTGTCTATTAATTTTAATGGTTCCTGTTCTGTGTTTATGTTAGGCCTAAATAACAACTGAACTTTATAGCTTGACTATATTTAAAATTTACTCTTTTTTTTTTTAAAGATTTATTTATTTATTTATACAAGCACTGGGTACAGTCAGAAGTGCGGGAGGGTGAGAGAATTCACCAGAGCCAGAGTGGGGAGCAGAACAGGCAGAAGGACCGAGGTACACTGCTGAGGGGAGCAGCGGGCGGCAGGAGAGGTCTGCGTGCCATGTGGGACCCTCCTCCAGTGGCCGGGGAGCAGCCAGGGATCGAACCAGCGCTGCAGAGGCCGCGGGCAGCTTCGCAACCCAGCGCTCAACCGCTGTGCCACCGGGGAGGCCCTCACAATCTCTGTTTTGATTTCTAAAGGGAATTTCAAAAGTTTATGTTTAAAAAGAGGCCCTCCTAACCCAAACCTGCTGTTCAACTAGTCTTATTCATCTGAGATAATGATACTTTCACTTCATCAGGCCTTTATTTTCTATACTCCCATCCCCACCCACATTTCATGATTGATCTATGAGAAAGCCTACCACAACTTTCTTTAAAGTATATCTCAACTATCACATCTTCTCACCAATTCCTTGGTTATCAGTCCAGTTTTAGCTGTCAACACCACCTATATCTAGACAATACCGCTACTATCCTAAATGATATCCTAAATGATATCCCTGCCCTGGGATATCCCTGCCCTGCGCCACTTTAAATATCACACATTTGATTACAAACATTATAATATAATGTATATTAGTCCACACACCCAATATATTTAACATCTCCAATGTATATTTTATTGAAAGTGATTTAATAAGCATCAATGGAAATTATTATTTGGGTATAAAGTTACATGGCAGTGCTAACATCATACAAACTCTGTAATAGCATGGCTTATTTCTCTCTCTCTCTTTTTTTAAAGATTTATTTATTTGTTTGTTTATTTATTTATTTATAAAAGCACTGGGTACAGTCAGAAGCATGGGAGGGTGAAAGAATTCACCAGAGCCAGAGCAGGGAGCAGAACAGGCAGAGTGATGCAATACACTGCTGAGGGGAGCAGTGGGTGCGGTAGGAGAGGTCTGTCATGCCATGTGGCACCCTCTCAGGCGGCTAGGGATCGAACCAGCGCTGCAGAGGCTGTGGGCAGCTTTGCAACCCAGCACTCAACTGCTGCACCACCAACCAGGGAGGCCCTATTTCTCTTTTTAAAAATATTTATTTATGCATACAAGAGCTGGGGTATAGGCCAAGGTGCAGGGAGTAAGAGGATTCACCAGAGGCAGAGTGGGGAACAGAACAGGCAGACTGATGAAATACACTGCTGAAGGGAATAGCGGGCTAGCAGCAGAGGTCTGCTACACCATGTAGTTTGCTCCCTGGCTGGCTGGGGATGGAACTCTTGCTGCAGAAGCTGTGGATAGTTTCACAGTGTTGTGCTTAACCCTTTGCACCGCCAGGGAGGCCCCAATAGCATGACTTTTGTAATATTTAAACACTTTGATGCATAAATTATAGCTACACTAGTATGGGTAGTCCATAGCAAGCTTTCATCAAGAGACTAAAAACAGGGGCCTCCCTGGTGGCACAAGGGTTAAGATGCAACCAATGAAGCTATCTGCAACCACTGCAGCATGAGTTTGATCCCCTGCCAGGGAGCTACCCATGTGGTGCATTAGACCTCACCTGACTCACTTGCTGCTCCCCTCAGCAGTGTATTTCGGTCCATTTGCCTGTTCTGCTCCCCACTCTGTCTCTGGTGAATGCTCTCACCCCCCACACCTCTGGCCTTTACCCTGGTTCATGTATGCATAAATAAATAAATATTTACAAAAAGAGACTAAAAATAACTAGAAATAAAATTCTAGAGGTAAAGAAAATAGCAAGTTCGGTTGCTTAAAGTGAGGACAATCACATTATTTTCACACAAAAGTTGGTGTTCAGGAAACAGGTCTCTTTTGAATAAACCAATTTTCTCCATGACATAGTAGAGACAGTTAGTCTGCAAACAATCCTGACTACTACTAGCACTTGAACTTTAAATACTGTGATGTCAGGATTTAACCTAACAGCTCATATGACTCACTCAGGGCTGCTACAGAAACATGCACGATGTGTTCAATAATGATTCTGTTTGTATTAAAGGAACATTCTTCAAGGCAGCCTTCATGACTTTAAGATAGGAAACCTTTTTTCATAAAAGATAAGAACTGTGGAAAATTCAGCATTTTGTAAAGATCATTAACCAGATGGCTGATAACACACAAGGCGCTAGGTATTGGTAGGTATTGGTGAACCAAGCTAAAAGTTTGAGAGTGGAACATGTTAGACATGATTAAATATGGCTCTTCCTAATCAATAGTGAGGACATAATTATTTTGCTCAAGGTTAGTTAGGCAGGGTTTCTTTAGGGGACAGAGCCAGAGTGAAGGCGAATAAGAAGACAAACTAGCGTATCATGCATTTTAAAACACAGGAGACTATTAGGCACTTTGGCACACTTAAAAAAACAGACTGCAATTTTATTAGTTGTCTTATCAGGGAACTATTAGACAAGGTCAAGAAGGCTTATGTGAACTGATGAGTATATTTAAGTAATGTCTCTCTGTCTTTGAACAAAACATCTTACATCAGTTTCCTTAATGTATTACTCAAGCCTGCTTTTTAAAGAATGTCATCAGGGGCCTCCCTGCTGGCGCAAGGTGTTAAGTCTCAATACTATGAAGCAATCTGCAGCCACTGCAGAATGAGTTCAATCCCTCACCAGGGAGCTAACCGACATGGTGCAGCAGACCTCTCCTGTCTGGCCCGCTGCTCCCCTCAGGAGCACTCCCCTCCCCACTCTGTCTCTGGTGAATCCTCTTACTCACCACACCCCTGGCCTACACCACAGCTCGTGTATGCATAAACAAATAAAATAAATCTTTAAAAAGAGGATTTTTTTCATCAGTGCAAACTATCAATGATTAATTAATAAATGTTTTCAATCACGATGAATCCAAACTGTTCCAACCAGTGACTGTAAGTCATAATGCTCAGAAATATGCACTTGAGTAAGTGTAGATTTTTGTAAATTTGTCACCCACAAATCAGACCCTATAAGGGAGGAAAAATGACCTAGTCCCATCAAGCATATGGATTTCTTAGTTTTCTTAAAAATGTTAAATAGCTCTTCTCTTTCCCTTTTCTCCCCTTGCTCTAAGTATTTTATACATTCTTTGAGACAACATTGATTATAAAATACAAATAATTAATTTGAAATATATAAATATTAATAATCATGGTAAGAATGGTTATGAGAGTCTTTCAAGTGTGATGAGATGTCCGAGAAGGTTCTCAACATCAAAGATGGATGACTTGAGTGCATATGTGAAACTTCCAGACTCTGTACATTTAACTTCAGATACAACAGCATGCAGAGGGATTTCAAACTTTCAGGAACAAATAATTTCAAATTGTGTTTATAGAAAAATAGTAATTTTATGAATCTATTTTCCCTCAATGTACATGATAGAATTTCTTATTCAGAAAGATTTTTCCCAGAGAACATACAACATTCTTCCAATAACCTAAATTTCTAACAATAAGTCCATTAAAATATTTCTTTTTGCTTTCATTCTTCAAAGTTTAACTTATTCCTATAAGAGATCTGGAAAAGCAAATAATTACTTTCAAAAAAAAGTAGGTGTTATCTATAGTAAATATTAAGTGGTCAAAATTTCATCTGTAATTGCATAAGTAACATAATAAATATAATCATATTAAAAACTTAAAGTCTGAAAAAAGCCATTGGTATTATTTACTAGCCTTTATTTATTTATACTTTAATATAAAGCACCATCAACAACATTGTTTCCCAACATTTTTTTCTCAAAGCCCTTAAGTCAATTTTCTGAATTAGAAAAAAAAATAGTTTTTAATAGGACAGTGGGTGATTTTTAGCAGTTTTTAATAATTGATATTTTTATAATGAGTTTATTGTTAATGTGTTTAAATTTTATGATACTTGTACCTAACATAATTGGTTACTTGGCAAGACCATTCCTCTTAAGCAAGATGAGGAACATAACATATGTTTTGGAATTTGGTCAATGATATTTTTATCTCTAGCTCTGTCATCTCTTTATTTGTATCTCTCTATTATCATCTATATCATTTATATCTCTTTGGTCAATGAAAGAGAGAAAGAGCAAGACATAGAGGGAGAGACAGAGGCAGACAGAAGAAAAACACACAGTAATAGATAAACAGAGGGAAGAGAGATTTTAAGCAAAGCCCCATTGTTAAATACTGTTGACATGTGTATGAGTCAGTGTTAAAAAAAAATAACCTTCAAATCTCTGTGGCTTAAAAAGCAGAGGTTAATACATTGCTCTTGTAACATGATCATTGGCTGGGGATATACTTCACATTACATCATTTTCACTTTGAGGCCTGACAGTTTAACCACTTCTTTGAGAACTGAGAGCTAAAGTGGCAGAGGAACGAGGCATATAACACAGCAAACACTCGAACATTTTTATATGACCACAAAAAGTTACATGAATGCACTTGACTTCAATTGATGAATATAATTTCCCTGCAGGGATGGAGGATGTTAGATATTTGTGAATTGTTAGACATTCTGTCACATCACATTAGCCACTCAAGTCTTAGAGGAAACTGGAGAGATGGTGCTCAGTGGTCTAGTCACCGGTTACGTGACAGAATGACACAAGATCAGATATAAATCAAGAAGGAAATCTTTATTCCCAGATACTTACTTGGGAATTACAAGTCTCATCAAGTCGATAATTTACATTCTTACTGCAAAAATTTTCTTGAATTTATATACTGCAAATGCATTATTTTGCCCAATGACTTTTCAGTATTGAGTTGATGAGAAAAAGAATAATCAGCTCCCAGAAGGATCCACTGCTCGTGTAGCGTTTGCATGTACTCCCATTCATATACTTCCTTTGAGAAACATATGCTCAGCTGAAGTAGAAAATCATGAAATTTAAGAATTAGAAGGTAATTTGACTTCTTATGGTAAAATTACCATATTTTATAGGTGAAAATAGGCAAATCTCCAAAGAACACATGCAGATGGCCAACAGACATGAAAAAGCTTCATGATCACTTATCATCAGGGAAATGCAAATCAAAAGCAGAATGAGATACAATTTCACAACTGTGAGAATGGCACATATTAATAAATAAACAAGAAAATGAATAGCAAGTGCTGGTGAGGGTGTGAAAAAAAGAAAACTTCTTACACTGTTGGTGGGAATATAGATTTGTCCAGTCACTATGAAATGCTGTGTGGAGATTCCTTAAAACACTCACAATGTATCTGCCTATGACTCAGAAATTCTACCTCTAGGTTCCTACCCAAAGAACACAATAATACCAAATCAAAAGGAAACCTGCACTCCTATGTTTACTGCAACGCTCTATACGCAATAGAATACTACTAGATGGTCGAAGAAAGTAAACATATACCTTCTGCAGCAACATGATTGGAACAGGAAGGTATTAAACGAAGCAAAATAAGTCAGAAGGAGAAAGGTAAATACCAGATGTTTTCACTTATACCTGGTATATAAAGAAACCAAACAAAAGGTGAGACAAAGGCAAACCTTGAAAGCTGGCCATAAATCTGAGGCATCCAGGAGGGGAGAGGAAGGAAAAGAGAGAAGGATGGGGGCGGGGTGGGGGGCTGAAACAGGAGCACATTTGACTATGACTCAGGCTACCAAATGTGTGATGTGATGGGGTGGGAACAAAGAGGAGAGGGGAGTCTAATGGAGGATTACTGGTGAAATAACATGCAGTTGTACAGGTGTACATTTATACTCCTGACATATACTGTGAAATAAACGTAACTTTAAAAATGTATATAACTTTAAAAATAAATAAAAGTATAAAAATAAAAGTCTAAAAGTCTAATAATCTCCTAAAAGAGGTTAGTGATATGATAATCAACCTCCAGGATAGTCACCAATGATAAGATTATCATCTCCTTGTATTTATGTCCTTGTGGAATCCCCTCCAACATTAATTAAAAGCTGACTTGTATGTTCAGTAGAATGTGATAAATGTGACCATTTAAAATGTTTAAGAGAGGATCACAAAGGCTTCAGCTTGATATCTTAAAATATCTGAAGGCTTAACTGGGATTGGATGATTAATTCTTAACATTCTTAATTCACATTGTTGATAAATTGGTCTCCACCAAGTGGATCCTCTCCAGGCTGGCCTCTCTGTAGTTCTTCTTGAATGCTTGACAACATGACTGGAATCACCATTGTACTTCTGAACCTTATGAAAGACCTGGAGACAGAGTTGCCTAACTCAGCTGCTCACTAATTCCTAGCATATATAATATATAATATAATATAATTGATATAATGCAATATGTAGTATAATATTAATCAACCTTATGAGATAGTGACAATGATCATTGTTAAATTAACTATTATGTTTTGAGATGATTTGTTTCATAGTAGTAGATTACTAATCCAGAGAGTAACTCCACAACATAGTGAGCGGTATACAATTAATTGATCTTTGATTAGTTTCTGAATTCCCAAATTCTGAGATTTGATGTTAGACTATTGTGATTTTTACATGAGCAAATGCTACCATCATCACATGCTTATTTTCTGTTGTATTATCTAATATTTCATTCCTCCAAAAAAATTCTCATAGCATGAAATTATCCTATCATGTCCCTACTAAAACTAAACAATTAATATTTATACTACATTCTTCTCCAACTAGCAAACCATTTTTAGGATCTACTTTAGAGGAAAACTCATGTGTTAGTTGTGTGTTTATTCAATTGTAATTCTTTCTTGCATTCACCAAGTCATACTGTAATCTACACATCTCTGAAAATATTTACAAGAAGACTACTAGTGATCCACATTTTGTCAAATTCAACAGATGATTCTTGAGACATTAAAATGTTACTCAATGTTTCCATAGCAGTAGACAGTGGATGATTAACTCCTCCTTGAAATACTTACTTCAGTAGGGGTCCCAGACACCCAATAGTCTTGAAAATGCCCCTACCTAATTGTCTCATTTTACTTTCTTACTTATGGTCATAAGTCAGATTTGCTAGAACTCAGTTTGGACTTTTCTTTCTTATCAGCATTAACTTCCCTTTGATCTCAGCCAGTGCCATGACTGATGACTCTCAAATAAATGTTTCTCATGCTCAACTTTCCCTTGAGCTCTAAGTCAAAGTG